>NC_059384.1:19321591-19970582 GCF_019703515.2 Myxocyprinus asiaticus
CCATTGTAAGTGCCTCACTGTAACCTCGATTTCTGCTTTTTTAAAAGAAAAGGAAGGATGAGACGAAATTATTTTTTGTGGTAACCATCATTATGCTACAAATGATGTCGACTGAGCTTAACTTGTATTGAACAAGGAATATTCCTTTAACACCATACTGAGTTGATGCTTTAACCAACAACACCTATATGGACACTTCATGTTCAAATAGTTCTTTATTCAGCACTTTAGCTCTTTTACAGATGACAAATCACTCATAGAATGGACTGATTTAATGAATAAAACTTGTTACATATAATTTATTGTTTCTTTTCTATATACAGTACATTATACTACAACAGTACATATGCATATGTATGAGTCTCTGGTTGATCTGTTTTTTGTTTTGTTTTTTAGAATATATCGTCCTTGTGACATGTTTTTGATCCTTATCATCTTTCCTTGTTCATCTAATTATTCATTTATCGCTGAAAACATTATTACGTCAGAGCCACCTAACGGTTCTTGACCGACATACAGTATGTTAAACAAATGAAGAAATATATGAAAATGAAGGTTTTAGAGTGATTCTTGCCCCACCTTCAGGCGAAATGGCAAACTGCATCTGTCTCCTAGCAACAGAAGTAAGCCAAATAAACACTCAACCTACAGCTTTCTGTTTAGCAGGTAATTGTTATGTTTTGTAGAAATTAATGTTGTTATGTTTGGTTACATTTCTATAATGTATTTGCATTGTGCTTGTTTCAAGTCCTGTTTTAGGCATTACAGTGAATGTGCTTGCAATCCCTTCTCCAAGACTGTTAACTTTGCATGCAGGTTGAATTATTATTTAATCTCTTGATGAGAAAAAAAAAAAAAAAAAAAAAAGAGAGAGAGAGAGTCTGAGCCATTCCCTAAAGATGTGGTGAGATCATTTTTCCTCCACTAAAGTCATTTTGCAGATCCTGAGACGTGTTTACCTTTTAATCAGTTTGAAGTATTATTCTTTCAGTTCAACCATCTACCTATTGAGAGCAAGAATGCAGCAACAACAGTTCTCATGCTCCACTCTCCTGAAGAAGAGGTGCTGGCAAAAGCTTGTGAAGCCATCCACAAATTTGCAGAAAAAGGTAACCATGTCAGATAGTCTTACAGTCTAAGGTCATTGAGAATTTTGCATGGGTAAGTGCTTACTATGTTCCCTTGTGTGATTCTCCTCTAAAAACCTCTGTGTGTTTTACTGTTGTGATGATATTTTTAGGTGATGAGAATAAGACTTCTCTGATGTGCTTGGGAGTTGTTGAGACCCTTTCTCATCTCATATCTCACGACAACAAGACTGTGCGAAGGAATGCATTCATGGCCCTGGGCATTATGTCTTCTAACAGTAAACACGGTACAATAAAAGGCAGTGTGAGTAAACCGGTAACATGTTTATAAAGAGTTTATAAAGGGGTTTATTAATGACTAACAACTCATTTACAAGTGTATTGTAAATCGGGAGACTTTCATACTGCCAAATAGTGAGCCATTGTACCTCACATATTAAAAATGCTTAATTACACTTACACAATTTACAATTACAATTACACAATTGAAAATTTACCTTAATATAGAGTGGGACACATATGAAAAATGTATTAAAGAGTTGCCAAAATGCATGAAGTTTTGTATGGTTTAATGGTCATCAGGCTTTATTATATGATAAAGGCTTTGAATGAGCATGAAGACCTGAAAAGTGTCTTTGCAGAGGATTTTAGGTAAGTTGGAACAGCACTCGGAGCCATTCTTTTGACATTATCGTTACAAGGAAAGTGTCAACACAAGTGAGTCAAGACAGTAATATAAACACAAAGTGGACTGTAGCAAAATGACATTATTATATGTCATTTTATATATATTATCACTATAATAGTCTATTTATTGCTGCATTGTGAAATAAATAATGAATTAATGCATGTGTTTTTGATTAATATAAGCAAGAACAAGTGTTATTAAGCATTTATAACATGTAAGTTAAAATGCTCACTATTTGGCAAGCAGTGTTGGGTAAATTACTTAAAAATAGTAATACACAACAAATTACTAATTATATACTAATTATATCAGATTACTTTACTAATTACTTAATTGAAAAAGTAATTACATTAGTAATTAATTAACTTTGAAATTGCTTTCTAAAACAATCAATTTTATGCTCAACAAATTCAAAATAATCTATATTTCTTTCTTGTTCATTGTTGCACACAAGTCACCTCACATTTCTTCTTCACAATGACTCATTACGGGGCCATAATTCATGTTTTCTACATAAATATTATATTAGAAATAAGCATAACCCTATAATGTACTTAAAAGTAATTAAATTATTTGAAATTTGCCACTTTATGTTTGATGTCACTGTCAGTGGACTTCTTCTACAAGGTCCAAATATTTGACCATAAAGGACTTGAAACACTTATTCAGCTCTTATCCAGCCCAGATCCTGATGTGAAAAAGAGCATCTTTAATCATGTACAAGTAAGACAACAGATGTAAGAGACAGACAGAATGTCTGTTGCATATTATGCTAAAAGACATTTCTCAGGGAAGTGTTTTTACAAAACTGGCAGTTCTGTTGTTAGATGAAAATTGAGTTTGAAATGTTTTATATTTTGAGTGATGACACAGATACTTGATCAGCTTTAAAAGCATAAACTTTTGAATTCCAGAAGGATACAGTTAAAATTATTGATTTGTGCTCTTTGCTCCTTTGTGCACATTCATGACTTTAGGAATCGAGCGGCTGTGTATGGGCTAAATGGGCTCCCCTGCTACTAGATCTCCTGCGCTTCCCTGTTATTCAGCAATGGCTTTTAGAAATGCACAGGGCTTTGAAATAATCCTGGAAGTCCTTGCAACCAAAGTAGGCTAATTATTATTATCTGAATTATTCATGAGCACTTAAGCATTTCGACACTTTAACTTAGTCAACTTTATTATAATTGATCAGGATTTTGCAGATTTGTAAGTGACTCACGATAGAGGATTACACAAGGTACAGTTAATATTAATCTTGGACCAACTTCTTATATGCAAAGCCAAGGACAATTGAAACACTAAGCAACTTTGATCCTACTGGTTGTTCCAAATCAAGTAACACTTTTGCATCATGAATGAGGATTAATGACAGTTGTGTTTCCACCCTGCAGGAGTTTAGTGACCTGCATGCAGGGTCTCTCAGGGTTAACACTAACTGTCTGGAAGACAGCGAGTCCATGCAGCTTTTTCCAAGGATGGGCGGCCTGGAGCAGCTACATCAGTTTGTTGTCATGCCCAGACTGCCTGCAGGCTAATGCTCTCTAAGCCATATCCAGTGTAGCATGGAGCAGTATGGAAATATCCATTTTTTTATATGTCTTGTCTTGTATGTTACCATGTTGTTGTTGTTGTTGTTGTTGTTGTTGTTGTTTTTGTTTTTTGTTTTTTTGACAGTTTGTGCTGTGCATAGTGGTGCAAAACTGATATAAAGCAATATACAGAACAGAATACACCCAAAAATTAAAATTATATCATCATTTACTCTAAATTTTTTCCAAATCCATATGACTTTTTTTCTGTGGAATACAAAAGGAGATTTTAGGCAGAATGTCAGCCTCAGTCGCCATTAACCTTTGTTGCATGGGGAAAAAAAGACGCCATGACAGTGAATAAAGGTTGGGTACAACATGAAGGTCAATAAATAATGACAAAAGTTTTATTTTGGGGGTTACTTTCAATTTAAGTAATCAGCATCAGTGTTGGGTAGTAATGGATAACATGTAGTCTGGACAGGTACTTCTAATAAGATTGCATTACATTTTAAAATGTTCATTATCAGATTACAGTTACTTTTATTGGATTAAATATTTTATTACATTTCAAGACAGCCAATGACAATAACTAATTTGCTGATTATGCTTATGAATTTTTAAAGTGGGGTCTGAGCCAGAGCCTGAAATACATATGCAATAGGACCAGCCAGACAGCACTACATACATTGAAGACAGTGCAGTTCCGTTCTTCATTTCAGCAATTGGTCAAATTGGTAATTAATATATTTAAAACGAATGATAAAATGTTCATCAAAACATGCAATGTGTAATCCAGAAGAAATCAGATTAGATTCCTGAAATATGTAATCTAAAATATTACATTACTGATTACAATTTTAGTCATGTAGTTTGTAATCAGTTACGGATTACATTTTAGAAGTAATCTACCCAGCACCTAATAACAAAGTAATTAGTTACTGTAATACATTTATTTTTTAGTCAAAAAAAGTAGTGTAATGCATTACATTTTAAATTCTTGTAATCAGATTACAGTTCTAATATATTATTTATGTACAATACATGAATTATGTCATTGTGAAGGAGAAATGTGAGGTGCTGAATGTATGACTTGTGTGTAACAATGATCAAGAACATTATATATATGTATAGACATTATTTTGAATTTGTTAAGCGGAAAAGTGTTTTAGAAAGTAACTAAAAATGTAAAATAATTAGTAATGTGATTACTTTTTCAATGAAATAATTAGTAAAGTAATCTGATTACAATATTAGAGAAATAATTAGTCATTTGTAGTGGATTATTATTTTTAAGTAGTTTACCCAACACTGCCCAGCGCTGATTGGCATGTATAATAATTGTGTGAAAGCCTAATTTATTTTTCAAATGCAATAAAGTGAGAACAGAAAAATCCTGCATGAACAAAATGTAGAAAAGGCCCTTGCTGACCTACTTGCACAGGAGAATGAGAGTGTACACACTGCTGCATGCCAAGCTGTGGCAACGGTGAAAAACCTGTCCAGCAGGGAAACTTTCAGATGTCTGGGTAATCTGTCCATATACATCAAGCATGAAAGATTTGTTGCAATATCTCTCTTAAATTTTATCTGACTTTAGTTTTGTTTTAAATATTACTCTGGACCTTTTGTGTCGAGTGAGATTTCCATTGAGGATCTGATAATGGTCTGTGTGTTTCAGATGTGATCAGGGTCATCGTACAGCTGCTGAACAGTGAGGAAAGTGAGTTGAGAATGGTCGCAGCAGAGGCCCTGGCCAGTCTGACCAGTGACAACAAACTCAATGCTTAGTAAGTTCTGCCACACATTCGACAATGTGTTTAGAGTACAAGCATTACTCTTTTGTCTAACAATTCAATGATGCTTGTCTTTAAAATAAAGACAAAAAAATGAAATGATTTATAACAGCATGTACCTCTCTTTTTCCTTTTTCAGTGCAGGATATGATGCTGAGGGTGACAAGCTCCTAGTGCGACAGCTGCAAGACAGCTGCAGGGGGGCAGCTGTGTATGCAGCAGCAGTCTTAATGAACATGGCACCGCAGGAGGAGCTGCGCAGAAGCATTCTGCGCCATGGAGCTATGCCAGCATTGGTGGGGCTGCTAAGCGCCATTGACAAAGACACAATCATCATTGCAACCCAAACTGTGGCTTCACTGGCTTGTGATGCAGATGCCAGGGTAGAGTTAACAGTGCACTTCACAAAAGAGTCCATTTCAAAGGTCTGTGCAATCGTCACAACTTACCAGTGAACTGCAATGTGTAGGAAAACAGATAGCACTATTAATTTTTCTGGGTCAGAGGTGTCAAGGACATAAATAAATAAAAAATGTCTGTGTTATATAGCATTATGTGTGCTTTATAATTAATTATGCTTCTGTTTTTCTTTATGTGTAGCTGAGATATTGGAGGCTTGTCCTTTTTAGTGAAACTGCTCAAATCAATCAATGCTGAAATCCGGCAGAATGCTTGCTGTGCTTTTAGTGTGTGTGCATACGATGAAAAAGTGCCATTGAATTGTGCAATGCAGGGTAAGCATGTTCTTATCCTATAATGGACCCTTTAGACCTGGAACAGAGAAGTAAACTATAGTAAAGTAAACTTCCGTTTCCATGTCTTTCCAACAAAGGAAAAAATAGAGAGTGGTGGATTATGGCAGTCAGAGGAGAGAAAGATTTTATTGTCATTAAATATGCTGTCACTCACTCTGCAGTTGTATTTGAAACCCCATCGCAACTGTGTGAATATTTTGTGTATTTATGCCAGGATTATATAAGTTAACACAAAGAATTATGTTATAAATGTACACTAAATATTAAAAAAATGTAGAAGATAAAAAAGTTTGCTAGATTTACACTGCTAAATAAGGCAAAAACGTGTCATCACAGTATGTGTAAAGGGTCCATACATATAATTTTTTCAAGTTCAATGTAGACGATTGTCTTAAAGGAATATTCTGGGTTCAATAAAAGTTCAGCTCAATTGACAGCATTTGTGGCATAATGTTGATTATCACTAAAAATAATTTTGACTCATCCCTCCTTTTCTTTAAAAAAAACTAAAATCGAAGTTACAGTGAGGCACTTACATTTACATTTATTCATTTGGCAGATGCTTTTATCCAAAGCGACTTACAAAAGAGGAAAACATAAGCAAATCATCTTAAGGAGACAGTGGTATGAAAAATGCCATATTACAAAGTTTCACTAGCATCAGCATAGTATTCAAAACAGATTAAAGTGCAACAAGAATTATTTATTTATTTTATTTATTTATTTATTTATTATTTTACAATGGAAGTGAATGGTGCCAATTTTTGGAGGGTTTCAAGGCAGAAATGTGAAGCTTAGAATTTTATATTTATTCTTCTGTTAAAACTCATGTATTATTTGAGCAGAAAAGTTGTTTAAATTGTCATGTTTACAGTCATTTTAGGGTTGTAGGGTTTGTTGACATTACATTGTCATGGCAACGAAGTTGTAAAATTGTCTATAACTTTAAACAGAAAAGGTTAGCAAGTGATTTTATCACAAAATCATGTTAACACGCATACTGTTTATGTCTTGTGGCTATACTTTTGAAATAGTGAGTATATTAACGTTTACGGATTGGCCCCCATTCACTTCCATTGTAAGTGCCTCACTGTAACCCAGTTACATGTTTGTTTGTTTTTTTTTTTCTGTTTTATTTATTTATTTATTTATTTAATGAAAAGGAGGGGCACATCAAAATTAGTTTTGTGGTAATCAACATTATGCCACAAATGCTGTCGATTGAGTTTAACTTGTATTGAACCCGGAGTATTCCTTTAATGCCTATGACTGCTTCTTACCATAACAATTGTCAGTTAAGTATATATTAACGGCTTATATGCAGGGAGTTCCCATAACCATAACAAATGTTATCAAAGTTATCTTACATTTCACAAATTTAATAAACTCACAAGGCTTGTAGAAGTACTGAAGTTTTAACGTCACATGCAGAAATAACCAGTAGATGGCAGTAAATACTAAGTATCAGAAATTTCTGGAAAAATGTGCTGTGCTGTTTAATATAGGCTACTTTAAATGTCAGGGCAGGATTCTGTTTTTTAAGGGTTACTTTATTTGTTGTTCAGTCATGTGGTCTTGGTGTTTTCAGTCTTACAGAGCTTTTGGAGATACTCCAGGAAATCAACCTGTCACCACACTGTAAAAACAAGTTTAGAGAGGTGGCCCTGCAGAAGCTTCTGACCTGATTAATCTGTCTTTGAAGTACAGTCTGACAGGACACCTGTCACCCACTGATATAACCAATGATGGCTTCAACGACCCTGGACAGGTAAAAAATGGAATGTTTTTAAAAGCAAAAATATACCTGTAATCGTTGAGGTTGCATAAATAAATAAGTCTCTCTTTTCAGTCTCTTGCCTTCTCTTCCTCCTTTTTCAGATAAGAATGGGTCACCAGGTTCCTACCTTAGAGGGTATATCAAAACAGGTTGTCAACCAACATCGAGCCAACATTTCGGTTAATGGAAAACCCCTGGATCAGTATGTTAAGGCCAAGGGTCATGCTTTTGAAACACATTATGCTCTGCCTGTGATCCAACTGTCCTACTGTTTCAAATTACTACCATATGCCACTGTGACAACTTACTCGTTGCAAAAAGTCACGTTTCCTCAATTATTTAATGTATTCATAGTCATTCTGAGGACACATTAATCAAATAAATACTATAGAATTCCCTTCATCTTTCATCAGTATTTAGATCTACTGAGGAATTGCTCTTTTCACTTTTGCGATCTCACTTAACAGATAAAATAAGCTCAAGATAAAGACTTTCACAGTCCGTCCTTTTCCACGCCATTAGGTCTAAAGCAGCACTCTGTCACTTGAATATCAAATACGCTCTCTGTGTTGCACAACAGATAGATGTAGATAGATTAATTTCCCCCTAGGGGAAATTCTTTTGCATGCATTGGCTCGGAATCTGACCTAGAGCTCCCACAGGAGAAAGAGGAATTCTGCCATTGCAATGCTGACTGGAGGCCCTAACATCACAATTTATTCCCAGTGCCAGTTAATTACATTTAAAGGCTCTAAATTACAAACAGAACATTACTTTAGAGCTATAAAAGTATTATGTTTGTTCTGAAGCACTGATCTCTCTGTGTGTGGGTTTGGTTTTAAGAGTTGGATGCCAAGTCAGTACAAAGGTCATTCCATTTAGACAGCTTTTCCACAGCTCTAGATCACTGTGTACTGTGTAGAGGATTTTAAGGTTTATAAGTGTTCATTCTTTCTTCCCCCTTCTGTAAGATTGATTGCCAAGGAACCAGAAGACCATAAGCAAGACAGTCCAACAGAAACTTCCACCTCATTTGTTATGAGCAGCTAAAGGAGCAGCAAAACGTCAAGGTGTTGTGCATGCTTGATAATACTTAGAGAGGGTTTGCCATAAACCCTTTATCACTCTCACTCAATTTCTCTTTCCAAAGTAAAATGAAGGGAAAGGGTCACAGGGAAGATGTGAAATAGAAGGATGAGGATGAGGGTAAGCCACAGCAGGAGACATTGGTAGGTGAATTATTCCATGCCATATGACATTGCATTTTATAACCTTATCAAAGAGGCAGCCAAATCCATCACACCACTTCAGGAAGAGGTCAAGATGTATATTGCTTTGGCCAAGTGAGTAAGACTTTCAATTTCAAACACATTTGAATAAACAAATTAATTTCTCAACCCTGTTCATTCTACTCACCCTCAACAAGGTGATGATAATGCAATTTTCTCACAGGTTGGTTTTTTTATGCGATGGGTGGACGGGTTGAGCCTCAGAAACAGCATGACTTCCTGTGGGAACTGCACATAAGTGAGCTGAAGCTTGAAGCCCATTATAAAATTGTTCTCACTGGCAAGATAAAAAAGGGCACCTATGTCCACAGAGCTCTACTTTTCACCAGAGATGCTGCACAATTGACTGTATAGGCTATCCTCTCTTTGCCTAATTGAACCTGTGTACCATATGTGTGCTTGTATTTAGGTAAGTTGGAGGGACACTCTGCCTGTGGACAAATAGTTTATTTATGTATTATATTATATTCTGTCTCTTACTCCATCGCATCACTGGTATTGTTATTCAATACATATATTGGAATGCCACATTTTTATGACCATGACAGACTTGGCATCATTTGTGAAAACTGGTGCTGTCATCATACTTGCAACAATTGTGTATAACAGGTTATATTATTTAATGAAATCCAATCTATGTTCTTGCAGACAGAATTGGACTGCACTGCAGTCTCGTGAGAGGAGAGTACAACCGTGCCTGGAATGAAATCTTGCTCTTCACTGGACTAAAGAAATCTTATGGTTACTCTCAACCTGAAATCTACATCATCAAACTCATGCATCAACCTCACAATCTCGTGAAGAGCAACTCAGCAGCAGCGCATATCAGACCATATGATAGCACCAGAGTATGCAAAACTGTTGTGTATTTAATAAATATGATAAATCACAAAATATGCACATATTAAAGACAATGCAGTGCATGGGGAATGGGGTTAATACATCATTTAATTTTTTATTTATTATAGTTAAAGTGAAGTGTATTAGTCAATAAATTCTAAATAAAATTGATGTGTTATTGTCTTGCGATGTTTACATACCTATGCAAATTTGGTCGAATCTTTTTACATTGCATTATCTGTATGGTAGATCGAGTACAGTTGTAACGGAGTACAGTTAAAACTGTGAATATTTCCCTTCTAATGCAAGTTTGAACTTTAATTTTCGGTATGCATGTTCACATTAGCATCCTCTCTCTGTGTGGGAAATCTGAAGAACATTGTCCACATTTATAATTATTAGAGAACATTAGTTTGGAGGGGTTGGGGGTGGAGGTCATTTTTCCATTTTCTTTCTCCTCTTTCATTGTGAATAAATCATTTTTTCTGTATGGTCATGAAAGGAAACTTTGCTTGTTGTAATTATTGATTTGTCTACCTCCAATTAATGTATTTTGGGACATCTTAGGATGTAAGGTCATGGAGAAAATCAGGTGATCAGCGTGGGACAGATGAAACACTGTGTTACAACTGTACCCTTCCCATAAGAAACATGGTTGCCAATGCTCTTTCTAGAATTTGTTGGCTTTTATTCAGTCAGAAAGCTTAGATAAGTAAGCAAAACTAATTAATGAATTAGTTGATAGACAGACAGATACTGTAGATAAATAGATATTATGCAGTGTAAATTATTTTGTAAAGTAGATTTTGTCCAAAGCAACTTACAAAAGAGGAATAATACAACATAAGCGATTCATCTTAAGGATTTGGTTGGTTTGCATGTTTGTACATGTCACAGGATGCTTCGTATCAGGCTGAGGAAAACTAAGAGTATTTCCAGCTGATGTGTTAGAAATGATACATATGCAAGCATTAGAAATATTTGAAGGGACAAATCTGTCAGTATATTTCACTAAAGGTAGGTATAATGCCTTATTTAGCCCATTACAACTGTCCCGGGTTACAACTGTACCTGGTATGGGGACAATTGTAACAAAAGCACTCCTTGTTTTCAAACACTAATTATAGAAAACAGGAACAGTGTATGCAGGTTTTTTGCCATTTATTTTGTTAGTAGACAGATAAAGGAAGCTCATGTGAAAAAAATTGCATGTTTATTCTGCTCTGTATTTGTGCAGATTAGCAAAAAGTGTTACAGCTGTACTCGGTCTATACCCTAATAATTATGTTGAGGAAGGCATTATGATATTTTCTTTTATGAAGGTTAAAGTCTAGGATGGTATGATGATAAGTGCGAGGGGAAAAAGGAACAAAATAAAATCGCATTTAAAAAGATACTAATTTTTACAAATCTTTGACATGCATGAGGCCAGTGACAACAGGTGCAAAGTTTGATCAGTTTCAGCCTGTCGACCATGACCTATAAAATCTGTGAGTTCTTTCTGCTGCTCGAGTTGTGAGGGAGCGAATGAAGACAGCAGAGCTCAATTCAGCTTCTTTTCAGTCTATTGGATATTAGCCCATGTTAGAGTCGAGAAAGTCATACCAGAGCAGAAACTGATATGTCGAAAAGAATGTCACGTTTGCTAGTTCGTTTTTCCTCCATAATTTTCAAAGAAGCAAGTGTGAAATCAGTATTACCGAAGAAGTGGACATTTGCAGGGATTCGGCCGATTTCTACATCACCGGGTAGGGCATTTTTGGATTTATAGCTATTTGAAATTTTAGAAATGATTTACCTCCTCTATTAGATATATTCCTTCTGTTGTATTTATTTTAGGTTGTTTAAATGTTCTTAATTATTTTATTTCGTTATCTAATTTATCAGTGCAAAGTGCAGTTATTCCAGTCATGTACAGAACACACGTGACCTGATTACTCAAACTGTCTCATGAAATGTAGGCTTCTGAGAAAGGCCTGTTCCATGTGTATGCACATATCAGATGAGTAAGGGACAGTTCAGACCAAACGTGTTCTTGCGCTAAAAAAGCAATACGCAACGAACAGAACAGAACGTGGGTGTCTCGAGACGCGTTTTAACTGTTGAAGTTATTTTTAACCTGACACGGCGTCTGAAAAACGCGGCGCAAAGGTCAAAGACGTCCGTATAGCGCATGTTTACCTAGGGAAAAAGCAATTGAAAAACAGCGCGGACGGAAGCTAAACGTGTTCTGTTTGAACGGCCCCAGTACATAAAATAATAATAATAATAATAATAATTAAAAAATAAAATAAAAAAATAAAATAAAAAAAGTGCTACACTGACTCGAAAAATGACACAATTTTGCCAGGAATAGCAGTGTTCGACTGATAATTATCTTTACAATAACACAATTATTATATTGGAGAAGCCTATTCTAAATAAATAAATAAATAAAATTAAGTGATAGTCACCTTTTTGTGAAAGTGATTTAGTTGGTGAAAGTTAACCTGTGCACACACCGCCAAAGTCATAAAAGGCCAAACATGAAGTCTAAAGACTTTTGATATTTCTACATTTATTTTCTTTATTTTAGATTTCTTTATTCTTTATTTGTGTGTGTGTGTGTGTGTGTGTGTGTGTGTGTGTGTGTGTGTGTGTGTGATTGCCTATTATGACTTTGGCTGTGTGTACAGGTTTGCTGTCATTGACACGTTATGACCAGTCCACAGACTGGCAGAGGAAGCTGACTCCAGAACAGTATGTTGTAACAAGAGAAAAAGGCACAGAAGTGGTAAGTTTGCAAATCAATCCAATTTTATTGTTGCTGTGAAAAAAAACAAAACAAAAAAAAACATGCATAAGAGACACAAAATGTTATAGGTCACCATAGAACTTTTTGGCTAGATTAGCCTACTATTTAATTGAAAACATTATAAATACATAGTTTTCCTTTATAGCCCTTCAGTGGAATCTACTTGAACCACAATGAGGTGGGCATGTACCATTGTGTTTGCTGTGACTCCCCTCTTTTCAGGTAAGCTTTAAATCAATCAGCGATATTGCTACACTGTAACCTAATGTTGTTATTACTGGAAAAATCAAGTTGTCTTAATTAAACATTACTTGAAATGTCACATTTTGTGCTCATAACTCAAATATCTATGTTCCTTGAACTTAATTCTCTTAAAATTCATAGACTTAAGATTTTAATAAGCAGTAAATAACTCAAATTTATATTTATGTATTTATAATTATACATTTTGTATTAAATAGTTGTTAATAAGAATTCATATAGATGTTAGTTTTTTGTTTTTTTTGTGGTATTATTTATGTTGTTTTGATGCTAAAAGTTGTTTCGTGTGATGTCACCATTAGGACGATCTGTGTCCCCTATGGTCAAGTTGGACCCTGTTAACACTATTTCAGTTCTTCTTGTGCATATGCAACTGAAGTACAGGTGTTATGCATTTCTGTAGAGAAACAAGTTTATTTAATTATTGACCAGAATGTGTTATAATCTTCTTTAATTAAGCTGTGTTATTGTATGACCGAAATTTGAGTCTGTTTAAAAAAAATTATTAAGTAGAAACAACATCATTTAATCAGCAAATATGTGTTAAAGGGATTGTTCACCCAAAAATGAAAATTCTCTTATCATTTACTCACCCTCATACCATACTAGATGTGTATGACTTTCTTCTGCTGAACACAAACAAATATTTTTAGAAGAATATTTCAGCTCTGAAGGTCCATACAATGCAAGTGAATGGATAAGAAAACTTTGAAGCTCCAAAAGCACATAAAGTCAGCATAAAAGTAATCCATAAGACTCCAGTTGTTAAATCTATATCTTCAGAAGTGATATAATAGGTGTGAATGAGGAACAGATCAATATTTAAGTCTGTTTTTACTATCAATGTCCACTTTCACTTTCACATTATTCTTCTTTTTTTTTTCTCCCTTTTTTCTCCCCAATTTGGCATGCCCAATTCCCAATGCGCTCTAAGTCCTCATGGTGGCATAGTGACTCGCCTCAATCCAGGTGATGGAGGACGGATCTCAGTTGCCTCCACGTCTGAGACCGTCAACCCATGCATCTTATCACGTGGCTTGTTGAGCGTGTTACCGCAGAGACATAGCGTGTGTGGAGGCGTCATGATATTCTCCACGGCATCCACGCACAACTCACCACACACCCCACCGAGAGTGAACCACATTATAATGACCACGAGGAGGTTACCCCGTGTGACTCTACCCTCCCTAGCAACCGGGCCAATTTGGTTGCTTAGGAGACCTGGCTGGAGTCACTCAGCACGCCCTGGATTCGAAACTCGCGACTCCAGGGGTGGTAGTCAGCATCAATACTCACTGAGATAGCCAGGCCCCCCCTTAATTTTTCTTTTTTTTGGCGATTTACATTCTTTGTTCATAACGCCACCTATCGCAGGGAGGAGAATTTTAAGTAAAAAAGGACTGAAAAATGTATCTGTTTCTCACCCACACCTATCATATCGCTTCTGAAGACATGGATTTAACCACTGGAGTTGTCTGGATTACTTTCATGCTGCCATGTACTTTTTTGAGCTTCAACATTTTGGTACCTATTTACTTGCATTTTATGGACCTACAGAGCTGAGAAATTCTTATAAAAAAAATCTTTGTTTATGTTCAGCAGAAGAAAGAAAGTCATCCATATCTGGGATGGCATGAAGGTGAGTAAATGAAGAGAGAATTTTCATTTTTGGGTGAACTATCACTTTAAGTCTACTTGCATCTAGTTACTTTAACTTAAATAGTTAAGTTCATTCTATATGACCACCAAGTTAAATTAACTTAATTACATAAGTTTTGGAGACTTCATTACTCAATTAAATTGAGGGAACGAGTTTACTCAATAAATTGAGTAAAGTCAACTTATTAGGGTTTTCAGTGTAGTTGACCTAAAACAAAATAACAGTTAAAATGTAATTCTCATTCTTTTGATTCTTTTATTTTATTTTATTGTATATATATTTTTTTTTATATAGGACTGTTTTCCATTATGAAGAGAAAATTAAACAAAATATATGCTTTACATAAGACTTATAGAAATAATTACAACTCTGCTTTTGCCTCCAACAGCTCTGAAGCTAAATATGATGCTGGAACTGGTTGGCCATCCTTCCATGAGGCTCATGGGACATGGGAAAAAGATGAGAGCCATGCCAACATTATCCGTCGCCCTGACAACTCACTTGGTAGCACAGGAACAGAGGTTATCTGTAAACATGTGAGTGTAGGGGGTAATGATGCTAGTCAGTTTAGTCATGGTGTTGGTTTTTTTGTTTTTTGATGATTTATAGAAATGCCACAGTATACCTGTATAATATGCAATTTTGTTTGGCAGTGTGATGCCCATCTTGGACATGTCTTTGATGATGGTCCAGACCCGACCGGCCAACGATTCTGCATCAACAGCATAGCACTGAACTTTAAGCCCAGAGAAAAGTAAACTAGAGACTTCATCAATACAACCAGAAGTGACATCCCTGGGCAGTATTATACAGTTATACAGTGTACATAAAGAAAGAAAATAGCATTTGAATAACAAATTAACATTGTGGTATAAGCTATAAGTTACACTGAGATCAGATTTTTTTTTAATGGATAAAGATTTCATTTATCTCCAATGCACGGTATTGCTGTTTTATCATGTCTTGTATTTTTAACATACCACTGCACATTAAAATCTGAGAATGCCAACACTGCATGACAAACAAAAAATGACTGTTTTGTTTGTAAAAGACCAGTTTGGTTTAATTAAAGTGTACATAGTCAGAAATCTGCAAAATGATTGGTATGTGAATATGTCTGTTTTTGTGTGCATGTTGGGGAGTTAATCATAAACCCGGAGCAGAGGGTCATTGTCCTACTATGTGTGTGGAAACACTGGACAGTTGAATAACAGCTATTAGAGAGGAGACTATTATTTTTAGCAAAGCTCTGACAGACCTGCAGGGGAGAATTAGTATAAGGCATACTGCTTAACGAAAAGATAAAACAAACTGATTAAAAGTGGTGATGATTCGCTTCTGGCTGCATCTGTTGTTTGTGCTGGTCTGGCTGAGTTTTTGGGAACATGCTCTGGGAGGAAGAGCACGTTTTAAACCAATACCTCCACCACAGCCTAAGCAATCAGAGGCAGAAAAGGCTATTGAAAAACTAGCTCCAGGTCAGGACATCAACATTGATCAGGTATATTTAAACATCTTTTAACTACTTTAATGAAGGTAATTAATTTTATGCAGCCTGAATTAAACTGTGCATCCTTTTTTGGATAAACATAAGTCACATTGACAGCTCATTACCCAGTATTTCTCCAAAAGACAGAAATACTATATATACATACGTAGTGCAAATACAAATCGGTTATATACAGTGCAAGGGAATGTAATGGCAGAAGAGGTTGGATGTGTAGGATAATATAAAAAGACTAAGCTGTGTATTGCACATTAATTATTGCTCAATGGGGCAGTTTTAACTGTTCATGAGATGGATAGCCTGGGGGGAAAAACTGTCCTTGTGCCTGACGGTTCTGGTGCTCAGTGTTCTGTAGCGTCGGCCAGAAGGCAACAGTTCAAAAAGGTAGTGGGCAGGGCCAGAGTGTTTTTCCAGACATTTTCCTCACTCTGGAAGTGTATAATTCTTGAAGGGAGGACAGGAGGCAACCAGTAATCCTCTCAGAAGTCCGAACTGTCCTCTGTAGTCTTCTGATATCCGATTTCGTAGCTGCACCAAACCAGACAGTTACTGAATGCAGAGGACAGACTCAATGACTGCTGAGTAGAACTGTATCAGCAGCGCCTGTGGCAGGTTGAACTTCCTCACCTGGCGAAGGAAGTACAACCTCTGCTGGGCCTTTTGAGTCAATGTGGGTCTCCCACTTCAGGTCCTGTAAGATGGTAGTGCCATCTGGTTTATCTTCTCAAAAATCTTTCACTCACAATCAGAGTTTGCTCCCTAGATGAGTGGCATCACAGTGTAAGAATCTTCTGCAGAGTGGCTTCAAAGTGGAGAGCACAACTATAACTTTAAATGTCATTGGTGACAAGGTGTCTGTAAGCACTCTGACAAACCGTGAGTATTCTTTAAGCCACAAGAGGGAGCACTGCAGATAGTTATTCACTGTACTAAAGTCTTGCCAGCTGATCTAGACTATTTAAAAAATAAAATCAAGAGGTCTGTCTCAGCATACTGGCACTTGACGGTTTTTTACTAAACCTCTGATATAATAAATATAAGGGTATATAACATGTAAGGGTGCTGTTTATCCATACATAAAGTATATAACTTGAGCAATTTTGTGCTTGTGTTCTTTGTCTTACTACTACCACAGTTGTATTATCCCTAGACTAACTAAATTGCACAGGTAGACTATGTCATAAACTCAAGAAATAATCTTTGGCAATCAGTGTATCACATTGCAAGCACACAAGTGAAAGCATTGGGGAGTCAAAATAAAACATGTTAAGATAACCAGCATGTCAATTCCTTTTAGGGCATTGTTTTTCTTCTAAAAATCTTTAATTAAATATAGTTTTTACAACATTAGGAAGTATTATATTGATGTGTTTCATTAAAAACTAATGACACCATTGTCCATCTGCTCATCCATTGTGTTTTTCCAAATGTTAGAAATTATGAGTGTTGGGAGATCAAGCAGAACTACATAAAGACAACGACTCCAGGCTGTCTCCTTCTCAAAGGTGGGTATCTGATGCATACAGAACCCTGCTGAACCACAGACCAGGGATCAAAGCCTTTATCTAAATTGATGGCTCTGCTTTGTTGTGAAATGCTCCCCGGCTTGGACTGCTTACAAATGACAATTGTTATGCAATGGATGAAAGTACTTTCTCAGTCTTTGCCATTTTAAAGACTTTTAGAGAAAAGAAAAGGTTTGGGGGAAATAAGAGTTTAGACAAGCAGCAGTATTTGGGCACCAATTACCCACACTTTAAATTGTATGAATTTCAAGTGTCTAAATACACTGAACTGTGTTCAACCCTGCTGTTGAACAAAACATCACTGTGCAGCTGAGTTCAACTACAGTAAAGCTTTCCAAAACGGTCAGAAATCTAGGGGTAACCATCGATAACCAAATAAATTTCACAGACCACATCTCAAAGACAGCACAATCATGTAGATTTACACTCTACAATATCAGGAAGACAAGGCCCTTCCTCTCTGAACATGCCACACTTCTTCTTGTTCAGTCACTTGTCATAACTAGACTGGACTACTGTAATGCCTCCCTACATGTGCAATTAGACCCCTGCAAATGATCCAGAATGCAGCAGCATGTCTGGTCTTTAATGAACCAAAGACAGTGCATGTTACACCACTCCTTGTCTCTCTTCACTGGCTGCCGGTTGATGCACGTATCATATTCAAGGCTCTGATGCTGGCATACAGAACAGTCACTGGGTCTGCTCCAGCATACCTTAAATCATTTCTGCAGAGCTACGTTCCCACCAGAAGCCTGCGGTCGGCTAAGGAACATCGCCTTGTTGTACCAACACAGAGGCACCAAATCACTTTCCTAGACTTTCGGTTTCATCGTACCACGTTGGTGGAATTACCTTCCCAGCTCCATCTGTGAAGCTGACTCACTTTCTGTCTTCAAAAAACGGCTAAAAACACATCTTTTCCTTGAGCACTTGACCAGTCACAAAAAAATAAAAATAAAAAAATAATATATATATATATTGTTGCACTTTAATCTGTCTTGAATACTACTATTCTGACGCCAGTGAAAGTTCGTAAAACAGCAATTTTCATACCACTGTCTCCTTAAGATGATTCGCTTATAATGTATTCCTCTTTTGTAAGTTGCTTTGGATAAAAGCGTCTGCCAAAATACTAAATGTAAATGTAAATGTAAAAAAATCCTGTTGTTTTCACAAAACAAAAAAAAAAACAACAAAACAAAAAATGCCAGCTGTGTACACAAATACAGTAAAAATGTAAACAACTGTACAGAACAACCTGTAAATGTTACAATTTAAAACTGTTGTAATTTACATGACAACAATGGCACTGTATATATAAAAAATAATACAATTTAAAAAAAAGAATTCTGTTAAATTTACAGTAAGAAAAGTCATAAACTTGATATTAACCTTCTGAAACTGTAAAAATCTGCTTTTTACTTTATAATGTATTGTTAATCACCATAAACATTACAGAAGAGCACATGATGACATGAACTTCATCAATAGTGGCTTTTCCAGGAGCAATGACCAATAAACATGTAGAGACAGTGCTCAGTGTCACTCACACAAACACTAAACACCATCAGGGAAACACATGTGAAATTAAAGTTATGCAGTAAACATGAACTAAACTACATCATATATAACACAGAACACCCCAATCTACGTACAGTAACTGATATTAAAAATAAGAAGAAATATAACTATTCCCATAAAATATAATGAAATGTGATGAGTGACGCAGGGAATTGTGGGAATGCCCGATAACAATAATTTACAGTTAAAAGTACATGTACTCTCTTGTTAAACATCATGTTATACAACATTTTTTGTAAAAACTACTGTATTGTCTTTTCAAATTTACTGTATATTTTACTGTAAATATTCGTTAATCAATTAACGTTTTATTTCTGTAGCATTTTTACAGTCTTTTACTGTTAAAATTACAGACATTTTTTTTACAGTACCTTTTGACTTAATTTTAAACTACATTTTATCCTATAAAACCAAACAAACAATTTTTTTTCTTGTGCTACCATATTTAAAATTTGTGCAACATGGCTTAATATTTTTTATTTAAGACCAATAGCATTTATACAGATTTAAATGTTGATTACCACAAAAAATTATTTTGACTTGTCCCCCTTTTTCTTTAAAAAAAAAAAAAAAGCAAGGTTACAGTGAGGCACTTACAATGGCAGTATATGGGGCCAATTTTTAGACGGTTTAAAGACAGAAATGTGAAGCTTATAATTTTATAAAAGCACTTACATTCTGTTAAAACGTGTATTATTTGAGATGTAAAGTTGTTTTACAGTCGTAAACAAAGTTGTTAAATTGGAAATAACTTTACACAGATGCGGTTAGTAAGTGATTTTCTCACACTTAAATCATGTTAACACACATATTGTTATGTATTGTTGCTATACTTTTGAAATAGTGAGTTTACAGATTGGCCCCATTCACTTCCAAGTACCTCACTGGAACCCAGATTTTTTTTTTTTTAAAGAAAAGGAGGGACAAGTCAAAATGAATATTTGTGGTAATCAACATTATGCCACAAATGCTATCGATTGAGCTTGTATTGAACCCGGTACCACACCCCGGAATCTACACCCCTGGTCCAAGTACTTTTGGGGGCCACTGTACATTAACACTATTATCAAATCTGTCATCATAGGTAAGAGACCTGAGGAGGACTTGGATATAAGTGTGACTGAAATTGACTACAGCTCATATGCAGTGTTGGTTTTCAAGAGAGCAGGGAAAATTACCATGAAATTATAGGGTAGGTGTTCTAGTGCCTATATTAAACTTCTCACCCTCCTGTATCACTGGTATCATGCTACATTAATAAAATACTAATTAAAGGCCATACTGACTGTGATTGTTTTACGATGCTGTAATCTGTGGAAAGTGCATTGTTTCATCCAAAGTTTACTTCGTTTGAAATGACGTTTCCAGTGAAGTGTCTGATGATACAGTGGATAAATTCGAGAATCGAGCAGACATTTAATATAGGATTGGAATTCGTTTTCCAGTTTCCCGACTACGGTGAGACAAACAGCAATCATATAATATAATATAATATAAACTATATTTTATTTTATTTTAAACTCTTCCAGGATTTTGCGAGTCGCCAGATAAGAAGCTGGGTCAGATCTAAATGTATTTCATTTAATCATGATTCCTTGGGTTATTTACATTTTGACTATGACATATTTACAAAACTAGAGGCTACCGCATTTTGCCGGACAGAATTTATTGATGATTAGCGAACGAATCATTCTTCGGTTCTTTTGTAATGATTCAGTTGAACCGATTCGAAAGGCTTGTGTAAATCACTCGACTGCAGTGTAATGAGGAAAATTTGACACAATCTACACAACATATTAGAATATGCAGAGCATACACACCGTTTAACAATATATTTACTCCATTACATAAAAAAACACGCGAAGACTTCTGTGGCAAACTCAATTGAATCAGTGGTTTGGGTTTGAACTACTTCATTAAAAGGAACTGTCCGAACCAACCGATTCGCTGAAATGAATTGGACTCCTGGTCTACAGTGCAGCTTTTGCCCGTCGCTGCTGGATGTTGGGCAAATATCTACTGATTGGCTAAAAGCAGTTTTACATTGTGAAAAAAAGCCAACCCAGCCAATTGTGTATCTCTTGAGTTCACATCACGTTTTCAGTTTGAAAGGCAGGCGTTGCTAAACTTGCATAACCTTAAATTAGGTTTTGTAACACGAAGAACCTATAATGTTGTATAATTCTGGCCCCCACATACAAAAAAAATAAAATAAAAGATAATCTAACAGCTCTGCTCTTGTTTTGTCCGCCAGAATGACATAAGAAATTACCTCTGGCTGACCAGCACTTTATTGCAGTTTGTCTGTGATTGTGACATACGACAGCTCCCATCAATCAGACCTGAGCACCACAAGAAAGCATTCTGATGACCAGCATGCAAATAATTAAAACAATAAAGAGCTGATTTGTCATTTCAATTGTCTGCTTAAAAATGGCATTTCTCCATTTTTCTAGTTTCACAATATCTTCCATGAAAGTAGTGATTTTCCACAAGGGGCTTGTGATGCAACTCTTAAAAACAAGACTCTGCCTGCCCAGTCTTTTGAGGTTACACAACCGAAGGGGTAAGCAAGACGCACATCCAACATTCCAAAAAATATCCTGAAGGAAATTATCCTCTCATAAACAACACAGAAACTTACTTTTGCACCACCTGACATTTACAGAACAATCAAAGGTGTTTCTTTTAAAATGCTGATTTGGATACTATGCAAAACACCATCATAATCACAATCATTGCATTGTTTTTATATTATTTTATTTATGCCACCACAGAGTTTTGTAGACTTCAGAATGCTTAATTTAGACATCAGGCTATTCTGTAGTTTAATCCATTGTAATGTTTCCATGAATTCTAAAGGCCACACAGAGACAACAAAGCATCAGGTTACCCTAAACCCCCCACATATACATGGAAAAAAACACACGTGTAAGCTGCAAGTTGTGTAACGATTGTTATTAGCATTCCTACTGTGGCTGTGGATGTGGGAGGGACTGAGAGTCAAGGAAGGAGGGTTTTGGGGGCTCACTCTCAGGGATAATCAGGGGTTGGCATTCCTCTCCCTGCACAGCCAGCTTTGTCTTCCAAACTCCAGACTGCCTACAGAGATCCTACACTTCTGCAGCCATGACGACCCTCGTATTGAAGTTGGTGTGCGTTCTGCTCTGTGCAGTGTTTGCCTCTGCCGAAGTCATGCCCATGACTGACTTTGAACTGGAAAAGGTAAAAACAAGAGCAATTGCCATGCATTTTTACTATATTTTACTAAAGTCAATGTAATTGTACTTTGGTTGATGCCACCAATCAAATATATCAATGTAAGTATCTCAATATTATCACTGGGTTTGGGGGAAGATCTCAGCTTGTTTGATTTATAATAGTTGAATGTGTCATAGACAGTCAGTCAATTAAATCTTCCACTCTGTTCTCTTCAGATGGGAGGAAAGTGGTATCTCATTGGTTTTGCAACAAATGCAAAATGGTTTGCCAATCACAAGGCAGACATGAAGGTGGGAACCGCCATGCTGGTTCCTACAGAGGATGGTGACCTCGACCTCAGTTTCGCTAATCTGAAGTAAGTGCCTATCTGCTGCATAGGCAAATCAAACTTGTTGAAGTGTTACAAAGGAGAATGTCTCTCCTGATGACTATACTCTCATAAATACCAAATAACTGACACTAAATGCTTCATTTGTATCTTAGGGATAACGGTTCCTGCTGGAGAATAACTCATCTTGCCAAGAAGACAGAAATTCCAGGACGCTTTGTTTTCTTTAGCCAGTGTAAGTCTTCCTAGTTTTTCTATTACCTATCTCTGAAATCTAGCAGTCAGATACTTAACAACCCTATTAAAGCACAATTTACCATCATAAAGTTGTTCCTGGCTTAAATTTGAATTTTCTGTCTTCTCAATTGGTCAGACTGGGAAAATGACAACGACATGCGTGTGGTTGATGCCAAATATGACGAGTATGCTATCGTTCACACTATCAAGACCAAGGGAGATGTATCTGATGTTCTTAACAATCTCTACAGTAAGAGTTGATTTTGTCCAAATTACACGTAGCTGAAATGTTCTCATAAAAAATATGGTGCCAAAATGGACTCTTAATAATAAATAATCTTGTGTCATGGTCACAGGCCGCACCACAGAAATAATGGAAGACTTAAAGGAGAAGTTCAGGCAGTTCTCTTTGGATACTGGTATTCTTGAGGAAAACATTGCCATTCTGCCACCAAATGGTAAGTTTTAAACGGTTTGATTAAAAGTCACTAAAATACATAATGTTACAATATGTGTGAAACTTTTTCATTAACTTAGTACTGTTAACTGTTGTTTTGCAGAGGAATGCTCAGATCCTTAAGCATCTCATCATCCAAAGGAAGACAAAGACAACATCAGCTGGCCCAGACATTTCACCTGAAAATACAGACATGAATTGCTGGCTTCCTGTCTGCTTTATTTGGGTCTCTTTCACTTTGTGTGGAAACAAGAGTCCGTTCCTTTTAGTGGCTTACACATTTAAGTAGTGCTGACATAATGTTAAATCAGTTTGCACCTAAAGTGCTTCTCCAAATGAGCTCTCAGACTGTATTCATGATAGTCTGCAGAGGATAGGGGGACAGAACAGAAGTATTCTAGGGTGTCCAAACAGATGCTTTTACTTTGTCATAATGATGCATCTATAAATTCTTCATGTTGCTGCACTGACATGCCAGTTTTCCTGATTGCATACAATGTTGTCTCATTCCTGTCATATTATGAACAATATGGCACACCTGTAAACATTTGTTTTTTTTTTTAAATAAATAATGCTTTATTGGTTTTGTTTACTGCTGTCAAATTAAATGTTTACAAATGACAAATCTTTGTGTTACATTTAATTTCTCCATTTACATTAATTTTCCACAAACTAAAAAAAAATGTTGGGCACAAAATACTGTTTATTACTTCTGTATTTACAAATAATTAATATACACATAACATCTTTTAGAATATTTCATTCCAAGTTATACATTTTCATCAGTATGTGTAAAAAATAAAATATAATTTTAATAATTTGAGGGTGAGTTTCACAAAAAAACAGACCACAGCCTACCACATTCCAGAAACACATGAATTACACTTCTTAATTTATGTCTAAATTAAAACAAATTTATATTAACAGCCATTTGGCCTGATTTAATGACTGTATTCTTTGATCAGTCATTAATTCTTTGATTAAAGACTTTTCGGTTGAGCACTATTTGTAATATTGTACTTTTCTTGGAAATACTAGCAAGAAAACCTGTCCTACATCATGTTCTATTCATTTGCTTGATTAAATAATGGTTGTTATCAGCAAAATCAATGCACCAATGCTAGAGATGCATTTTGTGTGGATCCTGACCTTGATTATCTTCAAATAAAATAAAATTAGTTTCCTGAGAGCCTATCAGAGCTGAAACACAAGTGATTTGCTCTCAAATAAAACTACTGTCAATATGGGCAAATATCATGATATTTGTTTTTTTAGGAACCATAGATTGTGTTTTGATTTTTTAAATTAGTTTTAATAATTAAATCTGCTTATCTGAAGCTAAGAAACCATTCAATAACTGATTCACACCATAGCTTATTGACTTCTTACAATACAGAAGCCATAATTCAAACTTAATAATCATATGGCAAAACTTAAAATTTAAAGGCATGTTTGATGTCCATCCTTCATGATTTAAAGGGATAGCTCACCCAAAAAAGACAATTCTCTCATTATTCACTCACCCTCACGCCATCCCAGATGTGTATGACTTTCTTCTGCAGAACACAATCACGATCATGATTTCAAGCTCAATTACACTTCCTATAGCGCCATCTAGAGCTCTGCGCATGCATCAAGTACTAGAAAGTGTAATCGAGCTTGAAATCATGACTTGATTGCTTCAGAAGACATAGATTAAACCACTGGAGTTGTATGGATTACTTTTATGCTGACTTAATCTGCTTTTTGGAGCTTCAAAATCTGGTCACCATTCACTTGCATTGTATGGACCTACAGAGTTGAAATATTCTTCCAAAAATCCTCGTTTGTGGTCAGCAGCAGAAAGAAAGTCATACACATCTGGGATGGCATGAGGGTGAGTAAATGATGAGAAACTTTTCAATTTTGGCTGAACTATCCCTTTAACATGCAAGTTGGATTTAATCTAAAGCTAGAAACTTGCGATAAACGTGGAGCAGTCTTCAAAACATTTACTTTGACACAACAGCAGTGTAACCTGTGACTGAGAAAACTGGCCACACAAAAACATCTATATTAGAGCAGAAACAGGGTGATGACCAATGTGGAGCGATCTTTTCTCTTTTTCCTTGCATGTTTACCATGCCTACACCATCTGTGGTCTGAAACAGCCCCTAGCCGGCTTTCCAGCAATCAGCTTTGGCTCTGAAGGCTACAGCTACATCCCCAAATCTAGGATGGACCTCTTCCTGTTGAGGCTCTGATTGGTGTTGCTTTTGGCAGCCATTACAAAGCTCACAAAGCAGGCATTAGGTCTTTATGATGTCGCATGATGTGCTGGTTCTTCTCGGATGGTCTGCGGAAGCCTTTAGAGCAGAAATCACAGCGATGAGGATAGTCTTTGGTGTGAATGGAGATCACATGTCTCTTGAAGCCAGACGCATCACCAGTGCTGTAGTCACAATACTGGCACTGGTATAAACGCCGTTCCCTATGGCCCTTGGACATACCAGTGCCAACCAAAATTTTCTTACCCCCTCCAAGTCCAAATGTCTTCTTAAGACCCTTTTTGTCAGGGAAAGCTTGCTGCTCCTTAGTATGCACAGACAAAATATGCCGACTAAGAACAAACGGATCTGCGATTTTGAAATTGCAATGCCTGCATTGGTGCAACTTCTTGGCTTTATGTGCCACCGAATGCTTCTTAAGCTCAGATGGCCGATGGAAGCCCTTTCCACAGACCTCACATTTATGTGGATAGTCTTTGGTGTGAACAGAAATGATGTGACGCTTCAAGTCACTGGAATTGGAGCTTTTGTGATCACAATGGGAGCACTGGTGTGTTTTGGCTTCCTCATGCGTCAGTCCGTGCTGTAGCAACTCATCAGGTTCTGCAAATGTCTGGAAGCAACGGTCACACTTGAAAGGCATCTCCTTGCTATGCTTGGTCTTTATATGCGTCTTTAAGTTGGAAGAGTCAGCTGATTTGTAGTTGCAGTAAAGGCAGGAGTAAGGCTTCTCACCAGTGTGAGTCCTCATGTGCTTCTTCAGTTCTGAAGGATGACGGAAGCCTTTGCCACATTCCACACAGATATGAGGGAAATTCTTGCTGTGAACAGCCAGCAGGTGTCGGTTGAGAAGTCCTTGCTCTGCCGTCTCGTATTCACAGAACTTGCACTTGTGCATTTTGGTGGTGGGTGCAGGGATATGCAGCTTGGATTCTCTATGGTGGTGCTGCAGGCGATGGGAGAACAGCGCCGCCTGCTGGTGGAACTCTTTACCACACACCTCACACTCAAATGGAGCCTTGCTGCTAAGGGTGTGGAACTCCATGTGGTTGTGGAGACTGGCTTTTTTGTTAGTGGTGAAATCACAGTCAGTGCACTGGTACTTCTTTCGATTTACTACATCTTGATGGTGATTCTTAGTGTGGCGCTTGAGGAAGCCACGCGACTTGAACTTCTTGCCACACAGCATACAGGGGTATACCGTAAGAGGCTGGCCGTATGGTCCAATGATGATTGCTGAAGTTAAAAAAAACAAATAATTATAATATTATTATAAAGGAAATAAAGAGATTCAGATATAAAAGCAGACAAATAACAAACATCTAAAAATAACAAAATATGGAAATGAATCAGCAGAGATAGTACCTGTTTGACGAAGTTCGGAACGCTTTTTGCTCTTGTTCTTGCTTCGCTGGCGATTGAGCCTCTCTATCATGTCAGACTCATCAACGTGCAGGAGAGCACTAGCTGCTCCATTCCTGTTCTCACAGCTTTCACTATCCTCCCCACCTGACAGACATCACATCAAAAAAAGGGTCTATATTTTCAGAACACATTTGTAATACAGCATCTACTAGGGCTGTGCTGATACAATCACATATCGATATATTGTGATTCTATTTCTCAAAATATTAACCAATACTAAAAAAAAATTTAGGCCTATCAATCAATACATTTTTTATCGAATTAATTACATGATGTGCTGATTAATCGAATTAATCACAATTAATGGCATACCGATATTTACTGAAAAAAGTCCCCAAATAACAGTGATTTAGAATAATTAAAATAATTATAAATATAATATATAGGCCTGATAAATATTATAATTCAAATAATTTAAATACATTACATAATATTGTGGCAACAGACAAGTGAAGCATTTAGACAATACAAGAAGTCTTTTTTATTTGTATAGCACTTTCATTTCACATCGTTTCAAAGCAGCTTTACAGAAAATGATGCTGTAATGTCTTTAAGTAATCATTGTGCAGTTGAAATGAAAACCTTCATTGAAAATCATGCTTTAAAACTGAAAAAAAAAAGAAAAAGTAGTTTTATATTTTTTTATTTCATATTAATGAACGTAACCCTATGCTCTATTTTTTAATTGTTGGTCTATGTACTCATGTGTCAGATGGATGCTTTTGGAGCATCTCACTTTGGTTGTGTCATGTCTCACTAGTTTTCAGCGCCTCTAGCCATAAGAGCTATGTTTTTAGGACGCTGTTTCAAGTTAAATGTAGGTTGAAACTTAAAAAAAAAAAAATCTCAAAATCCCTGCATTCTGTTGTGCTCACTCCAGCGGTCATTGAGTGCAAGAGTGCATCATCTGTGGAAAGTTGAGTTGCCTGCTCGCTGGTAGGGAAGGGTGGATCGATTCTAAAGTATCGATACTTTGGATACTGATGTTGTATCAAGAATATCGATCCTCACATAACAAATATCGATTTACACTTGTGATAATATTATTTAGTTACCATAAAATTAATGCATTTCATAAGCTTCTAAGTAAGGAAAAAAAAGTATATTAGCAATTAGTTGAATCGGATTGGAACTATTTGTTCTTCCGCTCATCTTAACTTGCAGAACTGCTGAAAGACAAGCAGTCACAGACTGCGCTCGTGTCACTCAGTGCATGTTTAAACAAGAGGTGCTTGGCTGACGTAAGGACAGAAAAACAAACAGTTTCTGGAGTTAGTTTACATGAAATAATGACCAATCTAAACATGATGTTTATTTTAATTGGGTCTGTTTAGAAGTTTATTTAAATTAAAAGTTGTTAAAACAATGGTAATTTTCTGTAATTGTTAATAAATATAATACATTTAAAAAATAAATAAAATAAAATAAAAATTATATATATATATATATATATATATATATATATATATATATATATATATATATATATATTCACTGAGCACTTTATTAGGAACACTATGGTGTTCGACGTGGTCTTTTGCTGTTGTAGCCCATCTGCCTCTAGGTTTGACGTTGTTTATTCTGAAATGCTATTCTGCTCACTACAATTGCACAGAGTGGTTATCGGAGTTACCGTAGCCTTTCTGTCAACTCAAACCAGTCTGGCCATTCTCCGTTGACCTCTCTCATCAACGAGGTGTTTCTGTCCACAGAACTGCCGCTCACTGGATGTTTTTTGTTTTTGGCACCATTCAGAGTAAACTCTAGAGACTGTTGTGCATGGAGATCAGCAGTTACAGAAATACTCAAACCAGCCTGTCTGGCACCAACCACCATGTCGAAATCACAGAGATCAGATTTTTTCTCCATTCTGATGGTTGATGTGAACATTAACTGAAGCTCCTGACCTGTATCTGCTTGATTTTATGCACTGCACTGCTGCCACATGATTGGCTGGTTTGATAATCTCATGAATATGTAGGTTTACAGGTTTTCCTAAAAAAGTGCTCAGTGAGTGTATGTATATATATATATATATATATATATATATATATATATATATATATATATATATATATATACACACACACACACGCACTACCATTCAAAAGTTTAGGGTCACTTATTCTTTATTTTATTTATTTTTTTCACATTTTAGAATAATAGTAAAGTCATCACAACTATGGAATAATAGAAATGGAAATATGGGAATTATGTTGTGACAAAAAAAATCCAAAATAAATCAAAACTATGTTATATTTTAGCATATTCAAAGTGGTCACACTTTGCCTAGATTTTGCAGACATGTACTCTTGACATTTTCTCAACCAACATCTTGAGGTATCACACTGGGATGCTTTTTAAACAGTATTGAAGGAGTTGTGGGGCACTTATTGGCTGCTATTCTTAATTATTCAGTCCAAGTCATCCATTCCAAAATGTATTTTTTTAAATAAAATTTTAGTTTTGTAATTAAATTAATATGTTGGCACAATTATATTTTTGTCTACAAAACTAATTTCAAACTTTTAAGCATACGCCTTCAGATCAGAACATTTTTAAGATCATGAGAAACATTTCAGGCAAGCGACCCCAAACTTTTGAACGGTAGTGTATATACATATATATAAATACAGTACTGTGCAAAAGTTTTAGGCACTTGTGAAAAATGTTGCATAGTGAGGATGTCTTCAAAAATAATGCCATAAATAGTTTTCATTGATCAATTAACATTATACAAAGTCCAGTAAACATAAAAAAGTTAAATCAATATTTGGTGTGGCCATCTTTGCCTTTAAAACAGCACCAATTCTCCTAGGTACACCTGGACACAGCTTGTCTTGGTTGTTGGCAGATAGGATGTTCCAAGCTTCTTGGAGAATTTGCCACAGTTTTTTTAATCTATTTAGGCTGTCTCAATTGCTCAATTGACTCGATGTTCAGTGGGGGGCTTTGTGTGAGCAATGCCATCTCTTGCAGAGAACCCTGTTCTTCTATTCTAATAATTTCTATTTGCAAAAGTAATGATTGGGAGTCTAAAATGTATTTTTCCTATAGACACACTAAAGCTGAAGATATAAATAACCATCTTAAGACAAATGCTTTTGTGAAACATCTTATGTGCCTAAAACTTTTGCACAGTACTGTGTGTATATATATCAATATCAGTGGTTACTGTAGTAAAACCATGGTTAATTTTCGTAAGTTTAAATAATCATTTTCCAATTTAGGACTATAAATGTAAAAAATATATATTTAAAAAAATAATATCTAAAAATAAAATTTTTCTCCCAAGAATTTGCAAAAAATAAAAAAATAGTTTTACAGAGATATCGGCAATATTGGCCTTGATAATAAGTGAAAAAAAAAAAATACATAAAAAAAAAAAAGTGGTATTGCCCATCCCTACTCACTGGTTTGATGAAGAGTGTTGTCTGTACAGCTGTAGCTGACTGTTGAATCATGAGATGTGTATCACAATGTTGAATGCATCACACAGCACAAAATTGATCAACATCTTGATTGAATTTGGCCAAATAATTGATAGCATTGTATACTTCACGAACCGTAAGCAGCTGCCCAAGCCACAGGCATGAAGTCTTTGCTGAGCGATGCATTGTCGAGCGTCTGCTGAGAATTTCCAGGGTCCTCACCTCCCACCACCACTTCCATGTAGACTTCATCTGTCATTTTAGCATCTGTATGAGGGAGAACACACTATATCAGAAGAGGCACTCAAGGGTAACACCTTCATAATCAAATTTGACAACAACAGGACTCACTGATGTCATCCTGGTTTTGAATGGTTTCATCCATTGACATGTACACCATCTTCTCTCTGATAGGCATTCCAGAGGGATCCACCAGCTCCACGCTTTCATCTACATCAATCTCAGTGTCTCCTATGTCAACAGTGCCTCCTGCAAATTCCATAATGAATTGCAGATAGAAAACATGTTTGAAAAAACTCTATAACAGTCAATTAAAGTCCAAATTTACCCAAGTCTTCCTCCCCAGAATGCGCCTTAATAATGTACACTTTGATGACCTCTTGACCCTCTTCATCCTTCTCCACATCCTCTGAATCTTCTAAAGTGCTCTCAATGGTGACTTTAGCATCCTCATCTGAAACCACCTTTCCAGCTTCATCCACTTAAATAAAGCCACATCAAACAGATGGTGAGTATGTATATATGCATGTACAATAAATCGATGATAACTATCAAAACTGGGCTCATTATAAAAACCTGTTTTCAAGGTTTACATGCAAATCAATAAACTGATAAAGCATTGAATACATTGCACACTGAATAAGCTGACAGAAAAATGTACATGCAAAATGAAATCCAGTTAACAAGCAAATATCTAGGTGTATTAGTTTTTGCTTAAAGGGATAGTTAACCCAAAAATGAAAAACTGGGCTGGTTGTGACGTCATCACAACAACATTCCGCAGTCAACATGGCCAATTTATCAAAATAGAAATTATATGGCCAATTTATACCAGACCAGCTTCCAACATTGTCAAAATCACGTTGACTGACTAGTTATTTATCAAAATACACAGTCTGAATGCTGATGTAATCTAAAGAGATTCAAATCGGTTTCCGGGCCACCGGCACAAAGAGAGACTGGCTACACACTTGTCATTGCACAATTCACACGTCGCATACCTTAGACGAAGCAGCTTTCTTGAGTTTCGGATACTTCTGGAACACTATTGGTTCAACTGCGTGTTCTTGTGTATCGGTCCCTCTTTTTTAAGTGTCTATTAAATCGTTTGACAGTCATTTTATTGTTTGTGTGCATTTAACAATGTTACACAAGAACATTATGCCCTGTGTTTTATACCGTTTATAAAGCAGCATATTACATTCGACATTGTGTGACTTGAGGTAAGGGTTAAAGTTATTTCCTCATCCCCAATAACAGGATACAGAGCAATATTTGTTTATTATCCTACTTTGTCTAATTCTGCTGACTTTATGACTGATCCTCAATATCAATCTTGTCTTACTGTGAATTAAGTCAAATTTCCCTCTTGAAAGAAGAATAACACGAAACCCACATAGGTTTTAAAACACCGTTATTTTACTTGATAAGCTTGATAACACTGTGCAAACAGTGTATGGTCATTCTATGACTATCATATAAGTCATATAATGCAAGTTATAACTACTTACCTAAACATCTGGACTTGTGTATCACGGAACATCTCCTTATGGTTCAACACACGTCTACAAACAACATAGAAGGGCAGTGACAGCTAGCCAGTACGTCCTCATCCACTTTCATTAATTTCTAGCTTAATTTCATCCATGGTCTGGGGATGCTCTTTATTCAGATTCTGGGGCATTTGTAGATCAGTGGATGGATTGATCAGACATCTGCATTTTTTCACTTTTCTTTAGTTACCCTGGGTGAGATTAGTGTTCCTTTGAGTTAGGTGTGATAGTGTTTAAAGTTATGACAGCTAGCATGAAGCATTGCAGAGCTTTGAATCAAGTGATCCAGGGGCGTAGATTCCGGGGGGGATGGGGACCAGTGCGGTGCCCATGTTCAAACTGACCAACACCGGTATTACCGCTGGTTGGACGCTAAGTGGTACTATGGGATAATATTCGTTAAGCAGTAGCCTACACAATAACGCAAGGCAGCTTGATTTCAAACTTTGAACGTTATTTTTTTAATTTATTTTAACTAAAAATTCAAATGAAACAGAAAAAAAATGAAGTGCAATTAAAATGTGTTATAAACTTTTTGAAAGATGGCTTTTCAACAGTTGTGAAGGGCAACATCTCTTTAGCAACGAACCTACTTCATCCGTGCATTCTCTCCATCATGGGCTACCGGTCGGGTATTTCGTTGTCCGGGCAAGTACATCACTTATTATGAGTTGTTGCGGGTTTATTGTTTTCATCCCAGAACCCAGTTTAGCTGCTTCGGAAGGGTAATGACTTTAAATGTGTGTGAATAAATTTTAGTTCCCTCCTAGGGCTGGGCGATATGCAAGAAATATGTTCACGATATTTTTATATATATATATACACACACATACACACACTGGCGACCAAAAGTTTGGAATAATGTACAGATTTTGCTCTTATGGAAAGAATTTGGTACTTTTATTCACCAAAGTGGTATTCAACTGATCACATTGTATAGTCAGGACATTAATAACATGAAAAATTACTATTACAATTTGAAAAAAAAAAAAATCAGAACTTCTTAAACTGTTAAAAAGAGTTCTCATCAAAAAATCCTCCACGTGCAGCAATGACAGCTTTGCAGACCCTTGGCATTCTAGCTGTCAGTTTGTCCAGATACTCAGGTGACATTTCACCCCACACTTCCTTCACACGCACCTTACAGTCTAGCTGATCCCACAAAAGCTCAATGGGGTTAAGATCCATAACACTTTTCCAATTATCAGTTGTTCAATGTCTGTGTTTCTTTGCCCACTCTAACTTTTTCTTTTTGTTTTTCTGTTTCAAAAGTGTCTTTTTCTTTGCAATGCTTCCCATAAGTCCTGTATCCCTGAGTCTTCTCTTTACTGTTGTACATGAAACTGGTGTTGAGCGGGTAGAATTCAGTGAAGCTGTCAGCTGAGGTCATGTGAGGTGTCTATTTCTCAAACTAGAGATTCTGATGTGCTTATCCTCTTGTTTAGTTGTACATCTGTCCTTCCACATTTCTTTCTGTCCTTGTTAGAGCCAGTTGTCCTTTGTCTTTGAAGACTGTAGTGTACACCTTTGTAAGAAATCTTCAAATTTCAAGCATTGTATAGCCTTCATCCCTCAAAACAATGATTGACTGACGAGTTTATAGAGAAAGCTGTTTCTTTTTTGCCATTTTGACCTAACACTGACCTAAAGACATGCCAGTCTATTGCATACTGTGGCAACTCAAAAACAAACACAAAGACAATGTTAAGCTTCATTTAACGAACCAAATAGCTTTCAGCTGTGTTTGATATAATGGCAAGTGATTTTCTAGTACCAGATTAGCAATTTAGCATGATTACTCAAGGATAAGGTGTTGGAGTGATGACTGCTGGAAATGGGGCCTGTCTAGATTTGATCAAAAATGACTTTTTTCAAATAGTGATGGTGCTGTTTTTTACATCAGTAATGTCCTGACTATACTTTGTGATCAGTTGAATGCCACTTTGGTGAATTAAAGTACCAATTTCCTTCTGAAACAGTAAAACCTGTACATTATTCCAAACTTTTGGCCGCCAGTGTATATATCACAATATCCAATTACATCATCAACCCCCCGGCTGAGGGATATGTGAATATTCTTGCTTTAGTGATTTTGCATTGCAAATTAAATAAATGTATTTAAAAAACTAAAAACTTAAACCAAAGACATTTCTAAATTTAAAATGCACTTCAAACTAAACAAAAAAGCAATTAAAATAATGAAGTGGTAAAAAAAAAAAAAAAATCATATATAACCACCTTTCCATTTACCGTCACGCAAGTATCCGTCTATGACAACAGGCGGAAAATTACTAATACAAAATTAAGATCTAAAAACAATTATAAATGTAAACATAATTATTATAATGATTATAATCACTGAAATATAAATCATGGTTCGAGGTGAACATGTTTTTGTATTATTTTATGATTTAATCACTATATATAATGTCACCCTGTGGATTTGCACTCACAATGAACTGCTCTGTGGAAATAAAGTGAACTGAACTCAAAGCACCTCCTCAGCTGAGATGATCTGAGGTCATTTGCAGCACTCATAGATGATACTATTCTTCCAAAAAATTTTCAGAAGACTGAAACAAAGAAAGAGTGAGAACCCTTTACATACGCGAGTTCCACGAGACTGCATGCCTCCGAACAAACAGCGCGTCAGACATGCGCATAGATGGCTTTTCTATCATCTGTTCTTAAAAATATAATAAAGTGTGTTTCTTCAAGCGCGTGTCTGTGTGTATAACAGCATTTCTTGTGTCATTCCGAATCCGAGAGGTCTTACAGTTACCCACCATGAAAATTATATTCACTACCTGCAATTAAACGTCTTCTGTCAGTGCGCGTACTTTGCTGCCTGTGTAATTTGATCCGTTGGTAAACATCATCTGGCTTTCAATGCATTAAGTTCATTTATCATGGGTCGCAAACTCTTCATTAGGCAACTATTCTTTATTTAAGGCTATTCTATTCGTTAGGCTAATGTATTGATATTGGAATTTCCATTCATAATGTTTTCCCCCTTTTACCTGGTATAAAATTTCACACCGGTGTTGTCCCATGCTATACTACTATTAATGCGTGCATAGGAAGTACGCATATTTTTATGTCAGACGAAGTTCAGTTGAGGTGTAGGCTAAAAGTGTGGGAGGGGGTGTAGCTCCCCCGGTTCCGGCGCCTCTGGTGCTGACCACCATTCACTTGCATTGTATGGACCTACAGAGCTGAAATATTCTTCTAAAAATCTTCATTTGTGTCCTGCAGAAGAAAGTCATACACATCTGGGATGGCATGAGGGTGAGTAAATGATGAGAGAATTTTCATTTTTGGGTAAACTATCCCTTTAAACAGTTAATGACTTTTACCCCAATAAAGAACACTGTCTTAGGCGTACACACAGCTTAACATGTTAGCGGCTTATTAAGCATAATCGGTGTACGGTCACGTGAGGAAATTAATAAGTCTGTATATTCTTAGTGTTTTTTAAACACATTTTACAGTTAAGTGGTAATGTTGTCACTTCTGATTTGATTTTGCTATTTAGTTTGTATAGTAGCCAATGGTTGTAAGGCTCTAAATAATGATTTATGTACTTTGTATTCAGATATCCTGCCCAACAAAAGTCTAATAAAAGGTTCAAATCCTTCCGGGAAGTTCGTAAGTATGAGGTCGTAAATCGTAAGTAAGATGTGATGTGCGCTGAAGTGATTTTAGTCAAAAAAACAGACCCGTTTTACAATTTCATAATTCTTCCTCTCTTTTTTTCTTACGAGTGATGGCAGGAAGCTTTTTTAGCACCAATGCAACAAAATAAAGAGCAAAGCCACACACATTAGGTGTGTAATGAATGCTTTATCCATCTATATTATCATTCTAGTGCGACCACATATAATGATGGGAAATGTAGTTGTTGCAAACACTTGATGCATTACCCAGCTAAAAAGGCTAATTGTCTTACAAGTTTTATCATTATTCTTCATTAAGTGTACAAACTAATCTGCACAGTCAAAATCCTCAAGTTAACTGAATTATTACCAATAACAATTTGAGTTTCCCACTCATAATTATGACTTTGTGGAGGCATTCATGTGCGCTTAACTCGTAAATACGATCATTCTGACATGAATTCTCATTTGCTAATCCCACTCACAAGAGATCATGAGGTAGTCTCCACAGGTGTCAGGATCCTCCTGTACCGGAGCGTCGGTCACCACGTCAACCTGAAGTCCTTCATCCTCCAGAGCCACATCATCAGGTGAAATCACACAGGTCTCAACAGCAATGGTGCCAAGACCTTCCTCCTCATCTGTGCATGGCACATACTCTGCCACCACATCCTCAATAGCTTCCTGGATAACCAGCTCCTCGGGGGCAAAGCCATGCACCGCAATCTTCTCACCCTCCACATCAGACACGAGAATCGATTCCTGCAGTTCTACCACCACCTCATCTTCCTCTACATCACCCAAATGTAGATAAAAAAAAAAAAAAAACACACAAACTCCCACATGAAAATCAATCAAATAAAAAAACAACAATCCAACAGACTTAAACATAGTCCTAGTTTGTTCACCTGTGCCATGGAATATGATTTTGGGCTCATGGGAATGGAGAGAGAGAGTGGTTACATCTTCATCCATTGTCTCCACCTTTCATCTGCATAACATAAATCCTGCAGAAATAAAAATAAAGCATAAGCTGAAAAAGTCTGATCTGTACCAGATTTACAGTAATAAAGAATGGCAAAGAGTTTGATCTATTAACCTCTCTGAATTATTAATGGCAAACACATTCAGACACAACAAAGATAAAGGGAACAGACCAAATGACTTAATAGGGACAAAAAGAAACATAATAGCAGACATTTGCTATAATTTGATACTTATTTACTGACGAACACTCTTCCTTTCTGTTTACAATGTGACAGTCAGAGACAAGGGGCGTTCCATTCCCACGTCATTGACGGAAAAGACGCTAATAGCCACGCCCACTGATACACAACACTCGACACACCCCTTTCACCTCGCCCGTCGCCATTTTGAATAAATGAAAATAATTCATCAAATCTCATAAATATAAACTCCATTGCCAAAGCAGTCGCACTCACTATATTCTGCGATATGTTTATACTTTGTGAGATCCATATGCAAATGGTAACATTGCGAAATTTCTTATAAACAAGTACTTCAGATATAAAGATTCGTCTTCGCGGCCTAGTTGAGGCCTTCGAAGGCCGCGACTCGCAGCTAACAAAGGCCTACACGCCATTACAACTGCGATAATCTTACAAACCGATCCATACATGAACGTGCGCATGTTACGTACTGAAAACATCTAATCACTTTCAAACCTTACAAGCATATAGCTTTCCACTTCAGATATAGCTAACAATGGCGGCCTACCTGTTGTATTGTTTAGTTTCTACGGATTTCCAAGGCCGTACGGGTTTCCTTCTCCCACCCCCAGACTCGGGCAGAGAGCAGACGGGGCTCTTGAGTGAGTAGGGCGGGCCGCCGCAGAGCGCGGAGGGGAGGGGCCGATACGCTACGAGGCGCTGCAGCCTCCAGCTCTACCGGCCCTTACGGGGCCATCCGAGGCGCACGTCACTGCATCAGAGCTGCAGGAAAATGCGGAAGGAGTCTCAGATTAGTGGCCGCCGTCCGGCTGTTTTTGGCCGGTCCGCAAACTGTATTTTAAGAGCTTTTGCGATTTTAAAGCTTGGTTGCATTGTGCAAATATATAAATATATATATGAAAATAATAATAATAATAAAAAAGAGATTTTGTTTTGCTATATTTGTGGTGCGATTGGTGTATGCGGAATGATTAGCAAGCTTGACTGATTAGCCAGTTATGGATTTATACATATGGATTTGTTTATCAAAATAAAATAAATTTAGGCTTTGGTCAGACCGCTTTTGTTGAAAGGATCTGTTGAGTAACCCATTCACACAACTAACTCAGTCAAACATACTTCTCGCAAAACATATTGAATATACTTAGTTTAGAGTAGTATAGTTGGCCAGTGATTTTCCATGACACAGTATAACACTGACATTTGGGTTAAGCACAAATAATGTCTAATGCAGTTAATCCCTATTAAACTGTTACACACAGCTGCCCATTCATAAGCAGCAAAGAAATGTTAGCACACGCTTATAACCTTCAAGGAATATTCCGGGTTCAATAAAAATTGAGCTCAATCGACAGCATTTGTGGGTTAATGTCGATTACCACAAAAAATTATTTCTACTCATTCCTCCTTTTCTTTAAAATATATAATTCGAGGTTACAGTGAGGCATTTACAATGGCAGTATATGGGGTCAATTTTTTAGAGGGTTTAAATGTGAAGCTTATCATTTTATAAAAGCTCTTACATTCATTTTTCTGTTAAAACTCGTATTATTTGAGCTGTAAAGTCGTCATTTTTACAGTCATTATAGGGTTTGTTGACATTACATCATCATGGCAACAAAGTTGTAAAATTGGCTGTAACTTTACACAGAAAAGATTAGTAAATGATTTTATAACACTAAAATCACACATTTTGTTTATGTATTGTAGTTATACTTTTGAAACTGAGTATTTTAATGATTGCAAAATGGCCCCATTAGCTTCCACTGCAAGTGCCTCACTGGAACCCTTATTTTGCTTTTTTTTTTTTTTTTAAAAAAAGAAAATGAGGGGCAAATAATTTTGTGGTAATCAATATTATGCCACAAATGCTGTTGGTTGATCTAAACTTGCATTAAACCCAGAGTATTCCTTTAATAACGTGACTATTTTTGTACTTGTTCAGGATTTTATATTTTAACAGTTTAAATAGTTTCCCATGTCCATAAAGATACACTATATTGCCAAAAGTATTCGCTCACCCATCCAAATAATTGAATTCAGGTGTCCCAATCACTTCCATGGCCACAGGTGTATAAAATGAAGCACCCAGGCATGCAGACTGCTTCTACAAACATTTGTGAAAGAATGGGCCGCTCTCAGGAGCTCAGTGAATTCCAGCGTGGTACTGTGATAGGATGCCACCTGTGCAACAAGTCCAGTTGTGAAATTTCCTCGCTATTAAATATTCCACAGTCAACTGTCAGTGGTATTATAACAAAGTGGAAGCGATTGGGAATGACAGCAACTCAAAATGACAGAGCGGGGTCAGCGGATGCTGAGGCGCATAGTGCGCAGAGGTCGCCAACTTTCTGCAGAGTCAATCGCTACAGACCTCCAAAGTTCATGTGGCCTTCAGATTAGCTCAAGAACAGTGCGTAGAGAGCTTCATGGAATGGGTTTCCATGGCCGAGCAGCTGCATCCAAGCCATACATCACCAAGTGCAATGCAAAGCGTCGGATGCAGTGGTGTAAAGCACGCCGCCACTGGACTCTAGAACAGTGGAGACGCGTTCTCTGGAGTGACGAATCACGCTTCTCCATCTGGCAATCTGATGGACGAGTCTGGGTTTGGCGGTTGCCAGGAGAACGGTACTTGTCTGACTGCATTGTGCCAACTGTGAAGTTTGGTGGAGGGGGGATTATGGTGTGGGGTTGTTTTTCAGGAGCTGGGCTTGGCCCCTTAGTTCCAGTGAAAGGAACTCTGAATGCTTCAGCATACCAAGAGATTTTGGACAATTCCATGCTCCCAACTTTGTGGGAACAGTTTGGGGATGGCCCCTTCCTGTTCCAACATGACTGCGCACCAGTGCACAAAGCAAGGTCCATAAAGACATGGATGAGTGAGTTTGGTGTGGAAGAACTTGACTGGCCTGCACAGAGTCCTGACCTCAACCCGATAGAGCACCTTTGGGATGAATTAGAGCGAAGACTGCGAGCCAGGCCTTCTCATCCAACATCAGTGTCTGACTTCACAAATGCGCTTCTGGAAGAATGGTCAAAAATTCCCATAAACACACTCCTAAACCTTGTGGAAAGCCTTCCCAGAAGAGTTGAAGCTGTTATAGCAGCAAAGGGTGGGCCGACGTCATATTAAACCCTATGGATTAAGAATGGGATGTCACTTAAGTTCATATGCGTCTAAAGACAGATGAGCGAATACTTTTGGCAATATAGTGTATATTAATCATGGATTAAAAAAATAAAATAGCATTTTTGAAGCCATTTTTACCCAGGGTACTACTTTGCCTGTTTTAGAAACTGGCCCAATTTTGTATCAAGATTTCCTGTGAAACCAATTAACTCAGTTTTTGTTCATGAGAATCTGATGTTGTAGATTAAATATTGCGACTGGTGCATGTAATCCGCAATCCGCTTTGCTTGTCATTTTAAAAAAGCAAATAGCACAACCCTCAAAGCAATTGTTTGATCCAAAATGTTTTTATTAGTCATCACTGAAAGATGTTGATAAATGCTGTCAAGCCAAAGAATTATTTTTTCATTGCATTTCTCATATATAAATGACACCAATCCTTCCACAGAGGATAGTGAACATCTTAAAATACAGGGCCAGTGCGTTCCACTCAAAAAGGGACTTTTCCCTTCACTCTGCACTGAGGACGAAATGTGCTGGCCTGTGCACAAGTGTGTGAAAATGGTATAATAATTATGTCCGGTGGAGCGACAGTACGAGCCATTAACAGAATGTGGTCAATCCTCAATCATCGTCGACTGTGGGTGTGATGGTCACACCTCTCCTGATTTGTCCCCAGCCAATCAAACTAAGGAAGAGAAGGAAAAGATCAATAACTGTTCAATAATCCACATTACCGAAACATGGAAAATCGATAACTGTTAAAGTTTGAAGTCAACATTAACTTTCGACTTTTAATGCATTGGTAACGCTTTACAATAAGGTCCCATTTGTTAACATTAGTTATCATTTGTTAACATGAACTAAAAATGAACAAAACTTTTACTGCATTTATTAATCTTGGTTAATGTTTAAACAAATAGCATTACATTTTTAAAATCAAAAGTTGTATTAGTTAACATTAGTTAATGCACTATGAACTACCATGAACTTACAATGAGCAAATTTATTTTTATTAACTAACATTAACAAAGATTAATAAATGCTGTAAAAAAATATATTGTTCATTGTTAGTTCATGATAAATAATGCATTAACTAATGTTGTCGAATGGAACCTTACTGTAAAGTGTTACTAATGCATGTTCCTTGTCTTATTGTGCAAGATTCATCAATGCATAATCAGGGTTGGGAAGTAATGGAATACATGTAACGGGATTATGTATTTAAAATACAAAATATAAGTAACTGTATTCCACTACAGTTACAATTTAAATCATTGGTAATTAGAATACAGTTACATTCAAAAAGTATTTTGATTACTGAAGAGATTACTTTGCATTTTATTGTCATTTGTTTCATTTAATATTTAGTCCTTTCGGATGGAAATCATTTATACATATAAAATGATGCGATCCAAAGTGCATTTGAACAGTGGTAAAACACTTTCTCATGATGTTACATTCATACGAGCAGACATTAGAAATAAACCTTGTGTAAATTGTCAGCTTTATGCTGAGCTAAAATGCTATTTCTAGCCATTTTACATGCATGTTACCAGGCATGATCATATTGTTTTATCAAGAAAATTCACATTGGATTATAATCTTTGATATTAGGGCAAAAATCATATTCTTGATAATTTTTTTTATTGTTTTCTTGTAAAAAATATCCAAAAATCCTTAAAACAAGATACATTTTATTAATCTTGTTTTAGAAACAACACTGCATAAGATATTTAGGTTTTTCAGAGAATGTATTTTTAACATGTGTATTTTGTCTTACTGTACTGGCAGAGTTTTTACCAGTACTGAAGTAGTAATCCAAAGTATTCAGAATACGTTACTGACCTTGAGTAATCTAACGGAATACATTACAAATTACATTTTACAGCATGTATTCTGTAATCTATAATGGAATACATCTGAAAAGTAACCTTCCCAATCCTATGCATAAGAAATAAATAAATATATATATATAATTATTTTTTTTTTTTTTGCAATTTTATCAAAATATAATAGCTTCTTCAGTTCTGAAACAACTTTTTTTTTTTTTTTTTTTGGGCTGACATCAAGCCATCTTAATTTTTCAACCCATCCCCTCCAATCACCAGTTATATAGAGACCACGCCCAGGTAGTTGAAGTCAGAAGTTTAAATACACTTAGGTTGAAGTCATTAAAACAATTTAACCACTCCACATATTTCATATTAGCAAACTATAGTTTTGGCAAGTTGTTTAGGACATCTACTTTGTGCATGACACAAGTAATTTTTCCAACAATTGTTTACAGACAGATTGTTTCACTTTTAATCGACTATATCACAATTCCAGTGGGTCAGAAGTTTACATACACTAAGTTAACTGTGCCTTTAAGCATCTTGGAACTTTCCAGAAAATGATGTCAAGCCTTTAGGCAATTAGCTTCTGATAGGCTAATTGGCATCAATTGGAGGTGTACCTGTGGATGTATTTTAAGGCCTACCTTCAAACTCAGTGCCTCTTTGCTTAACATCATGGGAAAAACAAAAGAAATCTGCCAAGACCTCAGAAAAAAAAAAATGTGGACCACCACAAGTCTGGTTCATTCTTGGGAACAATTTCCAAATGCCTGAAGGTACCACATTCATCTGTACAAACAATTGTATGCAAGTATAATCACCATGGGACCACGCAGCCATCACACCGCTCAGGAAGGAGATGCGTTCTGTCTCCTAGTGATTAACGTAATTTTGTGTGAAAAGTGCAAATCAATCCCAGAACAACAGCAAAGGACCTTGCGAGATGCTGGAGGAAACAGGTAGACAAGTATCTATATCCACAGTAAAACAATTCCTGTATCGACATAACCTGAAAGGCTGCTCATCAAGGAAGAAGCCACTGCTCCAAAACCACCATAAAAAAAACACAAAAAAAAAACCAGACTACAGTTTGCAAGTGCACATGGGACAAAGATCTTTTTGGAGAAATTTCCTCTGGTCTGATGAAACAAAAATTGAACTGTTTGGCCATAATGACCATCATTTTGTTTGGAGGAATAAGGGTGAGGCTTGCAAGCCAAAGAAACCATCCCAACCATGAAGCATGGGGGTGGCAGCATCATGTTGTGGGGGTGCTTTGCTGCAGGAGGTGCTTTGCTGCAGGAGGGACTGGTGGACTTCACAAAATAGATGGCATCATGAGGAAGGAAAATCATGTGCATATATTGAAGCAACATCAAGACATCAGCCAGGAAGTTAAAGCTCGGTCGCAAATGGGTCTTCCAAATGGACAATGACCCCAAGCATACCTCCAAAGTTGTGGCAAAATGGCATAAGGACAACAAAGTCAAGGTATTGGAGTGGACATCACAAAGCCCTGACCTCAATATAATAGAAGATTTGGTGGCAGAACTGAAAATGTGTGTGCGAGCAAGGAGGCCTACAAACCTGACTCAGTTACACCAGTTCTGTCTGGAGGAATGGGCCAAAATTCCAGCAACTTATTGTGAGAAGCTTGTGGAAGGCTACCCAAAACATTTGACCCAAGTTTAACAATTTGAAGGCAATGCTACCAAATACTAACAAAGTGAATGTAAACTTCTGACCCACTGGGAATGTGATGAAAGAAATAAAAGTTGAAATAAATAATTCTCTCTACTATTATTCTGACATTTCACTTTATTTTAAGAAAGTAGTGATCCTAAATTACCCAAGACAGGGAATGCTTTCTACAATTAAATGTCAGGAATTGTGAAAAAACTGAGTTTAAATGTATTTGGCTAAGGTGTATGTAAACTTCTGACTTCAACTGTAGCTGCGTTGGTGCAATCTGCTATGGAATGCCTACTTTTTTTTTTTTTACAGTCAACTCCTGGTAGATAAGTTACAAACGTAAAATTGGTTGCAAATGTTTCATGTTGACTTCAAGTATAACAGGGTCCCAAACACTGGTCACCAAATTAGAATTTGCTAACCGCCAATGTTTTTCCACTCTGCGACTCAAGGCGATCTTCTCCCCCACTTCTGTACAGACAGGGTTGGTGAGCACAATCTTAGCCAAATCAGCTTTCACTGCGCTTACACGGCCTCCCGTTGACAGTGAGCCAATGTTTACCATAAGCACCTCATTCCTCGACAACTTCTGAACCTATAGTCCAAATCACAAAAATTAAAGACTGTAAATCACATAAAAAAATGGGCACACTTAAGAAATGCTTAAATACGTGGGCCTGGGTAGCTCAGCGAGTATTGGCGCTGACTACCACCCCTGGAGTCGTAAGTTCGAATCCAGGGCGTGCTGAGTGACTCCAGCCAGGTCTCCTAAGCAACCAAATTGGCCCGATTGCTAGGGAGGGTAGAGTCACATGGGGTAACCTCCTCGTGGTCGCGATTAGTGGTTCTCGCGCTCAATGGGGCGCGTGGTAAGTTGTGCGTGGATCGCGGAGAGTAGCATGAGCCTCCACATGCTGGGAGTCTCCGCGGTGTCATGCACAGCGAGCTATGTGATAAGATGCGCAGACTGACGGTCTCAGAAGCAGAGGCAATTGAGACTTGTCCTCCACCACCCAGATTGAGGTGAGTAACCGCACCACCATGAGGACCTACTAAGTAGTGGGAATTGGGCATTACAAATTGGGAGAAAAGGGGATAAAAAAAATAAAAAATAGAAATGCTTAAATATTAGTGTTAATGTTGTGCTAGTACAGTATTTAAAAATGATGACAGTATTTCAATGATCATTATTTTGATCATTAAGATATTAAGATAATTATTAAGCCACTAAGAAGGCATGAGGTATGTCTGTGATACATTGATGATCAGCATGTGGTTTTAACTGATGGTGGGTTACAAATAAAAGAAATCAAATAAAAAAAATTCTATGAGAGAAATGGCCGAAATTAGTTTGCAAAAAAATTAAAACCCACAATTAGACTAGATAATATTATGTTTTAATGAATTCGTAGCAAATGTATCACCTTGGCTGCTTTCTTGTCGCCCTCAGTGCGCACACCAAGCAGCCTTCTTAATAGGAAGTAGGAGATCTCAAGCTCTGTGAAGATCTCAGGAAGAGCCTCCACAGCACCGAGGACCTGTCCCACCATACGATCCGCTCTGCACAGTGTAGGGTCAATCTTGGTGCCAACACCTGCCACGGAAAATGTATAACATAACATTAGATTGGTGCACTACAGTTACACCAATGTCACATACAGTTGCATACAAAATGTAAATGTCAGTAATGTAAAAGTCTGCATACCAATAAGGCCACCAGGTGCAGCATACTGGAGGTCATTGTGTTCGGCAAACAACGAGACTATTTTGGAGAAGATAGGTTTGCACATTAGTTTCCCTTCGTGGTCCTTGGAAACAATACCTGGTCTGACCTCAATCTCCTGTCCCACCTTAAACCAAAATGAACACAGGAGAACAGCATGACAAGAGGAACAAGAATAGCAACAGTAAAGCAGACATTTGTTTTACAAAGCAAGTGGATCAGGAATATTGAGACATTGAAAAAGCTTTGCATCAGTTAAATTTGGATCATAAAAATAACAAAAGGATTATTTTACCTTCAGTACTCCTTTGAGAATACTTCCTCCAGCTACACCACCTTTCAGATCATCCACTTCACAGCCAGGTTTATTGACATCAAATGACCGGATTACTATGAAAAAAAAAGAAAAAAAAAACCCATCAGCAATCACCCATTTCAACTAGCAAATTAATTTTAATTATTCTATTACCGGTAAATAGTATTTAAAAAAAAAAAAGTTATCTTACCAATAAGTCTAGGTTCAGAGGTGAAGTCGCGGATAGGCACAGGGATCTTATTTACAATGTACTCGCACACAACCTCAATGTTGTACTTTAGCTGGGCTGAGATTGGGATTATTGGAGCTCCTTCTGCTACTGTGCCTGTAAGAAAGAAATTAGTAAAAGTGAAACTAAAACCTGGGAACACATGCTTATTACAACGGCAAGGATTTTATAAATATGCTGGAACTCTTATGCACAGTTCACCCCCAAATTTTTTTTTTCACTTTGGGTGAACTCTCCCTTTAAATAAAATGCTTGGAGACAAAATTAGCAGATTATTTTTCCCAAAGCAACAAAGTATACTAAACGCAAATAAAGTCAAAGTCAGCCAGCAACAAAATCTTTAGCTGTGTCCCAAATGACGCACTATACACTATGCATTCCGCCATGTAGTGTATGAATGATTAAAGTGTAGTATAGTCCCAAATGTAACACTTAATAGTTTTTTACTACATGAAGTATTTGCCATTAAACAGCTGACAGAAGAAACACATGCGATGTGTTGTTGGCGCCGCTAGCATTAAAGCATTAGCCAACCTCAGTTCACTTGTATCTAAAATAAATGTACATATTCACAGCGTGGGATGATGGTAAAGCATTCAACTTACAATTGTAACATGTTGTCTTCAGTGATGTTTTGCTACTTGCTCCATTATTTACAATTGTTTTGTCAGACCAGCATTGCAACCAGGTATCTCTGCCCTTTCCACTATGTATGACAAGCAGCGAGCGCATGAAGTGTCCAACATTCCACACTTCGTTTTGATGGTTTAAGAAGTGCATTATCTGGGCACTTAAAGTACACTTCATTTTAGCACATTTTCAGTGTTAACATACTACTCGCAATACTTGCACTTCAAAATGATGTAGAATAGTGCAGAAGTGTGCGGTTTGGGATGCACCTTTTGTCAGACAATCTGTTCAGTTACAACTACCAGAAACATACATAAAAGTAACAGTTCACCCCAAAATTAAAATTCTCTCATTTACTCACTCTCACCTCTGTAGGTCCACACAATGTGAGTGAATTGTGACCAAAACTTTGAAGCTCCAAAAAGCACATAAAGGAAGCATAAAAGTAATCTTTAAACTCCAGTGGTTTAACCAGTCTTTTGAAGCAAACTTATTGGCTTGGGTTAGAACAAACCAAAATATAACTCCTTTTTCACTGTACATCTTGCCATTGCAGTCTCTAGGCATGATCATAATTTCAAGCTCGATTACACTTCCTAGTGCTTGATGTATGCGCAGAGCGCTAGATTATCGCACTTGAAATCACGATCACCAAGGAGACTGCTGATGTCAAGATTTATAATGAAAACTGAGTTACATTTTAGTCTGTTCATACCCAAAACTGATTGAATCACTTCAGAAGACATGAATTAAACTACTGGATTACTTTTATGCTGCCTTTGTGCTTTTTGGAGCTTAAAACTTTTGGTCACCATTCACTTGCATTGTATGGACCTACAGAGCCGAGATATTCTTCTTAAAATCTCCGTTTGTGTTCTGCAGAAGAAAGTAAGTTATACACATCTGGGATGGCATGAGAATGAGTAAATGATGAGGGAATTTTTGTGATTTTTTGGGTGAACCATCACTTTAAAATCTTCAAAAGCACCATACAAAAATAAATAAATAAAATTATATATATACATATATATATATATAATTATAAAAAAAAATTTTTTTCTAAAAAAGGAAGCTGGATTTTGCTATAGCAAGCTTAAATGCTGTCTAGCTTTAAGCAACATACAGTATACTAACTGCAAAGAAAGTCCTTTTAGAGGAACCTGAGATTATCTAAAAGGGGACAATAAGGAATGAGCAACTGGGTGAGCTAGCAACTCTTTAATTTATGAGTTGTCTCAACCAGTTTCAAACTGCAATGATCCTGTTTTTAGCCTAAGATGGTGCCCCATCCTGATTCTCAATCCTCAAAACAGGATCTTAAAATCACTTTTCAGATGAGCATCATGCTAAAAACACTTACCCTGAACAAAAGCCAGGATCTGCTCATACTGCTCTTTGGCCTGACTCTCTTTCACCAAGTCGATTTTATTCTGCAGGATCAGTATGTGCTTCAGCTTCATGATCTCAATGGCAGCCAAATGCTCTGACGTCTGTGGCTGAGGACATGATTCATTACCGGCTGTAGAAGTAAATAAGATTAGACATTTGTACATAATAGAAAAAAAAAAAAAAGGGCATGGTAATTTTTTGCAAGACAAAAGTTACCACTGCTTTTAGCTGTGAGCTAGATACTCACCGATTAGGAGTAGTGCAGCGTCCATTACGGCAGCACCGTTTAACATAGTGGCCATCAAGATGTCATGACCCGGGCAATCCACAAATGAGACATGTCTAATAAAGAAATAATAATCAGGATATCTGGGGAAACAACTCTTGATAAATATAATTCCACTATATGAATATCAAAACTAAATTCAAAATTACCTACAATAATACAAATAACACACTGACCAGCAGAAATTATTTCTAACAGCGATTATGAGATAACTGCAAATATTGTGCACTTCAAATTACAAATCTTACAAATGTAACTGCCCAAGTTAAGCGATTACAGAAATGCCATGAACGTTGCATTCCTGTGTCTCATTTTCTGGTGTTATTGCATTGTGTGAGCACTCCAAATGAACTCCGACCATCTCACTGATCCAGAGCAGCTCCTGAAGAGCCCATGAAAATGAACCACCTCCGAGGCGCTCTGATGTGTGCGCCGTCTGCGCCAAACTCCCGTGAAAACATAAGCGAGGATTTTGATAGTGAATGCAAAGCACTACGGTTTCTTTTTAACTGAACATTCGTGTAAATGTAAAATGTTTTTGGTCACTGCAGATTCATACACGTGGCAGAGACACAGAGGAGGAGTGTCACTTCACTTTCGGTTAATTGCGCTTTGATTCCGTCAGGCTGCACGGATGACAGCCTACATTCCGCGTTTCATTTGTTTCTTTTTGCTTTTAGAACAGCACGTGATGTAATAAGGAAAACATCATTATTAATCCTTGAGAATTCCAACACAGCATACAGGTACACCCTCCTTAAACCTGGTCACACTCAAAATTACCTTAAACGATTAAAAGAGAAAACATAAATCCACATCGTGGGGTTCAAAAATCAGAGTCTAATCAAAATATTAATTAAACCTGGAAATAAAGTTTTAGGATTTTGAAGGTGCGATTCACCAAAAGGGCTAAATAGTTGATCGGCTTGTGATGCGCGAATGGCTTACAGGCGCAGAGCGAGTCTCGTCACAATTTAACAGTGTTTAGTCTCCCATTCAACTGATGAAAACATGCTGCATGATCATGAGGAAGAACTACATCAAGATTTAGATTGGAATGCAGGTGTGAAAAACTTAGTTTACATATAGTTTTTCACAGCACAGCCATTGACCTGGAAAATAAAAAAATGGCACTACATGTCAAAAAGGTTGTCGACCCCTGGTTTAAAAGCTTGTTTTAGTGCAGAGGTTGATTGACAGGTGAGGGGTGGTGCTTCCTTGCTGTCCGTGCACACTTAGGACGGATTGATGTTTCACGAAATCACAAAACATCAAAGACTTTTCACTTATTCACTGTCAATGTACAAATCAGCTCTTTATGCATCTAAAATATATATACATTTTTTAAATATATATAAAAACATGACAACATACCGGACTAATTTGAAGTTGCCTTTGGTGCCAGGAATGTCTGTGGGGAACTCATCAGGTGTGCTACTGCCACATGACCTGTAGCATTCTGGCCGTGGACAGCTTGGATCATCCAATATATACACCTAAAAAAGGATCAAATGTGTGTCACCGTACACAGAAAATAACACAAAAAATATATAATGTAAAGCTGAAACGAACAATGTCGACAAAAAATTGACAAATTTCCGTTGTCGAATAGTCATTTGATCTCATTTAACGTAACATGAGATCACATTATTGATGACGTGCGAGAGCAGCACTGCAGTTCGTGCCGGACTTGGGAGAGGAAGAATTTATGGAAGTAAATTCATGACTTAAGTCTTTGAAGCATATAAGCATGTTGAATTGCTCTAATCGAAAAAATAAATGTATTGTATTATCAGTGCTTGCATTTACAGTGCTTGCATTTTGGGAGGCTGAAATTGTTGTATTTTTAAGAATTTTATATTTCATTTGGAAACATTTCACAACTAATTTCATTATTACAAATTCAACAATAAATATTCACCTTCCAAAGTTTGCTTCCAAAATATTCTATTCGTTCTCACCAGTAGGTGGTGCAATGCAATCGGGTATTGACTGCTGAAGACCAAAGCTACAGGTAGAGAGAACAGCCATGTATGTTTTGATGGTTTGTTTTTCAATTTGAAAAGAAATGGAGACAAGAAAACAAAATAAAATAATATATTCTAATATTAATAATAAATTAATGAAAAATTAATTAGGCCTAAATCAATAAACAATAGGTCTACCTTTGTGCACGAGTTGGTACAAAGTGGCCGCACGATATAGTATTAAAATCAGAAGGAGTGATGTCAATGTTACACTGTATCTACGGGGAAATTGTCTATCTTGGTGCATCTTCCCACATTCCTTCTCTTTACAAACTCTTATTTTCCTCTCTGACACCGAAGGGCGCAGTCATACGCACACTATTATGTATTGATGATCAGTTTGGGCGCAACGCGCAGATCTCCGATTAATCAGTTAATGTTTGTACATTTACCCTATGTTAGTGCTTCCACTGCCCTATTGTGCACATGAATTAGGCCTGCCAACAGTTTAACCTCTTTATAATTTTGATATAGTCTTCACAGACCCTAGAAGATTGCACCCCGATGGTCGACCAACAGATGATAAATGAAACATTGCAAACGCACATTTGATGAACAAAGCAGTAATTGTGTAAAAACTGTAGATCGTAGTCTCCAACACAAAAATTATTACAGAAAATAACTTTGAACATTCTCAGCGAGCTAAATTACAAGTACTTATAAAGTTATGCACAAATCTATGAATGAGCGACACTATACAGTCAGATTTCAGCACTTCACAATGGACAGCAACTCTTAAGCACTTAAAAGTGCGTCGCACATTCCTGTTAAGTGCAGGTTTGGGAAACGCACGAGAAAAAGGAAAGAACATTTGCAACTTTGCATGTAGAGAACGCTCTCAAGAGCTAAAACCCATAGTTATCGGAAAAGCACGCAGCCTTTGATTCTCATGATCAATGCAATTGGCTGGGAGCGCTCTCCGTTTCAATTTTAAGTGCTTAATAGCAATGGCAGCTTAGAAAGAAATGGCATGCAAAGAAAATAGTGCAAAACAACGTAGAGAAATTAAGATATAAACATTGCACATGCATTTTGTGGGTCGTGGGTTCAGGGGCAGCCGTTGTCATATTTACAATGAACAAGAACTCTGTTGCACCAAGTCACATACACACATTTGTATTTACTAAAACCAATAAAACCAATGTAATTAAACAAATTTCGTTATCCAAAGTCGTTTTGGATCTGTTTTACCTCACCTCAAGGAGAAGTGCCCTGTCAACACTCTTTAAGATGCAGCTGACCACAGATTTTAAACTGGGCTCACTGTTTCTTTAACTGTTGCACTTCATATAGTAGTTAAATAAAATCTGCAGATAGTCAGTCAAATAATAGAAGTCAGTTGAATCATAATCAGTTGTTATATGATAAACAAATTATAAAATAAAAACGGCACTTGTGTTTATTGTTGATTTTTCCGTCTTTGATTCGCCTTCGAGTAAACCTGATGCAAATTTTGCGCAGCATTTATATTTATTTGTTGTTTATAATTTCATTAGAATTAAGTGAAATATTTTTGGGTATGGTTTATGATTAGTATTGACGACTTGTCACCCATTGAAATCAGTTCATTTTAAAATTAGGTTTGATTTTGGAGTTTATTTTAACCTGGCAAATCTACTCATATGCTCCCAAGCCATGGCTTTCAAATAATATCTCTGAGATTTTCGAAGGATCATATAGTTCTGGAATTTTAATTGCATGTATCTTTTTGTAAATGTTTTCAGCAAACTGATATGAGCTCAGTAAATTGTTGTATGATTGGCTGTGAATAATAAGCCTTTCAATGACTGCTGCAGCGGCTCAGAAAAAGATAAAATATTTTCACCTCTCACGGCGCATTGCACACCCGGTGTAGACAAGGAGTGACGATTCCTGTGTAGACAGCAACATTGATTATGCCAGACAATCGGCTAGAAGTCCGAAAAAAAGGACAGGCTCAGGTAAAAGAGGATGCGGTCAGCCTATTACTGCTCATATGTGGCTGTTGTTTGTGTGTTGGATGTTAAGTAGCCTACTTCGATAGAGACAAAACGTGATAAATTATCTGCTGAGCAGAACAAACTGATTCAGTGAAAAGCACGACATGACCCATTTGAATTCACCAAAACCATATCAATTTTCTTATTTGAAATAAAAACAATTGTCTCATTACATTTTCTAACAGGAATATGATTATTATCATGTGAGCTATTTTGCATTCAACAAAATGCAGTTTATTTTTATTTGCAAACTATTAGTATATTCTGGCTGATGTAACTGGGTGGACCAGTGCTGCTCGTCATAGTAACATCATTATATTTGTGCATAACTTTATAAACATTTTTAATTTACCTCCCTGGAAATGTTTAAAGATATATACATCCTAATTAACAATTACATTTTGTTTAGCAATAGTTTTGTGCAGAATGACTGTGTATGTATTTTACACAATAAATGCTACGCTCATCAGGTGTGCATTTGTAATGTTTTGTTTTCTCAAATTGCTCTGTGGGTCAAGATGAAAGCTTCCTGGATCAATGAACAGTGGAGGCTTTATAGTCCTGCCAATGACATTAAATGATTATAACTCACCTTGTTATTGCGGCGCGCCAAACAAGGAGACATGTGGAACCTGCGCTTTAGGGACATTCACCAATCAAGAGGTCTGCTCTTTGCTCCTAGAGGCGATAACGGTGACAGAAATGTGGTGCTGCACAACACGTGGTGCGGGCAAGAGCGCCCTCGGGTGTCAGAAAGGAAGAGGAGACGATGAGAAAAGTCATTGACATTTTTATGCTCTCTCTGATTTTATTTGATCTATTCATCCATTTATATATCTATATTATGCATTATTATTATTATTAACCTTGGCTGGGTTTCCCGAAGCACTAAGAAGAACGTTAGTAGCACTTAAGTAGTACTAAATCTCAAAGGCGTGTTTCCCAAAAGCATCGTTATCCAAGTCAAACATTAATGCTCTTGAACCACTCTTAAGCCCATTAAGTGCAACTTAAACATATCTTTCTGGAATCTTTCACAGTTTATCAAAGACAATGGGACATTTAATAAATTGTATTAATATATTTTGATAATTGGAAAGCCATTGTAAACTACTTCAGAGGATGAAAGTGTTAAAAAGAAATCACTATGAAATAAATAGGCAGTCTCCGCAGTCTGCGCATGCAACGTGATAGGTCTAAATTTATAAGACACGTAATACAGTATAACATTATATTAGCCTTCTGTGGCAGGGCGAGGGTGGGGCCGGGTCGTGATTACACACACCCGGCCCCTAATTGGGCTGATAAGCCCGAGAGGGATAAAGGCCGACTGGAGACGGCAGTGTGACAGTTATGGACAGCTGTCCGACACCTGTGTGTGTTTGTGCTTTTGGTTGAGTTTATTCATTAAATCATTATTTATATCGTTAAGCCGGTTCTCGCCACCTCCTTTCCATTCACCTTGTTACACTGGTGCCGAAACCCGGGAAGGAGGAGGGATGCGCCCTAGTAGAGTTCTCGCCGCTACCATCCACCCCAAAGGAGCAGCCGCGGCCATCCGCCGGAGGACAGAGGAGCCCGGCCGCCGACCGCGAGGGGAGGAGGGGCTCCCAACCAACCGCCTGGAGCGGTTACCGCTGCCAGGGGTGGGGGAGACCCCTACCGTCCACCAAAAAAGCGGCGGGGTGTTCCATCCGCCAGGGGCCGGAGGACTGCCTCCGATCCACCCGGGGAGGCGCGGCTGTTGTCCACTAGAGCGTGGAGGAGTTGCCGAGGACCGGACTACGGCGTATCGGAGAACCGGAAAGTATATTATTAATTTTTTTTTCTCTCTCTCCCACTGCCGCTCCGTGTTGGCCTTTTCCCTCTCTTTTTAAATGTTTTGTTAATTTGGCACGATCGCCGTTACGGCGTGTAGGTGCCATCTTTTTTTTTTTTTCCTCCCCTTGTCCCTTCCCCTGCTCCAGGTAGACGGAGATGACCTGCCGGCAGACGGGGCTATTAAGATGTTCTTAGCTATGTAGGATTACTCCAGAGCACTCATAAATCTGCGAGCATTTTCAAGTACTACTTAAGTTATGATGGCTTTGGGAAACAGGAGGTAAATTATGATGAATCGTAAGATGTATTCTACGAACTAGGCTTACGATGCTTTTGGGAAACGAGGCCCAGAGCTGCGCAGTGCGCTCACATCTGCAATTAAAAACTTGCGAGGGGCCTGGGTAGCTCAGCGAGTATTGACGCTGACTACCACCCCTGGAGTCGCAAGTTGGAAACCAGGGCGTGCTGAGTGACTCCAGCCAGGTTTCCTAAGCAATCAAATTGGCCCGGTTGCTAGGGAGGGTAGAGTCACATGGGGAAACCTCCTCGTGGTCGCTATAATGTGTGGTTCTGCTCTCGGTGTGGCGTGTGGCGAGTTGTGCATGGATGCCGCGGAGAGTAGCGTGGGCCTCCACACGCGCTTAATCTCCGCGGTAATGTGCTCAACAAGCCATGTGATAAGATGCATGGACTGACGGTCTCAGAAACGCAGGCAACTGAGATTCATCCTCCGCCACCCGGATTGAGGCGAGTCACTACGCCACCACAAGGACTTAAGAGCGCACTGGAAATCGGGCATTTCAAATTGGGGAGAAAAAAACAACAACTTGCGATTTGAAATTTGAACCCATTCACATGATTGATAAGCTTTGTTTCTATCTCGGACAATCCACACATGTAGCATATTGACAGCGTTGCAACAAAAAAACTTGTAAAACACGTCTGATGTCTACTTTGCTATTGCAAAATCTCGGACACGTCTTCTGGGTGGAGGTAATGTTCCCTCTGCGCCGTTTCACGCAGCTGCACTCAAGAGATGCAATCCATAATTTAATGAGCTGTACACAAAACCAAGGAGAAATTGAGAGGTGATCAAATAAAATGCAAAATATTATTCTGTTTGCTCAACAAGTCATGCGAGTCCTTTATCTAGATGCGTGACTTGAAGAGAACAAGCTTAAAGACACAGTAACCCTGAATTCAACATGTTTCTGGTAGAAACGCCATGCCATGTGTTCTTCTAATAGACTATTAGTTGACAGATAATGTATAGTTAATAAAATAACATTATAATGAATATAATTTATAATGAATGTTAATAAAAATATTAATTAAAATGGTTGTATTTATTCTTGTATTGTTTACTACAAAGCACGAAATAGGAAAATGCATGTTCTCTATTGTGTTGGAGTTTCAGAAATGGCTAGAATTTATCTGAACATGAATATTGATAGTAATATAAGTATGTCATTATTATTTCAAAATGTGGTATGGTATGGATATGGGATTGATTATTTTGCACTCTTTATGTTTTAGTTTCTGTACTTTTAAAACACTAAACAATTAAGTCAAGAAAGTTTGAAAGTTAATTTAATTTGGTCAATGCAAGGGGTTAGTCACTGAAATTACCACAGACCATTCACAGCAAGCATGATGTAAATTGCAAGAGATGCAAGAAAATCCATTCTGATTGGCTGGCAGCTCTTATGAGTGCACACGTTTTTATCACTTTATTAGATAGAATCACTTTATTAGATAACAAAATACTGTTTAGAAGTTACCAGGCTACAACAATGAGCACCTCTGTGGAAGAACTAGTCAAACTATTTGACTTGATTAGATTTGCCAAAGCTTGCAAAAAAAACAACAACAAAATAAAACAAACAATTAAGAGCACTGCTTTAAACAGATTGTTAAAGTGATTATTTTAATGAGCTACCACTTTGTGTCATGCCAAATTAATAAAAATAAAAATAAAAAAAACATTCGGGGTGCCTCCAAAAGAAATTACGTGTCTTATATGTAAGATGCAATTATTCCATTAATATGATTTACTGGAACATATATTTTTTTTTAACATTGTACCATGGTAAAAACTGAGCCTTGTTTATTTACTTGCGTTTCCTGAATTACATCAATATCTGCATATTAATGTCCGGTGCTGAAGTAAATAATTAAAAAAAACAAAAAAAAAACAAACAAACAAGGACTTCTACACAGTCAAGGATTTTTAAAATCAGAAATGTAATAATTGACAGACATAAATGTAATAAACATTCAAATAATCTTATCTAGGCTAACAGTATTTTCTAGCAGAGTCATATCTGCCTATCTTCATTCGTAAAAGTCAAAGCTCAGTTTTCAGCTTTTCTAATGTTAGATGAAAAAAAAAAAAAAAAAACGTTCCCGGAACAGGCTCCAGTACCTTTGCGACCTTACATAGGATAAGTGGGAATAAATTCATGTGTATTTTTTTACAACAACAACAAAAACTTTTATGATCATCTTCATTAACGCCGCTCGTTATTTTACATAGAGAACACCTGTTTCCCAAAACAGCACTTAGATTGCTCGTTTAATGCTTCATTACGGGAGCTGTCCGGTCCAACACTGAAACCTTGGCCAGTATGTCCAGTAGTTTATCTTCGCAACATGACAATAATGCAGAAATACTGACAAGCATGGACATTATATGTAACCTTGTCGAGACGCCAAAAGTTAATAACGATCATAGCATTTATTTAAATAAATTTTGACTTTGGTAAGATGGGGTTTCAAATTGATGCTCAGCTTTATAGAGATTAATGATAGAAATGCATGTATGTGAATCATAATAAGGATCTCTAATGTTGCCAAAAGTTTTTCTTTTGCTGGAAACTGAATGCACACGGTATTATACTTTTTCTATTTCATAAAGTTTTTGAGTCAGAGAATGTAAAACCTGGTGTAGTACTTTGTCAATTAGTGCAAATTGTCCCTTCATTTACCTGTGCATTTGTCTTCTGGATTTTGGAAAATAATTATGTAACATTCTAAAATAATTTAATCACATTTTATGACTAAATATTAAGTCTAATATTTGGATATATTAACAGGCCTACCAACTCCATTGATAAGTGTCATTACTTTAAGCTAATAAATTATAATGTAATGCGGGGCTAAATAGAAAATAAATTTAGTGCTAAAAAAAGATACATTTGTGAATGGAAATTGTTGTTAAAGTTACAAAAATATTTCACTTGGAGTCGCTTGACGCCATGAGAGGGTTGGATGTGTGAACGGCGAGCTCTGCGCACTTTGCTAGTTTTTAATACTTTTTATGTCATAAACCGGTGAGATTCGATACACCCTGATTCTTAACTGTTTTATGAAGACAATATGTCAAAGAATTCAAAATCCTCAGGCTCTGTAGATATTAAAAGACACTTACGTGCTCAAGCTGATACCTCAGACAGGGCCGCAGACCAGGGACTCAATTTGGACGGTGCGGCGGGAGAAATTCAGTATCAACTGGCGAGCATGTCCACAATGCTGGCGAAGGTCGTCACAGACTTAGTGGATCTGGCTGTAATACGTCGATCGATCACTTCCATAGAGACAAAATGCTCTGAATTGGTTACAATATTGTTGGACGTCGAGAAACAGATTATCTGGAGTAATTGGAGAGAGAATTAGCTGCTAATCTGCAAGTGACCAAGACAGACTTGCAGCATGTTTGGGGAAAAACTGGAGGATATGGAGAATCGTAATCGACGAAACAACATCTGAATTGTTGGAATTCATGAGCATGAGGAAGGCAGAGATATGGTGAAATTCCTAGACGGGCTTTTTCCAAGTCTGCTCAACATATCAGGCCATAAGCTAGAAATCGAGCGAGCTCACAGGGGCCCGGTTCGGAGATTGGCTGAGGGAGACAGGCCCCGAACAATTCTGGCCAAATTTCTGAGATCATCCAATAAAGATCTCGTGTTTTGCGAAGCAAGGAGTAAAGGAAAGCTTTCTTGGAAGAACCACAGCATTTTCTTGTTCCCAGATTTTGCGAATTCGACAAGAGAGAAACGTGATCGATTCAAGGAATGTAAGAAACTCTTACATCAACGGAAGATAGCGTTTGCTCTGATGTTTCCGGTCAAACTGAGAATAAATGCCAAGGATGGCCACAGAGAATTTACATACCCACAGCAAGCATTCTCCTTCATAAAAACATTGGAGTAAGCCATTGTGATTTTCATGTTGCTGCTTAGTGCACCTGACTCACTGAACATACATTCGACTGCCCGAGGAAGCTGGACACCTTCTTTGTTTCTTTTTGTGCTGGTTCCGCCTAGTGGCTGGAGTTTGTTTTGTGTAATATCAGTTCTTCGGGACAGCTGGTGGATAAATATGCACATTTTTGGTGCTTATGCCTCGTGGTGTGGAGTTTGTTTTGTGGAACATCTCTTTCAGGACATTGGAGTTATTGGGTCTTTTGTTGCACTCATTAATCGGCCGAATGGGCCGGCTTACTGAACATTCATTTGACTGTCTGAGGAAACTGAACGTATTTTTTTTGTGTGCTGGTTCCGCTAGCGGCTGGAGCTTGTTCTGTGGAGGAACACACCTTAGGGACAGTTATGTGGATGAATCTACACGTTTTTTTTTGGTGTTTATTCCGCTTATTGGCTGGAGTTTGTTTTATAGACTATGCTGTGTAATTCTGTCTCACAAAATCTGCATAGAAACACCAGACTTGAGCAATCCGATGGCAAAGTTGTCATGGGGACTCTCGTAGGCGTACATGGACTGTTTGAGTTTAGAGGGATGGACGCCACTTGGCGCTGTCATGCGTGGGGTTAATGCGCACGTTTTCTTTAGTGCTGGCTCAAGTAAGAGCAGAGGAGTCATTACATTGATAAGTAAGCATCTACAATTCAAATGTCTCAAAGAGATTAAAGATAAATTAGGAAGTCATTATTGTTTTAGCGGAAATTCAGGAGCAAAGTTTGATTTTGGCTAATATCTACACACCTAACACTGATGACCAGGGCTTTTTTTTATAGATCTTGAAGGGATGTTGCAAGCCGCTGGCACCCCTCATGATATAATATTGGGAGGAGACTTTTGATGGACTCAGTATAGTGAAGCAAAAGTGTGCAAGCCCCCTAGAGAAACATTGACACTTCTCAGGATGTGTAAAAAAACTTGGTCTTACAGATATTTGGAGACTTTTGAACCCATCTGGTAGGGACTATACATTTTTATTTAAACAAGATTTATTCTAGAATAGATTTTTTTAATATATATCTAAGTCCCTCATTTCATCTGTTGTTGATTGCTCAATTGGAAACATCTTAATCTCAGATCATGCCCTGGTGAGTTTACATACGGTGAAAAAGAAATCATATAGTTGGCGCTTTAATGTATCCCTTTTGCAAAATCATGAATTTGAACAAATGTTAAAAGCTGAAATTAATGTTTATATGGAGACCAACTGGTCCTCAGTATCCTCTGTGGGCGTGGCTTGGGAGGCAGTTCTTAGGGGCTGGATCATACAGTAAGCATCATTCACCAAAAAATCCAAAGCTGGAGAACTCGTAGAGTTGGAAAGGAATATTAAAAGTACAGAGGCAAAGCTGAAGCGCCGAATATCATCTGATGGCCTCAGAGAATTGACCCGACTGAAATACAGATATAATACTATTTTGTCAAGGAAGGTGGAGTTTTGGCTATTCAGGGGAAGACAGTCATACTTTGAGTCGGGGGACAAAGCAGGGAAGCTTTTGGCTAGATATATAAAGCAGAGAGAGTCTTTTTCTACCATTCCCTCAATGAAATCTGCTGGTGGGGAAATATTTACCTTGGCCATTGATATTAATAATGCCTTTAAAGAATTTTATCTTGATCTTTATAGTTCCATGTCTTCGTCTACTGATGAAGATATTAGGAACTTTGTGGAAAAAATTATCTTGATTCCGAGATAACCTTGGAAGAGCATGGCAAGGTAATTAAGGCCTTGCCTACAGGTAAGGCTCTGAGGCCAGATGGTTTTGTCGCTGAATTTTTTAGATCTTATGCTACAAAATTGGCTCCACTTTTGTTAGAAGTTTATACGGAATCATTAAAGAATGGAAAGCTTCCGCCAACTTTGACACAAGCCCGGATCAGTCTGATTCTTCAAAAGGACAAAGATCCAAGCGAGTGTAAGAGTTACCATCCAATTTCCCTGATCAAGCTAGATGTAAAAATATTGTCAAAAATTCTGGCTAACCGATTAAGTTATGACATCTCTTATACATATAGATCAGGTGGGGTTTATTTGGGGCCGCAGCTCTTCTGATAACATTAGGCGTTTCATCAACATTCTGTGGTCAGTGGCGATTGATCTGACTCCGGTCGTGGCCATCTCACTTGATGCCGAAAATGCGTTTGATATGATAGAATGGGATTATCTTTTTAAGATTTTGGAAATATACGTGAATGTTCGGGAATACTTTTATTGGATGGATTAAGTTACTTTATAGACACCCGGTAGCAGCAGTACAAACAAATGGATTAATTTCAGATTACTTTACTCTGAATGGGGCACCCGGCAGGGTTGCCCTCTTTCCCCATTATTGTTCTGTCTTGCCCTGGAACCATTAGCAGCCGCGATAAGAAGGGAAGATGATTTTCCAGGGGTGGTGGCGGGACATATGGCGCATAAACTTTTGCTTTATGCAGATGATATTTTATTATTCATCTCTGACTCCATTAGATCTATGCCTTGCCTCCATACAATTATTAATTCCTTTTCTAAGTTCTCATGATACAGAGTCAATTGGTCTAAATCCGAAGCTTTGGCACTGACAGCGTACTGCCCAGTAACGGCTTTCCAGCCTGACGCCTTCCAGTGGCCCAAACAGGGCATTTAGTATTTGGGTATTCTATTCCCAGCAAATTTGTGTGATTTAGTCAGAGTTAATTTTGACCCCTTAATAAAAAGGTTTGAGTGATGTGGGCAGATGGGCTTCATTACATTTATCTATGATTGGGAAGGTTAATGTTATTAAAATGAATTGTATTCCAAAATTCAACTACCTGCTACAATCTCTCCCTGTAGATGTCCCCATTTCTTATTTCAAGCAATTTGATAGCATAGCGAAGTCCTTCATTTGGAATGGTAAGCATCCCAGAATACATTTCAATAAGTTACATAGGCCGATTGACAAAGGTGGGCTAGGCCTCCCCAGTTTCTTTTTTTTTTTTTATATATACTATGCATTCAGTCTCAGATATCTGGCCCATTGGTCGCTTCCACCTGAAAGAGCCCCTCCCTGGTTTTATATTGAACAGGAAGTTCTTGCCCCTATTTTGCCATTACAAAGCCTATCAAACTAATCGGAGAGGTTACACCCAGTTATCTCGCATTTGCACTCGGTGTTGAGAACTTCTGAGAATTTGTTTCAACATTTTGGGATTCCCAGATCTCAGTTTTATAGGTATTTATAGCTGCGCCACCTGCTCTGTATTGTTTTTGGGAGTAGCATACACCCCCCTAAAGCGGCAGATACTCTGGGAGAGGTGATTACTGATTTTGGAAAAGGTCATGAGGCATCAGTGTATTACTCCCTACTAATTCAGTGTCTGGGGATGGAGCTTTAACTTCTATCAAGAGATTATGGGAGAAATATTTAAATTTGGTATTGGAGGAGGGAGTGTGGGCTAGGATTCAAAAAAATGTCAAATTTGCATCTAGAGATGCAAGGGTTCACCTTATGCAATTCAAGATTTTACATAGATTTTATTGGACCCCCTTCAGATTGTATAGGCTTGGTCTTAAAGACACACCCACCTGCTGGCGATGCTAATCAGAAGTTGGAGACACAACCCATGTCTTTTGGGGGGTGTGTTAAGACAAGATTTTTGGTTGAAGGTTCAGAGTTGTTTGTGTGACGTTTTGGACACTCAAATTTTACTTTGCCCCAGACTTTGTATTTTGGGCGATGGGACGGTCATAAATTTGGGGGACAAACATGTAAAAAAAATTGGATTCTGACCAATATTATGATTGGCAGACAAATTATTTTAAGGGGGTGGAAGTCGGACGGAGCGTCATCATTTCCATAGTGGTGTGCTGAGATGGGGAGAGTGGCAGCTTTTGAGGAGGTGACAAGTAGAAGGCTGGGGTTTGGGGACTTGTTTGTCAGAAAATGGGGTAATTATTTAGCAGTTTTGGGGGACTCTTGGGGAAAAGATGGGGAGAGAAAAGTCTAGTTTAATTATGTATGTTTATTATATATTTAAAAATAAAATGTGTATTATTTTATGTGACCACAGAGGTGTTCGTTGGGGGTTAGGGTGGGGTTGGTGATTGGGGAGGGATATTAGAGGGTGTTAAATATTGTGTTTTTCTCTGTGCTTCACTTAATTTTGCTTCAGTTCTTGAACAGTTTTCCCTTGGCACACCCAAAGCCTTGTTTCTGGCTATGGCTTTCCAATGATCCAAATATATCAATACAAGTTATTAAACATTCCTTATTCTCTGATAAAGTGCGAAAATGTGAGAAAGATACATTTAAGTTGCACTTATGACTTTAAAGTGGTTCAAAGTCCTTGTTAATTTACAACGTTTTTACTTTACTACTCTGATGCTTTTTGGGAAACGCGCCATAGAGATTAAGTACTACTTTAGTGATACTAACGTTCTACTTAGTGCCTAGGGAAACCAAGCCATGGACAAATAAGTGAAATGAGACAAAATAGTTTCCAATTTGGGACTGGTCACCCTACTATATAATACGTAAAGCCTACCTACACAGCAATCAGCTCTTCAAACATCTGAGTTATGTAATATCCTGGACAATGTATCTGCAATCTTTTTATAAACATTTTTAAAAGCCAATGCATTCCACATACTGCTCTGTGCTTCACTACAACGTAAATGCATCCACTCAGCACGGTCCAGTGGCTCGCTCTGTGCGTAGCTTCGCCACACCTTTTGATAAAGATTTTGATAGCTGACAGCTAAATAAAACAGGCTGTGCATCTAAATAGGCTAAACAATTTTGCATGCAGATGAGAGGGACATCAATAGGCTATTTCTAAAACAGACAACTAATAGTTCTCTGGCACATGTAGGTTGCAGAACCCATGCCTACGAAGAAGAATGTTGGCACGAAGCCCTGTCTTTAGACCCTTCCCTGACTAGAACGGTTTGTGTCACAGGCATTCCTTAGACAGTTGCTTAATGAGAGAGAGATAATATGTAGTTGGATAATTATTCTGTTGCACGGCATTGAGAAACTGATGACGACGCCGGTTGACCACTCAGTTGAAAGGTGCATTTCATGCCCATCCACATGTGCAAATCAAATATATATCTATTTTCTACCCATGAACAATTTTGAAAAACAAACTATCAAAACATACACAGCTGTTCTCTCTACCTGTAGCTTTGGTCTTCAGCAGTCAATACTCGATTGCATTGCACCACCTACTGGTGAGAACAAATAGCACCAGGTTGAGATTGCGCATTGGTACTCTGCTGCATTTCCCGGATATGGAAGGTTGAATTTCCAACCGAATTTGAACCACTGAATTTGAGGAAGCGAATTTTGTTAAGTGAAATAGAACGGGCTGAATTTTACCTGAACTTTGGAAGGTGAATATTTTTTGTTTAATTTTTTAATAATTAAATTAGTTGTGAAATGTTTCCAAATGAAATATTCAATGCTTAAAAATACAACCATGGTAAATTTCAGCCTCCCAAAATGCAAGCTCTGTAAATGCAACATTTAAATGAAAGCACTGTAAATTCAACGCATTTAAATGCAAGCACTGATAATACAATGCACTTATTTTTTTTTATTAGAGCATTTCAACATGCTTTTATGCTTCAAAGACTTAAGTCATGAATTTACCTCTAGAAGAATTACACAGCTCACAGTCCAGATGCACTCTAAACTTTCCAAACAGCTTCAGGTGATGTAGATCACAAAGAATGAGGGAATTATATGTCCCAATCTAAGGGGGAGAGATTGAAATTGCACCCGGCTGATGCACACTCTGTCACGGGGACAGCTAGATTATAACATGATGGCTTGCGACTTATTGAATCATAATATATGTGTCACTGTGAAGAAAACTGGCAATACACAGCTTTATTATTAAGAGAGAGAGTTTGTTTTTTTGTGAGTTAAAGATGGACTGAAGTGAACAGAAAGGTGAGAGAGGTAGTCTACGCCCCATTATACACTGCAACAAAATACGTTTTTGATTTGTTTTGGCTTATTTTCCAATATAAATATCTAAAATTCCTTTAAAACAACATAGCTATACTGCAGAAGAAAACTTTATCTGAGAATGTTCAATATAATATTAAAAACACAAATACTTTTAAATATATGTATATATTTAAGAGAATAGATCTTGAATAAGAATATTTTGTCTTTACTGCACTCACAGAAGTATAAACAAGTTAAAAAATACACTTAAGATACATTCTCTTAAATCAAGTCTAAATATCTTATATGTTGCTTCAAGAAAATATCTTGTTTTAAGGATTTTTAGACCATTTTAAATGGAAAACAACACAAAAACACTTGATGATAACAGGATTTTTTGCAGTGAATTTCTTTACTGAATTAAACTTTATAAAAAGTTGGGTTTTTTCCCCTTTAATTCAGTGAATGTCATTTAGAGGAATTTTTAAAATATGATTTTGTCCTCGTTATTGTTAGTAAGCACGTTTAATACATCCTTTTAAGTCGGGGCACAAGTTGAATAATCGGTTAAGAGCTAATGATTCATCTTTGCAATAATCGCTGAATAATCGTTAATTAATCGATTATCAAAATAATCGTTGTTGCAGCCCTAATTAGCAGCAAGAATCTGCCATCTTGTTCTGAACAATGATTTGTATTAACTCCTCTTTGAGAAAACAGTCCAATATGGGAAAGTTTAAAAAAAAGTGATGTATTTTGCTTTAGCGAGCTTAAATTGAATCAAACAATAGCTATTTCTAGCTTTTTTCATAGTGTAGCTTGCAATTATTACCTAGGTAAAAATGTTTTACCTACCTTTGCATTAGCATAACCCAACTTGATTGTAATGTTTCTCTCCAGCTCATTTTTGAATCTGACAGTGTGAACTCCAGAGATTGCTTTCACCACTGTGGATTTCCCATGTGCAACATGACCAATAGTTCCTACAGACAACACAAGAAGTTGTGGATCTGCTCTTATGAAAACATTTTTGACAGTTGTGTTGTGTATAAAGACTATGCATGCAAATGCTGTAACAAGTTCATCTAACAGAAAACAATTCAAAGAACTCTCACCTATGTTTATTGTGGCTTGTCTGCTGATGATCTCTGGGGAGAGCGGAGACAATTTGTTCACATCCTGTGAAGCAAGACAAACAGATGTGCTGTACTTATTAACTACAAATAATCAAAGGCAAAAGTATGGTCTACTGTCGAATTAAACTCGAAACAAGGGACTTAAGAGAAGAATCAACTAGCTTGTACGATGAAAAGAAACGGACAGATCTATATCTCTTTTTGCAATCACCTTCCATTCACATTCCCTGTATGTAAGGATCGGTACACAATTATTCCACTGCTAGAACTATATTAAACTGGTGCTATGGCAAAAGGCGGTTGTTTTCACAACATTTTCACATATTTTCTACACGGGGTCCTTTTCCATCCCCGAATTAATCGTGTGGTGAGCTTTCACCGGTGTGAAACAAGCCTGCCTACCATCGTCAGACCATAAAATTACTCAACTCGAACTGGCGATAAAGCCAGGACCTACAGAACACATTACATTCGAATAATTAACAAAATATGAAGACTTACTAGTGTACTGAGGTCTTGTTTAGAAAGATGAGGCTGACCCAACGTTGTTCCAGACTCGTCGCCCGCCATCTTGAAAGAAAAGGAATGAAAGTATGACCGAGCATGTGCCTGAACTTTTTTTTATAAATACATTTATGCCATTAAACCATAACTCGTTTTATTATTATATAGTATTGTCTATATACCTATAGACTACATCATATAGTTCCCCGCTACACTGTATAAAAAAAAATAGGATAAAACAATATAATTCCATACATCTGAAAGCGTCCTGTAGGCATGGGATGATGCAATCGGTTTCTTGAAAAGGTCAGCAGTTCCTCAAGAGAGAAAATAAACAAGATCGGACATTACATCCAGGATTAAGAGTAGCGTTGAAGCGCTTAAAACAAAAACATAAACAACAGCATGTAGTTTAGCTAATATGTAATTTACTAATGCAAACTTGAACACACGTTGATTTGATGCGGATTAAACTAGGGTCCGTCGTCTGTTTTTGACGTCATAAGTTTTGTAGTTTTAGTGTACCTAGTCGTGCAACATCAGTGGTCTGTGGGCTCCAGCTGTGTGTGTGTTTCATAACGGATTTGAAATGAGCATTGTAAGATGATTTATTTTAATAAATGGTAATGCTGCAAAATATAACTTTAAAAACATAACATAACGTAATATTTCATTTATTTTAATTTTATCCAAAGCAACTAGTAAATGAGGAGCCTGCAATTTTTCATACAAAAGTCAACAGCATCTGCAGTATCGCACTGTCAAGTTCTCAGTGTGGCTAGTGTGGTATAGAATAGCGTAGAAGAAAGAGACAGACAATTATATATATATATAGTTAAATATTAAATAAGAGCATTAGTGTGGATTGGTTAAGTGCTGTCTAAACAGATTGTTCTTGAATGTTGAGATGATTTCAGCAAATTGTGTGGAGGTTGGAAGCTCATTCCACCACATAGGAACAGAGCGCCATGCACTGCTTGTTTATTGACCGCAGAGAGCGAGTTGAGCTGTGAGGAGTGAATTGAAGTAAGAGGGTGCTGTTCCATTGGCTGTCCTGAAGGCCAGAGTCAAAGCGTTTAATTTAATGAGGGCAGCTACTGGCAGCCAGTGGAGTGAAATCAAGATTGGGTTGACATGTGCCCTCTTTGGCTGATTGAAGACCAGATCCAGTGCTGCGTACTTGACCATCTGCAGTGGCTTAATCGTGCTAGCTGGGAGGCCGACCAACAGGGCATTACAGTAGTCCAGTCTAGAAATGACCAGAGCTTGGACCAGGAGCTGTGCAGCATATTCAGACAGAAAAGGTCTGATTTCCTTGATTCAGACTGTAGTTGAGTGCAGTAATGTTGTTTTTTAAATACTCATTTGATTCCAGGTCTGTTCAGGGGGGCCGGTACCATTTTTGTGAAAAAAATCACAATCACAACATATTGCAACCCGAAAAAAATCTTTCTTCATAAAAATTATCATTATTAATAAATCTAAACATAAGCATGGTTGCACATTCAATAAGAGACACCTAAAAAACATTATGCTTGAATAGTCCATTAAAATAGCTTAATGCATTTAATTAACATACATATTAGAATGTTTGATCGTGTCATTTTAGTGAGTTGGGACATTACTTTTAATGTAATTTTGTCTTTTTATGTTTGAAATTGATTTAAGTCATCTCTCTGAATATTTAAAGGGATAGTTCACACAAAAATGAAAATTCTCTCATCGTTTACTCACCCACATGCCATCCCGGATGTGAATGAATTTCTTTGGTGGCCAGACCTTTGAAGCTCCAAAAATCACATAAAGAAACATTAAAGTAATCCATATGACTCCAGTGATTAATGCTGCCTTCATGTGCTTTCTGAATTATCCCACTTCCCACTTCTGAAGTGGAAATTATGAGTATTTCACATTCAAGTGTTTTGCTCTCAGAAAAAAATTTCATTCATGTATATATATATTTCTTGAGGAACTTTTATTTTGACACCATAAAAAACATTACTCAGATGACAATAATGGAATTTTGGTAAAATACAAGCTATTTTTACAGTGTAAAAATGTACAACATGCATCAAATGGTTGCTAATATACAAAAATGAATATGACCAAAACGGCAAGCGCTAACAATTAGCTGTATTTAAAAAATAATAAAATCTGTCATTCACTACAGCAACTGTACTCTCCTCCGCCATGTTGAAAGTTTAGGACTCCTAGCTCCGATCTCGGAAACTCAGGTATCAAAATTATCTCAGAATTTGCCAGTCGTAATTACGACTTGACGGGACGTTCATGTGCAACTTCCGAGTGGGAAACTCATATTTATGATAATTCTGATAGCATGTGAAGGCAGCATGAATTTATATCTTCAGGAGCGATATTATAGGTGTGGGTGAGACAGGGGCGGCTGCAGGATTTAATCTGAGGGTACGCACAGATATCTGCCTAATAAACCTTATATCTAGGGGGGTCCGGGGGCATGCTTCCCCGTGAGATTTTTTTTTTTTTGTGTGTGTGCAAAAAACAACACCAAAGCGTTCAATTCTGGTAACTTTCAGTTAAGCATTTGTTTTATTTCTTGAGGATGAGTAGCATTCATGTAACTATTGGCTAAAGCATTTCTTCCAGTAACCATTCAGACAGACGCCTTTTCGTGCTAAAAAAGCAAAACGGATCACACTGAATAGAGCAGAACGCAGGTGTCTCGAGACACGTTTTTATCAGTTGAAGTTCTTTTTAACTTGACACAGCGTCAGTAGATGCTAAAAACACAGTGAAATGTGACGCAGTTTTCAAAAGACATCTATCTAGTGAATGTTTAAATGGAAAACTATCGTTAAACAGCGTGAGCGGACGCAAAAACACTTTCAGTTTGAACAGCCCCTTCACATGACAGCACTAGGTCAAGTTTCTCAAAGTTACCTCTCAAAAAGTCAGACTTTTGTTTCTGTTGATTGTTGGTACTTTTCCACTGTATTCAGCGCTGTTTGTTCTCTGTATTCGAAAATATCCAGAAACTGTTCTACTGTGTGAGAACCCGCACCAAATGATTCAGTGAGAGAGTGGACCGAACGAATTGTACTGAATCACGAATCGATTCAGACCGTTTTGCAAGCCTGTTTGGCCAATTCACTGAAAAGAACCGACTCAGAAGAATTATTCATTCGCAAATTGGGCATTGCTAGTTCTATTAAGCAGCCAAAAGAAATACGGGACAAATTTCATGATTGATGAAATATTCTGAGGGTAAATATTTCTCAGGTCAGTCGGAGCGCTCATGGTATGCACAGTGCGTACGGCTGTACAGCTGCAGGCACCTCTGGGGTGAGAAAGAGATCAATATTTAAGTCCTACTCTAAATCTCCACTTTCACATCGTTTTTGTGTGATGCTGCATCCAAGACGCTAGGTGTCAGTGTAAGTCCAAGACAACTGCAATATTAACCAGTTCAACATGAAAAAATACTGAGTGCAGCTTTAATGTCCTTTGTATGTCTTATAATAGACAAATTAGTTACAATAATGCACTGAATAGCATTGCAGAACAAACAACTCTACTAACAGCATAAAGTGCAATGTGAATACATTAAGAAGGAACATTTCTGTATGCCCCTCTTAAAGCACTAGTAAAATAGTAAAGTAGGAGTTACCCTTGCTTAAACTTCCCCACCAAATACAAGCCTATAAAGAGAAGCTAATGTCTTTAGGAAAGCAGAACTGAAATAATAATAAATGTCGTGATTTATGTACTCAGGTCTGTGCCAGTAAACTAAAGCATTCAAATACATTTAGGCTGAGAATATTGAGAGGCAATCTCCATCATTTCCGTTCGACAAATACTGTTCGGAAATGACGTCAGTGCAGACAATAACATGGCGTCTACGACTGCCGTGCAGGCTATAGACAAACAACATTTAGCGATTCAGTTCAAATAACACTTGTTTATTGTCACCCAAAGACACAAATGGGCAGTATATCTCCGTCGATAATGTTATTTCATATTTGAAGTCCCTGGTCTCTGTATAACATAAGCACTCCATGTCCGAAGGACCTCGGGCTCCCTGGTCGAAGAGGGGTTGCGTGGAGTCGCATCGCCGAGGTAAAACCCTGCTTTAATCGTTTTATTTAACACACGACGTTATCCGGCTTAATCTTCCCGTTTAACCTCTTGTACCCTAAAGCACCATTGTTTTTGATACTTGATAGGTTGCCATTTGTTTGGACGTGTCAGCGTTAATTACGGGCTATGTCACAAATCGTAGTGTGCTGCCTATCAGCACTATTATATACCAGCATTACAATATACCAGCATTGTTTTGGTGTCATATGCGCGATTCGAACGTGCCAAATGCGCTTAAAATGCCTTTAAATGCAGACTAGGTAGGCAGCTCACTTAGTTTTAAAACACAGACACTGTGTGTACTGGACATAACACAAATACAATGTAGTTTGGAAAGATGAGTAAATATTAATATTTAAAAATATTAATATTAAATATTAAAATTGTCATGCAGGAGCACACAATATGGATTTCTCTTTGAATTAGCCAAGTGTTGTTTTATTTTGAAGCTCTGAACAAGAGGTCACCTGAAGTTCAAAGGTTAAAAGAAACCATGTTTAATGTATGACTGAAACCTGCTTATATTTAGAACCAACAGCTGTATCAAAAGGTTGTTGCATTTTATTATGAATATTAAATGATGCATATGGCTAGAGTCTTTTCTATATTTTTGCTTATTGATATTATGCTTGAAATCAATTATAACCAGTTATGCAATCATAACCATATATTCACATCCATGTACTCAGTTTGTTATTCATTCATATTATCACTGTACTATTATAGTTATATTCATGCTCGATGTATTCCTTATATATTCAACTTTGTGTTCAAGTGTCCATACATTCATGTTACCAGAAGTATTTCTTGTATGCTCAAATTGTATGTTAAAACATTACCTCATTCTCTTTGAATGCTCTTGTATATGGGTTTGTTACCTTTTGACCTTATGAGGCTTCAGAGCTGGAACAAGAGAGCATAGTTTATGGTTTTATTATTGTTCCAAGTAATGTACAGACGAGGTCTATTAACACAGAATGTGTCTAGGGCACCTGTGCTCATATTTAGCTGAGATCAGGAAAATTACGGGTACTTTGCAAAGATATACACTATATTGCCAAAAGTATTCGCTCATCTGCCTTTAGACGCATATGAACTTAAGTGACATCCCATTCTTAATCCATAGGGTTTAATATGACGTCGGCCCACCCTTTGCAGCTATAACAGCTTCAACTCTTCTGGGAAGGCTTTCCACAAGGTTTAGGAGTGTGTTTATGGGAATTTTTGACCATTCTTCCAGAAGCGCATTTGTGAGGTCAGACACTGATGTTGGACGAGAAGGCCTGGCTTGCAGTCTTCGCTCTAATTCATCCCAAAGGTGCTCTATCGGGTTGAGGTCAGGACTCTGTGCAGGCCAGTCAAGTTCTTCCACACCAAACTCGCTCATCCATGTCTTTATGGACCTTGCTTTGTGTACTGGTGCGCAGTCATGTTGGAACAGGAAGGGGCCATCCCCAAACTGTTCCCACAAAGTTGGGAGCATGGAATTGTCCAAAATCTCTTGGTATGCTGAAACATTCAGAGTTCCTTTCACTGGAACTAAGGGGCCAAGCCCAGCTCCTGAAAAACAACCCCACACCATAATCCCCCCCTCCACCAAACTTCACAGTTGGCACAATGCAGTCAGACAAGTACCGTTCTCCTGGCAACCGCCAAACCCAGACTCATCCATCAGATTGCCAGATGGAGAAGCGTGATTCGTCACTCCAGAGAACGCGACTCCACTGCTCTAGAGTCCAGTGGCGGCGTGCTTTACACCACTGCATCCGACGCTTTGCATTGCACTTGGTGATGTATGGCTTGGATGCAGCTGCTCGGCCATGGAAACCCATTCCATGAAGCTCTCTATGCACCGTTCTTGAGCTAATCTGAAGGCCACATGAACTTTGGAGGTCTGTAGCGATTGACTCTGCAGAAAGTTGGCGACCTCTGCGCACTATGCGCCTCAGCATCCGCTGACCCCGCTCTGTCATTTTACGTGGCCTACCACTTCGTGGCTGAGTTGCTGTCATCCCCAATCACTTCCACTTTGTTATAATACCACTGACAGTTGACTGTGGAATATTTAGTAGCGAGGAAATTTCACGACTGGACTTGTTGCACAGATGGCATCCTATCACAGTACCACGCTGGAATTCACTGAGCTCCTGAGAGCGGCCCATTCTTTCACAAATGTTTGTAGAAGCAGTCTGCATGCCTAGGTGCTTCATTTTATACACCTGTGGCCATGGAAGTGATTGGAACACCTGAATTCAATTATTTGGATGGGTGAGCGAATACTTTTGGCAATATGTACGAGCGAGTCTGTTGTTTACCTTTTCCACTCAGCCGCAGTTTTTGCACTTCAGTAGGTCAACAATATGACCTGACACCTTGAATTACAGCTTAACTTCATACAGAACTTTCTGTACCTAAAAAGGAAGTGCTTTCTGGCACAGTCTCAAGGGGGTATAAAGACCTTTACAAATCTTTGTGTGTCAGACTAACATCTTTGCTCTTTAGCTCTTCGCATCTGATTCCAACTTTGAGGCCTCATCTCGACTCATTCTGTACTTTAATTTTTCCATTATAATCAAACATTTATTTTCTGTATTATCGCTTTTATTCAGTATTCATTATTTCATTTTTATTCATTTATTAATTTGTACAAATGAAAGTTGTTATTCCTTCTACAAATCATCTGATTTATTGAAGTCATTTCCATCTTCTGGATCTCGCTGCATCATTAAACCATGAATCGCCAAATAATCTGACCCTTTAGTTCAGTCAACAGCAGTTGTGGCATAATATTGACAAACACAAAACATTATTTCATCTTGTTTCTCCTTTAAAAAGCAAACATTTAGGTTACAATGAGGCACTTACAATGGAAGTGAATGGGGCCAATTTATGGAGAGTTTAAACACATAAATGTGAACCTTATAATTTTATAAAAACACTTACATTAATTCTTCATTTAAAACTCATGTGTTATTTGAGCTTTAAAATTGTTTGTCATCATTTTTACAGTCGTTTTATTGTTTACAGCATTCAAGTGTCCTTTACACTTTCTTACACAGAAAAGATAAGCAATTTTATCACACTAAAATCATGTTAACAAACATATTGTTTATGTCTTGTGGCTATACTTTAGAAACAGTGAGTATTTTAACGTTTATGAATTGGCACCATTCACTTTCATTGTAAGTGCCTTACTGGAACACAGATTTTTGCTTTTTTTTTTAAACAAAAGGAGAGGCAAGTCAAATTACATTTTTGTGGTAATCAACATCATGCCACAAATGCTGTCGATTGAGTTTAATTTGTATTGAACCCGGAATATTCCTTTAAGTTAATGTGATTGTAATAATTCTTTATGTACTTGAGGACAAGTACCATTTAGTTATCACAGAGAAGTTTACCTTAGGGCCTCAAATCCTCATTTAAAAGACATCGACTTTCATATATAACCTTACTTACCAGCATGTGGATGTCATCTGTCTTTAGAGCAGGGCAAGTACAAGCAGAGGAAATGTGAACGTCCCTTCACTACAGTGAAGCCGACGGTTGGCCAGGAGGCCTCTAAAAGGTAATATCACTTAAGCATCAAACTCATAACACTGTACTTTTTCCCCCAAGCCATGTATCTTGCCATGGACACACTTTGAGTGTATTTCATCTGCTTAGTTTTATATATATATATATATATATATATATATATATATATATATAAAAAAGTCAGTCTTCTGTTTTGCTCAAATATGCACAAAACATCAATAATTGTCTTACTGCATGTTTTGCAGACAATGGGACATTTAGTTTTTGATGCGTTGATTGTGCTTTGATCGGGAATATTTATGGTATTTTAATGATTGGGGCTTGTTCAATTTGTCATTTAGGTGAATATCTTCAGAATTTAAATTCCTACGGACACAAGAGGTACTGTCCTCTGATTGGCTCGGACACCCCCCTGTGACATGCCCGTGGCCAATCAGAGGTGAGTGTGCTGTGTGTGTTTGTGTGCACTAGAGTGGGAGTATGTGGGGGAGCATCAAGATAGAGTTTGGCTTTCAACAGCAGAAATTAAAGTGCTGAGGTGTGAAAGTTCTTGATGTCCTTCCAGAGGCTTTATTTTAAAGACTAGCATGTTTTTCACCATCTTAAGCCGGCGTAACACTAGCTGATTTTTCAGATGTGAGCTTAATTTACATAATAGCCGGCAAGTAGGCGAGAGACAGAGTGTGCAGTAGTGTCTGCCAGCAGGAGGTCGTTAATCCCTTGATCGTTGCAACTCTCTGTTGAGTTAATGGTTCCGTCACATGGAAAAGCACATCAAAATTTTAGAAAAATCATTCTGTTGCTCTTATGTTCTCGTCAAGTGACCAAGGGGCTTCTTCTTTTACTGAAGAACTGACAAGACGTCACGCTGATCTGAACGTTATTTTCAACAGGGATCACACTCAGTAATTCATAGTGATTCTGTCACTTAGTGTTTTTCCTGGGGTTTTCCTACACTGAAATGACTAATAAAATCAGAAAGCGGAGGCACTACAGTCTGTTTTTACTCACTGAAAGCTGTCCATATGCATTCTATGTAAAGCCTCGAGGGGATAAATACACAATCACACACATTCACAAATTACATTTACTCCATGAATCACAACCTAATTCACCCTGTTATAATTTATGTCATTTTGGCAAGTTCCACGTGACAGAGAATCAGAGAGCGAGAGTTGCGGTGAGCCGACTGAAGAGAGTGAGATCTCAGCGAAACTGTCAACAAGTGTGATACCACCAGCCAAAATCGAGTTGTTTGGAGTCTGCTAGTGTGACACCGGCTTAATATGCACTAAACTACCTACGATGCTGTTCAGTCCTGTTGTTGTTCTTTCAAGGGGACATTTCTCATCTTGTTTATTGATAAGGATCAGCCCTTGAGACTAGGCCTGTCACGATAACTAATTTTTGTCGGACGATATATTTTCCCAGAAATAATTGCGATATACAATATTATTGTCATTTTAAGACCATTTTATGCCACTGATATAATAATAATATAATCGCATAATAAGGGAAGTACACCCTTTCAAAGAGCAATGAACTTTTTATTCTTAAGAATATTCAGACATTTCAGAAAAAAAAAAAAAATTAAAGTCGGGAAGGCCCCTCTCCATCTCCAACTGCGGTTTTTGTTCCTAGCTCGGAAAACTGGATGGGATGGTTATGTTTTAAATGAGCTTTTAGGTTAGTTATATTGCCACTTTTCGTTGCCACTGTTTCCGGCTCGTTCACATTAATGGGCTTTCCTCTCTCATTTGATTTAAAGCCAAAATGTTCCCACATCGGAGCTGTGGAATGCGGCTTTGTAACCAAGTCCATTTTTACATATTCTTCCAAACTTTCTGGCTGGAATTATGCAGTCGTCGGGAAAAACACCTATTAGCCTCGAGTAACATGTAATCTTCACTTTTCACTGTCCGCTCTTGTGTGTGTGGAGGAGCTGCCTGAGCCCCACCCCCGACACAGAGAGCAGACAAGAGGACAGAAGCAGCGCGACTGGCTAAAATGTTGGTGACATTCATTCTTATGTAAACAAACACGCATATAAACACAATGGACAATATCGAGGTCAGCAAAAATGATCGAGGTCATGTTCTCACAAAAGAACACTTATGTGAGAATGCTGTTTGTAGACTACAGCTCAGCATTCAACACCATAGTGCACTCCAAGCTTGATGAGAAACTCCGGGCTCTAAACAGCTCGCTGTGCAGCTGGATCCTGGTCTTCCTGTCAAGCAGACGCCAGGTGGTTAGAATGGGCAGCAACATCTCCTCATCACTGACCCTCAACACTGGAGCCCCGCAGGGCTGTGTTCTCAGCCCACTCCTGTATTCCCTGTACACACATGACTGTGTGGCAACACATAGCTCCAATGCCATCATTAAGTTTGCTTCGATGGTGGTAGGTCTGATGATGAAACAGCCAACAAAGAGGAGGTGCACACTCTGACACGCTGGTGTCAGGAGCACAACCTCTCCCTCAATGTCAGCAAGACAAAGGAGCTTGTGGTGGACTTCAGGAGAAAAGACAGAGAACACAGTCCCATCACCATCAATGGAGCACCGGTGGAGAGAGTCAGCAGCTTCAAGTTCCTCGGTGTCCACATCACTGAGGAACTCACATGGTCCGTCCACACTGAGGCCATTGTGAAGAAGGCTCATCAGTGCCTCTTCTTCCTGAGACAGCTGGGGAAGTTTGGAATGAACCGCCACATCCTCACACGGTTCTACACCAGCACTGTAGAGAGCATCCTGACTGGCTGCATCACTGCCTGGTACGGCAATATCACCGCCCACAACCGCAAAGCCCTGCAAAGGGTGGTGCGAACTGCCAGACACATCATCGGAGGTGAGCTTCCCTCCCTCCAGGACATATATACCAGGCGGTGTGTGAAAAAAGCTCGGAGGATCATCAGAGACTCCAGCCACCTGAGCCATGGGCTGTTCTCACTGCTACCATCAGGCAGGCGGTATCGCAGCATCAGGACCCGCACCAGCCACCTTCATGATAGCTTCTTCCCCCAAGCAATCAGACTTTTGAACTCTTGATCTCCCACGATCAAAATACATCAGCACTGCACTTTATTACTCTTACTCTTATATCTCACACCGGACTGTCATAAATTATATATTATTATATTAGATTCTCTCTTAACAACTTACTATCAACCGACAGCCTGAATGTCAATACAGTACAATACAACCTACTGTACATTCTATATATACTATATATACTTTTTTTATTGTATTGTGTGTATTGTATACTGTACAGTGTATGTTATTATTTGTATATTGTGTTGTGTGTAATTAAATGCATATTAGACTTTAATTGTGTTGTGTTAATCTGATGTTTATTGTAAATTGGTATATGTCTCATCACTTTCACGACTGCTATGTTGCTCGGAACTGCACCCAAGAATTTCACACACTATTGCACTTGTGTATATGGTTGTGACAAAAGTGATTTGATTTGATTCCATATATCGTACGATAAGTTGATAACATAATTATCGTGACAGTCCTACTTGACAATAATATCGTAAATGTTACATTTAAAATGTGATTCCTTCTGGATTGTTGATTGTTCGTGTGAGAGACATCAGTAAACACATACAGTACTGGGCAAAAGTTTTAGGCACTTGTAAAAAGGTTGCATGGTGAGGATGTCTACAAAAATAATGCCATAAATAGTTTTCATTTATCAATTAACAGTTCAGTAAACATAAAAACGCTAAATCAATATTTGGTGTGACCACCTTTGCCTTTAAAACAGCACCAATTCTCCTAGGTACACCTGGACACAGTTTTTCTTGGTTGTTGGCAGATAGGATGTTCCAAGCTTCTTGGAGAATTTGTCACATGTTCTTCTATCTATTTAGTCTCAATTGCTTCTGTTTCTTCATGTAATCCCACACTGACTCAATGTTCAGAGGGCCACCTGAATTGTACTGTATTGACTCTTCTTGACATCATTTATTCGAACATCTGTGTCTTTGCAGGTGCCTAATGGCAGGAGATGTGGAGGTGTACCTTTCCCAAGTGCATGAAGGCAGCGTGTCCTCTGGCTTCCGAGCCTTGTATGAGGAGCGACTGTTGCTTGATGTCACTCTGCTCATTGAGGAACACCACTTCCAGGCACACAAGGCGCTGCTAGCAACGCAGAGTGACTATTTCCGTGTCATGTTCACAGCTGACATGCGGGAACGTGACCAGGATAAGATTCATATGAAGGGATTGACGGCAGCTGGGTTTGGTCACGTCCTTCGCTTCATGTACTATGGTTCCTTGGAGTTAAGCATGCTCACAGTGCAAGAGATCCTGCAGGCTGCCATGTATGTGCAACTCACTGAGGCTGTGGAGTTCTGCTGCTCTTTCCTGCTGGCCAAGATCTGCTTGGAGAATTGTGCTGAGGTCATGCGGTTGCTTGAAGACTTTAGTGTTGGTGTAGAAGGTGTGCAGGAGCAGCTCGATGCTTTTCTGCTGGAGAACTTTGTGCCGCTGATGGCACGACCAGACTTCCTGTCTTATTTGAGTTTGGAGAAATTGATGGCATACTTGGACAGTGACCAGCTGAGTCGATTTCCAGAAATTGAGCTGTATGAGGCGGTGCAGGCTTGGCTGAGACATGATCGGCGACGCTGGAGACATACTGATGCTGTAGTGCAGAACCTGCGGTTTTGCCTCATGACACCAGCAAACGTCTTTGAGAAGGTAAAAATACGTACTCAGTATGGTTAGGGGCCACTCAGGCCGAACGCGTTCTTGCTAGGGATGGGCTTTTTGAGTAATTTTGTACTCTAACAAAAACATAGTAATCGATTACTTGAAATGTAGAATTTAAGTTCAACCTTTGAACCGTGTTTTCTTATGAAAAAATGAGCATTATGCATAAACAACAACATTTAGTTGACACATAGAAATATGCATTCCAAGTCTTCTGAAGCGATACAATCACTTAAAATAATGACAGGATTTTCTGTAAAAACTATTCCTTTAACAATGTCATGCATCCACAGCACCAACAAATGCACTGAGTTGTAATGGCAAGATATAGAAGAAAAGCAGTTTCATTGTTGCTCACGGCAGACGAAGGCACAAAAGAAAATCAAACTGCAATATTCGAGTAGTGTTTTTACTTGTCGAGTATATAAAGCTGAACGAGTACTCGATTAATCGATTACTTGTGCACATCCCTAGTTCTTGCATTAAAAAATGCTAGACAGTGTTTTTTAAAAGGTTAAAATATATATGCTCAGAGTAATCGCGATCTTCATTTAAACAATGTCAATATCCATACTTTAAATCTCAAGATCAATCTTTTATTCTAGCCTATTTTCTGTGAGTGGCTGCATGAAAATGTATTTGTAGAGTGCCTGCAGTTCAGCTGAACTAACTTGTCAAACATATAAGTTGAACATAAAAAATGAAAGAACAATAGAGAACAACCACCACCAAATTAATATGTAAAATTTATATTTTTGCAATTTAACAAGAAGGTCCCTTGTACAATTTACAGCATTAGCTAAGAGAGAGAACTTCTTTCATTTGCAAGCAAAATGGACATCAAAGCTTAAATTATATAAAAAGGAATCAAATCAAAATAATCATAATCGAATCGAGAGCTTATGAATTGGAATCGAATCGAATCTGGAAATCTGTATCTTACCCAGCCCTAGACACAGCCCTGGAGTTCATCGAATGGAACAGTATGCATGTCTCCAGATGCATTTTTTAAAAGTTGAAGCTCTTTTAACTTGACACTGTGTGTTGAATATGCTGTGTGAGGTACTGAAAAACCAGCAAGATGCTACACAACAGTTAAAGATATCCATCTAGTGCATGTTCAGAGCCCCTTAAGATACAGACAAAAGCATGTTTTTATTTTTATTTATTTATTTTTTTTCCCCTTTTCCCCCCAATTTGGAATGCCCAATTCCCAGTGCGCTTTTAAGTCCTCATGGTCGCGTAGTGATTCGCCTCAATCCAGGTGGCGGAGGATGAATCCCAGCTGCCTCCGCGTCTGAGACAATCAATCCACACATCTTATCACGTGGCTTGTTGAGCGCGTTGCCACGGAGACATAGCGCATGTGGAGGCTTCTCGCCATCCACCGCGGCATCCGCGCTCAACTCACCACGTGCCCCACCGAGAACAAACCACATTATAGCGACCACGAAGAGGTTATCCCATGTGACTCTACCCTCCCTAGCAACCGGGCCAATTTGGTTGCTTAGGAGACCTGGCTGGAATCACTCAGCACGCCCTGGGATTCGAACTAGCGAACTCCAGGGGTGGTAGGCATGTTTTTATTTTGAAACTTGTCTGCAGTATGTAAGTGCTTTTTGTTTCTTTTTTCGGCATATAGGTGAAGACATCTGAGTTTTATCGTTATTCTCGCCAACTGAGGCTGGAAGTGGACCAAGCCCTCAGCTACTTTCATCAGGTGAATGAACAACCACTGGCTGAAACCAAGTCCAACCGTATCAGATCAGTGAGACCCCAGACTGCTGTATTCCGTGGAATGATTGGCCACAGCATGGTCAATAGTAAGATCCTCCTGTTGCATCGGCCCAAGGTGTGGTGGGAACTAGAGGGCCCGCAAGTTCCGCTCCGCCCCGATTGCCTGGCCATTGTCAACAATTTCGCCTTCCTGTTGGGTGGTGAAGAGTTGGGTCCGGATGGAGAGTTTCATGCTTCTTCGAAGGTTTACCGCTATGATCCCAGACAGAACTCTTGGCTTCGTATGGCTGACATGTCCGTGCCAAGATCAGAATTTGCCGTCGGCGTCATTGGGAAGTATGTTTACGCCGTCGCAGGCCGCACTCGCGACGAGACGTTCTATTCTACAGAGCGTTATGACATCGTTGAGGACAAGTGGGAGTTTGTAGATCCATACCCCGTTAATAAGTATGGGCATGAAGGCACGGTGCTTAACGGGAAGCTGTATATCACTGGTGGTATCACCTCATCTTCCACCTCAAAACAAGTATGTGTCTTCGATCCGGGGCGGGAAGGAACATCCGACCACCGCACACGCCGTATGCCCATCCTCACCAACTGTTGGGAGAACAAGTCAAAGATGAACTACGCTCGTTGCTTCCATAAAATGATCTCCTACAATGGGAAGCTGTATGTGTTTGGTGGGGTGTGTGTGATACTGCGTGCCTCATTTGAGTCCCAGGGCTGCCCTTCAACAGAGGTGTATGACCCAGAGACAGATGAATGGACTATTCTTGCCTCTATGCCTATTGGACGCAGTGGGCATGGAGTGGCAGTGTTGGACAAACAGATCATGGTGCTTGGAGGACTTTGTTACAACGGTCACTACAGTGACTCTATCCTTACCTTTGACCCTGAGGAGAATAAGTGGAAAGAGGATGAGTATCCTAGAATGCCTTGCAAACTGGATGGGCTGCAAGTGTGCAGTTTGCACTTCCCAGAATATGTTCTGGAACATGTGAGACGCTGCAGCTGAGGCTGTTTTTGTAACTTCTGGACAGTTTAGGAGAAAATGTTTACAGGTGTGAAAAGTAATACTAATTAAGCTTTTAAACTGTAGGCCAGTGCTTTATTTAAGAAAAAAAAAAAATCCTTTTTAGGCTTTCATTGTAGTAAGGAAGGTTTGTTATTTGGTCAAAGCTGTTGGTCAATTTTCAGAACTGGCTCTCTCATGAGACCAAATAAATACAAACCTTTTTGGTCATACATTTTGACTCACTGCACTGTAATCATTACCCTGTAGAGCACATAATATTTCTCATGTTTCACTTCATTGTCTTCTGAGATGTTCTACTGTATCCCTTCATTCTGTTCACAAGTGTTTTAGAGGAAGTCATGTTTGATGCATACATATTCCACAACATAAATCTAAGTAGTCTGCTGCATAAAGTAGCTAAAAAAAGGAAACTGAATGAAGTAGAAGTTTTACAACTCAAGAAAAATATTTAAAAATCCCTAGTTCTGTCTTTTTCTTTAACATTTACTAATCTAAGAATGCATTTGTGCTGATACTAGTGATGTTGTAGTGGATTTTGATTATAATGACTATGATTGTAAAGATTTTAATTCTAATGATGATGTTGACAAGCATTGCACTTGTACTAGGGCGTATATTACTGCTCTACAAAAACAATCGGTCCACCACTGGTGACTGCTATGAGAGAATGGGAAGGGCAGAGATTAGTGGACATACTCCAACCTTTAGTGGTTGTGCTTATGCTTATTACTCTTTTTATTTTATTATTTTTTTTATTTTTATTATTTATTAAAATGGCAGAGCCTTGCCATGATCCAGTCAGTGTAATGTAATGAGCTACTTTTGTGGGTGTCTCTCTCACTCTCATTGTTTCATGAGCAAAAGGGCTAAAGCACATTTGCATATTGTTTAATGTCTACTTCATAACAGCACTTCTAAGATCTGTTGTACTGAGGCTTATTCCACCCTGTATTAAAATCAATTAGGCTATGGTTAAGCCTGAGCTTTGATGGTGTTTGGCACCATGTAACTTCCTGTTATGCTTCAAGTCTTTCTCCTCTTTACCCTACATGGATGCTGTGTGTTACTACAGAGTTCCTGATTGATCTGTACTTCCTCAGACACTAACTTATATGACCTTTTGTCTCTGTCTTGTTTTTCTCATCCAAAATTCATGTTAACGTCATGTACATATAGATACCAAACTGTGGTCTGTGAGGGTCAAGCTGTAATAATATTATGCGCAGATTTGCCAGAAGTAGATTTTAACCTTGTCTTGTTATCCTTTAGCAGATTAACAGGCAATTATTCCATTATAATAATCCATAGCCCTGTATGTTGTACTACACTCCACACCAATATTGTACTTGAGAGGAATATAATCAGATTGCTAACGTGTTTACCATAATCTGATGGTTCATTGGTATTTGGAAACTTTGTAACTAATTTACAGAAATAAATGTTCTTACTGTCCAGCTCTCTATTTTTTCTAATTGAATACAAGAAACACATGTGACCTGCTCCATTATTTTGAGTCTCTTTTACCCAGAAACGCAGTCTGAGTTTTATGTACTAAAGTGAAAAGCTTTCTATTGGTGTAGTCATAATGTTTCTACTCTAAACCATTGTTAAGATGTAATCATTTGAATGTTGGATGAGACTTTTTGCTTTAGTGCATAAAACTCAATATGTTTCTTGGTCAAAGTGACTCAAAACAATCAGGTCACATATTATTAGAACATGGTGTGTTGCATGTTTAGTTTTAAAGTATATTTGAGCCATGCATCTCTTCTTGAGGTATCAACATCTGATCCTGTGGGTTCAACCCTTTAAGAGGATCCAATAGCAGGACATGCATGGTGACCATAAGCCTGTTCTATTTAGTCTGACGGAGCATTTGTATTAAACTGAATGGGAGAATGTGGAACGGCCAATATGGCAGATGTAAAAAAAAAAGTAAGTCCCGCCTTACAGGAAAAAGAGCCAATCATCTTTTAAATACAGACATCGCCTGTCAGTCAACTTGAGAATGCGAACTCGTATAAGCTGGACCCAGGGCTGTAGCTAGTGGGTGAAAGGTGGTAACGATTCTAGGGGCCCACAGGTCCAGGAGGGCACCACAACAAATTCTAAACTGTATAACTTACAATGGCCCTGGCTGGAAAATAGCATTTTTAGTATTATCTGAGCAAAAGAAGCACAATTTATGATACCAGTGTTGTCAGATTTTACTGCTGAGAACAAATATGTTCTTTGATCGGTATCTTGACCAACTGTTTTGGAGATTTTAGTCTTTCCCCATTCAAGTAGATAGGAGCTGTACTTTCATGCTGATTTTATCTATAGAAAATAGCTGCCTAGGAGAGTTCCAAAGATGGCCAATGTCGCCGAGTGGACTGACTTGCCTTAAAAAAGGGACTTTGGTCAATGTGTCACAATATCTGACAGAAAAGCAACAAAGCTGAATTTTGTGCTATATTGAGAAAGACATTTGTTGGAAGGTGCCTTCTAATTATTGTGTGTATTGTTGGTCACTGAGGGCTTAGTTATAGAAATGGTTTAGTTCATTTGTGTTAAGATTTATAACTGTTTTTATTTTATTTCATTTTAAGGATCCAGTAATTATGGCTTCTGCTCTTTTTTATTTGTATTTTTATTAATATTGACCATAGGACTTCAAAGCAAAAAGTGAAATTATTATTTTCTTCTTTCTTATAATAAACACCAATTCAGCACACTTAAATATTTAAGAGAATTGTATTACGAGAATACATCAATCAGCAGCAATTACAGTCATGAATCTTTCTAGACACTCTTTTCAAGAGGCCAAATCAAAATGTAAAGCCATCTTTACACTGCAAAGGTGGCACGGAAGCTGCATCTAAAGTGGCATTTGGTGTATTTAGACAGACTACTTAATGCTGTTCAGAGGTAACATAAATACATTTACACAGCAATTACAATTGCATAAGTAATGTTACAAGATTAATTTTTTAATATAAAAGTATGAATATAGAAATATAAAATGACAGATAATTTGAAATTATACTTTTAAATATGAAACTAACTTATTAAATATATGCTCTATCATGATGAAGAAAAAATAAAAAGTTTAAGGCTGCTCTGATGCTGCTTTTCATTTACACAGAACCAAAGCAGCATCGGAACTGCGTTTGATACTATGGGTTGAGGTGGGTCATGCAGGCATAATTTAGTCTAGCTTTTATGCTGCATTGCATCTTTACACAAAAATTGAAGCAGACACAGAGCAGCCTTAACTCGGTTGTATAATGACGCCTTAAAGGGATAGTTCAGCCAAAATTACAATTCTCTCATCATGTACTCACCCTCATGCCATCCCAGATCAGTATTTTTTTTTCTTCTGATAAAAACAAACAAACTTAAATATTGATCTGTTTCTCACTCAGTCTATCATATCACTTTTGAAGATATAGATTCATAGATAAAGACTTATGGATTACTTTTATGCTGCCTTTTTATGTTTTTTGGACCTTCAAAGTTCTGGCCACCATTCACTTGCATTGTATGGACCTACAGAGCTGAGATATTTTTCTTGTTTGTGTTCAGCAGAAGAAAGAAAGTCATACATATCTGGGATGGCTTGAGGTTGAGTAAATTCTGTGATCTTTAGGTGAACTGTCCCTTTAAGACACTGATAATGTCTGGACATGAAGAACAGTTATGTACCTAACCTCGGTTCCCTGAGACGAAGGGAACAAGACATTGCGTTCTGCTAACGCATTTGGGGAGTGTACTTCCAATATTCTAATATTGGCTATGGTGTTTGAGCCCCGCCCTTTTAGGCATGAAGCTGTCTGCTATAAAAGCAGGCGTGCAAACACCACTCCTCCGAATTTTCTGACTGAGGGACAAAGAGCGCATTGCTCACACCTCAAAGAACTCTGAATCTTGTAGTGCAGCTAGCATTCGCAATGTCTTGTTCCCTTCGTCTCAGGGAATCGAGGTTACATGCATAACTGAGACATTCCTTTGAGACTCAGTAAACTTGACATTGCGTTCTGCTAACGCATACGGGGAACAGAATCCCATCATGCCGCACTACACGACATAACCTCCCAGAGAGGAAACATGATGCTGCAGTCTCATGGGACGGCGACCGACATGAGTATGCCTCAGTGAGTGACCCTCGTGTTGGGCCAGGAGGGGAGCACTCAGAATGGATATATGAATTATAGTCATATAGTATGACTTAACCACTTCACAAACCAGTCGGGAAGGTAGTTTATTTATAGTGAAAGATCTTGTGACTTTATGGTAAATTACAATGGCCTGAATTCAGGTGGTTGTGTAAAATGATGGGGAGCCCATACTTAAAGGGAGGGGCATAAGTATACGTTTGGCAAACAAAATAGCAAGCGTTCTAACAGAGTACTTGTGAAGAGAGAGATGATACGTCTAGGTTGTAAAACCTTGCAAATGTGTTATGAAAAGACCATCCTGCTGCAAAACATATGTCTTCGTCCATGCCCATGAGAAGGCCATGCCTCTAGTTGAGTATGCTTTAACACCAATTGGGCAAATTTTAACCTGCAATCTTGAGATAAACAGCGGCAGCGGTGTTACACCGTATTCTGCTATACAAGTTCAGGGGAAACTTTCAACGGTGGAAAACCAGACTTTTAAATATTACATTTTATAAATGCAACGACTGGAATTATTCGGTTGAAGGGGGTACCAAACTGTAAATCCTGAACAAAACAGTTTGGTGAATACATGTTTACACATTAGCTTCCACTCATCTGACAAACAATGAAAGTAGCTACGTGGTTAGCTAATTAGCTATAAGCTCATTGTCACGGAGAGTAAAATATGGACATTGTTTATTTTACTTTCCAGCATTGCGTCTCACCAACTAGGTAACAATGTAGTGTGAAATCAACACTTAACAGACACAATCCACCACCGCACCATTGTCTGCTGAGCTGCAAAAAGATGCTCTGATGTTTACCTTTCAATCTGCTACATTACTTACTGCACTGACAAACTATAGCTGGCTAACACAGCAAACAAATATGATAAACATGAGTTACATGGTTGTCAGGGACAGGGTTAACGTTATATTAGTTATATTGAAAAGGGAAAATGATGGGGTCATTGTTTATTAACTTTCCAGTATGTATTTCACAAACTAGTTAGCAACTTACCGAGAAGACACCGCTTAACTCCGCACCGCTTAACTCCGCCCTGTGTACAGAACCACGTCGCTCAGCTCTGTAAACAATGGAGTCAGAGCACGCTCTGTTGGACAAACTACGTTATGACACCAATTCTAAATCATTGTTTTCTGCATTATATGTTCTGAAAAAAGTTTTCATATCTGCGCATATCGGTAAACATATACGCTGATACCGATATATCGGTGAAAGGCTAATATATATCGATTGGCACTAAACAACATATTGAACAGCATTTTGAACAACAATATTCCTTTCCCAAAAACAGCAGTGGGGAAGAGGGGAACAGTTTTGTGTGTCAGGATGCTTTGCTGCATTGTGTGTGTGTGTGGGGGGGGGGTTCCCGTCGGGCGGCTGCCTTCAGGGCCACGGCTTGCGTGGCTTTACCAGCGGCACGGCAGCAACATTTGATGGCACTGAGGCAGCTGGTGTGGGGTTTTTAGCCAGGTGCTGGACTGAGACAGAGCAGGAGCGAGGCGGTTGTGATGAAGTATTGCTCCGTTGTGGCATAAAATGTCTCATAGCCTATGACTGTTGCTAAGTCATGACGTAACGCTCAGCAATTCTATTCACAGAGCCTCTAAAAAGGCTGGCTGGAGACACTGGAGTATCAAATAAAGCGGCTTTTCCCGAGTCACACATTTCGTGAGGGTCAGCAAGATGTGATGATCCAAAAACACCAGGTTGCTCATTGACTTGCCAATGACTTGTGCAGTGATTTTCGTGGCTTGCAGCACTAAGTTCGTAGCAGTGCGGAGCTCTTTGAACATCTCTGGATCGTAGCCTTGCTCATCCATTTGTTTGAGGAGCTTAGCATGGAAAACTTGGAGCACCATCATCGCGTGGAGTGCTGAACCAGTTTGGCCTGCCGCTGAGTATGCACTTCCAGCCAGTGCGGATGTTAGAATCAGAATCAGAATGAGCTTTATTGCCAAGTATGCTTACACATACAAGGAATTTGTCTTGGTGACAAGAGCTTCCAGTACACAACAATACAAAAACAGCAACAAGACTTTTAAAAAATAATTAAAATAGAATAAAAAATAGATAAATATTGAAAAGAAAAAAGTATACATAAAATACACAATAGACAATATATATATATATATATATATATATATATATACACATATATACATACATATATATGAATATATATATATACATACATACACATACACATATGTAGTGCAAATCTAAATACAAATCGGTTATGTACAGTGCAAGGGAATGTAATGGCAGAAGAGGTAGGATGTGTTGGATAATATAAAAAGACTAAGCTGTGTATTGCACATTAATTATTGCTCAAAGGGGCAGTTTTAACTGTTCATGAGATGGATAGCCTGGGGGAAAAAAACTGTTCCTGTGCCTGACGGTTCTGGTGCTCAGAGCTCTGAAGCGTCGGCCAGAAGGCAACAGTTCCAAAATGTAGTGGGCAGGGTGAGTGGGGTCCAGAGTGATTTTACCAGCCTTTTTCCTCACTCTGAAAGTGTATAGTTCTTGAAGGGGGTGCAGGGGGCAACCAATAATCCTCTCAACAGTCCGAACTGTCCTTTGTAGTCTTCTGATGTCTGATTTCGTAGCTGTACCAAACCAGACAGTTATTGAAGTGCAGAGGACAGACTCAATGACCGCTGAGTAGAACTTTATCAGCAGGGCCTGTGGCAGGTTGAACTTCCTCAACTGGTGAAGGAAGTACAACCTCTGCTGGGCCTTTTTCACAATGGAGTCAATGTGGGTCTCCCACTTCAGGTCCTGTGAGATGGTAGTGCCCAGGAACCTGAATGACTCCACTGCTGCCACAGTGCTGTTTAGAATGGTGAGGGGGGACAGTGTTGGGGGGTTCCTCCTAAAGTCCACAATAATTTCCACCGTTTTGAGCGTGTTCAGCCCAAGGTTGTTTTGACTGCACCAGACAGAAAACACAGCTTAGAAAGATGAACGGGGCGTGAGTTCCAGGCCCTGCTACTCACCAGGCAGAGATGTTCCGCTACCACCTCTTTCATGGGGGTTAGTTGGGCATAATCGTTTTCTTCTCCGTGATCCACATTAGAGAGAATGAAATCGCTGCACACGGTTGAGCTGAATAGTGTGCGCGCCAGGATTTTGACAGATCGTTATGAACTTCAGGGAAGAACGGAGCAGATCTACGGGACGCGGTCACTTTACGGCGTCTGGACTGCAGGAACCATTCATCAAGGTGAGATTGTGTAGGTTCCTCTGGAGGAGACCACTTGATATCGAGCTCTTCGACCACCCTTGAAAGGACGCAAAGCATCTCCTTGTCAATGGTGCATACATGCTCCTCGCCCTTGCTAGGGGAAGAGGCGGTAGCATCATCCACTGACCACTCGCATGATGCAGCAAGAGACATGACATCGTCATCATCCCCAGCATCAGAACCGCCAAACAAAACAAGGCCGTGCATAATGTAACGGCATAGACACGTTACAGGGAGATTGAGGTGCTCACGGTGCGTGTGCCGGCACGAGGACCACCTCAAATTAATCCTGCTCGACCTCGCGGCCCCACGTGCCTCCTCGTGTGATCCCTTGGGTGTCACAGAAGAGGCAGGTGGGAGGGCTTGTGAGGCTGGATCGTCCCTCAGAACGAGGGTGATTCACGAGCGAAGCGTCTTGAGACTCATGCCCTCGCAGTGAGGGCAGTCTGTCTCCAGACAATGAATGCAGCTCTCATGCTGATCTGATGGCGGGATGTGCCTCTCGCACAAGGAACACTTATGGAACGACATCTTTAAAAAGACACGAACACGTAAGCGACTATTTTATATATGTATATATACACACACACAATATAACAATATACAATTGCTTATAAGGATACACAACTCCTGCTGAAGCGCCATGTGGGGAATCAGGATGCTGAAGCGGCCCGTTCACCAGCGAAGCGTCAAGTGGCGAGGGCGGAGTGATGTTCGCCGGAGCACTCCAGGCGATCAGAGAGTCTTCTCATTGCTGTGAAGATCCCGATGCTGACTCATGTAGTCGATGGCGAATCAGAAAATTCTGAGGAATGGTGTTTACGCGCCTGCTTTTATAGCAGACAGCTTTGCGCCTAAAAGGGCGGAGCTCAAACACCATAGCCAATATTAGAATATTGGCATTATTGTAGAGAGGTTTCAACTAGGTCATGTGGAAGGACACTCTCCATATGCATTAGCATAACGCAATGTCAAGTGTACTGAGTCGTAAGGGAACAGACTTTCAACCAAAGAACTTTGAAACAGTCAATCTGTTGTAGGAGCCCCCTTGGCCACTTAGGTGGACTTGTGCTCAAATGAAGGTTACATTTTGTACAGTCTTCTATGATCTCTAGCATTTGTAACTTTTTTTTACATTTTTAACCGTATAATGCATTGTGTGAGCTTTCACGATATATCTATATATTTTTTTTTCTCTTTTGTAATTAATTTTTTTATTAAATCTTATAATAACAAGAAACATACACTATATTGCCAAAAGTATTCGCTCATCTGCCTTTAGACGCATATGAACGTAAGTGACATCCCATTCTTAATCCATAGGTTTTAACATGGCCTACCACTTCGTGGCTGAGTTGCTGTCATTCCCAATCGCTTCCACTTTGTTATAATACCACTGACAGTTGACTGTGGAATATTTAGTAGCGTGGAAATTTCACGATTGGACTTGTTGCACAGGTGGTATCCTATCACAGTACCACGCTGGAATTCTCTGAGCTCCTGAGAGCGGCCCATTCTTTCACAAATGTTTGTAGAAGCAGTCTGCATGCCTAGGTGCTTCATTTTATACACCTGTGGCCATGGAAGTGATTGGAACACCTGAATTCAATTATTTGGATGGGTGAGCGAATACTTTTGGCAATATAGTGTGTGTATATATATATATATATATATATATATATATATATATATATATGCATACATACATACACATACATATACACACATACTAATCATACTCACTTAAGAACTATACTACAATACTCTCTCCACACCCCACCCGAGAGCCCCCCAAAAATTCCAAATACCTGCCTCATTTCCGGACAAACAAATCTAAATCACCCCGTCTTCCCAATGACACCTCCTCATAAGCCGCTACCCTCCCCATCTCCGTGCACCACTCCGGATATGGGGGCGTACCAGCTGACCTCCAACCCCTCAAAATAACCTGCCTGGCGATCATCACACAGGTCAGAACCCAGTTCTCAATATGGCCATCCCCCACATCGATGACTACCCCATCGCCCAGAACACAAAGTCTGGGGCAAAACGAAAACCCGAGTGCCCACCACGTCGCACACAAAATTCTGAACCTTCGACCAGAATTTCTGTATCTCGACACACAACCAAAAAACATGGGCCATGTCTCCATCTTCCGATTGGCATCTCCAGCAGGTGGGTGTGTCTTTAAGACCAAGCCTATACAGTCTAGAGGGGGTCCAATAAAATATATGCAAAATTTTTAATTGTATAAGACGCACCCTTGCATCTCTAGATGCAGACTTAACATTTTTAAGAATCTTAGCCCACACTCCTTCCTCCAATGCCAAGTTGAAATCTTTCTCCCTTACTCTTGTGAGAGAAGTTACGGCTCTGCCATATGATCAAGGCAACATTTAAATAAGTGTCCAATTTAAACAATCTTAGACTTTAATCCATACCGAGTGTAAATGCGAAATAACGGGGTGTAACTTAACTTTTCCGATTAGTTTGATAGAGATGCTTTGTAATGGCAAAATATGAGCAAGAACTGCCTGTTCAATAACAAACCAGGGAGGGCTCTCTCAGGTGGAAGTGACCAATGAGCCAAATGTCTGAGACTGAACGCATAGTAATAAAACAGAATCTTGGGTAGGCCTAGCCCACCTTTGTCTATCGGCCTATGTAATTTATTAAAATGCAATCTGGGACGTTTACCATTTCAAATGAAGGACTTCGCTATGCTATTAAATTGATTGAAATAAGAGAGGGGGACATCTACAGGGAGAGATTGTAGCAGGTAGTTAAATTTTGGAATACAATTAATTTTAATAACATTAACCTTCCCAATCATCGATAGATTTAATGAAGCCCACCTGCCCACATCGCTCGAAAACCTTTTTAATAAAGGGTCAAAATTAACACTAACTAAATCACACAAATTTGCTGGGAATAAAATCCCCAATACTTAATTCCCTGTTTGGGCCACTGGAAGGCACCCGGCTGGAAAACCGTTACTGGACAATACGCTGTCAGAGCCAAAGCTTCGGATTTAGACCAACTGATTTTGTATCCTGAGAACTTGGAAAAGTAATTAATAATTTTGTGGAGGCAAGACATAGATCTAGTAGGGTCAGAAACGAACAATAAAATATAATGTGTGTAAAGCAGAAGCTTATGCGCCACACCTCCCGCAATCACCCCTGGAAAATCATCCTCCTTTCTTATCGCGGCTGCTAATGGTTCCAGGGAAAGACAGAACAATAATGGGGAAAGAGGTCAACCCTGCCGGGTGCCCCAATCCAGAGTACAATAATCTGAAATTAATCCATTTGTCTGTACCGCTGCTACAGGGTAATCCAACCAATAAATGTACTCCTGAACCCATACATTTCCAAAATCTTAAAAAGATAATCCCATTCTACCATATCAAACGCCTTTTTGGCGTCAAGTGAGATGGCAGCGACCGGAGACTGATCATTCGCTACTGACCACATGATATTGATGAGACGCCTAATGTTATCAGAAGAGCTACGGCCTCAAATAAACCCCACCTGACCTATATGTATAAGAGATGCCATAACCTTACTTAATCGGTTAGCCAAAATTTTTGATAAAATTTTTACATCTAGTTGGATCAGGGAGATTGGATGGTAACTTTTACACTCGCTTGGATCTTTGTCCTTTTTAAGAATCAGACTGATCCGGGCTTGTGTGATGGTTGGAGGAAGCTTTCCATTCTTTAATGATTCAGTATAAACTTCTAACAAAAGTGGAGCCAGTTCTGTAGCATAGGATCTAAAAAATTCTGCGGCAAAACCATCTGGCCCCGGAGCCTTGCCAGTAGGTAGGGACTTAATTACCTCGTCAAGTTCCTCCAGGGTTATCTCAGAATCAAGAGAGTTTTTTTGCTCAGTCTTCAGTTTAGGAAGATCTAATGGTTCCACAAAGTTTCTAATATCTTCATCAGTAGACGAAGACGTGGAACTATAAAGATCAAGATAGAATTATTTAAAGGCATTATTAATATCAATGGCCGAGGTACAAATTTCACCTCACAAATTTGTAAGGCAAAATTACATAACATCAAATATTTTGTAAAACAAACCCCAGCCAAAGAACATGTAGACTCATTCACAGAACTGTCTCGAAGGTGTGTTCCTTCACAAAACAAATTCCAGCCGATATAAAGCCATTCATTTTCCTCAGACAGACAAACAAATCTTCAGTGAGCCAGCTGAAGAGTGCAGTAGATGATGTCCCACAAAAATACTCCACAATTCATACTCCAACCAACAGGAGGCATAAGCACAAGGAACTGACAGATTCATCCATAACTGTCCCGAAGTAATGTTATTTAACAAAACAAGCTCCAACCACTAGACGGAACCAGCACAAAAGGAAACGAAACATGCATCCCGGTTCCTCGGATGGTCAAGAGTCAATTCACTCGGAGGCCGCATAAAAGTATATCCCATGATTTACACAGTCCGCCAACTTTATAAAAGACATCAAGGCATGTAGATATTTTGCGGTCATCCGTAGTGTCTATTCTCAATCTGCCCGGGAACTTCATTGTAAAAGTGATCTTCCGTCAATGCAAAAGTTTCTTTAAGGAAAAGTGTTAATCCACAAAACAAACTCCAGCCGCTTGGTGGAGCCAATGCAAAAAGAAACAAAAATGGCGCCCAGCTTCCTCCGAAAGCCAGAGTATGTACAGTGAGTCAATCCACTCACAAGAAAAACACCCAATGGTTACTCACCCAATGTTTCAATAAAAGACATTGCCTGATTGGGACATGTAAATACTTCCTTGGTGTTTATTCTCAGTCTGGCCGGAAACATCAGAGCAAAAGTGATCTTCCACTGATGTAAGAGTTTCTTGCATTCCTTAAACCGATCGCGTTTCTCTCTTGTCGAGTTTGCAAAGTCCGGGAACAAGAAAATATTGTAATTCTTCCAAGAAAGCTTTCCTTTGCTCCTCGCCTGGTGCATCACGAGATCTTTATTGGATGATCTCAAAAATTTGGCCAGAATCGATCGGGGCCTGTCTCCCTCAGCAGATCTGCGAGCCGGGACTCTGTGAGCTCGCTCGATTTCCAGCTTGTGGCCTGTTATGTTGATCAGACTCGAGAAAAGCTCATCTAGCAATTTCACCATATCTCTGCCCTCTTCATGCTCAGGAATTCCAACAATTCGAATGTTATTCCTGCGGCTTCTATTCTCAAGATCTTCAAGCTTTTCAAGAACATGTCGTTCCAAATCAACTTTGGTCGTGGGCGGATTAGCGGCCAATTCCCTCTCTGATGACTCCAAATAATCAATTCGTCTCTCAACATCTGTCACTATTGTGACCTACTCAGAGAATTTTTTTTTCCATGGCCATAATCGATCGACGTATTACAGCGAGATCCTCCAAGTCCGCAAGTACCTTCGTCAACATCGCCGACATGTTGGACAGTTGACACTGGATTCCTTCTTCCGCCGCGCCATCCAAATCGAGTCCCCGGTCCATAGGCCTGTCTGGGCTTTCATCTTGAACCTGTAAGTGTCTTTTAATGTCTCCAGAGCCTGAGGAATTTGACTTATTTGCCATGTTTACCTCAAACAGCAAATGTGTAACTGGGTGTAACGAATTTCACCGGATTATATCATGAAAATAATTAAAAAAATTAGCAAAGTGCATAGAGCTGTCTCTCACACTTATACCCTTTGCATGGCGTCACCAGGAACCCCGAGCTTTCACGATATTTAAATATTTATCTTAATGTCGGTTATTAAAACAAAGGAGATGGATAGTTATTAAAGTGATTGAGATTTTTATTTTGAAAACAATTCTTACTAAATGCTTTAGTTTTAGCATTATATAAATTTAACATAGTTTGGAAAATCAATAATGCTTTTTTAAAGTAAATCTATAACACACTAGGCTAACATTCCTTTAAATAATTTATTCGAAAACAATAAGAACTGATGTCAGTTTTTTAACATCAATGAAGAGAACTGATGACAAGTATCTTTCACATTATGTTTCCTGCCAAAATGCTAAACTTCAATGATTGTGTCACTGTACTGGTTGGCTATTACAGACATTATAATCACAATTTTAATGACATTAAATACATTAGATTACTCAAATAAAATCCTCGAACTCTTGCAATCCCCGAACTACAATATCGAGCACAAAAATCATATAATACGCAGACTGCGCACCTGACACCGTGGTTTAGTTGGTTAAAGGGCCATGTCTAGTAAACAGGAGATCCTAGATTCGATTCCCAGCGGTGCCTTTTCGTAGAGCAACTCCTTCAGAATTGACACACAAAAAAGTGACAGAGTACTTTTACAAAACAGTGAACTATTATTATTATTTATATACATACAAATATAGTTTTGTATTTAAAATTCTTTTTTTTTTATCATTACATTGAAATAACCAGCCAAAGTTCGGCCACACTTGATTTAATTTATGTTCCTCAAGATAAACAGTACTAATCAACAAAACTTCTGTCCTCCATCTCCCCATCTTCACATACCAACCAGCATTCTGTCCCATTGCAGATTTCCATCAGCCAAACAGTCAGCTCACAAACACTGTTACAATACGCCCTCTGGTGGCAATTTTTTATGTTGAACCAACAGATATTTGTCTAGAAATAAACATTTGGATATTATGCAAACGTTTTCTAATTCCACTGAATTATGCATGGAGTTATATTACCGTATAGTAGGTAGGAGACGGCATGAAATATTATGAATATTATGAATTAAGTTGATTTAAAAGGTGACCACACTCACAGCATCTAAACAACAACAACAACACTTTCTATTATACATGTAAATTTTTTACATAAAATCATCCATGTTATTTTCATATCCATGTTTGTTTTACAGCAATGCAAACTCTATATTAAGGCTGTTTTGTCCCTAATTAAAAAAATAAAATAAAAAATGCGCACAAAATAATATATATATATATATATTACAGTTAAATAATTAAATAAATACTTACTTTGATTAATAATACATAAATAATTTGATACATTTTTGACTATTTCTTAGTTCCAGTTCCATATATCAGTGGATTTGTAAGTTGTAACATGAGAGAATCGATGAAGACTAGGTATGAATACTTTTGTAAATATAGGCTTTGTATGTATCTTTTAATATTGAACGCACAGATTAAAAGTTAAAGCATATCTGCACGCCACAAAAAAAAAAAAAAAAAAAAAAAAAAAACATTTACTTTAATCTGCAGGTATTTGCCAAATCATGATGAACAAACACAGCAGCGATCATGTTATACCACCCTTTATATGGTGGGCGTTGCTTAAAGGGACAAACACAGTGAATTCTGCAGACTGTGTGTTCAGTAGGAATCACATTTAACGGAGCTTTTCCTCAAAGCGAAATAAATCTTCAGCGATTAGGGTAAGTGCATATCAAAATGCAGAACACAGAAATATGGAAGCTAGAATACGTTAATGCGTTGTGAGTTAATTCAAGCTTGGCATGAAATGTTACTTTTTTCTAACGTTTGTCCTGAGCAGGCTACGTTACATAATCGAGTCACGTGATCGTCATCCACCTATTCCCTTTGAGTGACTGTCAAGAGTGTGAAACATTCCAGTTAGTAAAAATCCCAAATGCATGTTTTGTTGAACAGATGGCAAATGAAGCAAAACCCTGCCCATGTGATATTGGGGATCAGTTTGAATATGGGGGTCTTGGGGAGGAAGTGCAAATTGAACATATTAAAGCCTATGTGGTGAAGCCTGCAACATCAAAAAAGGCTATTATTATCATTCAAGACATTTATGGATGGCAGCTTCCAAACACCAGATACATGGCTGACATGCTCTCCAAAAACGGATACATGTAAATATGTTTTCATATTGTTAAATGTATTGAGGTTAGGTTTTCCCTGTACTGTACTTACCTGGGCTGCATTTCCCAAAAGCATCGTAAGCCTAAGTAGATCGTAGAAACCATTGACGGCATTGGTCTCTACGATCAACTTAAGCTTGCTTTGCTTTTGGGAAATGCAGCCCTGATTATTGTTTTGCGATTGCAGTGCTATATGTCCAGATTTCTTCGTTGGAAAAGAGCCATGGAGCCCATCTTATGACTGGTCGACGTTTCAGCAGTGGCTGGAGGACAAAAAACCTACCAACATCAAAAAGTAAAAGTTTAAACAAACAAATGTTCTTATCACATGCATTTGACTATATCTTAAAGGGACAGTTCACCCAAAAATGATAATTCTCTCATAATTTATTCACCACCATGCCATCCCAGATGTGTATGACTTTCTTCTGCTGAACACAAATGAAGAATTTTATAATAATATTTCAACTCTGTTGGTCCACACAGTGCAAGTGAATGTGTACCAAAATTTGGAAGCTCCAAAAATAAAAAAGTCAGCAAAAAAGTAATCCTTACAACTCAAGTGGATAAGTCCATATCTTCAGAAGCGATATGATAGGTGTGGGTGAGAAACAGATCAATTTTTAAAGTCCTTTTTTACTATAAATTAGTAAAATGTATTACTAAGGCAGTCCTCCCTCCCCAGTAGGTGGCAATATGCACAAAAATGCAAATGGCCAAAAACTAAAAAAGAAAAATGTGAAAGTGGAGATTTATAGTAAAAAATAACTTAAATATTGAGTTACTGTTTCTCACCCACACCTATCATATAGTTTCTGAAGATATGGACTTAACCACTTGAGTTGTAAGGATTACTTTATTGCTGCCTTTGTTATTTTTGGAGCTTCAAAGTTCTGGCCACCATTCACTTGCATTGAATGAACCAACAGAGCTGAGAAATTCTTAAAATCTTCATATGTATTCAGCAGAAGAAAGAAAGTCACACATCTGGAATGGCATGAGTGTGAGTAAATGATGAGAGAATTTTAATTTTTGGGTGAACTCTCCCTTTAAAAGGAAAGACTTAACAGTCTTGTAATTTCACTAGGGAAGTGGATGTCGTATTGAAGTACCTGAAGGAGCAGTGTGGTGCAATGGAGATAGGTGTTGTGGGATTCTGCTGGGGTGGTGTGGCGACACACTATATTGCTCTCGAGTATCAAGAAATCAAAGCTGGCGTCTCTGTCTATGGTAACGTACATCTTGTATCATGCTGATCTGCCAACTGGCAGAAGAAAGCTGCTGTCTGTAATCCTAGTTATATATGAAATCTTTTTACCCAGGTATTGTTAGAGAGAGGGAAGACAGGTTTGATCTCAAAAGTCCAACCCTCTTTATCTTTGCGGAAAACGATGCAGTCATTCCACTAGACCAGGTAAGCTTGGCTGGATGGATTTTGCGGTAGGAGTCCTATTATTGGATTTCAAATTCAATATCTGTTCCTTACTTCAATTTCAGCCTTACCTATTCAGTTGAGAATTTGCTTAAACAGATACAGTGCCTCCAGAAAATATTCACCACAATTCCACTATGATTTGCACCAAACAGAGAGCTTTGATTTCAGGCCCATGGTCTCAAGTACAATCAGATCACTTTTTTTGTTTGTTTCAGGTCTTGTTAAATGATATTTGAAAGATTGTAGTTGGCCTCTTTGTCACTTCTTATACATTGCCTACTGAAAATCATCATACCCCTTTGTCACTTTTTTTTTTGTCTAACAGCCTGAAATCAAAACCCATTAAAAAAAAAAAGATCCAGCTTTGTTTACATATTTTGCCTTACAACATTCAAGAAACAAATAAATGGCAACAATTCCAAACATTTATGAAAGATGAAAAACTAGAATAACAGGGTTTTAAAGTGATAATATCCTGGATTTAATACTTTGTAGAGCTACCTTTTATTTTAATGACAGTCATCAGTCTGTATGGAAATGCCTCTATTAGCTTCATGCAGCTAGATTGGGGAATATTTGCCCATTCTAACCTAGTATAATTGTTCAAGTTCAGTCAGAGCAGTGATGGACTAATCTCTTCAAGTCCATCCAAAGTTTTTTTTTTAATTGGATTTAGGACAGTGCTCTGACTTGGGGACTCAAGGACTTTGAACTTTCTGTCCTTAAGCTACTGCGTTGTTTTTTTGGCGGTGTGTTTAGGGTCATTGTCATGCGGTAAGGTGAACCACCTGCCCATCTTCAGTTGTCAAGCAGAGAGCGGCAGACTTTCCTCAAGTATTTGGATGTACATGGCAGCATCCATTTTCCCTTCAATCCTGACCAATTGGCCAGTCCCCGCTGAAGAGAAACACCCCCACAACATAATGCTACCACCACCATGCATCACAGTAGATATGGTATGTTCTGCTGTGTTTGTTTTTTTCCCAAATATAGCGCTTGGTGTTCAGTCCAAAAAGTTTAATTTTTGTCTCAGCTGATCATATACGATTCTGAGACAAAAAATTGAACTTTTTGGACTTAACTCCTCTTTTCAAACCCTGTTATTGTAGTATTTAATCTTTAATACGTTTCAGGAACTGTTGACACTTTTTTTTTTCCATTACTTGAATGTTATAAGGCAAAATTTGTAAATAAAGCTGGAATTTTTTTTTTTTTTTTTTAAATGCATTTTGATTTCAGGCTGTAGGACAAAAAGGAAAAAATAAAATAAAAAAAAAAAATTCCAAAGGGGCATGATGATTTTCTATAAGCACTTCTTTTTTCAGGTTGCTTAGTTTAGTTAGATGGCCTGAACATATTTGTACCTTGTTTATGGATTCTTATTGTGTTCTTAATGCTTTTAACCAAGGTGACTGTGCTAGAGACAAGACTTAAAGAAAAGTGCACTGCTGACTTCCAAGTGAAAATCTTCCCTAATCAGACACATGGGTTTGTCCATCGCAAAAGAGAAGACATCAACCCAGATGATAAACCCTACATCGAAGAAGCCAGGATAGACATGATCAACTGGCTGAATAAATATATGTAAGCTGTAATGAGTTAAATGATTCCCTGTGAAAAGATTTCAGATGAAGAAGTCACAATCTCAAATGCCTTGATAAACAAAAAAAGAATCTTTGTCAATATGAAATTATTTGAAAAGCAGAAGTTTTGCCCTCTAAAATCTAGAGGACATTCACATGAAGAAAGTTGTACAGTTCTGTATTCTTGGAAAACAGCATTTTTTTTAACATTAATTTATCTAATAATACTCTGAAAAATTGACAACCAATAGACACTCAAATCTCAAAACAACATTTTAATGTTCACTTCAGTACTACATTGCAGAACAACTGTATCAAATGATAAATAACAGTACTAAGGTTCCGACATTCCTTTAGAAGTGCTCGAGACCATTTATTTCAACACAGCTACACAATGCTCAGTCTTCAGACTCGCCAGGGCCTCTGATGTCGTCAATCTTCAGAATCATCTTGACTACTTGAGTGGCCAAAGAAATCTGCTGTTTCTTTCCAATGAGGGTTTCAATCACATGTTGTTGCTTCATGTCTGCAAAGATTTAAGTCAAATTTAATGGCAGGTCTACCTTAACAGCTTTTCCTTTCAAATTTACCATTATACTTTAATGTACTAATAGCAAGCATTCATAATCCTGCCCTTTTTTAATTGTTGTTTTGCTACTTTGATTCAAATACTGTCAAATAAAGAAGTTCATACCATTTGTTGATAACTGTAGGCAATCAATTCCAAGTGCAGAGTTGCTTTCTTTGACTTGTCGGGCTCTGACCTCTGTCATTGTTTGAATGGGGTTGAAACCACTGTTTTCTGCAAGTGCCATAGGGATAACCTCCATAGCATCAGCAAAAGCTCTCATGGCATACTGTTCCAAAGAGGGGCACTGGAATGAAAACAGAGTTTCAAATATAGGCTTAGGGAAAACATCGTGTACTTCAAAATCAAAGACTGCAGTCCACAGTTGATCCCAAAAGTAATGTACCTTATCAGCTGCCTGGTTGACTGCAAGAGCACAGGAAATCTCTGAGGCACCACCACCGTACACAATGCGGTTATCCCTTATGAGGTTGCGGATGACACACAAAGCATCATGAAGAGCTCTTTTAGCCTCTTCGATAATCTAAATGAATTAGACAAAAAGAAAAGAAATTAGTGACTGACACAATTACAAAAATGAAGTAGAAAAAAAAAAAAAAAAAGTTGTAATGACTACATCCTTTTATTCCAGCAACAAAATTCTTTACCATTTTGTTTCCCCCACGGATGAAGATGGTCACGGCTCGGGAGTTTTTGCATTCCTCAATAACCAGCATTCTGTCTTTAGTGGTCCCAAAGCAGATTTCCTTCACAAGCCCAGCAGTGCCCAACTTTTCTGGCGTCAGCTCACAGAATCTGGGTACAATACGGCCTCCGGTAGCAATGGCAATGAGCTGGAGAGGTTTGAACAAAACCCATCTCATAATTTGTTCACATCTTTAACAGACATTGGTGAAGTGGAAAACTATCATTGCAACCAATGAAGAATGTAAAATGGAGTTAGTTGTGGATTTGTTTTAACATACCTCAATCTCAGGTCCACCGACCCAGCGGATTGCAGGAAGTTCATTCTGCAGGAGCAAGTGATTGGCCTCATCATCAAATCCCCACTGGCAAATGGCAAGATTTGCCCCGTTCTCCTTGACCTTTAAGAAAGGTGTTGTAAAAAATTGAGAATGAATGAAACAAAAAAAAATAATCAGATTAATATTTATGAGAATCATGTCAAATTGAGGATGCAAATTCATGCATTTAGTTTTGCAGTCCAAGTCCTTTATTAAAATCCCCCTCAATATTCAAAAGTATTCAAATTGCAGCTCTAAATAACAATTTGCCAAAGAGGGCTGTCATACCATTGCAACTGCAGAAAATATAATTGCTAATGAGACTATTTTGAAGGTGAAGTTGCAAGTTTGTCGTTTTCAGTGATGTAGCATGAAAAGTAGCAGCCTACTTAAAAACAAGGAGACTTGTAAGGCTTCTTGAAGGCATTAACGACTCACTGGGTTTGCGTCAATATAAAAACCCAAATGCAATTAAATCATGTTTTACACTATACTTTTATGGGACTGTCAATGATCACAAGTACTGCCTGTTTGAACACAGTCATGATTATATACTAATGAAAGACGTCTATTCTATTCTATAAAGATGTTCTGCTCCAGGCCCATTATTGGTCATGGCTGCTAATCTAGAAATTAAATAGCGCTACAATAATATATCCCCAATATATTATATATGTCAATGCACTCAACTGATACAGAGTACACAGTGTAAGGAGAGGGAAGACCCAATCATGAACATAAAAACAAACAAAAAAACATTAATTTGAGCCAAATATAGCTGTTCAGCCATGACGTCAACCCCAGAAGCCTAATTTCACCATGGGTTCCCTCTGAATTTTCCTATGGGTTTTTTCAACTTATGAGTAAAATAAGGTCTGTGGTAAACATTACTTGATGACGTGGACATTTTGTTCTACAATATAAATTACACAATCATAACTCAAACGTGAATTTTGAAGCCCCCATATGTTTTTAAAAAAATTACGCAATTCATTATGGCTTAAATTCACTTTGAGGCATGAAAGTGTGTATTTTATGTTGTAGAACAAAATATCCACGTATCGTCAAGTAATGTTAACCACAGACCTTATTTTACTCATAAGTTGAAAAAACCCATAGGAAAATCCAGAGGGAGCCCATGGCAATTTAGCCTTCTGGGTTTTTGGACTACAACCTGAACAGCTCTAGGGGTGCAAAAAGTACACTATAACAAAATGTGTATATTTAGTCCTTGTAAAAATCTACTTTTATACAAACAGGCTTTAGACATGTCCATTTTCAGAGGTCTTTAAAAAAAACACAAAAAACAACAACAATGTATTAAAAAAAAGCATTTGGTAGTGCAATGAATAATATCTACTCTGAATGACACTATAAAAAGTACCTAAATACTGCATAAACATTCACTAATTAGGAGGCAGTCATTATACTACAAACCTGTCTAATCATTTCCTCAAACTTCTCCTTTTCATACTTCTGCAGAGCTTTGTAGTCCTCCACTGAGGTTACGTCCAACTTATGCTTGGTTTTGGGCTTGGGTGGCTCAAATGGGCAGGTGAGGATGGCAATTTTTGTGTTTCTCAGTACCTGCGGAAACGCATGCATTCCATTCCTATTATTAAAACGTATAATCATGTTTTTCCAAGTACAATAGGGCTGCAACTAACGATTATTTTGATAATCGATTATTAGAACAATTATTCGACTATTCGGCGATTATTGCAAAGATAAATCATTAGCTCGTAACCGATTATTCAGCTTGTGCCCCAACTTAAAATGTTGTATAAAATGTGCTTACGAACAATAAAGAGGACAAAATCATCTTTTAAAAATTCCTCTAAATGACATTCACTGAATTAAAGGGAAAAAATACTTTTAAGTTTTTATTCAGTAAAGAAATTCACTGCAAAAAATCCTGTTGTTAAAGTGTTTTTGTCTTGTTTTCCATTTAAAATTGTCTAAAAATCCTTAAGATACATTTACTTGAGAAGCAACATAAGATATTTAGACTTGCTTTAAGAGAATGTATCTTAAATATAAGTGTATTTTGTATATAAGTGTATTTTTCACTTCATACTTACAGATATTTAAGAAAATGTACGTTGTTTTAAAGGAGTTTTAGATATTTATACTGGAAAACAAGCCAAAACAAAAACAAATCAAAAACGTATTTTGTTGCAGTGTATAATGGGGTGAAGACTACCCTCTCTCACCTTTCTGTTCACTTCAATCCATCTTTAACCCACAAAAAAAAAAAAAAAAAAATCTTATTAAAGCTACGTATTGCCAATTTTCTTCACGATAAGAAATGCACAGTGACATATATATTATGATTCAATAAGTTGTGAGCCATCACATTATAATCTAGCTGCATTAAAAGTGTGCACTTGAGGGATAAGTGTCCCCCCCAACAGTGTGCGCATCAGTCGGGTGCAGTTTCAATCTCTCCCCCTCAGATCGGGACATTCGTGCAATTCAAGAGGCGCTGACTGCAGTATCAGATTTTGCAGTTTTTACATTATCTGCTTCCGTATTATTTGAACTTTAATAAAGCTATAACGCATTAAATATAACTGCATTAAAGATGTAACACTAGGGTGTTTCCTTTAAAGATGCTCGACACGCAAGTTTTCCTTCAGCAGAGCGGCAGCTCCAGCACAACAAGAGTGCTTCTGTATTTACTTATTTTGTATTTTTGCATTATAATTCCCTCAGCAATCTACATCACCTGAAGCTGTTTGGAAAGTTTAGAGTGCATCTGGACTGTGAGCTGTGTTTTCTTCCTCTCCTCAGTCAGGTGCGAGCTACAGTGCTTCTCTCACGTGTCATCATTAAAGTTTAATGTGATCTCATGTTGTTAAATGAGATCAAATGACTATTCGACAACAGAAATTTGTGTCAATTTTTTTATTGTCGATGTTGTTGATAAAATCGACTAATTGTTTCAGCCCTAATGTACAACAATTTCACAGAGAATAATATTAAAAACAAACCTTGGGCATCTGAGGGTGGCTGAATTCTTTGTCCACAATGACACCTTTGATGAGCTGAGTGTCCTCGAGTTTACCACCAACCTTTCCTTCCACTTTGATAAGCTCAAAGTCAACATCCTTCCTCTCCATATCTGCCACTGTCAGGATGGCATTGACAGCAATCTCTGCCATCTGTCTGTGGCAGCGGTTGATCCTAATAAGCGGAAAAAGAAAAGGAATAAATTTGATGCTTATATTCACAATAATAAACCTTTCTAAACACCAGTGACACAAAAGACACTCACACTTTAGATCCAAGTGTGGTCATGGCTGTCTGAATGAGGGGTTCTGTGTTCTTGGCATCCACTGGGAAACTATCTCCAATCTTGTCGAGATGTTCAATGGCAATCCTTGCAGCCTGGTCATAACCATCTGCAATCCTGATGGGGTGAATACCTCTGTCCAACAGCTGTTCGGCCTGCTCAAGCAGAGCTCCTGCCAAGACTACAGGGACATGCATACAAATATTATGTAGGGCTGCACCTAACGATTTTTTTTTTTTTTAATCGATTAATCTAACGATTATTTTTCCGATTAGTCGATTAATCTAATGACTAATTTGCAGATTCTAAAGATTTTTTATAATTATTACTTGATTAATATAACAATTAATTAACCCAAAATAAATAAAAAAATGGTCTCATTAATATTTCACTATTTTATTAAATTATCTTCTCTTAAACAAAAACATATGTACAAGAAACAAAATGTGCACTGCATGGCATTATTCTGCAACAGAACTGGTAATCTCCATTTTACAGTCCAACATAAAATGCCTCCAAAATAAAAGAACTTGTTCAATTCAAATAAAAGGAAAGTACAATCTACATTTAGCAATCCAACAACAAAATAAATGAAACAAAATGTAAAATTCAAGTCACTTTCAGGAGGAAAGAGGATTTTGGTCTTCCAAAAAGAGGACACTTTTTTTTTTTTTTTTGCGGGGTTGGGGGGTAATAGGGTTTAAAACAGTGTTACTATGAATGCAAACTTTAATACAGTGAAAAATACATTCTATTAGCATAACATAAATACTTATAAAAATTTCCAACATTCTTTTGAATGTCCATGTACTAAAATAAAATATTTGATGCCATGAGTGTACCTTCATTTACTATTATTATTATTTTGAATGGCCATGGAAAATGAAGCAATGTGATAATTTTACCTGGTCGCAAAAAGTAGTCCATTAATTTACCCGATGAACTTTCACCTTTTGCTGACCCTTTATGCTTTGCAGAGCTAATGTGTGCTTCTAAATCACTTGCACCTTTATTAGCAACTGACACATAAGTGCCAGCTTTACATGTCATACATTCTGCTTCCCACGGATCTCGACCTGGATGAAAGCATGGGAATTTTGTGCAAATCTTCTGTAAATTTGCACTTTCGTTTGGGCATTGTTTCCACTCTGTCATTTGCTGCTACTGTCAAGCAACTATTTGATGCCAAACACAACAGCGCTTTGCGCGTTCGCAGAGAGATTGACAGGCAGGAATTTGGCCAATAGTTGCTGCAAGCCTCTTATAATTGACCAATTGGTGTGCGAGAAGGCGGGACTTACAAAGAGGGGTTAAAGCAATGCAAATATGCGCGCACACACAATGATGTATTAGACCAGATGCACATCATAATGCAACTAAAGCTGAATCCTGGACATTTTAGCAAATTTAGAAATCCCTACCGGACGCTTGTTTAAGGTCCAAAAAAAGAGGACGTATGGTCACTCTACGTTAGCAGCTGTGCAGAAATTACTTTTAACTTGTGGGCGATGAGGAAACATTCAGAAAATCAATTTTAAGTGACTACTACTATCAGAAACACATGTTGTAATACTAATATGTCATGCTTGGGTGGGGATGCTTTCGCTTCAAGTGTTCGTTCATGGCGGTTGTTCGTTCATGGTGAATGTACTGCTGTGATAAGCCATTTCCAATTTGCATAGCTTACACAGCACCACATTGTTGTTGGGTCTCTGGCTAAAATACTCCCACGCTTTAGATGATCGTGGGAGAGTTTTTTTTAGCTGCAGCTTGTTCTTCGGGGGAATCCATGCTTAAACCGAGCGCTGCCATTTTAATTACTCCATTGCGAATGCAATCGACGTATTTCTGTAATCGATGACGTCAATGAAACATCCCTGCCCTAATATTATGGCACTAAGCTTCACACATTAAAGGATTAGTACACCCCAAAATGAAAATTCAGTCATTACTCACATCTGTGTTTTTATAACACCATATGACTTTGTTTCTTAACATAAAGGGAGAAATTGTGAAAAATTTTTGTTCTCAGTGAAGTCATACAATGGCAGTTTATGGTGACCACCTCTTCAAGCTTCAGAAGGACACAAAAGTGTAATTCAGAAGTCTAATAAATTACTGTATGTGACTCGTGTCTTGTTCTGAAGAAATATAAGGGAAGGTGAAAAAACGAAATCTGATGTATTATTCAATCATCATTCCTGTCCCAAAGAAACGAAAAATCACAGGACATAATGACTACAGACCTGTCACCCTGACATCTTTGGTCATGAAATCATTTGAGAGACTGGTTATCGAGCAAACAGGTCTGTGGATGATGCAGTCAACATGGGATTGCATCATATCCTGCAACATCTGGACAGACCAGGGACATATGCAAGGACTTTTTTTGTGGACTTCAGTTCGGCTTTCAACACCATCATCCCAGCTATTCTCCAGAATAAATTACACCAACTCTCTGTTCCCATGTCTATCTGTCAGTGGATTACCAGCTTTCTGACGGACAGGCAGCAGCTTGTGAGACAGGGGAAATTCACTTCTAGCACCTGTACAACCAGCACTGGTGCCCCCCAGGGATGTGTGCTCTCCCCACTACTCTTCTCCCTCTACACCAATGACTGCATCGCCAAGGACCTCTCTGTCAAGCTCCTGAAGTTTGCAGAGGACACTACTGTCCTCGGCCTCATCCGAGATGACGATGAGTCAGCATACAGAAGGGAGGTTAAACAGCTGGCTGTCTGGTGCAGTCAAAACAACCTTGAGCTGAACACGCTCAAAATGGTGGAGATGATTGTGGACTTTAGAAGGAACACCCCAACACTGACCCCCCTCACCATTCTAAACAGCACTGTGGCAGCAGTAGAGTCATTCAGGTTCCTGGGCACTACCATCTCACAGGACCTGAAGTGGGAGACCCACATCGACTCCATTGCGAAAAAAGCCCAGCAGAGGTTGTACATCCTTCGCCAGTTGAGGAAGTTCAACCTGCCACAGGCGCTGCTGACACAGTTCTACTCAGCAGTCATTGAGTCTGTCCTCTGCACTTCAGTAACTGTCTGGTTTGGTGCAGCTACAAAATCGGATATCAGAAGACTACAAAGGACAGTTTAGACTGCTGAGAGGATTATTGGTTACCCCTGCCTTCCCTTCAATAACTATACACTTCCAGAGTGAGGAAAAAGTCTGGAAAAATCACTCTGGACCCCACTCACCCTGCCCACTACCTTTTTGAACTGTTGCCTTCTGGCCAACGCTTCAGAGCTCTGAGCACCAGAACCGTCAGGCACAGGAACAGTTTTTTCCCCCAGGCTATCCATCTCATGAACAGTTAAAACTGCCCCACTGAGCAATAATTAATGTGCAATACACAGCTTAGTCTTTTTATATTATCCAACACATCCAACCTCTTCTGCCATTACATTCCCTTGCACTGTATATAACCGATTTGTATTTAGATTTGCACTATGTATGTGTATGTATGTGTTTCTATATATACACTTTTGTCTTTTCAATATTTCTTTATTTTTTATTCAATTTTGTATTATTTTTTTTAAAAGTCTTGTTGCTGTTTTTGTACTGGAAGCTCCTGTCACCAAGACAAATTCCTTGTATGTGTAAGCATACTTCGCAATAAAGCTCATTCTGATTATTTAGTGAAAATCTTCAACGATCGTTTGTATCCTGTGCGCGTACATGAGACAGCCTGCACACGAGCTTACAGCTCCTTGCACGAGAGCAGCTCGCGAGGTTGGGCGTTCAAGCGAATACTCGTTTTGTTTCACTTCAACAGGACCACTGGCGATATTAACAACAGAAAACACAACTTGGTTGCACACAAACCAGAGAACAGAACATACAAATCATGTCTAGAGTTGAGTCAAAAAACAGATGCATTTCAATGACCAGCCTTATTTGTTTGAACCAGAGTCCTCAATCAAACAGAGAGATGGGGCTGAAGGTAGCTAAAGTCACACCGTGTCCTACTCAGATGCCAAACGACACACAATAAAAGTGATCTTTTCCATGTTAATCAGAGTTTTTGTCCTAAGCAGCTGTGATGAGTGATGGGACATTCTGTCGATCACTTGATTTCTGTATTTGGCACTGTGCCGTGAGTCACGTCCCCTATGAACTCTGATCCAAAATCATCCTGATAACATTATATTGAAGCCAGCATCTTACTAGGTGGTTAAAACTATTTGTTTTTGTACACCTACTGACTGTTTTCACAAAGATCTCTTCAGGCAGAGTTCTGTCACACTCACACGTTCAGAATGGAGAAGAGGTGACAGACTTTGCCGCTCCCTCCACCTTTCTTTCCGGTTCTGGGCTTAGAAATGCATCTATTTTTCGACTACAAACTCTTCAGACATGTTTGTAAGTTCTGTTCTGTGGTTTGTGTGCAACTATGTTGTGTTTTCTGTTGTTAATATTGCTGGTGGTCCTGTTGAAGTGAAAAAAAGAGTTTTTGCTTGAACGTCCCACCACGTGCAGGGTGTTTCATGAACGTGCACAGGATACCAACGGTCGTTGAAAATTTGAAATAATACATTAGATTTTGTGTTGTTTCTCGCCAAAACTTATCGTATTCCTTCAGAACAAGACACGAGTCACATACAATAATTTATTAGACTTCTGAATTATACTTTTGTGTCCTTCTGAAGCTTGAAGATGTGGTCACCATAAACTGCCATTGTATGACATCACTGAGAACAACATTTTTTCACAATTTCTCCCTTTGTGTTAAGACAAAGAAAGAAAGTCATATGGTGCTACAACAACACAGGAGTGAGTAAACAATGACTGAATTTTCATTTTTGGGTGAACTATCCCTTTAAGTAAACAACTTGAGTATGTAGAATATATGGGTAAGGTTGAGGGTTAAGGCAGAGTGTAAAACTACTGACCAACAACACCAGTGGTACCATCTCCAATTTCATCATCTTGAGACTTGGAGAGTTCAACCATGAGCTTGGCAATCTGGTGGTCCACATCCATCATGCCGAGAATGGTCGCACCATCGTTGGTCACAGTCACCTCTCCATCCTTATCCACCATCATCTTGTCTAGTCCTATAAAAATAATTTAGAAGTACTAAGAAAACATGCATGGGAATAGACCAAAGACCAAATAATAAAGGACCGACTTTTTGCAGAATTGAAAACTCACCATTTGGGCCCAGTGATGTTTTCAGGGTGTTGGCAACAGCTTTTGCTGCCATAATGTGTGACTGAAATGCACAGAAATTAACAAGTTAACAAAGAGCCCATATAACAGATTCACTAGACACTGATTTTTGAGGAGTGACAAAAAATAAAAAAAATCAGGTGTGTTATAAGCAACAAAAGTTCTTCCTATTTTTGATTTTTTTTCTAACTATGGAAATGTTATAATTACCCATAAAACAAAATAAAATAATAAAATTCAATATCTATTCAAAAATGTATAAAATAATCTCGTTTCTAGTCTCCCTGACTGCATCATGACTCAACGGCTCCGGCGGAAGCACATGGACTATCCGTTAGCAGACATGCGACACATCGCTAATCTTACCAGAAAATTAAATGTGGAATAACCGGAGACATTGTCTCCACGTCAAACTATAAAACCACGTTTTAATAAAAACGCATTTAAATCACAAAACTAATAATGGAGAACGGCAGAGATTAATCACTGTGACGTTACAGGCTTATAGAGCCCGTTAGCACACTTGCTTTTGTACCTTCAGAGCCTCCAAGCCACTCAAGCGAGATTTCTTATCCTGGTCCTTTATGATGATGAACGGCCTTCCATATTCATCGAAGGCGAGAGTCCCCATTGCAGACATTTTTAATCTCGACCGCAGGGAAACGCACAGCTTCGTCAAATTGTTTTAACTTGCACAGATTTATCCTGTAGCTGTGCACCTCGCCGCGGTGCTGCACGGCTAGTTCTGGAAGAATCTTGGGGCGGGACGGACCAAACCAAGTAGAGTAAGTAATAACAGCGAATGCATTTTTTCATCTTATTCGACTCTTATTCGATAGAGTCGTTTTTTAATAATAATTCAAAAGATTTGGATAAGTGAATTGGGAAGGATGGAGTTTGAAAACGCTGAGTTGACGCCAAAGACAGGACTGAGACACCTTTAGTGGTTCATTCCACTATCGCGATGACTTAACTTAGGGGCTGTTCACACAGAACGTAATTTGCGCTAAATAAGATAGACCCAACGCAACGAAAACTACAGACTGTGGCGGTCTCGAGACCCGTTTTTAAAGCTGAAGTTCTTTTTACTTGAACTTTTAACTTTTGAAATTCAAACTGAAAAATAATAACAAATATAAACGTCTGTCTAGCGCGTGTTTAAATAGAGTAACTATTGGAATACAGCGTAGACGGACACAGAAACGGCCCCTCAGTAGCGCGTGTACAGCCGTAGATGTATATTCCATACGGATTGACTAATGCGAGTAGGTTTCTCATTCTCAGTATATGTTTTTATTTATAGATTTGTTATTTTTTGCAGAAGGCCATATGACGCGTATCCCGGTAGTACTTGCTCCTGAAAGCATGCCACCTTGGATTTCAGTATGTTTTACAGCAGAAGCGGGTTTCATTGGCAAAATCACGGTAACGTTTATTTCATTTCATTTAAAACGGCATCAACGTTCGAATTCGAACGTGCTTGAAACAGTTTAGAAATGCAGCTAGACTTGATTTTATAGACTGAATCTATGAATAATCTTTTCAACTTTGACCTAAATAACTTTGATTGATTTTTGAATTTGATTCATCCTGTTTAAAAAATAAACATGTTGGTTATTTAAGACTACATACAGGAACGATTCGTCGTTTAATCTTAATTGCTGTACAATGATCGACTTTGTTGTTCCAGCATTCATAATATGCCGTGTGAAGTGGTAGCTCGGTTCTTGATACTGTACGGATCTCAGCGCGGTCAGGCTCAATCCATAGCTGAAGAGATTTGTGAACAAGCAGCTGAGAATGGACTTACAGCTGACATCAGTTGTCTGAGTAACGTGGAAAAGGTATGTTCATTGCTATATTACTTTTAATGCATATACTTGTAAAACAAACTCAGATTGCAACTTGATGGCTTTGATTTATTGATTTCAATTGAATACATTCCAATGGATATCCAGTACAACGTGCAAAACGAAACTCGCCCAGTTGTTTTTGTGGTTTCCACAACCGGTGATGGTGATCCTCCAGATACAGCTCAGAAGTTTGTGAAGAAGATCAAGAATAAATCTCTGCCGCGTGACCACCTCTCCCATCTGCATTATGCACTCTTAGGTAAGATGCTCTCACAGTTATGTAGATATTAGGTAATGCCAGAGCTCCACCTATGAAAGCAATTTCCCATACTTTTATTTATGCAGCTTTGGGAGACACAAACTATGCAAATTTCTGCAACTGTGGAAAGACTATTGACAGCCGTCTGCAGCAACTTGGTGCAAAACATTTTTATGCAACTGGGCATGCGGATGATGGAACTGGGTGAGCAGCAATCAATTTTTACTGTGACGTGTGTTGATCTCATTAGGAAATTACAAATCATGGAGGAGCGACAACTGTCTATATTCTGATTTATTGTCTTGTCAAACTCTGCTGCTGTTTTCTCTCCAGACTTGAAGTAGTGGTGGATCCTTGGATTGAAGGCCTCTGGGAAGCTCTGAAGAAGATATTGGCCAGTATGTCGACTGTAGATCAGCAGGCTGCTACCAGCAGTGACTGTACTCAGGACAGTTTTCCAAAACATGACTCCACCCAGGAAAGGAACATGTCAGATCTAGCGGTCGATCTTCATCTTTTAAAGCTTAGTGAAGTGGAAAAAGAAAAGGCAGCTAGGTCTGACAGCAGTGATGCAGAAACTCAGTCTACCACTTTGGCTGCTTCTCTGAAGCATTCTGTACCACCATTGTCACAGTCTGTTCTTAATGTTCCTGCACTGCCACCTACATATTTGGAGGTCCTTTTGGAGCAGGTGTCAACTGAAGGGGTACGCTCTTTCTGGACAATCAACAGAATCTATAGAGTAAAGAAGTCAAACCTATATACAGTAGGCATTGATCATGAAACACAAGCAGTTTGATTTGTGTGTAAATTGTCTGTAAACTTCTCTCATCATTTACTTACCCTCATGCATCCCAGATGTGACTTTTTTCTTCTGCAGAACACAAACAAAGATTTTTAGAAGAATACTTCATCTCTGTAGGACCATACAATGCAAGTGAATGGGTACCAACATTTGGAAGGCCCAAAAATCACATAAAGGCAGCATAAAAGTAATCCATAAGACTTCAGTGGGTAAATCCATGTCTTCAGAAATGATATGAAAGGTGTGGGTGAGAAACAGATCCATATTTAAGACCTTTTTTACTGTAAATTCTCCTCCCTTCCCAGTAGGTGGTGATATGCACCAAAAAATGCGAATCACCAAAAAACAAAACAAAAGAAGTGAAAGTGGATACTGATATAAAAAAACGGGCTTAAATATTGATCTGTTTCTCACCCATATCTATAATATTGCTTCTGAAGATATGTATTTAACCACTGAAGTTATATGGATTACTTTTATGCTGCCTTTATGTGCTTTTGGAGCTTCAAAGTTCTGGCCACCATTCACTTGCATTGTGTGGACCAACAGAGCTGAGAAATTCTTCCAAAAATCTTCATTTGTGTTCAGCAGAAGAAAAAAAAAGTCATACACATCTGGGATGGCATGAGTGTGAGTAAATGATGAGAGAATTTCCATTTTTGGGTGAACTATCCCTTTAAATTGTTGCAGTGGGTCCAACGAGGCAGTAAGTAAGATTGAATTCATGAATGATTTACAGAGAAATTTGTTCTGCTTAAAGTCCAGTATCTCCTCTGTTCAATAAATTTTGTTGTATATCTGTCTGTAGTTCTGCTAATTAAAGTATTCTGTTTATAGGAAACAGTCCCTGCTGATAAAGAAGGATATTGTGAAGTGCCTGTTTCAAAAGCAGTTCAGTTAACTCGAGGTGATGTGGTGAAAACTGCCATCTTACTGGAGCTCGATATCTCAGTAAGTCCATATTCAATTTAACTGCAGGGATGCAAAACCATTGCAAATTTTCCAAAGAATCATTCAAGCATTTGAAGCATTGTGGATCCGTCAAATATGCATGTTTATTTGTTCCCCTAAGCCAGAAAAAAAATCCATGTTGTGTTCTTGGTGTGTAGGAGTTATAGTGATTTTGTCTCTGTAGGATCAGGACATGGCTTATCAGCCTGGGGACTCCTTTGATGTTCTCTGCCCAAATAGAGAAAATGAAGTTGAAGAGCTGCTTGTGAGACTAGGGCTGCAAATGCAAAAGAATAATGCTGTTCAGCTCCTCCTACTTAAAAACACCAGTAAGAAAGGTATTAAAACCATTAACGACACAATCACTGACATTAGAAACAAAACTTTTCTTCTTTAAGGTGCTGTAAGCGAAAATGTTTTTTTTTCTTCTCTTCATGGAAAGGTATGCAATTTTTTTTTTACTACTCCCTGAAAGATATTAATGAAATAAGTGTCCTAATATAACTCACCGGTCTCTGTGACAGCTCTAGACTCTGTAAACAGCAAACAAAAATGTGTCCGCGAGCCGTGGACAATGACGCTTTCTGCCTGTCAATCGTTTTGCATGTTCTCATAGTATTGTAGTTGCAGTGCATTATTGAGGCATAATGCCATTTTTATGCCATATTGCTCATAACAGTTGTCAGTTGAGGGCGCTATTTTGCTGTTGTTGCTTTTGACAACTGTTTCTGCTCATCTCGGTTTCAATAAAGCTCATTTGGTATCTTTGGAGTGTGGGGTTTTGGAAAAAGGGGCGTGGCTAATCCAGCGGCTCAGCTTGATGGCTAAAATTGCTTACAGCACTTTTAAAGGTTCACTAAGTATGTTTCCACTTGTTAAAGTTTGACCACTAAGGAAATGATTAATACTTTTGACAATTATGTTTAAAATAATGTTCAATCACATGAGATCAAGACTCCAGTCATATCAGTGGCCTAAAAAAGGCTAGATAGGTGTCAGAATAAAGTAAAAGTCCATTGTCATGTTAGCCAGCAAAACCTAATAAAATAAATACTACATGTATATCTGTCAGAATTAATGTTTTAACGCATGCAATTAATTAAAGTTTAACGCTTAATTTTTTTCTTAATTGCAATTAACAAATTTACCGTCAATGCATCGTAAATCAGCATAAACACTTGTTGGGAGGGCAGAACCTTTGTAATGTGTCTGCCTGGAGTCATTACACTGACGTACACTTTACGACACACACACCAGAGTCCTTCTACCAAGGGGAACCTACAAGCTTAGCATAAAAGTGTAGCGCGGCAGTACTGTCGTAATGCGCTAGTTGACCATTACACGCTCTCCTATGTCAGAGGTTGTTAATCTCAGTAAGTAAAAGAATGTCTGCGCATACACACACAACAGCGCTTCTGTGATAAAAAGATGGAGAAAGGAGCTCTTAATGCTATTTGCTGTACAAAACAAGCCCAAATGGGACTTCAGACTTTTTTGGTATTTTGACCAGTTGCCATTTTCTGCAAATAAATGCTCTAAATGACAATATTTTCATTTGGAATTTGGGAGAAATGTTGTCAGTACTTTATAAAATAAAACAGAAACATTCATTTTACTCAAACACATACCTATAAAAAGTACATCCAGAGAAACTGATCATTTTGCTGTGGTCTTTCCAGAGCTGTGTGTGTGTGTATATGTGTTTGTGTGTATGTATGTATGTATATATACACACACTTACCAGCCACTGTATTAGGTACACCTGTTCATCTACACATTCATGCGATTATCTAATCAGCCAATTGTGTGGCAGCAGTGTAATTTATAAAATCATGCAGATATGGATCAGGAGCTTCAGTTAATTTTCACATAAACTATAAGAATGGGGAAAAAACATGATCTCAGTGACTTTGACTATGGCATGATTGATGGTGCCAGACGGGCTGGTTTGAGTATTTCTGTAACCGCTGATCTCCTGGGATTTTCACGCACAACAGTCTCTAGAGTTTACACAGAATGGTGCCAAAAACAAAAAACACCCAGTGAGCGGCAGTTCCGTGGACGGAAATGCATTGTTGATGAGAGAGGCCTACAGAGAATGGCCAGACTGGTTCAAACTGACAGAAAGGCTATAGTAACTCAAGTAATCACTCTGTACAATTGTAGTGAGCAGAACAGCATCTCAAAATGCATGTCGAACCTTGAGGCGGATGGGATACAGCACCAGAAGACCATGTTGGGTTCCACTTCTGTCAGCCAAGAACAGAAAGTTGAGGCTGCAGTGGGCTTACCATCTGCATGTCGCAGCAGAAATTGAGATTTATCAGACCAGGTGATGTTTTTACAATTGTCTGTCGTCCAGTTTTGGTGAGCCTGTGCCCTCTGCTGCCTCAGTTTCCTGTTCTAAGCTGACAGTAGTGGTAGCCGGAGGGGTCTTCTGCTGCTGTAGCCCATCCACCTCAATGTTCGACATGTTGCGTGTTCAGAAATGCTTTTCTGCATGGCACTGTGGTAACGTGTTTATTTGGGTTACTGTCACCTTCCTGTCAGCTTGGACAGTCTGGCCATTCTCCTCTGACCTCTGTCATGAACAAGCTGTTTCCATCTGTTTTTTAACTAATTAATTGCACAGTTTTCTGTGATTTTAATTGCGAATAATCATGGTACATCATCATACATTAAAACAAACATTAAAATAAAAAAGAATGTGCAAGATATTGGTTAAAAATGTTTTCTGCGCTCAAGTAAGATTGATAGAGAAAAAGAAAATGTTGCAATGTTGCAGCAAAAAACAAACAAACAAAAATGATTTTTTATTTTATTTTATTCTTTGCAGCAGCAAAAGTTCCACTTCACATCCCACAGAACACTTCTTTGCAGTTTATTCTCACCTGGTGTTTGGAGATAAGGAGTGTTCCAAAAAAGGTAATTCTGTGTTATTAACTTTATTTCACTTTATAGTTGCTGTGCCGTTGAATTTAGTGCTGAAAAAAAAAAAAACTTTGATTTAGCACTAGCGTTTATACGCAACAGTGCTTTTGATGTGCTGGTTGGCATGATTTATTTTGCTTTCAGGGGACTGTAGTCACACATTCCTTGATAGACCGTGTATGCTGTTGTCTTGTGCTTGCAGGCGTTTGTGCGGTCGTTGGCAAACTGCACTCAGAACAGTTCAGAGAAAAGAAGACTTCTGGAGCTCTGTAGCAAAGAAGGCTCAGCAGACTACAACTGCTTTGTTAGGAATGCCAATGTGTGTGTGCTGGATCTCCTCCGGGCCTTTCCTTCCTGCCTACCTCCTCTCAGCCTCCTTTTTGGTCAGTAAACCCTCACGATCTGCTTAAAATGTACTGCAATTTAACATTTTGCTTAACATCAGACATATTTTCATATGTAATTTGCACAGCATGCATTGTTCCCACAAAGTATTTGGGCACTTAAACCACAAATTAAGTAACAAAATATCAAAGCAAATGTCATTTATTTCATAGAAAGATTGTACAAGCACTTAATTTGTTTGCAGAAGCCACTCTATTTGATATTTTGTTATATATTGCAGTGACATCTATACATTTTTAAGTGTGCCAATACATCTTGGAGCCCTAAATGTGTTTGATATTTAGAAAAGCTTGTCATGCGGGTACCACTAGGTGGCAGTAAATTAACATCAAATCAGATGTCCAGCTTAGTTTTTTTCTCCTTTCAGTGGCAAAATATCAGTTTTGCATAGTGACTGCAGACACTGCCCATGGAAATAGAATCATATTCATTATATGTAATTAGACATATTCTCCTTAAAACTATAGTTAAAGGGTAAATGTTGTTAATGCTTCTAAATATAGACGTTATTTAGTTAAAAGTTGTTTAGAGATTTCTTGTCTTACAGTAAGCCATAGCTGTGAAAATCAATACATTTGTACATCAAGTTATTTTCCTAAAGTGAGAAATATGCTGCCTCTCTGATTTTGAGGAACAGCTGGTATAGCTGAAATTATTAATGCATACTATGCTTTAGATATTGTGAACTGCAAAATAATCACAATCCAGTGACCCTCACTGATTTATGCTGACCTGAAGTGATTGTTACATTGGATACGTTTACATGCAAAAGTTCTAATAAATGCACATATTACTGCTATTTGGCAAACTGAGTATTAACACTGTGATCTTCCATGACACAAATTGTCAGAGATATGCTGCTTCAGCAGACTTTGACTGCTCATCCGTTTTATTCATAAAATGACTCTGCACTGGTGTGTTCTGACAGTAAGGTCACTGCAATCAGTCAAACAATATCACTCTCCCGACTTTCTAACAAAGTCTTTACAGACATAGAAAAGCAAGGTTTTTCCACCAAAACACCATGTGCCATTTTAATGCATTTGTTTGCACGGACGAAAGGGTTTAATTGCAACAGCTGCTCACTATGTTGAATGTTTGATTGTAATTAATTGATCAAATTGAGCACCTTCAGCATCCACATATGGTGTGCATAAAATGAACGTTTTTCAATTGATTCATCATTTCAGAGGATTGGAGAAAATTGCATGTCAGTTGTTGACTGATGAAGGTGAATCGTAAGCAGAGAGACACGTGCCTCTGTGCTGTTAAAGGAATTTACTCACCCTCATGTCATTCCAAACCATATGACCCCCCTGCCCCTATGTGCACTAATTAAGCTAATGGTATAAGGCCTCAAACATTCTTAAAACAAATCTAAATTAATCATTATTTTTTATTGATCATATGCATTTTTCTTGCTTTTAACATCAGGGCTGTACTACAAGGGCAGTTAAATTGGAACACTGTTTTGTGCAATAAGTTGTTCTGAGAATTGACCTTGACTTGCTCTATAGATAAACTCAATAGTCTTGGGTAACATCAAGAGAAGGGATGCCCTAAAAGTAGGGCTTTTTTTCCCACAAAAATATTAGCCAATGCTTTAGTTAGATATGTTGTCAATTCCCCAAAAGCTGAATAAGAGAAAACATTTTCAAAGCGCTTGATTCTGCCCCAATCTGATCAGCTGCACATGTGCACGCGCTCCAAATGAACGTAACGGGTTTACAACATGGGGACTGATATAAAAGACACCAGTAGTATTTACAATACGATTATACAATGTGATTGAAGCTCAACTTCATCCATCATGCATGCATACACCAACTTAAGACCATAACTGGCCTCGCCATTCTGCACGTTGATGAACGGTCTCCTTTTCTTTTCTTGAAATATCCTTAATAAAGCGTTAGTTACGTGACGTTACGGGCACTTCATATAAAAATAATATGGATAGGCTTTAAATGGGAGAATCAAACATCCACCGCTCCTTCATTTACCTTGATGATTCAGATAGATAGCTAATTATTGCTTTTTTCTGTGACGTGTTTCAAGTGTACTGCATCTATAGACAACATTTAGCAAGCTATCATTTTGACAAACTTTGCGAGTTGAATTGTAATGATACGTGTACCGCTAGAGGGTGCCGCATGCACTGGACTCTATCGGCAGCGGTTAATGATTATACATACAAATTGTTTGATATACAATGAGTACTTCCTAGATAAATTTGATAATTTCTAGATATTAATTTTAAGATACATTTTTTTTCTAATCTAAAATGATAACTTTCTAGATAGACTTGGTTTAGATAAAAAATAAATAAAACCTGTATTGGCAAAGAAGTATTTGGTAGATTTCTTATTTTATACTATTATTTCTCAACATCTGGGTTTATTAGATTTTAATTTATTTTACATTTACACTATTTTGACAATTTTCTGTGGTGCATATTTTTGTGCAGTTTTCTTGCACAGCTATAATGAAAAGAACTTTGATTTCTCTAACCAGATTGCCTTGTATTCTAATAAAGAACATGTTATTTGAATCATGTTGGAGTTGCTTTTCAGTTGAGTACATTTAAAAGTTAAAAATCTAATTGTGAATCATCCTTAAGTTTGAAAAAATTCAAGATTTAATTTTTTTGCCATATTGCTTAGCCCTACCTAAAAGAGAAACTCAAGACACCATTGAACAGCCTCAAGGTCACAAAGCCATCTGCCTCTCTGATCTCTCCTCTACTTCATTACAGAACAATTACCAAAGCTTCAGCCCAGAGCCTATTCTGCTGCCAGGTAAGAGACCTTGTTTGAAATACCTGTGCTTTATATTTGGAGATATATTCAGGTTTTAGGTTCAGATTATTTCTGTCTCTTCACTATCCTCCTTTGATGTTGTAAGGTCTATTATAGACAGAGATGAATTTAGTGTGTTGCTGCTTAGTATGGTTTGTTGTGATCAAAGTCAAACAATGGATGCAGAGCATGTGCCTTTCAGAAACATATGCTGGTTTAAGTTGTTTTCTGCCCATCTACTTTGGCTATTAAGTGGTCTAGACTAATGTCAGTAGTTTGATGTTGGTAGGAATTTATAATACACAGAAACATTAGGGTCCTGAAATATTAAAGTCCAGTCAGCATGGGTCCTCAGAGGCCATTAAGTGAAAGATAATGAGGTCTTGAGTCTTGCTCATGTTCTGCGTGTTAGATCAGTATAGTTAGCACTTAGTCTCTTATTTTCTCTTGTTCCTTAGCTCCAGCCTTCAACACCCTGGGAAAGTTAATTTCATGTTCAATGTTGTGGAGTTCCCTGCGTGTCCGGAGCATCCAGCGAGGACAGGGTTGTGCACAGGCTGGTTGGCTGATCATGTCTCCACAATCTTGCTGCCCCTCGAGACGAAACTGGCTTCAGAGTGTCTTGGCACATCAGCCCAGCCGAAGGTTAGCACTGTAGGCATTGCACATTAGCAAGCCTGTTCACCTTAAAATAAGCTTTTCACAGTCCCTGGGAGGATTGGATTGAAATGGGTTGAGTGAGGCAAAAGGTTTGCAGGAATAAGCTCTGGAGAAAGTACTAATCCTTGCATTAGAATAGAAAACAACTTTTAGGGGGCCTGGGTAGCTCAGTGGTAAAAGACGCTGGCTACCACACCTGGAGTCGCTAGTTCGAATCCCAGGGCGTGCTGTGTGACTCCAGCCAGGTCTCCTAAGCAACCAAATTGGCCCGGTTGCTAGGGAGGGTAGAGTCACATGGGGTAACCTCCTCTTGGTAGCTATAATGTGGTTCGTTCTCGGTGGGTCGTGTGGTGAGTTGAGCGCGGATGCCACGGTGGATGGCGTGAAGCCTCCACATGCGCTATGTCTCCGTGGCAACGCGCTCAACAAGCCATGTGATAAGATGCGCGGGTTGACGGTCTCAGAAGCAGAGGCAACTGAGATTCGTCCTCTGCCACCCGGATTGAGGCGAGTCACTACGCCACCACGAGGACTTAAAAGCGCATTGGGAATTGGGCATTCCAAATTGGGTGAAAAAGGGGAAAAAAAATCTGAAAAAAAAAAGAAAACAACTTTTAGCTTTGGGTTTGGATGGTATCTACAAAAATATATGGAACTGGGTTAGTTATAATTATATACTATATGTCATGTATTGGGGATTACTGAACAAAGAAATCCTATCACCACCTAATATTGATTAGATTTGAATGTCTCGTCCAGGTATATGTGAGGCCTCATCCCAGCAGCATCTTCCACTTGCCTGCCGACCCCTCTCTTCCCATAGTGATGGTGGGACCTGGGACAGGCGTAGCACCCTTTATTGGCTTTCTCCAGCAAAGGTATATTCAGAAGTTTTATTACCATGCATTTCCCCACACTATCCTTTCTGATGGTGCTGTTGTTGTATAATATTTGTGCTGATATTTTGATCTACATGGAATACTTCTACTTTTAAAAGTTAATTTGTCCCAGTGCAGGACCTTTTGTAATGGTCTGCAAAAACACTTCTGGGTTTAATACAAGATAAGCTCAATTAAAAGCATTTGTGGCACAATGTTGATTTCCACAAAAAAATAATAACGACTTTCAAAACTCCTTTATTTAAAAAATAAAAAATAAAAAGCATGGTAATAGTAAGGGAAGTGAAAGGGATAGTCTCTCTCATCATTTACTCACCCTCATGCCATCCCAGATGTGTATGACTTGCTTTCTTCTGCAGAACACATTGAAGATTTCTAGAAGAATATCTCAGCTCTGTAGGTTCATACAATGCAAGTGAATGGTGAGCAAATCTTTCAAGCTCCAAAAATCACATAAATGCAGCATAAAAGTAAACTATACTCTTCTAGTGGTTTAATATCTAGTCTTCTGAAGCGATGCAGTCATTTTGGGTGAGAAACAAATCAATATTTCAATCTTTTATACTAAAAATATCCACTTTCACATTCTGATTTATAGTAAAAAAGGACTTAAATATTGATCAGTTTCTCACCCACACCTATCATATTGCTTCTGAAGACATGGATTTAACCACTGGAGTCGTATGGGTTACTTTTATGCTGCCTTTATGTGATTTTTGGAGCTTGAAAGGTCTGGTCACCATTCACTTGCATTGTATGCACCTACAGAGCTGAAATATTCTTCTACAAATCTTTGTTTGTGTTCAGCAGAAGAAAGAAAGTCATACACATCTGGGATGGCATGAGGGTGGGTAAATGATGAGCGAATTTTCATTTTTGGGTGAACTATCCCTTGAATGGGGCCAGTCCATAAACGCTAAAATACACATTGTTTCAAAAGTATAAACTGTTAAATGAGCTTGTATGGAACCTGGTATGTACCTTTTAAAGGTGATTAAAAATTTTTAAAAACTGAAATGAAATCATGAGCAGTCACCTAAGATAAAATATATTAATTTTAACCCTAAAATCTTTACAAAAAAATCATGTTCATACTATAGTTTAACAAGCCATATTCTTATATAAGTCTATATATTCTACAGCATAATATACATAACTACATGATTATTATATAGACTTACTATATTGTTTCTTCTACTCGCACTAGTATTACCATGCCTCTGATTAATACACAATGACAAATCGGCATGGGAAAATCTGTTCTCACCTGCTTTTTGCAGCAACATTTTTGTACAACACAGAATTTTCCATAATTCTGGCAGCCATTTAAGTTTGCATTGCTGCAGCTCTTAGCATAATTAATTGAATCATACCTTCAATCCGAGATCCAAACACAGCTGTCAATACAAAAATTTTAAGTTATTTGCTATACTTCTCCACATTCCAAAGAGCAGTAAGTCTTGCCTGTGCATGTTCAACAAAATAAAAACGGTTTTAAAAAGAGGATGTCAGGGTTCATGCTCTGCATGAACCAAGGAAGAGGGCAGGACTCAAAAATGCAGAGAATGGGTTTTATTAAAACAACTAAAAGGAACAAGACAAACAGAACAAAGCAAACAGGTATCCAAGACAGGAGAACATGACCGACAGGAAGAGACTGAAGAGGTAACAAGATGAACTCGCACAGGACAGAGCACATGAGGAGACTAAATAGGGAGAGAAATCAAACAGGTTAACAAAGAGGGCAGGTGCAACTAATGAACTAAGGAGGTGGGCTATGACGCAAGGCTGAGAGACACGTGGCAGTATGGAAACAAAACAAAGCCACACGCTCTCACAGACACAAACACATGAATGACACGAGCGCATATCGCCAGAAACTACAAGGCAACATGCGCACATGCCAAATGACAGACGAGACAAGAGAATGCACGGCAATGCCAACAAAGCGATGCCATGCACTCTCACACTAGACAAAGCCTGAGCATACACTGCAAAGCAAAAACCACACAATGCACGCAACAGGCGACAAAACGAGACGGGACTTCTGTGCGAGAGTTCGGCCACAAATAAACAGGCACCTAAGACAGAAGCGGCTGAACCCCAGCACAACATGTAGATGGATTGCAACCCAGACGCGCAGCTCAAAGCAATGGCAACACGAAGCGTACCTGAGGTCGTGAGAGACAGACACAAACAATTGACACGAGTGCATGCCGCAAGGATGACATAAGAGCAATGCACTCATGCCAGTAAACGATAAGACAAGAGAGCGCATGACAATGCCAATAAGGCGAGCCATGCATTTTCACATAAGACACAGACTAGACAAGACACTAAACATGAGTGTGAGAGTTCAGCCACAAAGACAATAAAAATGCAACAAACAGAAGTGGCTGAACCCTAACAGAGGAAGGAAGTTTATTGATTCCTGTGTGTTAAAGTAGCATAAAAACACCCCTAGGGTGATGAGGATAAATCCAAAGGAAGAAGGAAAGTGTAAATTTGCTATTGACCTGTTCCCTCCCATGTTATCTGTGAAGAAAAATAGTGTTTCAGAAAACCCTTGTGTTAAAATTAAGTAAGGCATAAATTGCAGGGCTTGTAGAGGCCTGTCATCTATGAAGAGTGACACTCAGTGACTACATATGAATGAAGCAGACTGCCTTGGTGCAGGGTGGGTCAGTAATGTAATGCTTGGTGTGTGTTTGTACACAAATAGTTTGTAAGTGACGCAAGGGCCACAGGTAATCAGAGGGCCTACAGTGTCTGAACCGATGTGGTTGATGAATGTCTCAGACATGTCTTGGGGCCAGTGAGAGTGGGCGACGTTTGGGATGAGACATTAATGATGAATGGCAAAAGTTGTTCTCGACCACTAACACAGGCTACACCGCCTTCTAAACAGTCAAGGTCGTGGCAGTCGTTCAGCATGCGGCCAATGATGTTTGGTTTGGCTCCAAGCCGTTGATCAATAACGGGTTTGTTAGATTTGTTTGTTTCTTTTGAATGCATTTGTGCATGACTCAAAATGAGGAAGTATATTATTTCTAGCCCCAGTCTCACATTCTGTTTAAGGGATAGTTCACCCCAAACTGAAATTTCTGTCATAATTTAGTCACCCTCATGTTATTCCAAAACTGTGGGAATGGTGACTGAGGTTGTCATTCTGCCTAACATCTCCCATTGTGTTCCATGGAATAAAGTCATATGGGTTTAATAACATTCTTAATCTTTATGCTATATTGCTGATGTCACACAATTTAATATAGTAAATAACGTATACATTTGCGAAAAAAATATATTAACTTTTATTTAGCTCATATATATATATATATATATATAGTCAAAATTCACACAAAACTTAACTTTGTAAAAATAATAATACAAAAAAAATCTTGTGTGCTTTAAAGGGATAGTTCACCAAAAAATGAAAATTCGGTGATCATTTACTCACCCTGATGCCAGCTCTGGTGTGTATGACTTTTGTTTTTCTGCTAAACACAAACAAAGATTTTTAGAAAAATATCTGTGGCCAGAATTTTGAAGGTCCAAAAATCATATAAATGCCACATAAAGGTAATCCATAAGACTCCAGTGGAAAAATCCATATCTTTAGAAGTGATATGATAGGTGTGGGTGAGAAACACATCGTCCTTTTTTTTAACTAAACATTTTCACTTTAACTTCCACATTCTTCTTCATTTTTTTTGCCGATTTGCATTCTTTGTGCATATCGCCACCTACTGGGCAGGGAGGAGAATTAATAGTAAAAAAGGACTTAAATATTGATCTGTTTCCCACCCACACATATCATATCGCTTCTGAAGATTTGGATTTCAACACAGGAATCTTATAGATTACTTTTATGCTGCCTTTATGTGCTTTTTGGACTCTGGCCACCATTTACTTGCATAGTATGGACCTATAGAGCTGAAAAATTATTCGAAATATCTTAATTTGTGTTCTGCAGAAGAGAGAAAGTCATACACATCTGGGATGGCATGAGGATGAGTAAATTATGAGAGAATTTTCATTTTTGGGTGAACTATTCCTTTAAATGGTAGATATCAGTTTATTCTGGTCTCTGAAAATTCACAGATTTATCAGCCTCTGCAATATCTCAGTCAGTACGATATATTCTAATCTTGTGTTTTGATTGAGGATGATATTGCTTTTATAGAGCAGTTCTATAGACAATACGTTTACATGGAGTAACTTGAGTTTAAGACCTAAAATGGCCAGTTATTGTCTGTTTTCTTTTCTCCGATAACAAAAATATTTTAAAATTAAGCCAAAGCAGGATAAACCTTTGTGTGTCATTGAGCAACGCAAATTGACCACCTGTTTGGAACACTGTGAACACAGACAAGTGGAATGATACAAACAGTGAAACGTCCCAGTGCTGTTATACTAAATATCAGCACTTTTATTTTTTTCAGATTAGAGGACTGAAACTAACTGTTGTATAATGCCTGTCAAACCAAAATCAGTTTCCCATAAACCATAGGGAAAAAAAAAACTTAACAGTAAGAAAAAACTTAGTTTCATTACAGTTATGATGCAAGTCTCTGTTCTGTTCAATTTAACACCAGCTCTCCTTTAAGACACCGATATGACAGCAATATGTCACATTTACCCTCTCAGGTACAAAAGCATTCTCTCGGAAAACAAACACCCACGATTGAGGAAGAAAGAGAGACAGATTAGTCATGCTCCCACAGGTTTACTGTCAATGTGCGCTGTTGCATTGTCCTTCCAAATTGGAAGAACTTTGTCTCTGAGGGTTTGAACAGAAGCTTAAGTGGAGATTCTCCTAAATACTGCCACCTCAGATGCCAAGGCTTCAATTAAAGATAACAATCACCATTCTGTCAGCAGGATACTGTTTGTGTCACAAAGCTCAGCATTTCCTCTTTAGAAACAACCAGCGTTAGATGCTTCGATTTGCTCATCTGAAAATCAATGGCAGCAGGCAGACAGTCGGAAATGCATTGTGTGGTGGAGAAAGTGGAAGACTGAGTAAGAATTTCAAAGGTTAAAGCAATTCAACTGTTTGCAGGTTGCCAATGAGCTTTAAGCAGAAAGGACTTGACACATAGTGGCTAAGGAATTAATAAAACAAAACTATGAGACTGTTCAAAACAAAAGCAAAATTCTGTGTTCAATAAAAAGTTCAGCTCAATCAACAGCATTTGTGGCATAATGTTGATTACCACAAAAATTATTTCGACTCCATTTTCTTTAAAAAAAGCAAAAATCTAATTTACAGTGAGGCACTTACAACAGAAGTGAATGGGGCCAATTTCTAGAAGGTTAAAAAGCAGAAATATGAAGTTTATAATTTTATAAAAGCACTTGCATTCATTCTTCTGTTAAAACTTGTGAATTATTTGAGCTGTAAAGTTGTTTAAATTGCCATTTTTATGGTCCTCTTAGGGTTTTAGTGTTTATGGCATAACACTAACTTTCATGGCAACGAAGTTGTAAAATTGGATATAACTTTACACAGAAAAGGTTACTAATCGATTTTATCTCACTTAAATGATGTTAACAGGGATATTGTTTGTGTTGTGGCTATACTTTTGAAACGGTGAGTATTTTAACACTAATTGGCCCATTCACTTCCATTGTAAGTGCCTCACTGGAACCCAGTTTGTTTTTTTGTTTTTAAGAAAATGAGGGACAAGTCTAAATACATTTTTGTGGTAATCAACATTTTGCCACAAATGCTGTCGATTGAGCTTAACCTATGTTGAACCCAGAACATTCCTTTTAAGGGACCTCATTTTAAAGCATTCAGTATTTCTTTTATTTATCAAAGTCTATAAATGTAAAATTATTATTAGTAATCCTTATTAAGGCAAGCATCACTATTACCAATGCTCTTACTTGGGGTTAGAATTTGAACAAACCCCTAACCCTTATGAAACTCATGTGCTATTAGCAACTGAACACCTTAGCAACTGCATAGCAACACACAATTAAAACTCCACTGAACATTTTATAAACCACATTGGCAGTGCCCTGGCAACAAACACCAACACCCTAGCATCGTGGAGTTACATTTTGCACAGGCAAGCACCACTCACATTTCCTTATTAAAATGTAGAAATCTTGTTAAATGGTATAAATAGGCTAGTTTTGAATAAAATGTCCTCATTGCTTTTCCGTATCCCTTTTTTGTTCTCTTTTGTCTTCTGTCCACAGGTCAGAAATAGTTATTTTGAGTACTACATTAAAGCCTCAAGGCCACTAGATGTCCTTTGCCTTCACAATGCAGACCATATTCTCAAAGGAAAGTGAAAAGGAGGCAGATTACATAGTCTACCTTTTTGTAAAAGTGAATGTTCAGTGTAGTCCACAGACTCCCTTTTAGTGTACATCTGAAAATGTACCCCTATTCCACCCAACTGCAGTCTGTAATTTTTTAGGGATGGGGATCTGTCATCCTCCCTGTCGCAACACATTTGATTTGTATTCAGGATGGGAGCTGGTCTGCATGGTGTAACAAAATGGAATCCAGGTTTTTCATATTGGTACTGGTCCCTCTGGGGCAGCATAAAGCCCCACTAAAGCTAGTTTATTGAAGCCCATTTCCAGATTGGATATTGAACTCCCAGATGCTAATGGTTCTGCTGTGGACACTCTGTTTGTTTGAATGCAAAATGCAATCAATCCTAGCTTTGTGCAGGTGGGCGTGACCAAAAGAATCATCCAAAACGTTAAGACTGTCTTGCAAAAAAATAAAAATCCTGCAGAGTGGCATGAAAAGTGGAAAAATAGATGTGACAGACTGTGTTTGGTTGTTTATTATTTAAAGGTGTAAAATATGTAATTTAAAATAAAAAAAACTAGCAACTGTTTTTAATCGAGTTTCACGAACACTGCCCCTATCTTTTGTTGGTCCCACCCCAAACTCACGGCATTTTTTTGGCTTTCTTATATTTGTCTCTGCATATTAAGCTACGATAAGACGAAATACTATAATATCGAAAATAACATTTCTAATCTAGATGATGCATAAAGTTTACCCATTAATCAATGACTGCTTCTGTAAAATTCAGAAAGAATTTCAGGAAATCTAGAAAGTAACTGGATTTATTTGCATCTAATTTATAGGCATCAATTTATTTACTGATGTCACACAACTCATAAATAAATCATACACCTGGAGTATAAAAAGATGCATGATTTATTTCATTAAATAATCTGTAAACAAACCATTAGTATTCTATTGCCTGGTTGTTGCTCAACATGCCACTAAATAAAACGGAGAGCCACTAAAATAATCGTGATGGATAACCTGTGGTTAGACATGCAATGAAAGAACAGAATGTAGACATTTGAAGAGAAGCCCAATTTTGTTGTCCTGTGGTCATCGTATCCACACTGTGGCTCATTGGTATTCTGTTCGCAATAAAACTGAGCAATTTGTATGTTCAGCAGATGGGAAGAGCATAGTGTCTGAATCTCGGCTCACTGCAGTGTTTAGAGCTGAGTGAGTGATATACACATGAGTGAGGGCGTCTCGTCCTGAAAGTCCTTCTAGGACTTTTAACATTTTCCTTTTATTAATGGCTCTGAAAGTTTCAGGCAGTACATTCTATTTCTGAACACTTCTTTTAGGTTAGCTAATAGGGCTAAAGGAATAGTTGCAGTGAGTAGTTTTGCTTTGGTGTGTGAAATGCGTCTCTAAGAGATCTCTTCCTCTATCACATTGGAGCAGAGAAGTGTGCTGTTTTTTGGAGGGCCTGCAGACTGTTTTGATTGTGTGTGTGCAGAATCCTTTTCTCTTATCTCTTAAGAGAAGTCAGTCAACCCATAACAGGTGCAGTGTGCAGATAATGCCCAGTACCTTTATACCACCTCAGTGTATGGAATTCTGGGAACACTGCCAGATCTTTTGGAGGACTTGCTCTTCAAAAACTTCCCAGGGTGATTTTGTGGCTTAAGTATAAGTATATACTCCTGGAGAAGTTCTTCTTCGTTCTTTGCTCAGAGCAACGGTATACTTTTCACAAACATTCAGACACTAACCACTCTGTTGGGGGAGGCATTTATAGGAGCATTTAAATATGAGGACGCACTAGACTACATGTAAAACATCAACTAATACGACATTAAAATGTGTTAACTAGTCAATGACTATATGCCTCATTTTATGAGTAGAATTCACTTAAGATTAGTAACAGAAGCTTTAAGAACCACTTGATGGTGATTTAAAGTAATATATTTGAGTAACACAGTTCAATGGAAAGGAGGAGGTGAGAATCGGCTTGAAAATATAAATTATATTTTAATAATGAACTTAACCAAAAAGACAAACACACACAGGTGTCGGACAGCTGTCCGTAACTCTCTCTCTGTCGCACTGCCGTCTCCAGTCGGCTTTATCCCTCTTGGGCTTAATCAGCCTAATTAGGGGCCGGGTGTGCTGAATCACGACTCGGCCCCACCCTCCGCCCTACCACATTCCTCCCTTGTTCTCTCAGGCCCCCGGCATGTCGTACACCCCCCCCCCCCTTTCCCTGGGGGGAGGCGTGCCCTTCTGGCCCCATCTGACAGCAGATCATCCCCGCTTTCCTGTATCTGGGAGGGTGACAAGGGGAGGAAAAAAAAAACGAGAGGGAAAGGCCAACATGGAGGGACAGCGGGAGAGAGAGAGGAGAGAGAGAGAAAAAAAAATGTACTCGCTGTTTCTCTGATACGCCGTAGCTTGGTCCTCGGCCACTCCTCCACCCTCTAGTGGACGACAGCTGTGCCTCTCCGATGGATCGGAGGCAGTCCTCCGGCCCCTGGCGGACGGAATGCCCCGCTGCGTTTTCGGTGGACGGAAGGGGTCTCCCCCACCCCTGGCAGTGGTTCTCCTATTCCAGGCGGTCAGCTAGGAGCCCCTCACCACTCGCGGTCAGCGGTCCTCTCGACCCCGCTGCATTTTAGTGGCTGGTAGGGGTCTCCTCTGCCCCTGGCAGCGGCCCTGACTCCTCCTGGCGGTTGGCTAGGAGCCCCTCTTCCCCTCGCGTTCGGCAGCCATTCCTCCGCTCTCAGGCGGCCGGGCTCCTCCGTACCCCGGCGGATGGCCACGGCTGCTCCGTTGGGGTGTATGGTAGTGGCGAGGACTCTACTATGGCGCATCCCTCCTCCTTCCCGGGTTTCGGCACCAGTGTAATACAGTTCAATGGAAAGGAGGAGGCGAGAACCGGCTTGACAATATATATTTATTTATATTGCTTAATCAGCCTAATTTGGGGCCGGGTGTGTGGAATCACGACCCGGCCCCGCCCTCCGCCCTGCCACAATATGCAGTAAATGTGTAATTTGTCATGTTTACATTCTGCATACATTGCGCTAACAAGCTATACGCGGCCATAATATGCACCGGTTACATTCGGTTATTGTAAAGGGCAGAATACAGACAAAAGAATGATGAGAGGCATATCTCACTTTGGGCTGATGTGTGAATGGCTTTCGGCTGCAGACAACACATGAGTGAAGCAGCATATTAAACAACAATGGGCACTTCAGAGTATTTGGGTTGATTTGATTTATTTTTTAGACTAAATAAACAAAACAAAAAATCACGACATGTTCTTAGAAAATGTCTCGACGCGAATGATTGAACAGATGTAGGTGAATTTGCACCAGCTCGCAAACAAAAGCAGCCAGACAAAGTGCAGCGCAGTAGTTTAAATACTTTTAACTGGAAGCAGTGTCTCAAAAATGTGGCTCTCATGTTGTGAGAGGCTTGAAAACTGGGAGATGCGCCAAACGGCCAGAAAAGTCCATTTGACACATGTGTGTCGACCAACAATTAAAAAACGGCACAGATGGATTGTGTGAAATCCTCCAGTGTGAATGGCCCCTGAGTCTACCTTGGACAGATTTACAAATTCGATTGCAAAATGGATTGCAGTGGACTACAGGCCACTGATTAGGTTTATGTTAATTTACATTTAATTATTTAGCAGATACTTTAATCCAAGGTGATTTACAAAAGAGGAACATCAGTAGCAATTTCCAATGATATAGAAATAAGCAATATATTGACTTCTAAACCTAGGCTACTTTTGTCTATTCAACGCTGTACACATCTGCCACAATAATTAAATGTCTTTGAATTATCTTCATTTGGAGGCTTTTCTCAGGAAATATTGATTAATTCAATTAATGTGTCAGCATATCAAGTAATTTAATTTGCTTTTAAACTTTTACTTTATTGATGCTCCCAATTTATTATTTTATCATTTTGACCTTACAGAGAGAAGGAGCGGGAGGAAAACAAAGAAACCACTTTTGGAGAGACATGGCTCTTTTTTGGCTGCCGCCACAAAGACAAAGACTTTCTTTTCAGGTATGTGTATTTGCCACACAAACAGATTGACAGACACACACACATTAATCCACCATGACCCCCGAGAGTTTTTTTTTTTCAGTGACTTGATCTGTCAGCTTTACACAGTCTCTTGGATTTTTGGCTTCTCTTGGTTGCTAACAGCCAGAGGCTCGGCTCCTGTTGCACCGTCCTTGAAAGTAATGATGAGAAAGCAATGAAATGAAAGTGCTCCCTCGGAGAGTATGGGGCATATGATATGAGACATTATGTAAGATGATTGGGGTCTGGCTGTCCCATAGGCACACAGGCATAACTCACGCACAATGTCCTTAGTAATGACGTTGGTGCCTGGATTGGTGAGTATTAAGTGTGTGTAAATGTAAGTGTATGTGTTTTGACCGCATACAAAGTATCACAGCCCTTGCCCCTACTGACACAAAAGCTAATAAAAACAAGATTTAAAGTCAAGGTCCTGACATGTTGTTTGAATCTATCAGTCTTTGGCTTTAATGGTCACAAAGAAAGGATTCCCCCATTGATATCCACTACTCTACTCTGCCCTTTCTTTCTTTTTTTGGGTAATCTGTTTACAACAGTTTAATTCACATTTGTCCACACTGAGGGGTTTCATTTGTCATTTGTCTCTGCATTGATTAAACCAATCAATGAAATGTGTTTTGTTTCGTTCAGTGTAACCCACTCATTGTCTACGAAGCTTTGATAAGCCAAGAAACAGATAATGCCTGTGGCATTCAACAAGAAAGCTGCTAAACCTGGCTTGCAAAACTCAATACACTGAAACATAAGAAGCAAACAGACTAGCTGTTGGCAGAATCCAACATAACTTTGTGACACCTGCTAATGTCTGGTGTATTGAGAAAATGTATTAGCCATAAATACAGTGCCAAGAAAAAGTATGTGAACCCTTTGGAATTAGCTTGATTTCTGCATTAATTGGTCATAAAATGTGATCTCATCTTCATCAAAGTCACAAGTATAGATAAACACAAAGTGCTTAAGCTGACAACACACAAGCAATTATAATCTTTCATGTCATTATTGAACACATCCCATTAAACTTTCACAGTGCTGTGGAACAAGTACGTGAACACTTGGATTTAATAACTGGTCAATCCTCCTTTGGCAACATTAACCTCAACCAAGCATTTGTGATAGCTGCGGATTAGACCTGCACAATGTTCAGAAGGAATTTTGGACCATTCTTCCTTTCAGAACTGCTTCAGCTCAGCCATATTCTTAGGATATCTGGTGTGAATGGCTCTCTTGAGGTCATTCCACAGCATTTCTTTTGGGTTAAGGTCTGGGCTCTGACTGGGCCACAAATGATGGTTTTTAATTTTTTTGAAGCCATTCTGTAGTGGATTTACTTCAGTGTTTATGGTAATTCTACACCCAAATTTTTCTGAGCTTCAGCTGGAGCACAGCCAGCATGACATTATCCTGTAAGATACACTATATTGCCAAAAGTATTCGCTCACCCATCCAAATAATTGAATTCAGGTGTTCCAATCACTTCCATGGCCACAGGTGTATAAAATGAAGCACCTAGGCATGCAGACTGCTTCTACAAACATTTGTGAAAGAATGGGCCGCTCTCAGGAGCTCAGTGAATTCCAGCGTGGTACTGTGATAGGATGCCACCTGTGCAACAAGTCCAGTCGTGAAATTTCCTCGCTATTAAATATTCCACAGTCAACTGTCAGTGGTATTATAACAAAGTGGAAGCGATTGGGAATGACAGCAACTCAGCCATGAAGTGGTAGGCCACGTAATATTACAGAGCGGGGTCAGCAGATGCTGAGGCACATAGTGGGCAGAGGTCGCCAACTTTCTGCAGAGTCAATCGCTACAGACCTCCAAAGTTCATGTGGCCTTCAGATTAGCTCAAGAACAGTGCATAGAGAGCTTCATGGAATGAGTTTCCATGGCTGAGCAGCTGCATCCAAGCCATACATCACCAAGTGCAATGCAAAGCGTCGGATGCAGTGGTGTAAAGCACGCCGCCACTGGACTCTAGAGCAGTGGAGACGCATTCTCTGGAGTGACGAATCACGCTTCTCCATCTGGCAATCTGATGGCTGAGTCTGGGTTTGGCGGTTGCCAGGAGAACGGTACTTGTCTGACTGCATTGTGCCAACTGTGAAGTTTGGTGGAGGGGGGATTATGGTGTGGGGTTGTTTTTCAGGAGCTGGGCTTGGCCCCTTAGTTCCAGTGAAAGGAACTCTGAATGCTTCAGCATACCAAGAGATTTTGGACAATTCCATGCTCCCAACTTTGTGGGAACAGTTTGGGGATGGCCCCTTCTTGTTCCAACATGACTGCACACCAGTGCACAAAGCAAGGTCCATAAAGACATGGATGAGCGAGTTTGGTGTGGAAGAACTTGACTGGCCTGCACAGAGTCCTGACCTCAACCCGATAGAGCACCTTTGGGATGAATTGGAGCGAAGACTGCAAGCCAGGCCTTCTCGTCCAAAATCAGTGTCTGACCTCACAAATGCGCTTCTGGAAGAATGGTCAAATATTCCCATAAACATACTCCTAAACCTTGTGGAAAGCCTTCCCAGAAGAGTTGAAGCTGTTATAGCTGCAAAGGGTGGGCCGACATCATATTAAACCCTATGGATTAAGAATGGGATGTCACTTAAGTTCATATGGGTCTAAAGGCAGATGAGCGAATACTTTTGGCAATATAGTGTATCTTGATAAACTTACGAATTCATTTTTCCCTCGATGATGGCAAGTGGTCCAGGCCCTGAAGCAGCAAAGCAGCCCCAAATCATGATGCTCCCTCCACCGTACTTCACCGTTGGGATGATGTTTTCATGTTGGCATATGGTGACCTATTTATGCCATACGTAGTGCTGCGTGTTCTTCCCAAACAATTCAGCCTTAGTTTCATTAATCCACAAAACATTTTCCCAGTAGTGTTGTGGAGTGTCAGGGTGGTCTTTGGCAAACTTCAGATATGCAGCAATGTTTTTATTGCAAAGCAGCAGCACCCTTCATGGTGTCTTGCCATGGGCACCATGCCTGTTTAATGTTTTCTGTATAGTAGACTCATGAACAGAGATGTTAACCGGTTCCAATGATTCCTTCAAGTCTTTAGCTGTCACTCTAGTGCTCTTTTTTTTTTTTTTTTTTTTTACCTCATTGAGCATTCTGTGGTGTGCCTATGATTCATCTTGCTTGGATGGCCTCTTTTAGGGAGAGTAGTCACCGTACTAAATCATCTCCATTTATAGACAAACTGTGGACAGATGTTCAATATAACTTTGTAACCCTTTTCAGCTTTATGCAAAGCAACGACTCTTGATCATAGGTCTTTTGAGATCTCTTTTTTGCGAGGCATGGTCCACGTCAGCAAATGCTTCTTGTGAATAGCAAACTCAAAATGTTCGAGTGCTTTTTATAAGTAAAAGTAGCTCTAACCTACACCTCCAATCTCGTTTCATTAATTGGATACCAGGTTTGTGAACTCCTGACTCCAATTAGCTTTTGTTAACGTCATTAGCCTTGGGGTTTACATACTTTTTCCAACCTACACTGTGACTGTTTGAATGATGCATTCAAAATGTACAAAAACAATACAATAATTTATGTGTTATTAGTCCAAACAGATTATTTGTTCATTATTGTAACTTATATAAAGATCAACCAGATTTTCAGACAAAATTATACATAAATGCATGTAATTCCAAAGGGTTCACATACTTTTTATTGCCACTGTGTTTCTTACATGCTATGAATCTGTATTTTGCATTTTTCTATTAAAAACTAAATTTACTTTGACAATGGATTTATTTAGCCATTTATTCTTGCATATTTGTAACGAATAGTGGAAAGCCAATTTTAGACTTGTGAATGTGAAGACATGGTGATTTTGTTTAAAATTTTTGTTTTAGTGGCTTATTTTTTTGCTAAAAATATTTCACATGTTGCCATATAGAGTTCTGGTGAAAAGTACTTTAGGCATCCAAAATAAACCCAAAGAATAACACTTCCATTGAGGTAAAGTCTTTGAGTCTTTGATTTGAATTGCTCACTTCTTATCTCAGTGAGGGTTAGACAGTTGTTCTTACAGTTTGATTTAAACTATGTATTATGTTGCAGGTCTTTACAACAGCACTGGACAAATGATGCATAACTCAATTTTACAAATTTGACTCCCGTTTGTTGCTTGGATAGTGTTAATTTTGAGGCCCTGGTTGTCAGGCAAGACTACTAAAGAAAATAAGCAGTCTTCAATAATTCTATTAAAGAATAACACTTATAAGTGTTAAAAGGGTGAAATCAGTCTTAATTGGTATTAAAATATGGAACACTTGTCTTAGCCCCCCTACCACCAACAAGCTCCTTGTATCTTTGTTTTTGTAGATTTGGATTACATGACGAGAGGTTAGTGGGATGCTCACATCATGGAAAAGGGACAAAAGGATCGCTCAAGTCTGTTTTCTTTGTAAACATTCAATATGTCTTACCAGAAAGGGCTAGTGCAGTTTGTCTGGGCCTGGGAAAACAGGCATGACTCCCAGAAGACTCATGCAAATACATACACCCAAAATCCTTTAAAAACAAACTGATTACAATGGATTCAATAAGATGCTGAATCATTGGCTTTGCTTGGACATTTTTTACTTGGGCCGCATCTCACATGAAATTGCCATAGTTACAAGATCACAACTCTGTTAATGACATTGGACTTAAAAGTAATTAGTTGGCAATGCTTATAATGCCAAAATGAACTCATGTTTGACTTTGCTGTGTATGTCATGTCTTTGGCTTAGTTTCTTATTATATTTTAACTCACTAAGCACTTTATTAGGAACACTATGGTCCTAATAAAGTGCCTGACGTGGTCATCTGCTGTTGTAGCCCATCACATGTTGTGCATTCTGAGATGATATTCTGCACAATACAATTGTTCAGAGTGATTATCTGAGTTACCATAGCATTTCTGTCAGCTCAAACTAGTCTGGCCATTCTCCGTCAACCTCTCTCATCAACAAGACGTTTCCATCTGCAGAACTGCTGCTCACTGGATGCTTTTTTGTTTTCTGAGTAAACTCTAGACTGTTGTGCATTAAAATCCCAGGAGATCAGCAGTTACATAATAAAACCAGCCTGTCTGGCACCAACAATCATGCCATGGTCGAAATCACTGAGATCAAATTTTTTCCCCATTCTGATGGTTGATGTGAACATTAACTGAAGCTCCTGGCCTGTATCTGCATGATTTTATGCATTGCACTGCTGCCACACGATTGGCTGAGTAGATAATCGCATGAATAAGGTGTACAGGTGTTCCTAATAAGCTGCTCAGTTAGTGTATACTGTATGTCCCATGTCATCGACATATGTTGTCAAACATCTTGGTATTGATGTACAACAACATTGGCATGTGTGTAACAAAATGCAACAAAACTGCCAACAAAAAGTCCAAATCTGATTATGGTGTCTCCAATAATGGAATTAAAATGTTTAATACGCCATATCTTAATTTGACATATGCTTTCTACAAAAAATACCTTTCATGGTTTCATTGGTAACTGTTTGCATGATGATTTCTTAATCAAAATAGATGTCAGAAGTCAAGTTATTGCTGTCCTATTGTCAAATGTTTTGTACAAACGTTTGCTTCATCCTTTAGAGGATTCGTCTGTTTAGATTCCCTTTTTTATCTGAGGCTTCAGTGGAAATTTACAGTAAACGGCAGAAAAGTTGTCACTGTGAGAATGAACCAGTCTTGGCAGTTTTTCTTAAGGCCTGTAATGAAAAAAGACAAAAGCTGGTTTTGGCAAGCAAGCGTAAGAGCCAGGTAACAGACAAACAGAGCGATTGATTTAAAAAAGACACTCAGACCTTGTGTTTGACCCTGTTCGTTAACTTCTCATTTTTCCAGTCCATTTTTTTTTTTTCATTTTTGTTAAAGTAGCACACAAAAATTTGTTAGCAGCTGAAATACAAGCAGAAGGTCATGTTAAAGGAGCGATTTATAACAGCAGCCTTGAGGTTTTATAAACTTTCTTTCCAGATGGATGTGAGAGATGAAAATTTGAGTTTCAAATGAAACACACTAATGAGCTCCATTGTTGCTACTTTAGCATGCAAAAACCTGAGAGAATCTAGAAGTTATGTTTCGTACTTAAATTTAATTTAACTACCACAAAAAACACTAATCACTGAGTGATGAAATAGCAGTGAAAAACTGTAATAAGCACATTACTGCTTTATTTCCAGAGATGAGTTGGAGAATTTTGTGCATAATGGAACCCTGAGCCATCTGATTGTGTGCTTCTCCCGAGATGAGCCTGATGCTGTTAACAGACCAAGATATGTCCAGCATAATTTGCTGCTTCATGCTAAAAATGTTGCCAGAATCCTCCTTAAAGACAAAGGCTGTCTTTACGTATGTGGGTGGGTACAAACCCTTGTAGCTCAATTACAAGAGTCTAATCATCACTGCTTTTTGATGAGAATTTAATTATACTGTAAGTTGTTATGGTTTTATAGTTCTTAATTATTCCAGATTGTATTTTGTGTGAACACTGTTTAATTTGACTAAATATATTCGATTTAAGTAATTAAATCACTGCACTCTACCAGATGAGGGTGCGAAGATCCAGAAAGACTGCATCAAAGAAAAAATGTCCCGCACTACCTTTTTCTTATGTCCTCTTGCCTTTGAGAAATAAAATGATGACTAAGAAATGAGAAAAAGTTAGTGTGGATAATTTTTTCTTCAAATGTATCCTTTTAAAGTCTATATGATCATTGAGATTCATAAAGTTTCACATAATTTTTCATTAAAATGTCAAACTTTCATCAAACTTTCTCCACCTCTGAAACAGTATTTCTTTTCTGCGACAAAATTAAGGGTGGGTGGAGAAAAATATTTACCAATAATATCATATGCTCACCTTTCATTATCCATTTAAATTCAGATGGATAAATCAATTCCCGCCCCACAAGATTACCCAATGAATATGCATTATCATGTTGTCTTTAAGAGAAATTACTTTTTCCAAATGGTTTGCTTGACTTTGTTTATTACTGTATTACTGCTTACCAATAATGAAACAATATCTCATGATTTTACAGGGATGGAAAGAACATGGCAAAGGATGTGAATGACACTCTACTGGAGATCATAGGGAATGAACTTCAGCTGGATAAACTGGAATGTATGAAGACAGTAGCAGGACTTCGTGAGGAGAAGCGATATCTACAGGACATCTGGAGCTGAGAGCACGCACGCGCACACACACACACAAAGAGCATCATTTTCACAGACACAGATGTGCCAGCTACTTTTCTGCCGTTTGATTTAAGATGTGCACCACAGGTGCCATTGAGTGATAGCTGAACTCATTATCTAACAGCTTTTCAACAAAAAAAAAAATTAAAAGGTCTCGAGGGTATTCACATTCTTTCAAGTATTTTAAAGGCTTTTAGAGAATTATCTGAGTGTACTGTCAAACGCACTGAGATTAGCTGTGTTTAGTCAAAGCGTTTTATCTGCCTATTATGCGATTATTAAATGGAGCCCCACGTCACCATTTCATTATTTGAGAGACTTTTTAGTATGTTTCAAATACAGTTTTCAGGTAAAAAAAGAAAAAAGTAAAATATGCATATTAATGCATAAAACTCGTAAGGCAGAAGACGGTTTACCAAACTGCACAGTCTGAAGCACTGCCTGCTAGATACAAGAAACAGAAACATGACAGACTGGATGAGAAAACTGTCAGAAGCTGCCAAATTAAAGATTATCTTCAGCATTTCTGTGTTTTTCAATTCCTACAGTTTTTACTAAGTGCAGATGGATCGAAGAGGATACTCGAACATCCCCAGTCACCCCCCCAAAACCTTTTGTTTTTTAATTGTAAAATTAATCTCAGGTATACACAGCAATTCTGCCATTTTACAGAGTTGGTGAGTCCAATGTAAAACCCAATATTTTATCAGGTCTATAAAGTAAACATATTAATTGTTTATAACTCTATATCTGTACTAAAGAGGAAAAAATAAAATGCATACAAAAGAAAAATGATTGGTAGGTGTATAAAATAACTCTTGCTCTAGGGTTTGTCCTGGTACCAAAATTCCATTTGTTGATACCAATACCAGTAAACCGAGATAAATCAAGTTTTTGGCTGGTTATGTGATTCTTAAAGGGATAGTTCACCCCAAAATGAAAATTCCCTCATCATTTACTCACCCTCATGTCATCCCAGATGTGTATGGCTTTCTTTCTTCTGCAGAACACAAATTATGATTTTTAGAAAAATATTTCAGCTCTGTAGGTCCATACAATGCAAATGAATGGTAATCAGGCCTTTCATGCTTCAAAAAGCCCATACATGCAGCATAAAAGTAACCCATATAACCCCAGTGATTAAATCTATGTCTTCAGAAGCAATATAATAGGTGTGGGTGAAAAACAGATCAATATTTAAGTCCTTTTTTTTTTTTACCATAAATCTCCACTTTCACTTTTAGAATATGAAAGTGGAGATTTATAGTAAAAAAGGACTTAAATATTGATCTGTTTCTCACCTGGAGTGATTGCATTGCTTCAGAAGACATATATTAAACCACCAGAGACTTATGGATTACTTTTGTGCTGCCTTTGCTTTTTGGACCTTCAAAGATCTGGTCACCATTCACTTGCATTGAAAGGACCTGCAGAGCTGAGATATTCTTCTAAAAATCTTCATTTGTGTTCAGCAGAAGTCCTACACATCTGGGATGGCATGAGGGTGAGTAAATAATGAGAGAATTTTAATTTTTGGGTGAAATATCCCTTTAATATGTCAGACCCTGTAAGGCCAGCATTAGGCTACTGAAATGAGTCTTCATCTCATGTGAATATGCATGATTTTAAAAATACTGTATTTTTCAAAAGTTCTATTCATTTCTTTATGTGGAAAACTTAATGGGGGAAAAATTACTGTGTGCACCTGTAAAAACGTATCAAGTAATTATTCAAATAAACTGTCAGAAATTAAAATAAAGAAACAAAAAACAAATGATAGACAATAGAACAAGTTATGACAAATTTTAAAGACATGATAGCCATTGGCAGGGAGAGATCTGATATTTTAACACATTCAATTTTTTTTTCTTCTTTTGTCCTGCTTGTTTACATTCACATACAGTTGTGCTCAAAAGTTTGCATACCCTTGGAGAAATGGAAATATATGTAAAATTTTAAAGGAAACATGAGTGAGCAGGCAAAACACATTTATTTTATTTCTTAGGGGATTCATATTCAACTGTAGGTTATAACAGATTGGCACAATCATAAAACAAAAATGGCAACAAAGAAAAAAATTAAATGACCCCCATTCAAAAGTCTGCATAACCTTAGTTCTTAATACTGTGTATTGCCCCCTTTAGCATCAATGACAGCGTGCAGTCTTTTATAATAGTTGTCTATGAGGCCCCAAATTCTTGCAGGTGGTATAGCTGCCCATTCATCTTGGAAAAATGCCTCAAGGTCATGCAAAGTCTTTGGTCGTCTTGCATGAACCGCACGTTTGAGATCTCCCCAGAGTGGCTCGATGATATTAAGGTCAGGAGACTGTGATGGCCACTCCAGAACCTTCACCTTTTTCTGCTGTAACCACTGGAGGGTCAACTTGGCCTTGTGCTTAGGGTCATTGTCATGCTGGAAAGTCCAAGAGCGTCCCATGTGCAACCTTCGTGCAGAAGAATGCAAATTGTCTGCCAGTATTTTCTGATAACATGCTGCATTCATCTTGCCATCAGTTGTCACAAGATTCCCCATGCCTTTAGAGCTCACACACCCCCAAAACATCAGTGAGCCACCACCATGCTTCACAGTGGGGATGGTATTCTTTTCACTATAGGCCATGTTGACACCTCTCCAAACATGGAGCTTATGGTTATGACCATAAAGCTCTATTTTGGTCTCGTCACTCCAAATTACAGTGTGCCAGAAGCTGTGAGGCGTGTCAAGGTGTTGTCAGGCATATTGTTTTTTTATGGCATTGGCGCAGTAAAGGCTTCTTTCTGGCAACTCGACCATGTAGCTCATTTTTGTTCAAGTATCGTCGTATTGTGCTCCTTGAAACAACCACACCATCTTTTTCCAGAGCAGCCCGTATTTCTCCTGAGGTTACCTGTGGGTTTTTCTTTGTATCCTAAACAATTCTTCTGGCAGTTGTGGCTGAAATCTTTCTTGGTCTACCTGACCTTGGCTTGGCATCAAGAGATCCCCAAATTTTCCACTTCTTAATAAGTGATTGAACAGTACTGACTGGCATTTTCAAGGCTTTGGATATCTTTTTATATCCTTTTCCATCTTTATAAAGTTCCATTACCTTGTTACGCAGGTCTTTTGACAGTTCTTTTCTGCTCCCCATGGCTCAGTGCATCCACGTGAGAGTTAACAAACTCACTGACTGTTTATACACAGACACTAATTGCAATTTAAAAAGCCACAGTTGTGGGAAATTAACCTTTAATTGCCATTTAAACCTGTGTGTGTCACCTTGTGTGTCTGTAACAAGGCCAAACATTCAAGGGTATGTAAACTTTTGATCAGGGCCATTTGGGTGATTTCTGTTATCATTATGATTTAAAAAGGAGCCAAACAACTATGTGATAATAAATGGCTTCATATGATCACTATCCTTAAATAAAAGACAGTTTAATTTTGCATGATCAGTCATATTTTCAAAATCAATGCCAAAATGTCACAATTTCTGTTAATTCTAACTGAGTTTGCATTGACAATTTGGCAAGAAGGAAATTTTTGACTCTTCACATGCATCACAGCATATACGCATTTGAGCGTTCGAAAGCAGCTGTTTGTTAGCACTGAGCACCAAACTGACTAGGTACTACTCTGTACTACTAATTCTATAAAGCTGCAGTATGTAATTTCTACGCCACTAACGCCACCAAACGGAATTGCAAAAAGAAACATTTGTTTTTAAACAGCTTTCTGAACACTCCCCCTGTCTGTAGTTGATCGAACAAACAGATAATACTGCCCCCAACTCACACCATTGGTTGAGTCAGTGTTATTGTGTCTGTATGGACGGGTCGCTCAAAACAAACATTTCGAGAAAATTAACCTACAAATGGCTTACAGTTGTCTCTGCATATTAAGATGGGATGAGAGAAAGTATTTTAACAGAAAAAGTAACATCAGCTTTAAAGACTGGCATTGTTTTTTTAATTTTATTTTAGCACCAACTTTGTACCCAAAGTACCCATGTTTTTATAAGTGGACCTCAAGGAACATTATAAAATAAAATAAAAATCCAATTCATGACACCTTTAAAAAGTTTTTCTAAATCACTCTGTGGCTAAATATCACTATCTGTGATATTTCAGCTTTTCTCAGATCTTTATTCCCACACCTGGTGGTATTATTCATCATCGTTATGACCTTTCTTTCCATGTGTCTCAGACTACTCTTGTCTCAAGTGTTATTGCATAAAGAACAGACTTAATACTTTTCTGCTCTGTCTGTGTTCTTGATGTCTGGTAAACACTGATTGTGCACGAGGACTCTTGAAGGCGATGATTCATGTCAACAGTCCAGAGGGTCAGCAGGCTAATGATGAATAAATAATTATAGTATCCTTCATCCCAGGAAGTTATGGAATGGTTATGAGCACAAACCCTTAAAGAGATAGGCCACCCAAGTAGGGGGAAAAAAAGATGCAATGTAAGTGAATGGTGACTGAGGTTGTTGATCTGCTTAACATCTTATTTTGTGCTGCATGGAAGAAAAAAAAGTCATACAGGTTTGACTACATTATACATTAGAGTGTTTATATTATGACAAAAATTTATCTTGGTGAACTATCTCAAATCAGTCATGAACATCAAACTCCTTTGTATTATAAATGTTGTCCTGTTGCTGAGTGTTCTCGTTCCTTCAGTATGAGCAGTGATTCGGTATGGTTGTGACTTCATTAGTTCTAACTGCGGTGCTTAAAATGTAAAATATGCACTAGAAATTTAATGTGCACAATAAAATCTTTGATTAGAAGCAGTGAACAATGGTTTTAAAAGAAGCACAACAAGGATTAATTGGAAACAAGATCCCAAAACTGATCCCAGATGCATATCCTGCGAATATGGTGTGGCCCCAAAATGTATTTGTATTTGTACATTTTAGCCACACCAAAGAAATTATGCAAGACCTAACTTCACTTTTCTTAGCCATTTTTGCAGTGATTTTCAACCAACTGGTCCCAAGGTGATTTTTATTGGATGCGTGACGTTAGCTCCCCATTAAGTTCACATAGATGTCCTAGCAGAGAAACCTCAGATGTAGTTCATCACATTAACTATAGACAACTAGACAGTGTCCAAATCCTTTCTTAATTTTGAACCATATACCTATTGTTTAATGATTTAACAAATTTGTGAATGTTTTCGCTTGAAAAATATGCTTGTGCTATCTTTAAAATAAATTCCACTTGATTTCATATTTTGTTCAGACATTATAGAGTGTGGCTCAAGGGCTCTTTGTGTCCAGTATTCTTGGCTATAGTATTTCCAGTAAAAGTCAAATCCTCTGTGACGTTTAATACAGTTAACCCTTTTAAACAAATAGACAAACAGGCAAAAAAAGAATAAGGTGATATGGAATCATCAAATTTCTGTCTTATTTTAATTTTTCTACCCCATGATCCTCTTTGCTTGTTTACCAGTATTATTTGCATCTCTGCTGGGGAAAGACTCTCAGGACAGCACTGCAAAGGCACATAAATATATCCCATAATGAATGTGCTGCATTAACGATGGGTTTACTTCTAAATTAGATCCTCTTAATTAAAAAGGTTCAAGGTGCCTTTCTAACGGGGGTGCAAAGAAGTGAAATGGTAATGTGAATAAATCAGGAAGGCCACAACTTGCAGTTCTGTGGTGGTTATGATAGATCTCCCTCTTAAGAATAGCTTAAATGAAGCAGAAAGATGCTTGCCAGGGGTAATGATTATTATTAGAGTTTGTATCTTGGCAAGGTGATGTCCATGATAGTTGACCGTCCCTAAGAAATTATTCTGTTAGGTTTGACATTTTAAGGGGAAAAATAAAGTCTAGCAAGTGCTGAAAAGTGTCTTGTTCTCCATAGACCAAAAAAAAAAAAAAAAAGTAGAGGGAATAGAGTTATAGGCAACCCAATAATTCTAATTACAAATATGCTTTTCACCATTCACCTACTATTCAAAACAGCAGTCAAAGGTTACCAGTTTAACCAATCTAATAATAGCCTCCAACTTTACAAAGGAGCTACTGTGCATTTGTTAGCTCCATCAGTTATTAATTTGATCTTAAGTATATTAAATCACATAGCCAATAAATGGTAGCATTTGCAGATATGGTATTTACTTGAGTAGAAGATGCACTACAGTATGTGTTTTTGCAGGGTTTTGGTGTAACATAAAATATTATAAAACAGTTAACTGATGTCCTCTAATGGGATTGTACAAGCGTCATTCCAAGTGTACTGATATTTAGTATAACAACGCTGGGATGCTTCACTGTTCGTATCACTCCACCTATCTGTACAGTCTGTGCGTTGTTCATGACAAACAGCGGTTGATCCTGCTTTGGCTTCGTTTGGACATGTTTTCATTAGCGGAGCAAAAATAGACAAAATAACTGGCCATTTTGGGTCTAAAATGTAAATGACTCAATATTTACTTCATTTTTGCAGACCTTTTAAAAATCAATATTGCAGTTGTGCTGTCCTACTGATATCAGTACGACCTTGTGCCTACAGATGAATTAGAGCCATGCTGATATTCAGTATAACAGCACTCTTGTTTGAGTTATATTGCTTAAATGGCGCAATACCATGAAAAATATTTTATTACTGCAATTTTTTTTTTTTTTTTTCTCAGCAGATTCATACCAATGAATGTGTTTTAGAACACAAAGAACAGAGAAACGTACTGACTGGTTAATGCTACTCATCAAAGGCAAATAAGCTGAAAGCAAACTGGCCCATTTTAAATCATTCTTAGTGTATGAAATGTAAAACCCATCCATCTCAGGTATTGCAGTATAAAAAGGTCGATAAGGGAGTCAATTAGTCCTCATAATTACTAAAAGGCCTTCAGTACAAAGGTAATTGATTTTCCATCTAATGAATGCACTGGTAATGATCCTGAAATGGGGGTTGTTGGCTTTAGATAAAGGAACTAAGAGGACAGAATGTGCTTTTAGGTGGTTTGGGTTGATGTTCTCATAATTTGCCTAGTGTAAAATCATACTTTGAGCAGAGGAGACAACTGTCAAACCCTTCTGTGATCCATTCCATTATTTTATGCCCCAAACTGTAAATACAGAAATCATCAGAGCAAGTAACATACAGTACATGAGCCAAGTTTTCGATCATGCAGTCTTTGCTATTCTGGTGCCTGAAGTGAAGTGGATAATATCATTTCTCTTACAATGTGACTACTGAAATTATTATTATGAGGAAAATCTGTAATCCTGTAGGGCAGGTTGAAAGTGATACTTGGAGACTCATTTATGCAGTGGCTGTAGTCGAATCTGGTAAGGACACCGCTGTGACATATAAACCTTTATTGGTAGACTTTAATTACAGAAATGATCTCTACAGCACAACTGTCTGTTCTTTGCTACCTGGCCCAGCTTGAAATGATGTGCTGATTTAGTGCATTGCATGCTTCTGTTTGCTTCTCAAATGTAAGACTAAGCGTATTTTTTTTTTCTTATTAAAGAATGTGCTCTCATTATTGCTTCTCTTGCTTTCAGTGTGACTCCATTGATTTGTTGAGATTTGAGTATTTTGCTGCATTTTATTCTCAACAGATTAAATATTACTGGTTCAAGGTAGACATGGGTAATAAAGGTAAAGTGGGACTCTTTAATTTTAATGGATAATTCAGGGGATTTGTAAAGCTAGACCTTAATTGCCAAGAAGACACTCCAGACAAATGCAGATACATGTAGACCTTAAATTAATTTAAGTTTCTAACTAAGTTAATACCTTGATAATTCTGAAAAACTACTGCCCATATGTGTACATAAAGATGTCTCTATAGATGAAGTTACTGTTTACAAATAAAAGCTCCTTGGTATTTCTGGGTTCTTTTAGCAGCGGAGAGAACTGCTGCCTATGAGATCTTCACTCAAATTGAGCTGAAAAAGCCCAAAAAGCATTGTTTGTAGGGTTGAAACAGTGTGTCTCCGAAAGATTACTGGGGATTTGGGCTTCTTTTTACATCTTAAAAACATAGATTAAAATCATATACAGTTGAATTCAGAAGTTTATATACACTTAGGCTGAAGTCAGGCACGGCGCTAGGGGTGGGCTTACCGGGCTTAAGCCCCGGATGTTTTAATAACCTTGTACTAATTACCGAGTTTTCATGCGCACAATAAAATAAATTATTTTAGAACTGCTATTCTGCTCACTGCACATCAAACAGTGTCTCCTTTTACATTCATTCACTCCTGACAAGAACCGTCCACTCAGACAAGAAGTACTGACTGACATGTAAATGGCCAATCGTCGATAAGAAGTTGCATACGATCCAGCCAATGAGATTGGAACTTTTGGATGTAATTACCTTGATCGCTTTAGAGAAAGATGGTTCCTAGGTGTGTAGTTGTCTTGGTGGGGAGATTTATTAGAATATTGACATGGACATTTGTAAAAGAAGAAGTAAAACAGCAAGATGCGGCACAGATGTGCTGTACTTTTGTTTGTTAATCTAACATCTTGAGAAGTTTGGTATTCTCACTTTGTGGTCATGCATTTTTGCTGATGAATATAATATAATTTGTGGATGTTTTGTTGGTAGGTTTCTAATAGGAATAACAGCTTGGTGTCATGGCTCTGGATTTGTAGGTTTTAGACATATAGCCTGTGTTCAATAAGTTTGATTACAAATGATAATAGCATAGAGCAGTATTGTGAAGGAGGATTCACTACAGTGGTGGAATAAAGCATTTGGTAGATCTGAAATGTTTTAAATCCAATTCATTTTATGTTCAGGCAAATATTTTATGTTTTGTTTTCTTTAACAAACAATACACCGTAAAAAGTATTATGTGATAACTGCTTAAAAAAAGTATGGTATTTTTTTAAAGAAATTTCGATCCTTGTTTTTTAAAATAAAATGTCCTTAAATAAATCATGTGAAATCATCCAAATTAGTTAGTATTTACTGTTTTTTATTTTATTTTATTTTTTTATGGAATTTCCTTAAATCATGTGAAGTCATCCAAATTAGTTAGTAATTAAGCCTTGTTTTTTCTATGAAATCACATTAATTAAATCTAACATACTTTATTCTTCTAATGATATTAAACTAATTTAGTCATTTTTATAATCTTAAAAATCATAAAAGTGCCATTTTACCACCTTAAAACACTTTAAACAATTTTTACATGATGCATTTTTTTAACGCTTTATCCATTTATATTTTAAATATTATTCCCACTCAAAGCATTTATATATATGAATTTATATATATATAGGCAGATCAATAACTTGTACAAACACCCAACAAGATATAAAACCCAAACACACACACACACACACACAACCTTACGGTTAAGTGCTGAATTTATTCTATCAAACAGTAAGCAGTGTATATTACACTAAAACTGTTTGATAAAAAAGGAAAAGAAATACATAGTTTAATTAAAATACACAAATAAATGGACCATTTAATGAAAAAAAAATTAAGGTAAAGTTTACAAAGTCAACTTACTGTCAAAGTTTTATTATGACAAGCCTCCTCTAAAAGGAATAGTTCGGCCAAAAATGAAAAATCTCTCACCATTGACTCACCCTCATGAAATCAGATATGTATGACTGGCTTTCTTCTGCAGAATACAAAAAAGATTTTAAGAAAATCTTAGCTCTGTAGATCCTTGCAATGCAAGTGATAGGTGACCAAAACTTTGAGGATTCTAAAAGCACACATAATTCTAGTAGTTTAATTCACATCTTAAGTAATCCAATCAGTCTGGGGTGAGAAAATAACTCCTTTTTATACAAATTATACAATTACGAGCAAGGAGTTTTATTTTAGTCTGTTCTTACCCAAAACAGATTAAATTCAGATCAGCTTCAGAAGTATTTTTTAATGAATTTATCATATTTAAAAGGTATTAAAATACTAGTGTCATTTTCAAATGTTTTAATGGATTAAACCACCAGAGTCTTATGGATTACTTTTATGATGTTTTTGTGCTTTGAGCCTTGCATGATATACTTGGATTGTATGGACCTACAGAGGTGAGATCTGTGATTTGTATGTGTTCTGCAGAAGAAAGAAAGTCATACACATCTGGAAAGGCACACGTGTGAGTGAATTATGAGAGATTTTTCATTTTTGGGGGAACTATTCCTTTAGGCTATAAAACATATCCTAAAAGAACTTTTCAAAAAGAACACATCCATGATATAAAGCTGTTAGATATCATACGAATTAGCCAAATTTAGAAAAGTTCTATGAATCCTGATGATTTCGCCTTGAGAGAATGTTGAAAATGCCATACATGACACTTGGCTAACTGGACTGGACTATACCCACACTTGCTGTTAAACTTATAACATTCTCCAAGAACATGTCTCTAAACAGTGTTGTTTTTGTGGGAAAAAAAATTATTCTGGAATAAAACTTGGTAAACAACTTGTCTTGCAAAACCAATGACAGTTATGCTTGCTATAAACTTGTATTAATGTTGAACTTTAAGAACAAATCCCTCTATTCAGTGCATTCTGGACCAAAACCTGGTCCAGAAAAACAAAGAAAAGGCTTTGCTTGCAAAACTCTATAAAATAAGTTTGTTTTTAAGTGCTTGCACTTTGGTGGATAACTTGCATACATCCAGTTCTAATAAGATCTTCTGAAAGGCCTCAAATGTATACCTCAGTTGTTTGGGATAGCTGAGGTTTAGGGCATATGTGAGCCCCAGAAGAATCGCACAGGCTTTAGCCATATTTTCCAACCCAGTCGTGACTTGGACCCCCTCCATGCTGAAGTCCTCCTGCTCACCCCTTGTGCTGACAGTAATTTTCATTAAGTGCTGCAGGAAATCTTGCTGAACATCTGTATTAGAGCACTATAGAACACAAACACACAAGCATTTGATACTTCTCATGTTGCAAGTATTTCTAGCATGTCAGCATTTTAAAAAGTGTTGCACATATTTTGTTCTGTTAAAATACTTGTATCTCATTTTAATATTCTGAGACAACTATTAGTAAACCATATGTTGTCTGATTTCTCTAAAAAGTGTAAACATTGTGACTCTTCGACTACATTCATAAAATCCATTCTGACTGGCTGTCTGCAATGCAACTCTTATGAGGTGGTGCACAAAATTCATCAGATAAAGTTTTGTTAAAAGTTATCAGGCTGTAACAATGAACACTAATCAAAACTATAACTAGTGTATTGTACCTATCACATCCTTTTGTGTTTCACAAAGAGAAACTCGTCCTGGTTTGGAAAGACATGAGGCTGAGTATTATTTTTTTTAAATAGACTAAAGTACTAATGCATTTTTTGTGCATGTGTGTGGAAAACATCATAAATGTTCATAATAGTTTCAGGTACTTACATCGCACTTTTGGAAGAGATCTTTCTCCTCCTCTCCAAAGTAATTTACCAAGCAACAGATTATAACCTGTCTGGTCTGGTCAATGCTTTTACCTGGGTCCTGAAAATACATTTATTTATATGTACACATTTTTTCATTTTTTACATTTATTTGGAAATGTATTTATTCATTTTTAATTTAGGCATTTTTTCTCTTCCATAAAGCTTAATCAGGGGCCTTTTCATTTTATAGTCTTAAACAACCACTTTAGACCAGGGGTTTTCAATCCTGCTCCTGGGGACCCACAGCTCTGCATATTTTGTAAGTCCCCCTTATCTGTTACACCCAGATCAGGTCATGGAGCCTTTACTAACGAGCTGATGATTTCAATCAGGTGTGTTAAATAAGGGTGACATTAAAAATGTGCAGAGTTGTGTCCCCAAGAACATGTATGAAAACCACTGGTTTAAGGTTTACAGACTACCTTTATATGTTTTTTTCCTCAGGGCATATTATAGAAAATAAGACTCTAATCTTTATCGCACAGGAACGCACGGCCCATAAAACGTTTGGGGAAAATACTGGGCTGACAGACAGCAGCAGAAGTGGGAGGGACCACTGAGGGGGAAAGATCAGCACCACTGATTATGAGACTGAAGGAATGAATGTTTCTCTCATTATTTGTTGCAAGTTGCTCATGATAAAAAAAGCACAGCAAATGAAGTTCTGTAACTCCATCGGGACGGGCCACGGCCCGAAAAATCGGGACTGGCCCGGTTTTATCGGGACGTCTAGTCACCCTAGTAACTTGAACAAAGTTCTTAATGTACAAAAACTGAGATAAAGCAAACAGTGATCATTTGTTTAGTCTGATCACATTGGTTTTTTAAACAGTTTCTGAAGCACATCTTGAATTGGCGTTTTTTTTTTTTTTTGGTTACAATTAACATGGCATAACCATCCTCCGTTTATGTGCCGTCTCCGTGCGAATGGGTGAAGAAAGGAGGTATTATAAACGATCATCACCCTTTTTTCATCAGACCATCATCTACGTTTTCTACACAGAACACCGCACATTTAGATATCCCTCTTATTTTACACACCTGATTCAACTAGCTCATCAGGACAGGCTTCGACATAAACTGGGAATATAAAATAAGGGTGCCATCCAAAATATGCAATGTTAGTGGTGCTCCAGAACTGGATTGAACACACCTGGTCAACATTTAACGAGACAATTAAGAAATAAAAGGAAATTACAATTTATTAAGGCTTACCTTTTAGCCTGTACACATGTCGACCAGTCTGCCAAAATGTCGTCAAATCAGCAGTTGTACACTTTCAAATGAATTGGTGTCTGTAAATTAAACCACAAGATTGCACAAATTTTCCCAAAATAATTAGGTAGTATTCTTTCTTAATTTTATTATTTGAATTGGTGTCCATGAATTAAACCACAAAATTGCACACATTTCCCCAAAATAATGTCTTCTGTCATAAATGTAGTAGTTAAATGTACTCAATATTTTTTATACAATGCAAAGTCATAATTTCAAATATAAAATATCCGTAATATTTATACATTTCATGTTAATTTTTTTAATAAAATTTACTTGACACATGAATCACTTTTTACAGTGTATTGAAAGATTTTTACTTCATTTGAAAATGGACTCCTTGCTAGTGTAACTTTAAAACATATTTTAAAGTGTTCCGTGTATTATGATGCATACATGGATGTCTCTGGGCTAAGCCCCGGATGTCCACTGACCCTGGTTGAAGTAATTAAAATTCATTTTTTAACCACTCCACAGATTTAATATTAGCAAACTATAGTTTTGGCAAGTCGTTTAGGACATCTACTTTGTGCATGACATGAGTAATTTTTCCAACAATTGTTTACAATTGTTTCACTTTTAATTGACTATATCACAATTCCAGTGGGTCAGAAGTTTACATTCACTAAGTTAACTGTGCCTTTAAGCAGCTTGGAAAATTCCAGAATATTATGTCAAGCCTTTAGACAATTAGCCAATTAGCTTCTGATAGGAGGTGTACTGAATTGGAGGTGTACCTGTGGATGTATTTTAAGGCCTACCTTCAAACTCAGTGCCTCTTTGCTTGACATCATGGGAAAATCAAAAGAAATCAGCCAAGACCTTAAAAAAAATTGTGGACCTCCACAAGTCCGGTTCATCCTTGGGAGCAATTTCCAAACACCTGAAGGTACCACATTCATCTGTACAAACAATAGTACACAAGTATAAACACCATGGGACCACGCAGCCATCATACCACTCAGGAAAGAGACACATTCTGTCTCCTAGACAAGAAACGTAGTTTGGTGCGAAAAGTGCAAATCAATCCCAGAACAACAGCAAAGGACCTTGTGAAAATGCTGGAGGAAACAGGTAGACAAGTATCTATATCCACAGTAAATCGAGTCCTAAATCGGCATAACCTGAAAGGCTGCTCAGCAAGGAAGAAGCTACTGCTCCAAAACCGCTATAAAAAAGCCAGGACTACAGTTTGCAAGTGCACATGGGGACAAAGATCTTACTTTTTGGAGAAATGTCCTCTGGTCTAATGAAACAAAAATTGAACTGTTTAGCCATAATAACCATTGTTATGTTTGGAGGAAAAAGGGTGAGGCTTGCAAGCTGAAGAACACAGCTTCCATGAAGAACCATGAAGCGTGGGGGTAGCAGCATCATGTTGTGCGGGTGCTTTGCTGCAGGAGGGACTGGTGCACTTCACAAAATAGATGGGATCATGAGGAAGGAAAATTATGTGGATATATTGAAGCAACCTCTCAAGACATCAGCCAATAGAACATTTGTGGGCAGAACTGAAAAAGCGTGTGCGAGCAAGGAGGCCTACAAACCTGACTCAGTTACACCAGTTTTGTCTGGAGGAATGGGCCAAAATTCCAGCAACTTATTGTGAGAAGTTTGTGGAAGGCTACCCAAAAGGTTTGACCCAAGTTAAACGGTTTAAAGGCAATGCTACCAAATACTAACAAAGTTTATGTAAACTTCTGACCCACTGGGAATGTGATGAAAGAAATAAAAGCTGAAAGAAATAATTCTCTCTACTATTATTCTGACATTTCACATTCTTAAAGTAGTGATCCTAACTGACCTAAGACAGGGAATGTTTTCTATGATTAAATGTCATGAATTGTGAAAAACTGAGTTTAAATGTATTTGGCTAAGGTGTATGTAAACTTCAACTGTATGTTACGGTAACTACCTGTTAACAAATTAAAAATTATTTTGCATCATTTTTAAGTTCTTTTTCTGTTAATATTACAGATCTTTTTTTATTTATTTTTTTTAGTATGTCCAAATACTTTTTTTAGGCCACTCAACATCTTAAATATATTTGCATATACATATATAAAAAATATAATATAGCCTTTATACTGTATCTGTGATGCTAAAAGATAAAGCATTATTTCAAAGCCTGCTAAATAGTCTCTATGAAAGCCAATACAGGCTCCAGTTGTATTTTTTCCTTAAATATCAGATTACCTAGAAAATGGTGAGCATGGGTGTCTTTTGTCAAGTTCTGTCTTTTGTCAACTTGCATTTGTGCAGGTAGTCTTGTGGCTTTTATTGAATAGGAACAGGCACCACGCTCAACTCTAATCCACTGGCTCGACTGCACATGCATGTAAGGAACACATTATTCCTGCCCCAGCACTGTGGCACTCCATCAGTGGAGCTGTGATTTATGACACCGAGCCTTTCCATTTGGCTTTAATCCTGCTATTTACTTGCAGGTTTGCACACAACTGCAGGTTTTCTTCTTATCTGACACATATTCTGACCAATCCATGCAAGCTGGGACCAAACATCTCCCCCACACATCCACTGGATTGACATATGGAGTCTGCAGAGTCTGGCTCTGAATAATATCAGCATCCTTCTCTATGCATTTAATGTCTTTAATGAAATGAATGTGAGGAGACTAAAAGAGAAAAACATCCTCTTCTTTGGAGACAGACCATGGATGGAGACTTGAAATTCTAATTAGAGAAGTGTTTTAATTAGTTGTTGACACTTGAGTCTAATCCACAGTGGCAAGAGACTAGTAACACAGTAAGGAATGTTTTAAATATATACAAAAAATGTTACATTACATCATTATAGATTTCTAAGGGGATTACACAAGTGCATGAAGGGCCAAATAAATAATTATACATTATTGATTGTTTGTAGATAGCTATATTCATTTTGTCTCTCGGCAGTCTTGGTCTGTAATAATGGAACAGTTGTATTGTGTAAAGGGGAAATCCCAATATGCATGAGTTTTTAAAGCTGTTTTCACACTTGGTTAGATTCCGATCCAGATTTCGATTCTACCCCCTCCCCCTGTTCCAGCTGGTATCTTTTTACAGTGTACTTTTGGGTCTGAACTACAGTAGGTTTGCATCAATAATGTCAGTGCCACCGGTAGCAATAGGGGCAGCTTTAAATATGCCAGTTTCACTGTTATTGAAGTTTGTCCTTTTGGATTTACCTCCAAAAATTTGCACATGCATGTAAGGAACACATTATTCCTGCCCCAGCACTGTGGCACTCCATCATTGGAGCTGTGATTTATGACACCGAGCCTTTCCATTTGGCTTTAATCCTGCTATTTACTTGCAGGTTTGCGCACAGCTGCAGGTTTTCATCTTATCTGATACATATTCTGACCAATCCATGCGAGCTGGGACCAAACATCAACCCTACACATCCACTGGATTGACATATGGAGTCTGCAGAGTCTGGCTCTGAATAATATCAGCATCCTTCTCTATGCATTTAATGTCTTTAATGAAATGAATGTGAGGAGACTAAAAGAGAAAAACATCCTCTTCCATGGAGACAGACCATGGATGAAGACTGGAAATTCTAATTAGAGAAGTGTTTTAATTAGTTGTTGACTCTTAAGTCTAATGCATAGTGGCAAGAGACTATTAACACAGCAAGGAATATTTTAAATATATATAAAAATGTTACATTACATCATTATAGATTTCTAAGGGGATTACACAAGTGCATGAAGGGCCAAATAAATAATTATACATTATTGATTGTTTGTAGATAGCTATATTGGTTTTGTTTTTCGGCAGTCTTGGTCTGTAATAATGGAACAGTTGTATTGTGTAAAGGGGAAATCCCAATATGCATGAGCTTTTTAAAGCTGTTTTCACACTTGGTTAGATTCCGATCCAGATTTCGATTCTACCCCCTCCCCCTGTTCCAGCTGGTATACTTTTACAGTGTACTTTCTGGTCTGAACTGCAGTAGGTTTGCATCAACAACGTGAGTAGTAGGGGCAGCTCTAAAGATGCCAGTTTCACTGTTATTGAAGTTTGCATAAAGGTAAAATTGTGCCTAAATGCTTTGCATGCACAGAGTAAGATTTGTGAAAGCGTAAGTCAAATTGCAAGCGTAAAAATACATTACATGCACACAGAACATTTTGTAAAGGTGTAAATCAAGTTGCAAGCGTAAGAAAAAATATTAGCAATACTTTAATGCTTTGCATAAGTGTAATTCATGTGTTGTGAATCTGTAATTTTGTGTTAATACAAAGTAAATTTGGTGTGTATTCTTCTGACTTTCTTTTTTTCGTGCTTACACTTTTGGCACTGCTTTTGTGCCTAAACATGGCCAAAAACATTGCAAACCTGCAATCAGTGATATGCAAGCAAAGAAAGGGTGTCATGAACAGCAATACAGATTGACTGCGTAGAATCAGTCTGTATGTGTAAAATAAACTACTGCAAACGTATAAATGACTTGTGTTTGTGGCATAAATATTTTCCAGAAATAAACCGATATACACTGTTCAATACCATAACAGACTGCTTGTTCTTCCTCTTTTAAATATTAAACTGAAATATTAATACTTAAACGTTCTTTTATTGTGAGTGTAAAGTTTATTGATATAAATCTCAATCTGGTGTTCAAATATTTCTTCTTGTTGCTGTTCATTATTTTAATTATATTTTAATTACTTTCAATTATCATTGGCATGGCAAATGAGTGGATGGATGGATGGAACTTGCTGGTATAATTGAACTCATTCTAAAAAACAAAATTATATACAGTAAGTAAACTATCTGTTCACAGAGATTTGTTTTATATGGCTTACTTTATTAAATTGTTTTCTAGCATGAGTTCTGTGATACCTGCTAATTCCATCTATTCACCAAAATGCCTTACCAATGATAATTAATAGTAAATATAATTAAATTGTGTATGTATTAATATTTCAGTTTAATATTTAATAGAGGAGAGATACCCAGAGGAATGACGCTGAGCCATATGAAGAAGAAACTGTCTGTCACGTTGTTAAACCAATCAGGTCAGAGTAAACTGGTCAAGGAAAACCTCAGTTGATTGGTTACTAGAAGCAGGTAGACCCGCCTTCCCCCTCACGCTTGCAGAACTCTTTTCAGTGAGAAAATCGTGCATGTGAGCGCATCAAAAGGGAAAACAGAACAGTGTATATCAGATTATTTCTGGAAAATATTTATGCCAGAAACAAAAGTCATTTTACACATACAGACTGATTTTTCTGCACAAAAGCAGTGCCAAAAGTGTAAGCATGAAAAAAAGGAAGTCAGAAGAATACAGACCACATTTACTTTGTGTTAATATGAAATTACAGATTCACAACACATGAATTAAACTTATGCAAAACATTACAATATAGCTAATATTTTTTACTTTACAAAACGTTCTGTGCGCATGCAATTTAATTTACGCTTTCACAAATCTTACTCTGTGCATGCAAATTTTACTATCACACTTGTAACTTAATTTATGCTTTTACAAATCTTATTCATTTAGTAAAAATGACAAATCATTTAGGCACTATTTTACCTTCATAAGTTTGTCCTTTTGTATTTACCTCCAAAAATTTGCATGCGCAGAACTGCACTTTCACTTGTGTGCTGCGGATGCTTTGCAAGAAATACAAAGAATGCGAGCTACTCTCCGAAAGCATTTTATTCAGAGATAAGCAGCTATAAAAAATGCATTTTACTACAATAATTGTGACTGGCAGCATGCAAAGATGCAAATTGCACAGGTGCACTTCTGCGATTTAGGATGGATTGCTTTCATAACAACTACAAACTGTAAACCAGACCAACTTTTTCAAGTGGACCTCGATGCGGTCAAACTGATCTCACAGTGAAATTGGAAACAGTAGGTTGACATATGGGCATGCGTGAGCTCCATTTTCCAGGTGAAATGTCCATGGAGGGGCGCCAAAAGCGAGTTCCTAAGCAAATTGTTTTCAGCTGTACATGATGTAACAGTGAAGAGGAATACATATTTTATAAACTGTACCCCCCAACCCATCTGTGGAGTGAAAATGTAATGTAAGAGGGGAAATGCAACCTCGCATGCAATCACGCTCGTCACTGATTATGCAAATGCTATCACTTTCTGGTTTCAAAGTGGGATCCGAACCCAGGACTCAACACGCTTCCAGTGGTGCAACAAGGGAAGGTAAACATGCTGGAGCCGATGCAAAAATGTCTGATAGGTGATGGCACTTGTCAGGGAGTCGGCATAATGTGATCGATCCTAGGGTACTAGAACGCTCGGAAACAACATGCTGACTTCCCATGTGATCATGTTGATACTGTTCGTTGGTCTGCACCTGAATTCAGAAAAACGCTTTCATGCCAACCAAATGAACTGAATGCTGACATCTAACGGACACCATAAGCCATGCAGTTGACTTAGAGGTTCTAGGAAAACTACGTGTATATTTTTTTACATATTAATTCAAAGAGTGGATGTATGGAATGGAGGGTGCTAAATATGTTTAGATAAGTCAAGATAACTCAAAAGTACCCACGTTCCCACAATATACAATAGCTTGAGATAAAGCAAAAGAAATAAGGTAAAAGGGAAATTAGGCCTTCCTGCTCTCCATGTCAGTAGCCTAAACTTAAACACTTCACTGTTAAATCTGGCTATAAAGCATTTGGCCAAGAAGTGTGGAAAATAGTCTCTGGTTCAAACCCAATCACAGCATTCTTGCAATTAAGGCCATAAGTCCTTATACTGTCTGGGCAGGTGATGATAACGCTATAATTGCTGACGTTCAGAAGAGCCCTGCTTTCCCATTTTGGAATGATATCAGCTCCGTCATTATTCATCGGTCACCATTCAGTCAAAATAAGATGGATTGGCCAATCATTCCCTCATGCAAGGACACTGTCATCTCAGCGAGTGAGGTCAAATTAAATCACTGGAGGACACTGAAAGGGAGAAAGCTAGCCCTGAGTATAAAAAGGTTTTCTTATGCATAAGCAATGCTCGATTTTCCAGAGCAAATAAGGCATCACCAGCTATAAGCAATCTGTGTGATATAGGACCATAACCACCAAATCTTGAATATTTGGTTACATTCTTGGTATGACAGCCTTCTCAAATACTGGTATCACTAAATCATATCTTATATGACTTGTGTTGGTTGAAATAAATTAGCAATTTTACAATTTTCCACTGTGTCTGAAACAGGTAAATTCACTTTCTCTCAGAGGACAAGCTGACCTACATAATAAGAGGTACAATTTACATCTGACTGATTTTCTCTTTCTGCAGGTTAATTCAATCATTGCAAAATAAAATAAAATGTAGCCCTTCATAGTGGCCTCCAACTTCTAACTTCACTTTACACTGAAAATATTCTTCATAAAAATGACTTCATATTGAGTTTTCACTTCACTGGTTCCACTCCTCCAGTATAACTTAAGACAAATACATATTCATGAATCAACTGTGTGCTCATGTCTGTTACTTTTGTAACACCTCCTCCATAGTTTATACAAGAAAGATTATAAAAACAATTCTTTTCATCAGTTTTATTCCTTTTTAAGCAACATTCTTATTTGACCATATTTTTGGGAAATGCATTTCCATTTTGGACATATAAAATATTATTAGATAGTCAATGTACCTTTAGTTAATAAATGAAAGATAGATAGATTTTTAAAGTGTAATTGTTCATAGAGTGGTTGTTTTATTATTATTTACATAGTTAGAAATGTAATTTGAAATGGAAGTTCTTTATCCTTGACATTAAGGTTAAATGCTTCAACACTAGGATTGGTGCAAGGGGCATTTCGGCTCTTGACTTCTGGAAGAGCTATACATTATTGTAAAACTGGACAGATTTATTTATGTTATTACATTAGCTATGAAATAGAGAATCATTACTTCAGATGGGTGTTTTTACCTAGCACAAATGAAGGTTAAGTGGATCTGACCAAGTGTGCTGGATGGCAGTCTCTTTTGAAATCCTCACTGTCATACATTATTTAACAAAATAAGCTATCAAAAGTACATTACATGCTTTAAAAGAGCATATTAGGGTGGTTGTGATAATGTCTATGCAGTTGCAGCTTATTAACTTACTATTCACCTTATGCGACAGAGAAAATAGCGTGCAGCCATCTTGAAAATGTTGTCTCGGAACTTCCGTTCTAGCGGTTCTGTATAGATATCTATGGTGTTGATGTCAAAGTGTAATTAACTAGCAAAGTGGATTTACAAGTTATAGAGTTGCCAAAAGCTATCATGAGAACTGTAAAGTGTTCAGGGGATGTCATAACAACTGGAAGCAGAGCGGGGAGATTTTAAAACAAGAGTATTCATTCATAAATACACATCCTACCTTCACGCTGTGGACGGACTGATCTGTGATCATGAAACTCCAAGAGACAACACAATGTCATTAAAAATATCTCTGTACAACACCTCTGGCCATCTTCTCATGTCATTCACTCATTGCGTAAGCAGATTTTTTGAGCGTTGGGGGGGATGTTTTATTTTATATTCCATTTACAACCATTTTAATCACATTTAAGCCTCTAAAAAATGTAGGGTGACAAATTAATTTAAAAAAGTGCAATTGTAATTTTCTTTAATGTTGAACTTGCATGTGAAATATTATGAGTTGTCACTGTTGGAAATTTCATATCAACTACACATTTGAACAAATTGTGAAAGTGTATTGTGTCATAGCAGTCCGAATGTGATCTGCCAGGTCCAGTTTACCTCCGCGGGTGTGGGAATAAAACAAACATTTAGAGCAGGGGTCAGCAAAATTTTTGACATGGAGTGCCATTTTTTATTTTCCTGGTCAATGGCTATGCTGATGAAAATGTTTCTATTTTGAATTGTTCTATTTTAATAGTTTATTTTCATTACAAATGATATTATCAGCATAACAGTTTCAGTGAAAAATTTGTGCAAAACCCGCATGTGAAAAAACTTGCATGTGAACTTTCACAGAGCATCTTGTGAAAGTGCTTTAATGAAAGAAAACCTGTCCTATTGTACAAAATGAGTTAACACAGTTAATGTCACAAATCTGCATATTTGATTACTGATCACGAAATTGTGTGGAATTTTAAATATTTCTTAAATTATGTTATTGTAATAATGTAATCACAAGCACACAAGCAACAGCAAGAGAGGAGTAGACTATTTTATTTATATGACATTTTTCACACCTGTATTCCAATCTAAATCTTGATGTAATCCTTCCTCATGATCACGCAGCGTGTTTTCATCAGAAGAATGGGAGGCTAAACAGTATTCAAGTGTGACAAGGCTCGCACTGCACGTGCAAGCCATTCGTGCATCACAAGCCGATAAAATCCTAAAACTTTATTTCCAGGTTTAATTTTTATTTTGAATAGACTCCCAAGATGTGGGAGATTATGCTTTCTCTTTTAATCGTTTAATGTAATTTTGAGTGTGACTATGGTTTAAGGAGGGTGTACCTGTATGCTGGGTTGGAAATCTCAAGGATTAATAGTGGTGTTTTCCTTATTACATCACATGTTTTTCTGAAACCAAAAAGAAACAAATTAAACACACGCAGCCTGATCTAAGAAAAATGGCCGCATTTACTCGCGTGATTAACTGAAAGTGAAGTGCTGCATGATGCACGAATGGATTGCACGTGCTTCACGAGTCTGTTGGATATACTGCAGTCTCGTCGCATTTGAACTTTTTGTTTAGCCTCCCATTCAGCTCATGAAAACATGCTGCGTGATCATAAGGAAGGATTACATCAAGATGTAAATTGGAATACAGGTGCGGAATTTATATAAATAAAATATTCTACTCCTCTCTCACCATTGCGTGTCAGTGATTACCCCTCAAGGTGCCAATGCTGGCACGCGTGCCATAGGTTGCTGACCCCTGATTTAGAATAACAGAAAAAACACCTCACTAGCATTTTCACATAGTAAAGGGGTGCTGTAGACTCACACAATCAACTCTTGGGGAAAAATACTTTCTGTGCTCCCACATGTAATCCATTTTGATCGACTCTTCTTAGTATCTTCAATTCAAACAGGAAGTTAGATGACAAAATTCGGAAGAGCGGAGCGTGGAAAATGGGCGGGACTGAATAAAGTGAATACTGTGTGACAGGGATAATATAGGGCTGTTGCTTTAAGGGGGTGGGTCAAAGTGCGTCTATGTGTAGGTCTCGAGTCCTATAAACTATCGTTTGTTCTTGTGTCTAGGGATGGGCAAATTAAGCCTCTTGAAGCTCTGAAGCTTTTCCCTGATTGCTCCGGAAAAAGATTCAAAGCCTCGGTAGTGTCAAAAACAGTGCCATCTGGCGGTTGGTCAAATTCAACCAGCCATAAACCTGGGAATGCAGCTCGGTTATGCTGAGTTTACACTACACGATTTTAGTCCTGATTTTCCAGTCGCCAACAGTTTATGGAGATCGCCGACAAAAGCCAGAAATCAGAGGCAAATCGGTGCTCGCTCCCATGAGTGACAATCGCTATGTGTACATTTTCAAAGACACGATATGAGAGATGCGCTGATGCGTCGCAGATGCCCAAGAGATATCTAGCAAGTTAAATATACCTGTCTGCGACTCCAAGTCCTGCAGTGTGAAATGTGTTTAACTATCTGTGAAATAGTGCTGGTCCCAATCCTGAACTGGAAGCTGAGGGAACTGAATGTTTCACCTGCATAAGAAATAAAGTAATTGCAAAATATACAGGAATAGACCCTTAAAATGAACAATAGCTAAATCAATTCGATATTATTTTGATATTGCTCTGGCAGACTCATCTGTTACCAAAAACCGCACGGTCAAAGATTGATAGCCATGATAGCCATTAGCCATGGAAAAGGCTATTGCCCATCTCATTTTTGTGTGCTGCTTGGTTATGAGGGGTCCGACCATCCCCAGTAGGAAATCAAACTCCTCTGCTGTCATCCGCTGCAGCTCCTTGAACCCAGTCTTATCATGCATCTATTTGTATTGTGAACACAATAATATATTTTCTATCAGAATAAATTGGCTTAAATAGAGTTTCTCTCAGAATAAATTTGCATACACATAAGCTTTTCAATGATTTGAAACTAAAACAAAGAACAAGCATGTCCTTGCCAGGCCACAACACCAGCAGGCAGCTACCTGCGTTCATTGCAAAATTATTTATTTACCTCCAACTCTCTCTGCAGAACAGACATTCCTTGCTGCCCGTGTCTCTTCAACCATTCTCTCCTCCATATTCTTTTCTTTTTTGGGTTTTCGCTGCAAATCAGCGCACAAACAATTCGATCGCAAGCTTCTTGCGGACCACAATTGATAATGATAATTGAGCAGCTTGCATGGAAACAGTTGCCTTCTCCTACCCTTTAAAGTGGATTGGCGTAGTTTCCATCCTGTTATTACAACTGATTGGGGCCACAGCTATAAAGAAACCAAGTTTTTGTAATCATATTAAATAAAGTGTTTTATTTATTTAACTCATATGATATGTATTTCACTATACATTAGGTTGTGCTTGCCAGCTGCTATTTTTCAGGATGAAAGGTGACATTAAATTTCAGTCCACTACCAAGTCACACATCTCTGATTTTTTGACTGGAAATTATTCACACTTTTCAAATGCAAGCCTGAAGGAATCTGAGAGATTCCACTTTTATCCTTTTCCATGGTCTTTTCTTTTTTTCCCTTCTTCGTGTTTCTGTAAGTCATTCGGCAGGCAGGCCGGCCAGAAACTGGACTGCGATGAGCTCTGTCTTGAACACCTCATTATGCAGACAGATGTTTGAAAAGAACTCCTATCTTAGCACTGATAAGAGTTAGATTTATTTGATCAGAGGGAGCCTATACAGTGTCTAGGCTGTGACCTGTTGGGTCAACTCGAGAATCACTGTGAAAAATAATTCATGCTCTTAAACAGTTTGAGCATTTATATTTTTCACAGTGATTCTCGAGTTGACCCAACAGGTCACAGCCTAGACACTGTATAGATGCTCTTAAACAGTTTGAGCATTTATATTTTTTTCCTTGGATGGTCTCCACCATTTTTTGGGGAAAAGGAATACACTGTGTATTTATTTGGACATTTAAATCACTTCAAAATCTATGAATTTCATTGCATTAGATATTTAGAAAAATATCAAACAAAGTGGCATCTGCAAACACTGTTAGACATTTTCTCCGAACTATCTTGTGATTTTTAGTGGATGTATCTGAACGGTCTGGAATGGAACCTGGTCTGCTATATTCGCCCAGAGTGGCACTCCTTTAACAGGCTTTTTAACAGGGGGCAGTGTTAGGGTTCTCCCTCCTGAAAAACAGGTGTAGTTCATCACATTAACTACAGACATGTTTCTCTTAAGGTTTGACTGCTTGAAAGTGTACAAATATATATATATATATATATATATATATATATATATATATATATATTAACAATTTTGAACAATACATGTACTGTTTTATAATTTGTAACCTAAAAAAACTTTTTTGTGAAATGTTTTGCTTGAAAAGTGATTGTGCTATATTTCTTTAAAATAAATGCTACTTGGTTTGATATTTTATTGTATAATGCAAAGACATTCATACATTTTTAAGTGTGACTTATATGTCCAAATACTTTTGGAACAACTGTATATTTCAAACTTACATGGAATTTGAGGTCACTTTGATGAAGAAATGTGTGCGGCAACTTTCATTAGTCATTGCTTTGTATCTAGACAGGTTACATTTCTCCACAGTCATGCCTCGCTGGTACAAAATGGGAAAGAAAAACATCACATTATCTAATGTTTAACAAGACATCTCAGACTATAATTAACCCAATCACACTCAACTGAAAACAATTAAACAGAGATCACTTGTGAAAATGTAAATTATCCATTTATTTAAAATACAAATTATGGTTAAATGTGGCAGCAATTTAAAATATATGGTCTTTTTCAACCTTATACAATAATTTCCAGGCAAGATAAAAAATATCCAGACAATTCAATGAGCCAATTACTTATGTTAACAATGAAATCCAGTATAACTTCCAGTATGGCTTAAACCCCCCTTGATGCCAGTTGTCTGCCAATGCTACTTCTGTCTACTGCATAATGATGGAATCAGATGAAAACAAACTGCTTTAATTAAAATCTGGGACTTCTTGTTGTACTTACAGCAAAGAAGGACAGAAAGGGGACAAGAATGAGAGAGAGAGAGAGAGAGAGCAATCACTGGCAAAGACTTGTCTGTCTAAGAAATATTTGTAGCAACCACAATGAAATACTGATAACACTGAAAAACCATGTATTGTTGGATATGAAAAGACAAGAAATACACTTTGCAAAACTCCTATTTGCCACAATAAAACTTATTATTTATCTTTCAGACCAGCCTACACAAGGAAAATATATACACTTTTGCTGCACACAGCCAGAAACAGCACAAGGTTTGAAAGGCTTTCCCACATTTTATTCTTATTGTTAGTTCTTCTGGTGTTTAGGACTAATAGTATCTACCCTACTTCCTCATTATCACACTGAATTGCCGTCACTGACATGGAAAGTCATGTGATGAATTAATCCGAGTGATTTCAGAAAGTTGTGGAATTTTGTTACATGCCGTTTTTGCAGCTTAATTTCAATAGATGGACTTTTTGGAATGGTGAGAAAGTTTTGAGTTCTGAAAGTTACAGCATGTTTTCATAATACATCAAACTCAATTTCAATATCAAAACTATTCGATTTCTCATGATATGACCTCTATAATGTTACACTATGCTACAATGAAAGTCTGCTTGCAGATTGTTTAATGTTACCAATTTGCCCAGCCATTCTTTTTGTTGTTTGGTATCGTGTAGCCTCATAGACCCAATAAATCCGTGTCCTCTGGATAATTTAACACCTAATGCTATTTAGAGGTCAGAACATTAACCTCATCTCACACATTCATGTCTCTGACCCTCAATATGACAGACAAAAGACAAATTGCTTTGAGACTGGACAGCAAAAAGACCTCATACACCAACAACCAGTAAAGCCATTACAGATTACAGGGTACTTTAATCAGGCTCTGTGACCTGCCTTATGGCAATGGGCCACCTTGATGAGAACAAGACTCCAGGCCATTTGTAAACTATTAACATGAGATTTTGTTCTATCAATACACAATAACTGAAACAATGTAACATTATTAGATTTTAGTGGTAATTGGAGAGTTTTAGTGGAAAAATACATGGGTCCCCCACATTATTTGAAGAAATGGAAAATGTATTTAAATACAAAATTTGTGCATTGCTAAAAAAGGGAAGTTGTAATGACAGAGTTGTAACATCAGCAGCCTACTGAACATTCAGTGAATCATATATGCCTTCAGTTTAAGGCTTCTTTGTCAGTGGTTACCAGACATCTTGTTTGAGAACTATTCAAGTCTGGAACTATATACCTATAGCTGTCTTCTAAAACTTTGGGTCTGGCATTACTTGATTGTTTTTGATCATGTCTTATAGAGATAAGGAAAAAGTTCCTGCCAGCAAAAAAGTCTTTAGGTACCTTCCTTTTGTACCTTGCAGTTAACATTTATGGGCTTTTTAGTTGTTGTCTGTGGCCACATCCACACTAATCCATTTTCATTTGAGAAACCCTTCTTCAGTTTCCTAACATCATCGTTTTTCTAAGTATGCAGTAATGGAGAGTGCTTTTGAAACGCTCCATTTTCGGTGGAGGAAAATGCTGTTCCATTGTGGATGAGAGGCGTAAATGTATACGTAGCAAAACCAATGCATTTTCAAATTAAAAAGTATTGGTGTGGACATGGTTCATAATGTAGCACAAAGAAGAGAAAAGATATCTGTAAAAGTTTTCTACATTTTTCTTAATGGATAACAAGCATCTCTATCTTTCAACAACGTCTAACCAACCACATAAAAACACATTTTGAAATAAGTTCCACCTTACAGTATCTACTCCCTTAATCATCACTGATAAATGTGTGTAAGAGACACTTATATGTATGCTTAATCATCTTTAATGACAAAACCTGTTCTCTGGAATCCTACATGCTCTAGTGACTCATCACTAATTGGATTAATGATTGTGAGCTTCACTCAAAGTGGACAACAGCAGTTTAATAAATCATCTGTTAATTGTACTAAAGCATAGTATTTTTGTTTTGTGGGGAAAGAAACACTTAATCTCCATTAGAGAAGATCAAACATTAAAATGGAGCAGCAAAAAATTACACTACGTGATGAGCGCACATTGTTATTGCTACATTGGTATCAGGGCCGCAACCACTACAGTCCCTCGCAATATTCAGAAAAGTGGCTGATCACTATGGGGTTTTTAATGACCGATTCTTAAAATTGATTGGAGAATGCAACTGTTAACCTTCGGCATCTATGGGCTTCATTGGACTTAGTGATTAAAGTTTGCTAATTGAAAATGGTGAGTAGCTAATCAGGAGACTGATTTATGAACGGGACCTTTAGGTGGCCCTGTGCATGAACATTAGCCTCAAATTTCAATAAATCACCAGAGTTAGAGCATGTTAGATGTGCAAAATGCATGTCTTTTATCTTGATTACATACTTAAAAGAATGTTAGAGGAATAGTTTTTTTCACCATGTTTATATTTATAAGTTTATAAAAGATATATGGACTCAACCTGTCTACACTCCTATTTATCTCATAATAATAATCATGGCTAATATATATATTGAAATCACCTAAAATATTACGTCTACCACCCTGAAGTTATGACATGATTCTTATAAAGATCTTAGAAATCTTAACAAGATTACATTTAAACTTAAAAACTAAGTCTCTATGATGTTCTTGTTCCTACTGTAGATATGGCTCGGGATCCTCCTTCAGTGAAAGTCTATGGGTTTTATTGTCTGTTTTCTTTTCTGTCCATTGAACAAACGGAAAGATGAGTTACGCCCAGAGTTTGATATTTACCTGAAAGGCAGTTCTTACCTGAAATCTACAAATTTTATCTTCTTCATTTTTTAAAACAACGTTATTTGCAATCTATCCAAACACAACCCTTGGTTTGAAAGTAACGCAAAAGAATATTTCAACGTCCCGTCAACAAAGTCCTTCACTTTATCAAGTTTATGAAGAACCGTGAGCCTTAATTACCATACTCATGCAGATCCTAAACTGAATCATGTTTGTTTTCAATCTCTTAATAAGACCCTTATAAAAAATTCAGCTATAGTGTAATCACAGCAGTGGGGCCATACGCCTTGGTTCAAATTAGGTTATTTTTGTAGACGTAATTAATTGTAGAGCTCTCAAGTACAAAAAGATGCACACAGACAAATGCATGCATGGCCCACTCATCCTTGTGTTTACAAAAATAAACATATACAACAAAGTTATAAATTATTAATTATTTTAGCCTTTCTATCTTGGTATGCCATTCTACCTTTGTAATTCTTGTGAAAACAGTTCTGTATTTGGGTTATCGTATCATGCAACTGTTTGCATTATTCCTCAATGTGCAAATCTGAAATGCCATATTGACATAATGAGAACACACCAAGGAGAAGCTTTGACTGATTTGACTGCAAAAAATTAATAGAAGCACTGTCTCTGTGAAGTCATTGATACCGTTTTTAGATGTACCTGACCAAGGATTCTTGCAGCTGTAATGCCAAAGAATATTATCATCTGATGATGTCCCCTGTCTTGTTCTTCATGGATGGCCCACTTTGATCAGGGCTGTTAATCGGGACAGCTGAAATTATGAACCATAAAATTAACGTTTTATTACCACTAAGGGACAAAGAGAGTAAATTATAAATTTATCTGAAATCTGAGTTAAGTGCATAAAATAAATCTCTGATGACTGGGTGGTCAATTTGTATTGCACATTGACAAAAGCATTTATGACTGTAATAAATATTATAATCAAATTTCAAGCAAATATTTCTGCTTGTGTCTGTCAAAAGCATGATGTTAACAACACAGCTGGTTAGTACTATTAAAGAAATAGTTTAGCCAAAATTTAAAACTTTTGTCATTATTTACTCATCCCTCATTCCAAACCCATACTGTATGATTTTCTTTTTCTGTGGAACACTAAATTATGTATTTTAAAGAATGTGTATATAATCTGATCAGCCACAACATTAAAACCACTGAGAGGTGAAGTGAATAACATTTATTATCTCGTTAAAATGGCACTTGTCAAGGGGTGGGATGAAAAATGTAATGCTGTCCATGATAGAAAGGTGTCAGAGCACACAGTGCATCGCAGCTTGCTGCATATGGGGCTGCGTAGCCACAGACCAGTCATAGTGTCCATGCTGACCCCAGTCCACCGCCGAAAGTGCCTACAATGGGCACGTGAGTGTCAGAACTGGACCATGGAGCAATGGAAGAAGGTGGCCTGGTCTGATGAATCACGTTTTCTTTTAGATCATGTGGACGGCTGGGTACGTGTGCGTCATTTGCCTAGGGAAGAGATGGCAGCAGGATGCACCATGGGAAGAAGGCAGTGAGATGCTTTGGGCAAAGTTCTGCTTTGAAACCTTGGGTCCTGGCATTCATGTGGATGTTACTTTGACACGTGCCACCTACCTAAAGATTGTTACAGACCACGTACACCCCTTCATGGCAACCTTATTCCCTGATGGCAGTGGCCTCTTTCAGCAGGATAAACACTCTGCAACACTGCAAAAATTGTTCAGGAATGGTTTGAGGAATGTGACAAAGAGTTCAAGGTGTTGACTTGGCCTCCAAATTCCCCAGATCTCAATTCGACTGAGCATCTGTGGGATGTTCTGGACCAACAAGTCTGATTCATGGAGGCCCCACCTCGCAACTTACAGGATTTAAAGGATCTGCTGCTAACGCCTTGGTGCCAGATACCACAGGACACCTTCAGAGGTCTTGTGGAGTCCATACTTCGATGGGTCAGAGCTGTTTTGGCAGCACAAGGGGGACCTACACGATATTAGGCAGGTGGTTTTAATGTTGTGGCTGATCGGTGTATGAAATAGCAATGGATAGTGTCTCAATTTAACACTTCAAAAAGCATCCAAAAGTGTTATACATGTAGTCCATGTGACTAATGCATCATTTACCAAGTCTTACGATTCCAAGGCATACAATCACTTTGTATGATGAACAGATCAAAATGCATACTGTATGTATATATGAGTTGACCAATGGCATGAGTTTGGCTTGGGACATCTGTTTTTCTGACCAATAGGTCTTTATCACACATCTGTAATCACAAAGCAGAAGCTTTCATTTGGAATTATGTATTTATTTATGTACAGTTCATCTCAAATACTTCATCTAAACCTTCCAATCATTACCCGGTGATGATGAAACACAGAAAAGTGTTCGTTTAGGTCAACTGGTAGAGCATGGCGCTAGCAAATCTTAAGATCATAGGTTTGATTCCCAGGGAATACATGAACTGATACAATGTATATCTTGAATGCATTGTGAGTCATTTGGACAAAAGTGTCTGCCAAATGCATAAATGTAAATGTAAGAAATATGGCAGGGCCATTTCTAGCTATAAGAGGTATAAGCAGCTGCTTAGGGCTACCAGGAGGCCCCGCAAAGCAAGGTTGTTTTTAATTGATAACATTTTTTTTATTTTTAAATATATACTAAAAGCTGCGAGTTGTTAATTTATTGTTACATTTTTGGTGTTTTTATGTAGCTAGTATATTCCAATTTTAAGTTAATATATTGGGCAGGGGGCCTTCAAGTAGGATTTTGCTTAGGGCCCCAATACGCTCTGAAACAGCCCTGAAAAATGGTATCAAGTTATTCAATGCATTTTATGATTTTAAAGGAGAGCGTGTACATTATGTGAGTCGACAGCCCTTTGCTGAGCATAACTCTTTTTTTATTAGAGAAATGCAAGTATATAGTACAAACAAGAGTACATAAACACATTAAAAATGTTACATTATGAGTATAATGACATTATACAGAGTATGAGTAATGATAATGATCACATTGCTTTCATGTACTTACATTTAACATAATCTCCAGGTATGTTATAATATTCATTTATAAATGTTCAAATAAACTTTCTGATAACAGAAAATAACAGGTTTAATCATTGTATATGTTTGATTATATCCTCGTGGTTTGAGTGTGATAATTGGGGAAGCATTCACTAGCAACCAAGTACAGCAAGATGAATTGCAATGGTGAGATTTAAATGCAATGGAAATAATGTTTCAGCGTGTTCTCTTCTGACTTGAATTGAGTACACAAATCCTCTGGGAGAAACCTGGGAACACTTCGCCCTAATAATCATCTCACGCAGATACTGTTGTACATTAAAATGGAAGATGACACATATAGTAAAGTGCTGTGTCAAGATAAAGAGAGTTTAAACTGTTGATGTGTACTGTCAAGTGCATCTAAGTTTGTTAATTTATTTATACAAACTGTCAGTCGTTCATAAACAGAGTTTTAGGTGGAGGTTTGATTATGCTACTATTCGGAGATGGATGTGACAACATGCGACTGTGATAAAGGTTTATATTATACAGGGGGAGTGTTGTGGGAAACTGTTTGAAAACAGTCATTATTTCAATTTGGTGACAGTAGTGCAGAAATTATACACTGTACCTTTAACGAAAATCAACCTGATTTCCATATTTTTGGTTTCTTTTCAGTATTTCAAATGTGTTTGAAGCATCTGGTATTGTTTGGATGTTTAAAATCTACAATACTTTAATCCCATTTTCCTCCCAGCATTCACATAATTTGGTTTAAGGACTACTACATTCAATACCTTTGACTTTTTAATTCGTAATCCACATGAAATTTAATTTTATAGAGGGAAAAAACAAAGACAGAGACAAACAAGAAACCTGACTTGACATCACCCATGAATTTAAGTTATTAAAATTCAGAGAATTTCAACAAATGTAGAGGCTGATCCTTTTATATGTATATTCAGTTGCAGAGAAAAGAAACAACACAACTTTATTCAAATCCACCAATTAGAGGAATAATGTCTGTCTTTAAGCTATTGAAAATCTAATCAGACAGTTTACCATCCACAAAAAGCTTTGTACATTATAGTTGAGATAAAATGATCTGAAATAAACATCACATTGTTTCACTGAAGTAAGGAAATGTCTTTAATGGAGAACCTTTGAAGCCAAAGTGACAAGGCATATTATTCCCCTCCCCCCACCCCCCCTTTTTTTTTTTTTGGCATTTAGAAAATAACTAAACTAAAAGTATTCTCTAGTTAGGCTACACAGTTTCTGAAAAAATTAAACCAATTTTTGGCATTAGTCCACAGTATGTGTAAAGGTGACCTTTTAAATTTGAGTGTGAAAAATTGCAGGCGGCAGCCCAAAAATTGCCCCAGATTTGTTGAGTTGCATCAGAGTTGCAGCACAAGCCTATTCAGGACATCGTCATTTCTTTCACTACTCATTACAACACTAAACTTCTCTTAAAGCAGCTGATGTTGGGGCTGTGTTCAACAGCATGCATTAGCTGTATGCTCCACTTATGCAGCGAGGCCATTCGGCACTGAGAATGAATAGTCTCATCTGTCTTCTGCGCTCAGCAAGCCAGCCTAGTAATAGAGGCCCAAGGTGTTGCATGGCTGGCCTCACAATCTGTTTTCATTTGGATGGCATTTTATTATATACAAGATGTATTTCCCCCTGATGTAATGTATAAGACCCAGATACCTTCAGTTGTCAAAACCTGAAATGACAGGTTTAAGAAAATGAGGAAGAATTGATATAAATAAACACAGAAGCTAAAAGGGGAACATCTATGTAAGATGCTAGAATTCAAACCTTTATATTCAAGCAATATATATTCAAGTCCATACAGAAGATAGTGTTTAAAAAACAAAACAAACAAATAGCTGAAAGTAGTGTTCATAGCTTACGGCCAGCCAGATCAACATTTGCATTTACATTTAATAATTTAAACATTCTTTACATTACTTTACAGAGCGGCCGATTAAATATAATTAATTAAATATAACCCTCAACAATAGTCTATTACCATCCTGGCCAGTGTCCAAAGTAAATGCACACTAAGAGAGGAAAGGAGTTTTCAGATGAAAGCAGTGGGTTGAACATTACCTGACTGAGGCTACAAACAAATCACATCTAAATCACTTCATCTCCTCACTGTCACTGTCACATGATCAAAATGAAATTCAATCTACTGAAGGATGACTGAGGAGCTCTGGGTGAACCCTGTTCATTTCTCAAGTCCCTTTATCATGGTGTCCATTCATCAAAAAGAATATCAGTGAGATTCAGCTTTCTACCACCTGTTCTCTCTGCTTATGTGTGGAATGTTTCCCTCACTGAAGTGGACCATGTGGTCAGCACAGCCCTGTAAGTACATAACTCTAAGCTGCAAACATGTGTATAAAAAGTCCATTATTAATCTTCACATGGAATAACCAACACACTCTCACGGCGAAATCATCAGGATTCATACGACTTTTCTAAATTTGGCTAGTTCGTAAGATATCATGCGACTGCACTCGTTTGAATTCCTATGACTTTCACTACAGCCATTGACGTCGCTGGACATCGTTTCCATCTAATACTTGACAATTACTTGCTTCTGTCACACAACAGCTTCCTATCGTGTTTACACACTCTACTGATTGGTTAAGTTTAGATAAGGGGTTTGGGTAAGGGCATAATATTAATAAGTATGTCCTTATGAGACATGGAACTTGCGCTTACTTAGGCATTAGACATCCGGGAATTTGCACGTGATGAAGTTGTACGAGTTTATGCAAAGAACATCGTGCGAGACCGTACAAAACAGCCAACTCATAAATTATGTACGACTTTTCATGAGATCGGGTTGGAATAAAGGTTGAGTCAGCTCCATGTATTTCCTCAGATGAGCGCGGTCCACTGCTGATAGTGCATCTCAATTTACTTTAAAGGGTGTTGAAAATACTATCCGCTACAGAGATCCAGAGAACCAAGAGGAGAAGTTTTTGGTGAGGGAAGAGCTGAGAAGAGTGAGAGTGACTTTGAAAAAGAAGAGCAGTTTAGTTGATCCAGTTGTTAAGGGAAGCCACACTGTTTAAACCTGTCTTCGAGTTTTGAGAACATCATTCATATTTTATGATACAGCCTATCATTCGTTTCAGTTGTCACAATTAATGTGACATCAGTTCTTCGTTTTCAAAACTATTTTTTTTTTGTTTTTTTGCAATATTTGAAATAAACATAAAACAATGCTTTCATGGAACAAGCTTTGCCCTTCAGAACACCTAAACACACTGAGATACTGTAGAAACCTTGAAATAGCAATAATTTATGTAATACAATTTCTGCAATGTTCAACAAGGAAAGTCATGAAGATAAAGTGAATTCCAACCTGGCCTCTTAGAATCACGTTCCTATACCTACATTTTTGCTAAATTATTTTTATATGGCTCGTTGTTCATATCGGGGGAGTTTCCTGGTGAAATAAACACTAGAGGCGCTACAACAACAATTACTTTTATTAACTTTTATACAAATCATGAGTAAAACAGCAGACTATCAGTTCATAAACACTAACTTTTGGCTCTTTTCCTCACGTATGACTTGTCTAAAGGTACATTTTAACGTTTACATTACAGAACCAACTACATTTACAGGCTTATTCAACTGTGATTAAGTTGTGTGAAAGTTAAAAATTCTGTAATACAGCGTTGCATGCACAACTCGAGGACTGTGGTATGAGCCGTGCAGAGTTAAAAGTGTTATACAAGTACCTCACATTTGCTTTTTATGACATTATCGGTCAGGTTTAGGTTTAAGGTTTAGCGTAGGAAGGTTTTGTTGAGGGGTATTCAGAAAGCTGTTTAAAAATAAAATAGTTTATTTTTGCAGTTCCATTTGGTGGCACTAGTGGCGCAGAAATTACATACTTCAGCTTTAACCTTAAAAAACCCATCTCTTTGGGAAAACATTTAACTCGTTTTTAGCGCCACTCAGTGGACATTTCACCTTGGAACTGCTGCGATGCATGTAATGAACCACATAATGCAAAAATGTCACCACAGTCACATCATTTTCATGAGATCACTTTGGTGAATTAAGTTTCAATCATTTCACTCCACTGAAAAGAGTTTCTTGAAAGATTTGTACTGACATTAAGGAGAGAATTCATTTCATAATAACTGCTACTATTCATACATAACACTATGTATTTCCCAAAGGGCACCAGAACTTATATTTAATACTATTTATCTGTTATGTTTTCACAAAGACTCACTCTGACAAAAGTGCTTTTATACTTGAGATGTTTTTTGATCTCCTGTAATCCTACAAAGTGCTTGAGGTTAAATGCTGCATTTACCAGCATCAGGACCATGTTGACAAATTATAATTCGCTTGATGATAATAAAGATAAATACCTGCTGAGGAGCTTAATGGGGCTCCATGTGTCCTGAATGATATTGCGACTTTTTTGTTTCCTGTGGTTTTGCGTCTTATGATCTCTATCTTCGTTAATGAATGCAGAGTGAAGTCATTTGTCAAAGTAGATGTCTGATGGATCATCAGGGGTTTATCTGTGCACTAGGTGCCACAGCTGAGAATATTATCAACCATGCTGCATCGCAAGACTTCACCATGACCTTCATTTGCATGTTCTTTGTGGGGCATTCTGGGTAATATTTGGCCAATTCAGTGTTTCTCTATGTTTTCTTTCTCAACTTTAAGTAAGTTTGCTCTAGTGATTCCTTGAAGAGTGTGAGCAATCAATAACTTGTCGGAAAGCTCATTCAAACACTCATGGATTTAATTGGAAGGTTAAAGAGAAAACATTTATCCAGGGAAATTATATCAGTTTTCTGCATTACACTGGGGTTTAGATTAATTTTATTATTGGTCTGGGGACAAAGTGGAAAATGAAAATTGATTCGGAGAGATGGTACTCTCAGGGAACTCTCAGTATCACACAAGTGTCAAAGCCATTCCCACACATACATTACATCCCGATTTAGATCACTCAGATGTAGCTATAGCTTTCCATCACCACTAAATTATGCTTATCTACAATTTATGTGAGTGATCATTTAATACTATGAGAATGTGAGCAATATTGCATGTAGAGGGGTTAAACAGTCAGATTACAATATTATCAGTTTAACAAATTCAGTGAAAATCCAAATGGAAAAATGAACATGAACTGCAGGCATTGGAGCTGGAATGAACTCTACAAGTTTGTGCAAAACATTTTATGTGCTTCGATGGAAGCAAGGAAATCTGACCTTTTGTACATAGTATTTAACATGAACCAGTTCACTAATTTGCCTATTTGATTAGTGACCCAGAAATAGTGCAGAATCTTTAATAATTTAATAATTTTAGAATTCTTCTTCATTTCATGTCATAAATTTATTTTAAACTATTCAAAATTCTAAAACTTTCTGTTTATTTCTAGGTTTAATACAAAATAAAAATAAAAACAAATACCAGATTTTCAGTGTGGTTTCAGATGTTTGGACTCATATGTTTGTGTCAAAAAACTAAAAGAACTGGGCCTGAAAATTAATATTTAGGGATGCATGATTTTACACTTCCTTTATAAACTTTAACTAAGCTTCATATGTTGCAAACATTATCTGTACATGAGTTTGCTGTTTGGCAGACAGAGATAAAAGATATTGTCTCGCAGTTTGTCAGCAATAATTAAAGTTTGCATTCATTTAACAGCGTTTAGTCATACCATACGCAACAATGTTTTTTCAGTGCTTTTATTCTTGTGGTATGGGCCAGATACTGGATCATTTGAATTCTTTCACTCAACATCTCTTTCATGTATAAGGTTCTCAATTTTCTATTGAGCACCAAACCCTGAAATGTCATAGTGCACACTATCAGAAGAGTCGCTGATTAAACTGCATTATGAGTCATGTTTTTAAAAAACAGCATGGAGCTCCGACCCAGTACACTTTTTAAATACTAATATCCAATACCCTTTTTAAATTGTCAAGAGTTGTCAGTGCATGCTTTTCAGTATCTAACCACTGAATGGCTAAAAGATAAAGCCAAATTAATTCCCAATTCATTAATACTTTCCATACACCTGTTTTGTCCCAACTGAGACACACCAACACACACACACATACATGCCACTATTTACTGTGGTTGTTTATGCTTACAGCTGGATACTCTGTGCTTTGTGTAGACTAATGCACATTGAATTAATCCATAAAGAGGCTTACAGCACCTAGATAACAGTAATGTAAGAAAAGGCTGAATGGCTAGATGTTAAAAGAAGTGGTTATGAGCCCTGCTGATGACAGGATCCATTTCTCACTTGGTAGGTGATGTGAGTGATGCACTCCAATATCAGCCACTACCTTGTCAGCAATAAGATTCCACCTGCCTCCACATGCAGTTTTATTTATGGTTAGTCACCCACATCTCAAATTATTTAGACACCAGTCCACACAGCCTCTTATTATATAGCATTAATATCTAATTTGAGCTAATATCGCTAAAAAGCTAATTGCTTATTTAATCAAAAAATACCTGCATGATTTTACACCAGGTGAAATTCAAAATCTCTACCCACAATCTGATCAGCAGCAGATGCTGTCCATTCAAAATACATGATATTATTCAACTTCAGGTCCCTTTTGTTGAAATGATCATGAATTCAGTTACTATTCGGTAAATCTATGCTAAATCTAGTCAAACTTTATATTAGGTGTCTTTACTATTATTTATATTAAACCATAAAGCGTTTGATACAATGTCCCTATTGTGAAATTCTACAGAACTATTATGAGATTCGCATTTGCTAGTACAAAGGTTAGGGTCAGGGCTAAGGGTGAGGTTAAGGATTGGGATTAGGGTTAAGGTTACTAGAGTTAGGATTGCAGGATTCTTTTCGCAGAAAAAGAAATGTACCTTGTAATAAATTGTAAGATAAGACAACTACCTGTAATAAAAAGTGGGAACCAATTTTTTGTCATGTTTACATACTGAAAATGCATTACATCCTCATTAGGATGCAATCCTGACTGCAACGGATCAATATATGTTTGAACGGGAACAAGCTTTCTTCAAGTTAACACCCTTAACACATAAAATTCAATAATGAGCCTTGTTTTCGTCTGCAGATCCTACATGATTAATTGGGGGATTTTAAATTAGGTCACATCTGGAAAAGACAAAAGAACCACACAGCCTGACCCACCTCTTTTTTGTTGAGCAACACCTTGTTTTCACACAGCATTTCTGGACCATGCAATATTTATACCTTACTTGACAGGATTTCAGTGCATCCAAGGTGGCAGTCTTCTCCATGAATTAGCTTGGAAATCAATGACATCACCAGACACAGAGAACAGCTTCACAATGGGACTTAAGATTTGGCAGAATTTTTTTTATTGCACAATGAGAATGGGGAGGGTTACTGTGTTTCTTATGCTACATTAACTTTCCCTCCCTTTGAAGAGTTTGCTATTATAAGGTGTGTGAAATAAAATTGTAGTGTGATCTGTACTTAGACCGCAAAATACATCCCTACACTACATACATTACAAAAACCTTATAACTTGATTGGGTTGCATAGCCTTTTTAAGCAACCCAGAACACTAATGTAAGTCTGAGACATAGAAATCTATAGATTTCTTTAGTTAAAGGGATAATTCACCCAAAAATGAAAATTCTCTCATCCCATCTCAGATGTGTATGACTTTCTTTCTTCTGCTGAACACAAATGAAGACTTTTAGAAGAATATCTCAGCTCTGTAGGTCCATACAATGCAAGTGAATGGTGGCCAGAACTTCGAAGGTCCAAAAAGCATATAAAGGCGTAATAAAAATAATCCAGTGGTTAAATTCATGTGCTCACACTTCTATGAAATGAGATCTACTTTTTCTCAACAAATAATAACACAAACTCTTTATGTAAGAATTGTACTCAAGACTTCAGAAGCGATATGTCAGGTGTGGGTAAGAAACTGATAATTTTTTTAAGTCCTTTTTTAGTATTAATTCTCCTCCCTGCTCAGCAAAAAAAAAAAAAAAAAAAAAAAAAAAAAGAAGAAGAATGTGAAAGTGGATATTTATAGTAAAAAAATACTTAAATATTGGTCTGTTTCTCACCCACACCTATCATATTGCTTCTGAAGACATGCATTTAACCACTGAAGTCTTATGGATTACTTTTATGCTGCCTTTATGTGCTTTTTGGACCTTCAAAGTTCCTGCCACCATTCACTTGCTTTGTATGGACCTACAGAGCAGAGATATTTTTCTAAAAATCTTTGTGTTCAGCAGAAGAAAGAAAGTCATAAACATCTGGTATGGCATGAGGGTGAGTAAATGATGAGAGAATTTCCATTTTCGGGTGAACTATCACTTAAAAAACGTCTGTCTACTGGGAAAATGCAACTTTAAGATTTTAAGCCTATTATTTTACAAAAAGCAACACTTGAAAGTTGTAAAGGCAGTTAAAAATATAATGTGTACTGTATTTAATCACTAAAAATGTAACAAAGTGTGCATTGTGTTTGTTAAAATAATCAAAGCACGATGCTAACAAAAATTCCTGCAGAGAATGCAATGTAAACATTTAAAGCAACTAGCAAGATGTAAGAATAGCGATGAAAGCTGTGTCTCACTTTTGTCAGCACTCTTTTTTTTTTGAGAGATCAACATCAGAGGTGACACAGATGCAAACCCAATCTCTGGAGTGTAGAGGCATGATGGATTACTCGTTAGTTTTGTTTTGAGATTTCCCCCAGAGAAATGACACTGAAACTGACAGGGAGACACAGGTGGTCTCTTTCACTGATTTACGACAATGGCGTCTTGTACTGAAGTCTCATACAAATTTTGTAAATGTCTTGTTTTAAGTTTTATGACGGAATCTAAATGTATGTTTTGATGATTCGTCACAAACATCATTCATCCTCAACAAGGAACCTTGTTAAGATTGTTTAGAAATTAAGCATAATAAATTAAGTATCCTTCAAGGCATAGTTCACCCAATAATTAAAATTCTGTCATCATCATTCTGTCAGCATAGGAGATGACAGAATATTCATTTCTGGGTGAACTTTCCCTTAACGTGCAGACATAGACTACTCAGTGCAACTGAAAGACCTTCTCAATAAATGTCTATTGATAACATTCCAGTAAAAGGAAACAACTGAGCTTTCAATGAACACAAAGACACCACTTTAGGTTGCCAAAGTGTTAGCAGAGGTTCTGATTCACCTTTTAAAAAGCCAGATAGATGAAGAGGAAATGGCCACTGCAGCTGGTAATTAAACATGTCAGTGCTTTAGATGGGATTGGCAAGCAGGTTGGCTGGAGGTGGAAGGAGGCTTCTGGATTTGGACCAGGGCTTCCTGCAGCTGAATCCACAGACTTGTTTTACCACCTGTGGGTCTAGATATCTGCTGAGGAGGTCTGTGGGGGCTAATATCATCTGTCTATCTCTCAGACACACCTCCATCTCTTTTAGTGTTCTCTTCATATGCTTCAGCAATTACCATTTTACTCTGTGTGATGCATGTATGAAGGGTGGGAATATGCATGCATAATTTCACCAGCCATTTTTCCAATTATATTATATATTGTCCCTGGCCTTGAAAGTGGACTTGGGTCTATTTTTTGTCAACTGTAGTCCACTTTTTGTTCATGTTGTTTTTTAGGAACCCAGTTTAGGCTTCCCCTAAAGGTATTTTGTTAGAATTCCTGTCCAACTTCTTTTTGAAAATACTAGGAAAAGAAAAAGAAAAAAGAAAAAGAAAAAAATTATTTCTTCTTGTGCATCATTTCTTCCAAGCATTTCTTATCAAATGTCAGTCTGAGATGCCCTACGTTTTGCTCACCATACTGGCTAGTAGATAAGCAAAATCACCTGTGACAGTTACTCATGTCGGCACTAATGATGTCTGGCTTCGCCAGTCGGAGATCACTAAAGATAATGTTAAAGAGGTGTGTAAACTTGCAAAAATGATGTCAGACACTGTAATATGCTCTGGCCTCCTCCCTGCTCGTCATGGTGATGAGATTTATAATAGATTAGTGTCACTGAATGGCTGGATGTCTGAGTGGTGTCCGGAGAATAGCATAGGATTTATAGACAATTGGAAGAGTTTTTGTGTTAGACTTGACCTGCTAAAAAGAGACGGACTCCATCCTTCCAGGGAAGGTGCCGCTCTCCTCTCTAGTAATTTGGCTCATAGTCTTAATAATGATAGTATTTTTCTAACTGGGGCCCAGGTCAGGAAGCAGACAAACTGGTTAATCTGAACGTCTGCTAGCTGCCTTGAGACGTCACACAGGTCACATAAACTACAACACATAGAGACTTTATCACCTAGATATCATATAGAGACTGTGTCTGTTACATGAACTACTAAACACAAACCCCTCACTAAATCATTTAGAAAAAATGTGATTAAGGTCATACTTGAAAAAAATAAAAATATATATTTTTTAAGATAAACATCATATAAAGGTAGGGCTACTAAACATTAGATCTCTTTCTACCAAAACACAAATTGTAAATGAAATTATTATAGATCATAGTTTGGATGTGCTCTGTTTGACTGAAACCTGGCTTAAACTGGATGAATATATTAGTTTAAATGAATCTACTCCCCCAGGTTGTTGTTATAAACATGAGCCTCATCTGAAGGGTTGAGGAGGACGTGTTGCTACAATTTACAGTGAAGTTTTTGGTGTTACTCTGAGGACAGGGTATAAGTTTAAGTCTTTTGAACTAATAATGCTTAATATGACACCATCAGATACAAATAAAAACAATCTCTGTTGTCTTTTGCCCTTGCTACAGTATATAGATCACCTGGGCCTTATTCTGATTTCCTTGGTGAAGTTGCAAATTTTCTATCAGATCTAGGAGTTAATGTAGATAGAGCTTTAAATGTTGGTGACTTCAACATTCACATAGATAATGAAAATGACACATTGGGATTAGCATTTATCGATATTCTCAACTCTCTTGGAGTCAGACAAAATGTGACAGGACCAACTTATCGCCATAATCATACGCTAGGTTTAATTCTGTCATATGGAGTTGATGTTGATACTATTGAAATTCTACCGCACAGCAATGACATCTCAGATCATTACCTCATCTCTTGTTTGCTGTGATCAGCTAATGTCACTTAATCTACACCACGCTATCGTTCAGGTAGGCAAGGCAAGGCAAGGCAAGGCAAGTTTATTTAAATAGCACATTTCATACACAATGGCAATTCAAAGTGCTTGACATACATTTTAAAGAAAATACAAGATACATAAACAAAATAAAAACCAATTAAGAACATGATATAAGAATAAAAATAAATGATTAAAATGGATAAGAAGAAAAAGAATATTAAATTGTTAACACCATCCATAACTGTTGTTAACCTTCCCTGATTAAACAGAGGATAACCAAAAATTGTTAACACACACTTTAATTGTTGTTAACCTTCCCTGATTAAACAGAAGATAACCAAAAATTATTGATTCACACATTGATTGTTGTTAACCTTCCCTGGCACAGCAGAGGATAACTAAGTTGTTAACACCATCCATAACTTTTGTTAACCTTCCCTGATTAAACAGAGGAGTGTAAACACATTGAGAAAAAGTTATATAAAAATAAAATAAAAAGAATGAAACAGAATAATTAAAATGAAAGAAAGACAAAAGCAAAATGATTCAGTGAAATCAATAAGTGCAGTACAATGCTCAGTCAGAAAATGCACAGCTAAACAGATGTGTTTTCAGTTTGGATTTAAATGTGGCTACTGTTGGGGCACATCTAACCTCTTCTGGAAGCTGGTTCCAGCTGTGGGTGGCATAATAGCTAAACACTGTCTCACCTTGTTTTGAGTGAACCCTCTGTATGTCTAACTAACTTGATCCTAATGATCTGAGAGGTCTGTTAGGTTTACACTGGTGGCCAAAAGTTTGGAATAATGTACAGATTTTGCTGTTTCGGAGGGAAATTGGTACTTTAATTCACCAAAGTGGTATTCAACTGATCACAAAGTATAGTCAGGACATTACTGATGTAAAAAACAGCACCATCACTATTTGAAAAAAGTCATTTTTGATCAAAAAATTTATCATTTCCAACAGCCATCACTCCAACACCTTATCCTTGAGTAATCATGTTAAATTGCTAATCTGGTACTAGAAAATCACTTGCCATTATATCAAACACAGTTGAAAGCTATTTGGTTCGTTAAATGAAGCTTAACATTGTCTTTGTGTGTGTTTTTGAGTTGCCACAGTATGCAACAGACTGGCATGTCTTAAAGTCAATTTTAGGTCAAAAATGGCAAAAAAGAAACAGCTTTCTCTAGAAACTTGTTAGTCAATCATTGTTTTGAAGAATTAAGGCTATACAATGCTTGAAATTGCCAAATAAACTGAAGATTTCATACAAAGGTGTACACTATAGTCTTTAAAGACAAAGGACAACTGGCTCTAACAAGGACAGAAAGAGATGTGGAAGGACAGATGTACAACTAAACAAGAGGATAAGTACACCAGAGTCTCTAGTTTGAGAAATAGACACCTCACGTGTCCTCAGCTGACAGCTTCACTGAATTCTACTCGATTAACACCAGTTTCATGTACAACAGTAAAGAGAAGACTCAGGGGTGAAAACCTTATTGGAAGAATTGCAAAGAAATATCCACTTTTGAAACAGAAAATAAAAAAGAAAATGTTAGAGTGAGCAAAGAAGCACAGACATTGGACAACAGATAACTGGAAAAGAGTGTTATGGATCTTACACCCATTGAACTTTTGTGGGATCAGCTAGATTGTAAGGTGCATGAGAAGTGCCCGACAAGACAGCCACATCTATGGCAAGTACTACAGGAAGCGTGGGGTGAAATGTCACATGAGTATCTGGACAAACTGACAGCTAGAATGCCAAGCATCTGCAAAGCTGTCATTGCTGCATGTGGAGGATTTTTTGATGAGAACTCTTTGTAGTTTAAGAAGTTCTGAAATGTAAAAAAAAATTGTAATAGTAATTTTTCACATTATTAATGTCCTGACTATATATTGTGATCAGTTGAATGCCACTTTGGTGAATAAAAGTACCAATTTATTTCCATAAGAGTAAATCTTTACATTAATCCAAACTTTTGGCCGCCAGTGTATATTCAACAAGCATATCTGAAATGTATTTAGGCCCTTGGCTATTGAGTGATTTATAAACGAGAAATAGTACTTTTAAATCAATTCTAAATGTAACTGGAAGCCAGTGTAAAGACCTGAGGACTGGAATAATATGCTTAGATTTTTTGGTTTGGGTAGCGGCATTCTGAATGAGCTGCAGGTGGCTAATGGTCTTTTTGGGAAGGCCGGTTAGGAGTCCATTGCAGTAGTCTACCCTGCTAATGATGAATGCATGAACAAGTTTCTCTAAGTCTTGACTGGATAAAAACATCTAATTCTGGCTATATTTTTTAGATGGTAGTATACTGATTTAGTTATTGGTTTGATGTGACTACTGAAATTAAGGTCTGACTCCAAAATGACACCAAGATTTCTCACGTTATTTTTTTGTATTTAGGCCCTTGGAGCCAAGGTATGTATTCACCTTTGCAATTTCGCCTTTGTTGCCAAATACAATGACCTTATCATTGTTTAACTGAAGGAAGTTTTGGCACATCCAACTGTTAATTTATTCAATGCACTGGCACAGAGAGTCCATGGGGCTGTAGTCATTTGGTGAATGGGCTAGATAGATCTGGGTATCATCTGCATAGCTGTGGTATGCAATTTGGTTCTTTTTCATAATTTGGCCAAGTGGAAGCATATACAGGTTGAACAGGAGTGGTGCAAGAATTGAGCCTTGTAAGAATCCACACGTCATGGGTGTCCACTCAGAATCCCAGAGAGCCCTACCCGGTTTTCAAATCTGTCTAGGAGAATGTTGTGGTCCACAGAGTCAAAAGCAGCACTGAGATCTAATAACCAGCACTGATATTTTGCCTGAATCAGTATTTAGCCAAATATCATTAAGGATCATTATGAGTGCCGTCTCTGTGCTATGATGCGGTCTGAAACCAGAATGTAAATTGTCCAAGTAGCCATTCGAGATTATGAATTTGTTCAGCTGATTGAAAACAACCTTTTCAATGATTTTGCCTATGAAAGGTAGAATCTATTCTACTATTCTTTCGACCACTAAAGATAGCTTCACTAATAATCTTCCAGAATTGTCTCACATACTCAGTAAGCCAAAAAGGAACTATGCAATCAACTGTCACAGCACCTCAGAAAAAAGTGTCTCATAATTTTCCTCATGAGCAACTTCAATCCTTCACTGTCATAGGTCATGAAGAGCTAACAAAACTTCAATCAAAAGCCACAACATGTATGTTAAATTCAATACCAACTAAGCCCTTAAAAGAGGTATTCCCTTTAATCACAGAACCTCATCTTAATATTATTATCTCATCATTATCCTTAGGACATGTCCCAAGAAACTTTAAAATGGCAGTTATCAATCTGCTTATTAAGAAGCCACAGCTTAATCCTGGGGAACTGGCTAATTACAGACCGATTTCAAATCTACCATTTATGTCGAAAATACTATAAGGTAGTGTCCTCCCAACTATGTTCATTTCTCCAGAGAAATGGTATATATGAACAATTTCAGTTAGAATTTAGGCCCCATCACAGTACAGAGACTGCACTTATCAGAGTTACAAATGACTTGCTCTTATCATCTGATCACGACTGCATTTCTCTTCTAGTGCTTTTAGATCTTAGTGCTGTATTCAACACGATAGATCATGACATTCTTTTGAATAGGTTGGAGAATTATGCTGGCATTAGTGGACTTGCATTAGCATGGTTTTGGTCCTATTTATCAGACCGCTACCACTTTGTATGTGTAAACGGGGAATTGCCAAATCAAACAAAAGTTAAGTATGGAGTGCAACAGGAATCAGTTTTAGGGCCTCTGCTTTTCTTCTTATTCCCTGGGGAGATATTATCAGGAATCATGGGATAAGTTTCCACTGTTATACCGATGATACCCAACTTTATATTTCTTCTAAACCCAACAAAAATTCACAATTATTCAAATTAGCAGTTTGTATCAATGAAATTAAATATTGGATGGACAGAAATTTCCTTCTACTCAATTCTGACAAAACAGAGGTACTCATTATTGGACTAAAAACCTCTAAAAATAAGCCGCTAAAATATAATTTGACTCTCGATGGATGTGCTGTTACATTGTCTTCTACAGTGAAGAACTTGGGTGTTATATTTGATACCCATCTGTCCTTTGAAAATCAAATTTCCAATGTTTGTAGAAAGGCATTCTTCCACCTCAGAAATATTGCTAAGTTACGACACATGCTCTCTGTTGCTGATGCCGATAAACTAATTCATGCGTTCATGACCTCAAGATTAGATTATTGTAATGCATTACTGGGAGGATGTCCAGCAAGTTCAATAAATAAACTTCAACTGGTTAAAAATGCAGCTGCCAGAGTGTTGACTAGAACCAAGAAATATGATCATATTAGCCCCATTTTATCATTGTTACATTTGCTACCTGTCAAATTTCATATTAATTTTAAAATTCTGTTAACTACAATCATGTGAAAAAATTAGAACATCCCATGAAATATTTAGTTATTTTTTAAGAAATACGGACATATCAATATTTGATCTTCTTTCAAACAATATCTATAGATATGATGTAATTGAACCAAAAACAATGAAATTTTAACCATGATATCATTTATTTAACAAAAAATTTACAAAGATGCCAATTCCTACTGAGGAAAAAGTTAGGACACCCTATGCCCTAATAGCTGGTATTGCCCCCTTTGGCTGAAATAACCTCAATAAGACATTTCCTATAACTGTCTACCAATCTCTGACATCGACTGGGAGAGAGTTTTTCCCACTCCTCCATGCAGAATTTTTTTCAGCTGTGTGATGTTTGAGGGGTTTCTTGCATGCACAGCCCATTTCAAATCACCCCACAGCATCTCAATAGGATTAAGATCCGGGCTTTGACTTGGCCATTCCAGAACTCTCCATTTCTTTTTTTTGAGCCATTCCTTGGTGGATTTACTGGAATGTTTTGGGTCATTGTCATGTTGCATAGTCCACATCTGCTTCAGCTTCAATTTTCGGACAGATGGTCTTACATTTTCCTCAAGCACCCTCTGATACAATGAAGAATTCATAGTGGATTCTATGATAGTGAGCTGGCCAGGCCCTGCTGCAGCAAAGCAGCCCCAAACCATGGCATTTCCACCCCCATGCTTCACAGTTGGTATGAGGTTCTTGTGCTCAAATGCTGTCTTTGGTTTGCGCCACACATGTCTTCTGTTACTGTGCCCAAACAATTCAACTTTGGATTCATCTGTCCAAAGCACATTGTTCCAGAAGTCCTGGTCTTTGTCTAGGTGTTCTCTGGCAAACTTTAGTCTTGCCCTGATGGGTTTTTTTGACAGCAAGGGTTTCCTCCTTGCACACCTCCCATGCAAATCAAACTTGTGCAGTCTCTTTCTTATGATAGATGCATGTACTTTGACATCAGCTGTAGCAAGAGCAACCTGTAGGTCCCGAGATGACATTTTAGGATTGTTGGAGACTTCTTTAAACATCTTGCAGTCTGCTCTTGTGCTGAACTTGCTAGGACGGCCTGACCTGGGCATGTTGGCAGTTGTTTTAAATGTTCTCCCCTTGTAAATTATTTTCCGGACAGTGGAATGGCTGATTTCGAATTGTTTGGAGATTTTTTAAAATCCCTTCCCAGACTCATATGCATCTACAGCCTTCTTTCTGAAGGCTTCAGAGTGCTCTTTTGATCTCACCATGGTGATTTCACTCACTTCAACAATCAAGAGCAAACCAAACTAAATGTCTGAGGTTTAAATAAGACAGGCTCCTCCAAAATCCTCTCTAATGATGTTCTAAACTTTTGACCCTGAGCAAGGTCAGGGTGGACGAGGAGCAGATCGTCCTAGCAGCACCCTACTGGTCCGCCCAGATGTGGTTCTTGGACCTCACGCTCCTCGCAACAGCCCCCCCTGGCGAATTCCCCTGAGGAAGGACCTTCTTTCTCAGGGATGGGGCACCATCTGGCACCCATGACCAGACCTCTGGAATCTCCACATCTGGTCCTTGGACAGGACGCGGAAGACCTAAGTGGCCTACCACCCACGGTGGTAGACACGATCACTCAGGCTAGGGCTAACTCTACGAGGTGTCTGCATGCCTTGAAGTGGCGTCTGTTCGCTAAGTGGTGTTCTTCCCGACGCGAAGACCACCAGAGATGCACAGTCGGATCGGTGCTTTCCTTCCTGCAGGAAAGGCTGGAGGGGTGGCTGTCCTCCTCTACCTTGAAGGTGTATGTAGCTGCCATTTCGGCACATCACGATGCAGTAGATGGTAAGTATTTGGGGAAACACGGCTTGATCTTCAGGTTTCTAAGAGGCGCTAGGAGGTTGAATCCCCCCAGACCGCGCTTCATCCCCTCGTGGGACCTCTCGGTGGTCCTTCGGAGACTACGGGGAGCTCCCTTCGAGCCCCTGGAGTCAGTTGAGCTAAAGGCACTCTCTTTGAAGACTGCCCTCCTGACTGCGCTCACTTCCATCAAGAGGGTAGGGGATCTGCAGGCATTCTCTGTCAGTGAAATGTGCCTGGAGTTCAGTCCGGTTTACTCTCACATGATCCTGAGACCCCGACCGGGCTATGTGCCCAAGGTTCCCACGACCCCGTTTAGGGATCAGGTGGTGAACCTGCAAGCACTGCCCCAGGAGGAGGCAGACCCAGCCTTGGTGTTGCTGTGTCCGGTGCGTGCTTTACGCATCTATTTGGATCGCACGCAGAGCTTTAGAAGCTCAGAGCAGCTCTTTGTCTGCTTTGGCAGTCAGCGGAAAGGGAGCGCTGTCTCCAAACAGAGGATCACCCACTGGGTCATTGACGCCATCGTGATGCCATATCATGCTCAGGACGTGCCACCCCCCATCAGGGAACGGAGGTTACTAAAGTAACCAGGATGTTTTCATGGGGTGTCCTAATTTTTTCACATGACTGTACATACAAAGCTTTGAATTGTCTTGCTCCACAGTACTTAAGTGACCTTCTGACATGCTATATTCCATCACGTTCATTATGATCACAAAATTCTGGCTTGTTAATAGTTCCACAAAAGGAAGTAGATCCTTTTCCTGTTTGGCTCCTAAACTATGGAATAATCTCCCTAACACTGTTCGGCATGCAGACACACTCAGTTTAAGTCTAGACTAAAGACTCATCTATTTTGCCAGGCATACACCTAATTTATCCATCAACTCACAATTAGGTTGCTTTAGTTAGGTCCGGAACCAGAAACATCTATCATGATCTATAACTCTGCATAAAATTGAATTACATCTACACTAATATTATTCTATTTGTTTCCATGTTTCCATATATTGATTCATAACCCGAGGTTACCAGAGCCGGCCAGATCCAGCTCCATTCCTGCTATGTGTAAATGCAGCCGGCGCTAGATAGACATCACTTCAGTCTTTTAAGATGGACTTCAGCAGATGAACTGATGCCAACTCCAACTGTAAGATATCAGATACTTCATATGCCAATGCCTGAACCTTGGACTTAGGATGGACCCCACCGAACCTCACCGAAATGACCTGCCGGTTGAACTGCGATGCACCTCATTAATCTCTGCCTGCATCACCTTTGTCTATTGATGGACTACACTCTTGAAATGGAATACATAGATTGTCATTTAATTGCCAACAACATCAGCCAACTAACAAAGGGCAATGCATCTATGTGAACTTCTGCAGTTAATCCAGGATGAACTTCAAAGACATTAGTCATTAATCTTACAGTTCGTTTACTACTTTTAAACCATGACCTGCACTGCACATAAATAACTAATATTGGTATTATATTCATACTGGTTAGCCAGAGGGGAACTGGCCCCCACAGTGAGCCTGGTTTCTCCCAAGGTTATTTATCTTCATTAACCAACATCTTATGGAGTTTGTGTTCCTTGCCACAGTCTCCTTCAGCTTGCTCACAGGGGTTCTAAATACAATTATTATTTAATTATTTAATTTTTATACACAATTTACAATCATATTTAATCAAACTACACAATGATCACTCTAAGACTTTATAGATATTACAGTTTCATTTTTTGTTAATACATGGTTTTCTGTAAAGCTGCTTTGAAATGATGTGTGTTGTGAAAAGCGCTATACAAATAAAAATGACTTGACAGTGCATATACTACCTGCATTTGGCTGGTGCCAGGTGTTAATTTTACACCCTGCATGTATGAGAATTGACAGTAAGTTGCTCTTCCATATATTCCTATTTATTTTAAATCAGTGTAAAAGAAGATCTTTATGAGGACATCTTCCTCTGAATGCAAGACTGCCACGACAGCTTTACTATGACAGTCTGAAGACCAAAAATGCTGAGTCTTTGCAAGGCTTTCAATAAGGGCATGATATAAACTGCATATTGTGCTGTCCATTTTTATAACTTAGCAACAGTCCTGCTGACTGACAGTGTTGCTTATTGTGTCAGACATATTTAACGTGAAATCAGCAGCCAGGGAACATTGCACTGTGGCTGAAATCTCTCCATCATCTGCTTGTGTGGAGAATTCTATTTGACAAATCCTATCACACAAACACTCTAAGCCTCACACCATGCACTTCACCGTGGGTATGTGTACTTGAGAAAAAGCTTTATGCTTCCCAGCAGGTGACAACAATAGTAGTGGCATCAGCAACCTCACACTTTGCAAAGAACTGCGGAAAAATGCAAAGCTATGGCCTTTCACTGCTTGGGATTGTGTAGGATGGCAGGAACTAAGGACTATATGGTGTTAGGGCAGAATGGTTGTTAAAGATTGTAAATTATATCAAATTCAGAGTATTTTGGCATTTAGGATGTCTATTAGATTTAAAGCCATCTATTTTCTTGTGTACTCTTTTGCAGATACGCATGTAAAATTGACAATATTTCTCTTCTGGGAAATCTGACCAAAAATATTGATGACCCATCTTTCACTACAGTTTTTTTGTCCAATCAAATACCACATGCAACAGACTAGGAAATAGCAAATCATGGTTCACGGCTGTGATGTTATTAAAGTCTATTGGCTATTTAAAAAAAGAAAAAAGAAAAAAGATGAGCCACTCAGTATGTCCAGCCCAAACTTTCAGTTTCAATAGGAAATATGTCAGCATAGTAAAGAAAACAGCACTCATCAAGATATTGAAAGTTGACCCCGTTTACTTAAAGGAATATTCTGGGTTCAGTACATGTTAAACTCAACTAAAAGAATTTGTGGCATAATATTGATTACCACAATATTAATTTAGACTGGTCTCTCCTTTTCTTTAAAAAAAGCAAAAATCTGGGTTACAGTGAGGTACTTACAATGGAAGTGAATGGGGCAAATGTTTGGAGGGTTTAAAGGCAGAAATGTGAAACTTAGAATTGTATAAAAGCATTTACATTAATTCTTCTGTTAAAACTTGTTTATTATTTGAGCTGTAAAGTTGTTTAAATTGTTGTTTTTATGGTCCTTTTAGGATCCACTGCTTTATGTCATCATGGTTGTAGAATTGGATATGTAAGTGCAGTGTAGTTCTAGCGGGAAGACTAGCAGCTGTACATGATCACACCATTAGCTAGGTAATCCAAGCCAATCACATGTAAGCCAATGCTTTATAAGTCTGCTCACAATCTATCACATTGCTGTTTCAGTGTGCTAACATGGCAACCTCCACCATCCCACCACCACCAGTTGAGTCCCGTCCTGCACGGGGGTAGGCTCCACGCCCCTGCCTCCTATCTCCGGCAGGATATGACGGTTCCAAGTACAACTTCTTCGGACCGCCAGACAGGGCTTACGCCAAAGAGAGACATTACATTTCTGTTTTATATTCATCAAATAAATGTCATCTTAAATTTCACTCAAGTCTGCGAGTCTTCCTGATAGAAATAACTTTACAGAAGGTTAGTAACACTAAAATCATGTTAACATAAATATTGTTTACGTCTTGTGGCTATATTTTTGAAACTGTGAGTATATTAATGTTTACGTATACAGATTGGCACCATTCATTTTCATTGTAAGTGCTTCACTATAAACCACGTTTCGACGTACGGAGTCGTCGAAAATTATTTTTTTAAGCAATCGACATTATGCCACAAATGCTGTCAACTGAGCTTAACATGTATTGAACCCAGAATATTTCTTTAATTATATATTAAATATATAAACATATATGTTCCACTTAGAAACACATAACAAAAATTAAATGTGTTGTTTGAAATGAAAGTTAAATTATGAATGCTATTTCTTGTCTTCAAGTTCTGACAAGCAGACATCGATAATGCATTATTTTTTTTACTTTGCACGTATATTCCAGGTCGCCTGAAGCCATAAGATAGGTTTGTGTGAGGAACAGATTCAAATTGAAGTCATTGCTCCCTGATAATCTTGCAACCTGACTAAAAAAATGGCACATCACATTCTGTTAACACACACGTTCACACACACATTTTTGAATCTGAACATGGATGTGGACTAGAAAAAAATAAATCTTCAAAAAGGTTTACTTTTGTGTTCCACTGTAAAAAATAACAGCATACATAATAATAACATGAGAGTGAGTAAATAATTACATCATTTTCATTTTTGGATGAACTATATTCCTTTAAAGGAGAGTAGTAAAGGTAGAAAGACAAATGTAGCAAACATAGTGCTGTTGCTGAGCTACAAAAAGGACCATCTTGGAGAGAATCAGGAGGTCACGAACGACATGAGAGAGAGAGTATCAGATTCAAGATGGCTAATCTCACTGATAAAAGGCAGCTTTGCAGAGGGAGCTATCACCCTTTTCCCTAAAGGGATTCACACAGGGCATGGACTGTAAATTGCAAGATTATTTAGTATAGCAAGTGAATAATTTCTCTTTGATAGCAATCATCAACAGCCTGGCACTGACACTGCTTCAAGGATGCAAAACACTACAGTGAAAGAGACTTTAACCTTGCAGTTTTACACAAAAGGTGACACAACAACGTCAAGGAAGTAATGACTTGCACTATGAAATTAATTTGTCTGTGACATTGGAAGTGGATGGAGGCAACCATGATTTTTCTGTCATATAACTTATTACATAACTTATTTTATTACATAATAAAACAACACTAATGGCAGCATAACACAAAGGAAGTACGTGTATACTTAAAGTGATTGAGCAAATTAGCTACCGTCAAATTTGAAAGCCACTTTTGTTCTTCGCAGCAGCCACTATAATGGAGGTTTTAACCTCTGTAATTAAATGTTGAAGTGACTACATAAAAATGTAAATGATGAATTAAATCTGTGGAGGTTATTAAAGAATAGGGCAAATATAAAGAAATATCCTGAACGACTTGCTAGCAGTCAGCCTAGAAAGTGTTCATTGTAAGTTCCTTTCTTTTGGACAGAAAGAGTTCTCATCCTTTAAAATACCACATAAAGAGAAAAGTCATAAGGAGAGAGACAAAGGTGTAAATTTTGAGTGAAAGAATGGGAGCAGAACAATGTTCTGTGAAATAGGAGCTTCGTGCAGTCCTAAGACCATTTGTTTTACTGTGAATTCTTCTTTAACATGATTTTCTTGCAGCTTGGTGATTTTTCAAAAGTGATATGTCATCACAGATCTCTAGAAGGTCAAAAACTCTGGCCATAAGCTCACCTTTAATTTATAAGCTTTTAACTGATACCTTACTAGAGTCAGAATGATAACTTTCCAAACACTGCCTCAGTGCATCTGAATGTACTCGGGAGGAGAAACGTAGATGGAAAGGAAGGGATGTTTCAATATATACAGGGTTGGGAGGGTTACTTTTGAAATGTATTCCAATACAGATTACAGAATACATGCTGTAAAATGTAATTTGTAACATATTTCGTTAGATTACTCAAGGTCAGTAACGTATTCTAAATACTTTGGATTACTTCTTCAGCACTGGTAGATTTATTCACTTGTTTTGCCTATAAAAACTCTGCCAGTACAGAAAGACAAAATACACATGTTAGAAATACATTCTCTGAAAAACCTAAATATCATATTCAGTGTTGTTTCTAAAACAAGATCAATCAAATTGATCTTGTTTTAAGGATTTTTAGATATTTTTACAGGAAAACAATACAAAATGTATTATCAAGAATATGATTTTTGCCCTAATATCAAAGGTCTTACTAGAAAAAAGAAATTATAATCCAACGTGAATTTTCTTGATAAAAAATACAATCGTGCCTGGTAACATGTGCATGTAAAATGGCTAGAAATAGCATTTTAGCTTAGCGTAATGCTGACAATTTACACAAGGTTTATTTCTATTTCTTCTGCTCCAAACTTACTTCAAACTTACTTATCTGTCTGCTCGTATGAATATAACACATCATAAGAAAGTGTTTCACCAATGTTCAAATGCTCTTTGGATCGCATCATTTATATGTATAAATTTTTCCATCTGAAAGGACTAAATATTAAATGAAACAAATGACAATAAAATGCAAAGTAATCTCTTCAGTAATCAAAATACATTTTGAATGTAACTGTATTCTAAATACCAATGATTTAAATTGTAACTGTAATGTAATACAGTTCCCCATCTGTCACTCACTCGACGTTGTGTTGATGTTGTGACACTAGGGGTCACTCTTGGGAGCCCCAAACACCTCTGCTTTTTTGAAAAAAGGTCAATGAGAATTGGCGAGTGGAATTTGCATGCCACTCCCCCGGACATACGGGTATAAAAGGAGCTGGTATGCAACCACTCATTCAGGTTTTTTCTCTTTGGAGCAGAGCGGTTCTATTCATTGAGCTGAATTCATCCGCAGAGTTCATTCACCTCTCTCTGCTGGATCTTACGGCACATTTCAGCGGCTTCTCCCCCTCTGCGGTTTGCAGAGAACGCCCCTGGGCGCTTCGGCTGAACATTTAAAAGAGTATATTCTAAAAGAGTATATTTTCTTTCTGAAAGAGCAGCACACACAGAACGTCTTTTTAAAGACGTGTCTTTTTAAAGATACCTTTCCGATTGTGTGTTATTCCTGGTTGCGGTCATTATCTCTCCGCTTCCGACGGCCACAATCGCTGTCTTACATGTCTGGGCACTGCCCATGCGGAGACATTGTTCATGGATGAGTCATGTCCTCATTGCGAGAACATGACCATGGCAACGTTGTGGTCGCGGCTTGCTTTCATAAGCCCTGATCGCGTGCTCGGACGAGATTGCCGGCTCGTCTCAGGGCGGGTTCGACATCTCGTCTGGCGCCCCAGAAGATGATGAGTTATCGAGCACAGCATCGGAGAATGGGCTCGTCCGGTCTGACACTTCGGCTTCGGCTGGGCTTTCTCCTTCGGGAACGGTCGCCCAGTCTCAGGCCGACGCGGAAATGACGGACATGCTTTCCCGAGCGGCCGCGAGCATCAGGCTAGAGTGGAACCCTCCACTCTCCCCTGAACCCTCACAGCTCGATGATTGGTTCCTGGGCTCGGGGCGCCGCTCACAGCTGCGCCCCGCCCCCGTTCCTTTCTTCCCGGAAGTGCATGAGGAGCTGACAAGGTCGTGGGAGGTACCTTTTACTGCTTGGTCCCGATCTTTCAGCTCCCCCGCTCTCGATACCCTCAATGGTGGAGCGGCCAGGGGGTATTCGGTGATCCCCCAGGTGGAAAAGGCACTCGCGGTGCACTTGTGTCCGCAGAGCACCGCCACCTGGTGTGGGCGCCCGAAGCTCCCGTCCAAGGCCTGTAGGTTTACGTCGTCTCTGACAGCTAAGGCCTATGGTGCCGCTGGACAAGCTGCCTCCGCCCTGCATGCCATGGCTCTCCTGCAAGTACACCAAGCCAAGGCGCTAAAAGAACTGCACGAGGGTAGTTCTGACCCGGGATTGATGCAGGAACTGCGTTCGGCGACCGACCTTGCTCTCCGGGCGACGAAGGTTGGCCTGTTTGTGGACACCATCGAGGACTTTGCCCAGCAGTTCTCGACGGTGAAGAAGCAGATGGAGGGTATAAAGCACATCCTGCCCCGGCTCGGCTCAAGATCCCGCACCCCGTCTGCTCGTCGCCAAGGGCGTCTCTCTGCAGCAACACCTCCGGCTCTGCCCCAGCCCGCCCCCATGACCCAGCCCCGGCGTGCAGCCCATCGCAGGAAGAAGACGCCTCCCGTCTCACAGCCGGCCGCCAAGAACCCGAGGAAGGCTTCGAAACGCCCCTGAGATGGGCGACCCAGGGGCAAGGAGGCCCATGTCTTTGGAGCTGGTGCACAGACCACTCCATCCCCCGGTGGAGGGCCGGGAGGAGAATCTTTTTTTTCTTTTTTCGCTGCATGCCCCAGAGGCTGCGGTACCCAAAGGTTCAGCAAAAGAGCAGTTTCCTTGTTTCCTGGGTCACATGTCCGGTGTGCATGCCCGTCGTCACAACTGCCGTCCACCGTTCTTTTTTAGCAGGTTTGGCGCTCCAGCGGCCCAGTTGTGGCACGAATACCCCCATATGGGATTAGTGCCGATGGACCTCGGGGACGAGACTCCTCCTCCCCACTCCTCGGCCAATCTTATGGTGGGCGGCAGGAGCCAGGTAAGTGCTTCGATGTCCCTCGACTCAGCACGGCCTGAGCCTCGAATCCCCTCGACGTGGTACCTCGAGCTCCGCCCCGCCGCGAGGCCCCACCCGCCGGTACATCCGACATGATTATCCCCTTGGTCCCCCTCGCCTGGAGTTTGGACGCATGGCTCACGCTTTCCAACCCATCGTGATGGCTGACCCGGACCATCCGACTCGGCTACGCGATTCAGTTCACCAGGCACCCGCCCAGGTTCAGCCGTGTCTGCTTCACCTCGATGAAGGGCGAGAACACCGCTACCTTGCGTGCGGAGATCGCGATACTCCTGAGCAAGGGCGCGATAGAGTCTGGCCCTTGGATGGGACGTGGAGGACTTAAGTGGCCTACCGCCCGCGGTGGTAGACACAATCACTCACTCTATGAGGCGCCTGTATGCCTTGAAGTGGCGTCTGTTCACTAAGTGGTGTTCCCGACGCGAAGACCCCCAGAGATGCGCAGTCGGTCGGTGCTTTCCTTACTGCAGGAAAGGCTAGAGGGGCGGCTGTCCTCCTCCACCTTGAAGGTATGTAGCCGCCATTTCGGCACATCATGATGCAGTAGATGGTAAGTATTTGGGGAAACACAACTTGATCATCAGGTTCCTAAGAGGCACAAGGAGGTTGAATCCCCCCAGACTGCGCCTCATCCCCTCGTGGGACCTCTCGGTAGTCCTTTGGGGTATACTGGGAGCTCCCTTTGAGCCCTTGGAGTCAGCTGAGCTTAAGGCACTCTCTTTCAAGACTGCCCTCCTGACTGCACTCACTTCCATCAAGAGGGTAGGGGAACTGCAAGCATTCTCTGTCAGCGAATCGTGCCTGGAGTTCAGTCCGGTTTACTCTCACATGATCCTGAGACCCCGACCGGGCTATGTGCCCAAGGTTCCCACGACCCCATTTAGGGATCAGGTGGTGAACCTGCAAGCGCTGCCCCAGGAGGAGGCAGACCCAGCCTTGGTGTTGCTGTGTCCGGTGCGAGCTTTACGCATCTATTTGGATTGCACGCAGAGCTTTAGAAGCTCCGAGCAGCTCTTTGTCTGCTTTGGTGGACAGCGGAAAGGGAGTGCTGTCTCCAAACAGAGGATCGCCCACTGGGTCATTGACGCCATCGCTATGGCATATCAAGCTCAGGACGTATCACCCCCTGCGGGGTTACGAGCCCACTCTACCAGGAGTGTGGTGGCCTCCTGGGCCCTGGCCAGAGGTGCCTCTTTGGCAGACATCTGCAGAGCAGTGGGCTGGGCAACACCCAACACCTTTACAAGGTTCTACAATCTCCAGGTTGAGTCGGTTTCATCCCATGTAGTGGCAGGCACAAGCAGGTAAGTTCCAGGACAGCTGGCCGGGTGTACCGCTTGCGCATTGCGCCTTTCCCCTCCCTTGAGGGGAAGACGTGAGCTCTTGACTCCCAGTAGTGTTCACAGACTGTGATCCCTGGATGACTTCCTCCTTAGCCCTGTGGCAGTCAGGTTTGCGGAGAAACTCGCTGCCGGCTCAGTAAGTGCGCTGGTAAGGCCCTGTACTGAGGTAGGTGCTCCGCATGTGGTGGTTCCCCATAGGTAACCCCATGTGTTATATCTTCCTTAAATAATTTCCCTCTTGGTAAACTACGTCTTCCTTGAGCAGAGGGCCGTCTGCTCCTGTTGCCATGCTTGTAGAAACTCCTCCCCCCTTGGGTAGGACCTACCATGCGACTCTCCACATGACATTCTTCCGACAAGACTCGGTAAGACCATGTGATGTATTTCCACTTGAAGTACCCCCCCCCCCTTCTCTGGGTGGGGTGTGGTCTCCGCAGTGTCTTCCCCTTGGGAGGGACACCCCCCGACGCAGACACTTATGGCTCCCAGTCAGTTAACAAATTCCTCTCTTTTTGGGGAGAAAAGAGAGGGAAAAGTGGTCTTGGCTGGGCTAGCCTGTCCCAATAGTTGGGCAGTCAGCTTGCTCCTGATGGACCGTTCGACGCACATAAGAGCGTTGGGGGAGGTTACGTAATGGACTGGTGCACTGGCTATGAGGCACACAGCACTCTACCCGTCACACACCGCCAGTTCATGCAACACAGTTCAGCTAGTTGTGGCGTTTTGTATAGGGACCCATAGTGTCACTACATCGACACAACATCGAGTGACAGACAGGGAACGTCGTTCCCTGATGGAGGGAATGAGACGTTGTGTCCCTCTTGCCGCAACGCTGAACTACCCACTGAAATGGCCGGGACCTGCTCAGCACAAAACCTGAATGAGTGGTTGCATACCAGCTCCATTTATACCCGTATGTCCGGGAGAGTGGAATGCAAATTCCACTTGCTAATTCTCACAGGCCTTTTTTCAAAAAAGCAGAGGTGTTTGGGGCTCCCAAGAGTGACCCCTAGTGTCACTACATCGACACAACATCTCGTTCCCTCCATCAGGGAATAGAGGTTACAAAATTAATCAGGACATTTCTTATATTTTGTATTTTAAATACGTATTCCCATTGCTTGTATTTCCTTACTCCCCAACCCTGAATATATATATATATATATATATATATATATATATATATATATATATATATAATATGCAAGACGTTAATGTTAAATAACTTACATTTTAGACACAATATGGAAACCTGGCTAGATATTTTGTTTATTTTTGCTCTCCCAACTAAAATAGTTTCAAAAGAAGCCAAAACAGGGTCAACCATTGTGTCGGCCAGTGTAGTGATACAAACCAAATCCTATTGCTGTTATTCAAAATATCAGCACTATTGGAATCCTGCTTGTCCAATCAGATTAGAGGACCAGAAATAACTGTTTGATAATTTGTGTATACCAACATATTAAAACTGCTGAATTATAATCGACATAGAAAATTCAACTAATGTGCAACCAGGTTTAAATGGTAAACGGTCTGCACTTATATAGCGCCTTTGTTAACCTTAGCAGTTCCACAAAGCGCTTTACACTGTGTCTCATTCACTCATTCACACACACACTCACACACAAATGACAGCAGAGCTGCCATGCAAGGTGCTAGCCTGCCATTGGGAGCAACTTGGGGTTCAGTGTCTTGCCCAAGGACACTTCAGCATGTGGAGTCATGTGGGCCGGGAATCGAACCCTGCGATTAGTGGACAACCTGCTCAACCACATGAGCCACAGCCACCCAATATGATGTGCTTCTTTGTGGTCTGACTAACTTAGCAAATTTTGCAATGCAATTTGCTTTAACCATGCATAAGCATGAGCAGAAAACATGATCCCATCTGACAGCGTAAAGCAGGCATTGACTGAAAAATCAGATTGTAAGAATTCCCCTGCAGGTGACAATGTATTTAACTTAACACTGTCATTGATTTTTACAGCCTCTCAATCAGATTTTTTACTGCTTTTGCAGTAACAAGTTAAAATGTTAAAACTGCCATCTTGTTCCTTATTTCAGAAATAATCAAAACTCAAAACTGCAGCACTTTCTAGGGTCTCACAAACCTTGAATATGTAATCTATTGAAATTGTAAATATGTGCAACATTAATATAAAGATTTACAACTCTTAATATTTGTAGATTTGATTGATTGTTTGCTTTCAAGGTTAACTGTGTAATTTGTGTGCCAAATGATTAGATGGTTGTTGTAGTATTAGGTCCAAAATGTTATGTGGGTAGGAACGTTTATACTGGGTGAAGTTGAAAGGGGGGAGGGGCTAAAGGAAAACACACAATAAAGTGACTGATTTAACATATCGCTTGCTGTCATCTCATCTCCATATTAAAGCTTATCGTTGTACCGATCAAACAACAGAACATGGTGGTGTCAGAAGTTTAAAACTTAACGTGACAAATGAGTATGTAAGTCAGTGTTAGCTGCACAGTTAGATTAGTGTTTAGCTGAGTGAACCTTTGTCATCGTGAGGAGTTGACTGGGACGAGTTAACAGTGGCATCATGAACCAGTTCCAAGTTTGTGTGGCGGAACAATTCACGTTTAAAGCTGATGACTGGCCGAAGTGGATAAAATGTTTTGAAAGGTATCACATTGTGTCAGGATTGGAGACGCAGGCGATGAGAACCAAGTAAACGCCTTGATCTATACCAGGGGTAGGCTACCTTTTTGGCATAGAGTGGAATGTTTTATTTTACTGGTCAATGGCTGTGCCGACCCCTCCCCAAATACAAACAAACAAACACAATTTTTTTCCGAAGATTCCGCTTGTGAAGATTTTTCTATTTTGCATTTTTCCAATTTCATAATTATTTTCCATTACAAATGATATTATTAGCATAACAGTTTCAGTGAAAAATTTGTGCAAAACCCGATGATTATGATATACTCATGATCCTGCATGCGAATTTTCACAGAGCATCTTGTGAAAGTACTTCAATGAAAGAAAACCTGTCCTTTTGTACAAAATGAGTTACAGGGTTAATGTCACAAATTTGCTTATTTAATTACCAGGGCTCAATGCTAAGGATTTTTTCTACTGGCCCGGTTGGGCCAGTGCTCCAGATTTTTACTGGCCCTGCCAAACTTTTCACTGGCCCCAACACAAAAATGACAAATAGCTGTTTTTACCATCATGGCTTTAAAAATGTGTCCGAAGATAAATATTTTTTACATATATTATGTTTTTAAGACAATGTTCCCCAAAATTGAATAATATTTATTATTTGCAAGTTATGATTTATGATTTATGTAATCCCATATAAGCGCTTTACAGATATAAATTAATAAATACATCATATTAACCGCTGTCCTGCCATATACACATGAGTTTTTATGCAAAGAGTTCTGTGGAAGAGATTATGGGTTTTTGGTCACCCGTTTAGTCATGCTGTCATGCAACTTTTGGCCATGTGTAGTGTTTTCACACACAGGATCAAACATTTACTCACTGAGCTAAAGATGTGATTATTGGCTGAATGTAATAAACATATGGAACCCTGAGAGAGGAGACTTGCTACTAAATCGGTTGTGATGTGCAATATACAGTAGGTAGATATTAGGCCTAATCTGTGAATTAAGAATGTGTTTATAACATGAAATCAGACAACCCAAACAAGACCAACACTGACTGGTACACAAAGCACAAAAACACCTGTACAGTCCAGAAATGAGACATGTTACAGGTGTTTTATGAGGATGATATGAAGTAGACTGTTTTAAATATTCATCTTCAGCCTGCAGCTGAACAGCTCTTATAATAATAGCCTAATAGCCATAGTGATCTTGCTTCTTTTCATATCAAACACCATTATCACGTCGAATGAATGTTTACGTTTTGAAACATTACCTAATTAAATGTATACTTACATTTTGGATACTGAGCAACTTGTGATTTCCAGGCATGTGTATAACCGGGGTTTAACAAAGTTTATTTTGTTTCATTTGGCACTTCATCTCTAAAGGTGAATTAATGAGAGAAAATGTGCCTTTTTTTTTTTTACAGTGGGAATAAAACTAGTGCTCTGTCTCTTTACGAGAGCGCATGCACATTAAACAGTCTACAATGTACTTAGAGAGATGATGATGAGACATATGCATGGAGAGACAAGGATTTTCAGTCCTATAGAAAGAAACTTTTCTTTTGCTCCAATGAAAAAAGAAAGATTTGTTTGTGCTCCAATGTGTGGATTACTACTTTTTACCAACATGTAAAAGCGAAAAATGTGGGGATTTCACGCACTGTGAACACAGAATGTGCGGGGATACTTAAAATGCGACTGTGCCTTGGCGCGGCCAGTATATGATGCGCTCGTGCGTCTTTGTGAACTAAATATACTCGTGCTTGCTCGTCGGTTAGAAGACTTTGTTCGATCTGTGTACTTTTTGTGCTCTCTCACTTGTTTGCTCACACTAATGTTATAAATGCAGCACTGGCACTATCGGGCAAGTGACAGTTCTAGCAACTGGCCCGAATCTCTCTCACACTGGCCCCAGGCCATCGGGCAGTCCTTATTGTCGAGCCCTGATTATTGATCATGAAATTGTGTGGAATCTGAAATATTTCTTATATTATGTCATAATCATGTAATCACTAGCACACAAGCAACAGCGAGAGAGGAGCAGGCTATTTTATTTATATGACGTTTTTCGCACCTGCATTCCAATCTACATCTTGATGTAGTCCTTCCTTATGATCAAGCAGTGTGTTTTCATCAGCTGAATGGGAGACTAAACACTACTAAAGAATTTTCACGATAAAATGGTGAGAGATAGACTTGTCGTGGCCCTAAGAGATAAAAAGTTGTCGGAACAGTTACAACTAGACCCGGAATTAACGCTACAGAACGCGGTTACCAGAGCTCGACAGAGTGAACAGGTAAAAAAGCAACAATAACTGCTTTATGACTAATTTTAAAGGGGACATTACAAATACACAGCTCGATAGTGTGCATGCTCAATGATGCAATGGCACTAAATCCAAGCAAGCTAAGTCACAATACAGACAGTCAGCCAAGAAATCACCTCATGAAAGGCCTTACAAGCAGACACAGTGTACAAGATGTGGAGACACAAGAGGTCACAATCTACAACAGTGCCAAGCAAGAGATGCAGTTTGCAACCACTGTAGTAAAAAAGGACATTATGCAGGAATGTGTAAATTCAGAAAAATATATGAGCTGAACGTAGCCGCACTTACTGAGGTTATTGATAAGGAGATTCTTGGCTCTTTGACTGCTAATGCGGCAGGAAGTCCATGGATGACTGAAATAAAAACAGATAACTGCAATGCAGTGTTTAAAATAAACACTGGTGCAGATGTAACAGCAGTGCCAGTAACGCTGTATAATCAGGGCCAGTTCAGCAGACTAGAGAGGCCAGCAAAAATCCTGCAGGGGCCAGGAGGGATGCCATTGAAGGTGAAAGCAAAATTCACAGCCACCCTCAGTAAGCACAGAAAGTGTACTAAACAGGACATTTATGTTGTAGAAGGACTGTACAAGCCACTGCTAGGCTGACCAGCTGCCACTCCAGCACTCCAGCTGGTGGCCAGGCTTGATGATGTCAGCCTTGACTCAAAAGAGTCAGTGAAACAGGAGTTCCCAAAGCTCTTGTGGTCTAGGGAAAATGGAGGGTGAGTACAACATTGTACTGAAGCCAGGGGCAAAACCTTTCTCTCTCTCAACACCCAGATGCATTTCACTCCCTCTCTTGCCAAAGATGAAGGAAGAATTGGGCCACATGGAGCAGCAGGGGGTAATCACAATGATGTGCACCCATGGTGGTAGTGCAGATTCCACTTTCAAAGGAGTCTTCCTTACTTACCATCTATAACTCCATTTGGGCGGTATTGTTACAACCATCTATGCTTTGGAATTTCCTCTGCACCAGAGCACTTTCAAAAGTGCATGACAAGGATCCTTGAGGGTCTGGAAGGCATTCTGTGTCAGATGGACAATGTGCTCATCTGGGGGGCCACACAGCACGAGTATGATGACAGGCTGCGTAGGGCGCTGTCACGACTCCAGGAGGCTGGTGCCACACTCAGTGTCAAGTGTGAGTTCTCCAAGAACAAAAAAGTTCCTGGGACAGGTGTGAGGCGTCAGGAGTGAGTGCAGACCCTGACAAAGTGACTACAGTGAAGGCCATGAAAGAACCCTGTAATGTCAGTGAAGTAAGACGCTTTCTGTGGATGATAAATCATCTTGGTAAATTTCTGCCACATCTGGCAGAGAAAACACAGCAACTCAGAGACTTGCTGAAGAAGTCCAACATGTGGGCATGGGGGTCACAACAGTAAGAAGCATTTAATAAACTACACCCACAGGGATAGCACTGTATGATCCAAACAGTGAAACTCAAGTATCTGCTGATGCCTATTCATATGGACTGGGCACTGTTCCTCTCCAGATGCAAGCAGACAAATAATGGAAACCTGTGGCGTATGCATCGAGTGCTCTCTGCAACACAGAACAGCGATACACCCAAATAAAGAAGGAGGCTCTGGCCTCCACATGGGCCTGTGAGAATACCAGGAAACCTCAGGATACCAGAGGTGGTGCGCTCAGACAATGGACCACAGTTTGTATCATAATGTCAAACAGCGATACACCCAAATAAAGAAGGAGGCTCTGGCCTCCACATGGGCCTGTGAGAGGTTTGCAGAGCTGCTCATTGGGAAATGTTACAACATCGTGACTGATCACAAACCTCTGGTTCCCCTGCTGGGGGGCCACACAGCATGAGCATGATGTCAGGCTGCGTAGGGCGCTGTCACGACTCCAGGAGGCTGGGGCCACGAAAAAATTGGATTAACTCCCACCACGCATACAGCATCTTCGTATGCGACTAATGAGGTTCTCCTACACCATATCACATGTGGCAGGTAAAAACATTGCAACATCCAACATGCTGTCTAGAGCTCCCATAAGCAGCACAAAGGAGGGGCTCCAGGAGGAAGACATCAACTTGCACATTGACTCTGTCATGGCAAACCTGCCAGCTACAGAAAAAAGACTCAGAGAGATCCAAAAACACCAGGACAATGACGCCATACTCCAGCAGCTGAAGAGATACTGTGTGGAAGGATGACCTGATAAATTCATGGTGTATCAGCCATATCTGTCATTCTCAGGAGAGCTTACTGTACAAAATGGTCTATTACTAAATGGCAGCAGAATAGTAATTCCTGCAACACTCCAAGCTGATATACTAAAAAAACTGCACGAGGGACATCTTGGCATAACAAAATGCAAAGAGAGAGCTAAACAGTCAGTGTGGTGGCCAGGCGTCAGCAAAGAACTGACAAAAATTATTCAAAACTGTGACACGAGCACGTGAGAGAATAAACCACAAAGAAACAATGCTGTCTACGGAGTTCCCGACAAGGCCATGGTTCAGTGTAGGAGCAGATCTGTTTCAGAAAGACAACAAGCAGTACTTGGTCATTGTCGATTATTTTTCAAGTACTTTGAAGTTGCCAAATTGACATCAATGACATCAAAGGCAGTGACAGAACAGTTCAAGTCCATCTTCACGTGCCACAGGATACCAGAGGTGGTGCGCTCAGACAATGGACCACAGTTTGTATCATAATGTTTTTATTATGTATGTAAGCCATAAGGGCAAGGTAGGGATCACTTGACCTCTTGAGAAGACTTTTGATTGTACTCACAGCTCCCTCCGCCTCCCCGTTGCTCTGTGGAAAATGCGGACTGGATGTCACATGACTGAAGTACCGGCAGTTTGTTAAACTGTTAAAAGTTTACAATATTGTTACTTGAATAATTGAGAAAAAGGAACATATTTTCATAATAGGCTTTATTATGCATCCCCATAGAAAAAGGACTTCTATTTGGAAATGGGGATGTAGTATTATGTCCAATATGTTATGTGGGTAGGAACGTTTATACTGGCTGAAGTTGCAAGGGGGAGGGGCTAAAGGAAAGCACACAATAAATTGTTAAAGTTAACATATCGCTGGCTGTCATCTCCATATTAAAGGTTATTGCTGTACCGATCAAACAACAGAACAGTTGCCTTGACTTGAAAGTCTGAAAGTTTAATTAATGAATAAGCTTTTAAATCAGACAGACAGACAGACAGATAGACAGATAGATAGATAGATAGATAGATAGATAGATAGATAGATAGATAGATAGATAGATAAATAGATAGATAGATAGCAACTTAACCTCTTGTGACCTTGCGTCCTCATATGAGGACTTTGACTTTTGGTTTCCCTGTACCCTGTACAAAATTTCAATTAATTTAAACTGACTGTCCTCAAATCAGAAGACTCTAGACATTCATTTAAGCATTACGTCACATGACAAAACAAGATGGTGGCAGTGAAACACTTCTATGTGAGCAGACTAAACAAAAGTGCATCTGGTAAAAAACCTTATTAGGTTTTTACACTGAAATCTGTTTGTGTCAAAAGAGTAATATCTGTAGTTTAATCTGATGTGTCAATTTGAACATTTCAGTCATTTATCACATGCCAGAACACTGTTAATCATGTTGACCTTGTACGAAGGCATTGGGATTTTATTTATGAAAAACCCAGTGGGCACCACTGGGAATCAATGGCTGCCTTAGGAGGCTGTATACAGAGGTAGGATGAAAATAGGGTGCCTTTCAAACTGTTCTGAGACCAGTACAGACAAACAAAATGCTGCAGGTTAAAGACCCCATTTCAAAATGAAAGTTTTGCTGCTTTTAGTCCATATCTATTAGCTTTAAGGTCATCTATATGCTAGTGTACTTCTAAACAATAACAAAATTTGTTTTCAGAAGATATAAGCATTTCAAATATGCAGTCTTTCTCTTCTGGCTAAACAGTCTTAGGAACATCCATGACATCACATAGAGGTTCAGAACCTTTGTCCAATCAAATGCTTTTTAGAATGAAAACACACCCTCTTCCTAGAACTGAGTAGCGCACATGGCTGTGTTATAACCCGCATTGATGATGCCTTTGTAGGGCACTTCAAAAGAAAGCACAATTCATGCTGTAGGGTCATTCCATACAGAATTACTAATAAGAATCACTTAAAAAGTGAGTTGTGAATGACCATTATCCCCTTTCAGCCCTCTGAAGCTCTCACAATGGAGGGTAATTGTCTTTAAAGGGAATAGGGCATAGGGATGATCACTTCGGAAAATAAAGTGCACGCGTGAGCTGGATGTGAGGAAAGATGCTGGAGTTTATTCATGTTTAATGCAGCTGTTTTTCTTAGGTTTTTTGGGATGTACAGCACGTGTAAGTGTTCTTCATTCTTTATGTTTAGTGTATAGTGATTTAAAACATTGATATATTGTATATATCTTGATATATCTTTTACTGACTTGTTTCTCATTCATCAGCTTGCATTGACTTGCACAATGGTTCTAGCCTTGTCATAAGCAAAGACTGCTATAAGCTGTGTTTTTTTGTGGGCTGGTCATGGATTAATGTTGTCAGATAGATCATCGTTCATTTTTCAAGTCAGTAGAAAAGTGGTCAGACTCTGTATTGAGATCGCTTCAAGTTTCCCCGGCTGAACACCATCTCTGGGATATGGGTGTGTGTGTGGCTTTGCCAAATGCTGCAATGTAAACTTAAGCCTATTGCATGGCTATTTTTTAAAGGGGTCATGAAATAGAGAATCAAATTTTCCTTGATATTTAGACATATGTGGTAACTATACTATAAAAACATACTGTTTCAGAACTCAAAACTCCCTCCCCAGTCTTAAAAAAGCATTTATAGTTGCCACCCTGCTGAAACGTCTCGTTTTGAAATCTGTCTGTTTGTGACATCACAAAACATTGCTCATTTGTATTTACACATCCCACAACATGCGTCATCGCACCCATGGCCCCGCCCACTAGTGCGCAGTTCAAGTCAAGAGAGCAGGCCTTGTGTGTCTAACTGCGGTGTCAAGTTACAACACTAAAAGTGTGAAGCAATTTTCTTTCATTCAGCTGCTGCATCTTGTTGTTATGAGCACAAATGCATCATGGACTCATTCTTTCGCCCATCTGTGCTATTTTTAATTGTTGGTGTATGTAAGAATAGATGAACGTCTCTGACCGTTTCGATGTGTTTCCAGCAATGTGCACCTCAGTGCGCCTTCAGTATATGTGTGCGTCATTTCACCTTGCTTTGTACTTTGTGTGTTCCTTTTTTTTCGGCTCATGTAAGCGTAGATTGGTTGTGAAACAGTCATAATACGATTCAAGTATTGTACGATTCAATACTTTGCAAAGGAACTGTTATTGAAGGATGGGGGAGTTAAAAACACGTGGGCCAGATCAAAAAGGTAAGTAAACTGTTTCATTCATGAATATTTGAGATGAACAGTTTAATATATTCGGATGCAATGTGTTGGATGTGCATTATGTGTAAACCATGCAATTTTGTTTTACAATGTTGAGGGGCTTGTTCATTGTCTTCCGATTGAGTTACCTGAATGTGAGGGGCTGCAAGATAGCCAATCATAACAGTGGGCATTTACGCTGAAGTTTTAAGGAGGTGCTTAGGCCAAAACCAAGCATTTCAGAAATAGGGCCAAAAACTGTGACTCTTTTGGTGCAAAAAAACTTTTTAGGCAGCAAGGCAGCTGTCTATCACTTTCCTATCGCTTTTCCCAAGTGCATTCACTCTGACTTCAGGTTAGGAGTTTAGTTCCTAGCTGCAAATTATGTTTGCACCAATTGACATGATTGGCAGTCATTGGACTATGTTGTACAGTCAACCAGTACTTAGTACATTGTATCGGTACATAAATTCAGAAGTGATTATGCAAATTTTGATTTAAAACATGAGTGGCAATCATTGGACTTTGTTGACCATTACATTAATTCAGAACTAATGAAGCTAATTTAAGATTTTTCAAATGCTAGAGCACTGGCTAACACTTGTTTGTTTGACAATGCAGAAAGAGAACATTGAGATTTAGTTGCCAGAGTGGAGAAAACATTGTAATAAACAATTAAATTTAATCTTCTGCATTTAATCTTCAAAAACATTAGTCATTCATTTTACAGTTCATACAAAATATTTGTTTTAAACACTGACCCTTAACACTTACTTAGTTTAATAATTTTAAACCATGACTTGCACTATACATAAGTAATATTGGCATTATATGCATGATGTTAGCCAGAGGGGATCTGGCCCCCACAGTGAGTCTGGTTTCTCCCAAGGTTATTTTTCTCCATTAACCAACATCTTATGGAGTTTTGTGTTCCTTGCCACAGTCGCCTTCGTCTTGCTCACTGGGGTTATAAATACAATTATTATTTAATTACATATTTTTAAACACAATTCACAATTGTATTTGATCAAACTACACAATGATGACTCTAAGACATTATAGATATTACAGTATCTTCTGTTAATGCCTGATCTTCTGTAAAGCTGCTTTGAAACAATATGTGTTGTGAAAGGCACTATACAAATAAAAATGACTTGACTTGACATAAAGCTGATTTACTATAGCTTGGTATTATTAAAAAAATAAAAAAAATAATCAAATTATAGACCTGCTGTTCCCATATAACGACACAGATCTTAATGCAAAGTATTTGCTGTTCTAAGAAATTTCTTTTTTTTCTTTTTTTTTTTTTTTTTGCATGGTTATCAGGTGCTACTAGTTACATATCATAACACAAAATGGAAAATGCACACAGCAACCTCATCCAGGTTTCAGGAGGTTAAAGCAGATTAAAGGCTTTGTGTGGGTTTGTTTACATTTGAATTTTTTGACAGTTGGAATTTGAATTAACGAGCATTCCATTTGCTCATCTGAATATTACATGTAATATTACAATGTAAGTCTATGGGATTTTTCAGAGTTTTGATTGTCCTCGTAATTCCAATTAGTTAGAAAAATGTCTCCGGTTACTCTTGTAAATTTGGTTCCCAGAGGAACGAGACATTGCTGAACACTTTGGTCCTTTTCCACGACCTAGTTGAAGCCTTTGTACCATAACAGCGATCTTATGATTGGCAATGGTGTTTGATCCCCGCCCTTTTATGCACGCAATTACCCTATATAAGCGGGTACTCACACACCATTTCATCATAATTTTCTGACTGAGGACAAGAACGCATCACTCGTACCTCAAAACTCTGAAGTAGTAGTGCGGTCAAGTTTGCAATGTCTCGTTCCCTTCATCTCAGGGAACCGAGGTTACAAAAGTAACTGGAGACATTCCCTATCGATTCAGTTCACGAGACATTGCTGAACGCCTTGGGGAACAGAGTCCCATCACGCCGCGCTACATAACGTAATACCCTTGGATGCACCAGGGTATAAAACACAAGAATATGTACTGTATGTAAGGTCACAGGCCTGTCCGTTCTGGAGCAGAACTTCAATAAATTGCCCTTGAAGGTCTCTGCGTTGTTCTGTCTTTTCTGAGCGCTTAAGTAAATCAGTTATTGTTGATTCACACATTTAATTCCGTTATTCATTTTATCTGACATCAATTTTATATTAATCTGACTCCAATTTTAAGTTGACCTCTAATTTATATTTAAGCTCTAATTAATTTCTGATCATTCTTTTAATTTAACATTTTTAGGTTATTGATTACTCTAAATCCTCTTCTATTCATTGTCCTTCTGATCTTTGGAGACTTACGCCGGCCGTTATTAAATTACGTAAACCTCCCGAAAATGGATAGCCAGTTCCGTTCTTAGTCAGCGGTTGTAGGGTTAACAGTTGTGTAAAACTACTGAGAGTTTGGTAATTTTACACAATTATCAAACTCTCAGTAGTTTTACACAATTACCAAACTCTCAGTAATTTTACACAATTACCAAACTCTCAGTAATTTTACACAATTATCAAACTCTCAGTAATTTTACACAATTACCAAACTCTCAGTAGTTTTACACAATTACCAAACTCTCTGTAATTTTACACAATTATCAAACTCTCAGTAATTTTACACAATTACCAAACTCTCAGTAGTTTTACACAATTATCAAACTCTCAGTAGTTTTACACAGTTAGCATTAACCTTCAGTAACTTTAAAAAGACTGAAGAACTTCATTAAGCCTTTAAAATTCAAGAATACTCTTTGTGCCTTGCATCACCTCTGACTTTGCCCAGCCCCCTCTTCATATTCAAATAGATTTGCATGAGAATAAACCTAATGACATCTTAACTCAAGAAAATGAGAAAATTGCATTCAAGTTCATATTGTAATCGCAAAAGCTCTGCAGCTTGAGCAGAAATTTGACCCATGTAAATATGTGCCTGCAGTCACTGGGTGTTTACAGCAGCATGTCCAAAGGCTTTCAGCCTGACCTGTGCATACAATGCACATGATCCTGCATCTGATACAGGGCCAAATCAAAAGGCATGTATTCTCAAAAGAGCAGCGAGATGACAAATGTCTCATTCTAGAAAACCTCCAGAGACCAGTAATAAAATTATTTTAATTTATACTATTTTTAATATAATGTAATTGTATTATAATCACATTATAATATGCATTATATTATAATGGCCAAGCATGGCCATGTATATTTGTAATGACACTGCCAACCGAACAACCTTACAGGCCTTGAAGAATCCTTACAGTTGGATTTCATTGGTCCACTCCCCAGTGCCAAAGGGGGATATCGTTATTGCTTAGTGATCATTGATAAATTCTCAAAGTGGGTGGAAGCAATTACCACCCGCAATAACACTGCAAACACTGTGGCACGGGTGATGGCCAACCAAATCATCCTGCTTTGGGGTGTGCCCGTCCAAATCGAGTCTGATCAGGTAACCCATTTCACTGGGCAAATTATGAAAAACGTGTAAAATGCTAAACATCAGACAGAAATTTCACATGATCAGAATAAACAAGCATTACTAAAAATAAAAGACAAGTCAAAGAAACATACCTGACAAAACTACATGCAGCGGTACAGCATGGGAGATCTGCATACAGATTCCCAGAGCTTCATGCCAACTTTCCTTAAATATCTAGACAGAATAAACATTGTGTACCAAATGGTATTATCCTTTGAACAATGAGGATTTGGGGTGAATGGGTTCTTGACTTCCTGTGGTTTAACCTTGTTAACATACAGGAGATAATTTCAATTGTAGGTCAAGGAGGGGGAGACACCTCCAGAATTATGCAGTATTTGGTAAAGACCTTATAACTTTGTTACCACTGGTTTTATCAACATGGGAAAGAGACCACTATACCAGTTGCACAGAGACCTCTTAAATGATATCAAACACATACAGTTGCATTCTTTGTTTTCATGGTATTTGTTATATTTTTACATATAAATCTTGTGTCTTTTGTGTTGGTCTAGAGCTGATGAAGGTGAGAAGGGGGAGAGAGAAGGGGGGGGGCAGCAAGGTGATTTGCAATTTATCACACTGTGGTGATATTCAGGTGTAGATTTCAGCTTTTGTGAGAGAGTTCTATGATGTTGATTCTCGCAGAGTTCTTTGACTTTTACCGGAAATGGCGCCTTTTGGTTGTAGACATTCTGGTGCCAGCCTTACACCAGACGGGAAATTAATCTTAGTCTGAGGATGTGTATGGGTCATATAATACACACAGTATAATTTAACCCCTTCATGCCAGAGGTAGGGAGGGAGGTTTTATTATTTTTATTGGAAGTGCTTGTGACTTCTAGTGGGAGTAAATTGGGTAGCGGCCTACATAGGCGACTGTATTAAAATATAACAGGTAGCCCTTCTGTGATAAGGGGCTCGGGCTCACCCGCCGGGTCTTGGAATAGTAAGTTTCCTGTCAGTCACTCACTCAACGTTGTGTTGATGTAGTGACACTAAGGGTTCGATCTTGAGCGCCCCAATCACCTTTGCTTAAAATAGAAAAGGCCAATGAGAACTGGCGAGTGGAATTTGCATGCCATTCTCCGCCCTTGACATACGGGTATAAAAGGAGATGGCGTGCACCACTCACTCAGACTTTTTCTTTGGAGCCAAATGCATGCTTGTGTTCCTCCTCTCACCTTTTGCTTACGCTGCTGGATTTTTACGGCGCATATCAATGGACACCCTCGCATGGTCGGGTGTTGTGTTTCCCCTAGGCGCTTCGGCGGGTGCTAAAAGAGTATATTCAAAAGAGTATATTTCCTTCTAAAAGAGCTCGTGCAAACTCTTGGCATCATTTTAAAGATGTCCTTCCGCGTTTGCGCTACTGGATGTGGCCGTTATCTCTCCCCTCGGACAGCCATGAAGTCTGCCTCAAGTGCTTGTGGCCCCAGCATGTCGAGGCAGCTTTCGTGGAAGGGACATGTTCTCATTGTGAGAACATGCCCATCAGAACTTTGCGGTCATGGCTCACTTCCTTCTTTATGAAGCAAAAAGCCACCGCGGCTGCTCCCCAACCTGGTCCGCCCTGGGCTGATGCTCAGCCGGCCGGATCGGCAAGCACCGCGGGCAGTCTGGATGTGGACATGGGAGCATTTCCGCCGGCTCAGCCCCGCGGACCTCCCATCCCCCAGCATGCTTGTTCTATCTGGAAGAGCTGTGGAGCGATACAGGCGGTTTGCGAGGTTTTACCACCCATGCATAGACCCGGTTTTGACCCAAGTGTTACGCGGTAACAGCAGGTAGACCGGGTGGCCGGTTAGGTGTATCGCTTGCATTGCGCCTTTCCCCTTTTTCAAAAGGTGATAATGTGGCCTTTTTGTCCACAACAGTTCCCCGTATCCGGTGAACCCCGGACGCCTCTTTAATTCTTAAGCACTGTTTGGTGACGAACTCGGCGGAGGAGTAACGGCACCAGGCCCAGTACTCGTGGTATGCCCCTTTTCAGGTGAGCCTGTGTGCTCGGGCTCAGTGCTCCATGTGTGGTGATTCCCCCTTGGTAATCCCATATGATGAGTTTCCACTGTTCAATTTTCCCCTTAGGTGAACCCTGTGTTTCCCTTCGCCAGAGCTTTCTCTGCCTCGGCCACTGTTGCTGTGTACCCTCTCTGTAGATAGGGTCCTCTGGTGGTATCTTTCCATATGTGAACTTCCCCATTGGTAAATCCATGTGAGATATTCTCCACATGTTAACCTCCCTCCAGTAGGATGTGGTCTCCGTAGTGCTCCCCCTCCTGGAGAGGGAAGAGCACTTCCCAGCGTTATTCTAGAAAGTGCTTGGCGGGAAATTGCTTAAAAGCAATCAGGTAAGGCTCCTCCGGTAGCCTCCTTGGGTAAGTGCCTCCTCCCCCCTTAACGGGACTAGGGAGACGCCTTACCTAACTCGCTGGAAGGTCACAACGTGGTTGAGCGCTCGCTGCGAGGCACGCAGCAGCTTGCCCGTGTCCACTCTTCCATACCTCGTGACACGGTTCAGTGCCTGCGGCGTTTCCTATAGGAACCCCTAGTGTCACTACATCGACACAACTTCGAGTGAGTGACAGACAGGGAATGTCTTGGTTACTGATGTAACCTCTGTTTCCTGATGGAGGAACAAGACATTGTGTCCCTCCTGCCGTGGCTCTGAACCAGCAGCTGACATGGCCGGGACTCTCTATCGGCTCCTCAGCATAAATCTGAATGAGTGGTGCACGCCATCATCTTTTATACCTGTATGTCCGGGGCAGAGAGTGGCATGCAAATTCCACTCGCCAATTCTCATTGGCCTTTTCTATTTTAAGCAAAGGTGATTGGGGCTCTCAAGATCGAACCCCTAGTGTCACTACATCGACACAACGTCTCGTTCCCTCCATCAGGGAACAGAGGTTACATCAGTAACCAAGATGTTCTCTAGACAGAGAGGACTCGTGAAGGGATGGACGCCATGTCTAGGTTATAAAACCTTGCGAACGTGTTTTGCGAAGACCATCCTGCTGCAAAGCATATATCCTGTAGGGGTATACCATTTGTCTGTGCCAGTAAAGAGGCCATGCCTCTAGCTGAATGTGCTTTCACGCCAATAGGGCATCTCACACCCTTTGATTCATAAGCAAGGGCGATCAACGATCCAGTGAGATAGCCTTTGTTTGGAGATGGACATGCCTTTTGTGCATCCTCCATAACAATCAAAGAGCTGATCTGAGAGTATAAACTGGCGAGTGCACTCCACATGCCTGTGGAATGCCTGCACGGGGCATAATAAATGCGCTAAATGCTCCTCATCCAAATTAGATGGTGGAGAAGAGAAAGCTTGTAGGTGCACTATCTGAGCCCTAAAGGGTGTGGAAAGCACCTTAGGCTCATAGCCTTCTTTGGGTTTGATGGTGGTTTTTGAAAGCCCGGGACTAAATTCCAAACATGAACTGTCAACTGACAGCACCTGTATATCACCAACCCATTTGACTGAGGCCAGAGCCAAGAGCAGTGCCATCTTTACAGAGAGCACATGTAACTCAACGGATTCCAAAGGTTCGAACGGGGGGCTCGTGAGTGCTTTCAGCACCAGATTCAAGTCCCCATGCTGGAACCGTAGCAGGGCGAGGGGGATTCAAGGGCCTCGCTCCACTAAGGAACTTTATGATTAGATCGTGTCAGCCAGCCTCTGGGGCATGAAATGCCAAGATGGTCGCTACATAAACAGTAAGCATTGATGGAGTAAGACCTGCGTCCAACCGCTTTTGAAGGAATGTAAGGATCTCCATTATGGGGCAATTCACTGGGTCTTTGCTGCGTAAAGAGCACCGATCCGCAAACACACACCATTTCAGTGCATAGAGGCATTTCGTAGATGGCGCTCTAGCCCGCAAAGTGGTGTTTATTACAGACTGAGCCAATTCTGGCTCGTTTGTTGCACTCCTTTCAGGGGCCATACGTTTAGGTTCCACAGCTCCAGCTGGGGATGCCAAATCATGCCCTGCGTTTGAGAGAGCAGATCTCTCCTCAGCTGTATTTCCCATGGAGGGCTGCCTAATATCTCCATCATTTCCAGAAACCATTGTTGGTTGGGCCATTTCGGCACTACCAACAGAACCGTTTCCTTGTCCTCTCTGACTTTGCTGATGACAGCGTGGAGGAAACGTATCGGAGGAAACGCATATTTGCATGTCATTGGCCACTTATGGGGCAAGGCATCCACTCCCAGCGGCTTTTGGACATGGAGTACCAAAGAGGGCAGTGGGCTGTTTCTACAGAGGCAAATAGGTCGACTTCTGCTTTGCTGAACAGTTCCCATATCCTCATAACCATTTGAGGATGAAGCCTCCATTCCCTTGCCATGGGCCCCTGGCGCAACAGCATGTCTACTCCGCAGTTCAAATGGCCCGGGACACACAGTTGAAGTCAGAAGTTTACATACACCTTAGCCAAATACATTTAAACTCAGTTTTTCACAAGTCCTGAAATTTAATCGTAGAAAACACTGCCTGTCTGAGGTCAGTTAGGATCACTTCTTTATTTATGAATGTGAAATGTCAGGATAATAGTAGAGAGAATGATTTATTTCAGCTTTTAGAAGTTTACACAGTTTTTTACGTCACTTGGATGGAATATTACTATATATATATATATGAAAGGATACAGCTCCTGCCGGATGCAGGTAGATGTCTCGCTGAGCGAAGAACCCGATCCGGCTGCGAGGCGGAGAGACTTTTTCGCCAGAACACTAGAGGGGGCGGGTGATCCTCACTGCAGGTGCTGAGAGTCAGGCGAAGAACATCCTGATGCGTCTGCAGGGAATCCCGTCCGATGATGGGTGTCCGTTGACAGTGAAGAGAGGGCTGATCCAGGTGCATAGTAAAGACAAGATTTTGTTGGTCTTGAAGGAATAAAATTCTGAAGATATGGTGTGTGAATGCCCATTTATATAAGGCAAATGTGTGCCTAAAAGGACGGGGCTCAAACACCATTACCAATCATAAGATTGCCGTTATGATACAAAGGCTTCAACTAGGTCTTAGGAAAGGAATTCACCAAAGCGTTCAGCAATGTCTTGTGAACTGAATCGATAGGGAACTATAGCACACTATTCCAGAACAGTCTGTAGGTCTGTGCCCAGATTGGTGAATGTACAGCTTAAAAGCTCTCAGAGGAGTTTCAGTAAGAAATTTTGGTCTTTGTGTAGGGATTTTGGAAAAACCATAGTCAGCTTTAAGTACAGAAGCTTTTTAAGCCAACATAATGTCTGTTTTCTAACAGGTTTTCTGAAAACTCTCCCCATTTTGCTGCCATTGGTCGACCAAACATATAGTCCTGCCACAAGAAGAGTAATTTTTTGATACTGGATTGAAGTTTGTGAGAAACAACCTACAAATGGCTTACTTACAGTTGTCTCTGCATTTTATACAGGGGTAGGAGAAGCTACTTTAACATTAAGAAAATGTTCACCTTTAAAGTGAAACTGTGAGGTCTCATAAGGTAATCAACACTAGATCATCAAGTCAACACATGTTCATATACAGCAGGAAAAATTCAGCCAGCCTGAAGAATGTGTCAGGTAACAAATTATGTTCAAACATCTTAAAGCACCAAGAGAGTTTAACTTGTGATTGTTATAGCCTATAGCATATGTGTATGTGAGTGTGGGTGGGTGTTTGTTGAACCAAGAGGCTCTACACCAAATTTGTCAATAGGAGGTGATCTTTTGTTCAGATAGAACCATGTGCCACATTAGTCACTGTAGAGGGTGTTTACAGACTAGAAAAGGACTGAAAAAGCCTTAAATGAGCCAGATCAGGCATGCCACTTTAACAAATGAATGGCACCTATGGTTATTTAAACACCCTGGGAGCATGCAGGACCAGGCTAGTAATCTAAACAACTGTGATCATGAGTCAGAGTGAACTGTGATTGATTCTCAGACCACTGAAACCACCCGGGAACCTGTGATTACAGCACCTCTAGTGTTTCACATGCAAGCCCCGCAGGAGTAGATTAATCTATGACATTTAATTACCCTCTCACACTGATGGCCTACAGGTTGGAGAAGGTGACAGAGAGAAACTCTTCTCTGGAAAGGCAGCCACGTCCATCCACTATTGCTGTGTTCAAGCTGACGTAGGAAGTTCCTACTTAAGAGTTCAGAACACAGTACACAAAATGCACACAAACTAAATTATACATACAATTTATACAGTTAAACTTATGATCAATACCAATTTGCTTCTGCCATAATTCTTTAATTAACAAGCCCCAAATCCAAAAGTGTTTTTCATTGTTAATTGCGATTTTATGGTACCATTCGTGGTGCCATTCTCAACTCATGAATATGCTCCTTGTGATATGACTTGAGCGCTGCATATGGTCTTAAAGTAATGCTGTGACTAACACTTTACAGATCGAACACAGTGAGCTATATGAAGCAAATTTAATTTATGCACATTAAAACAAGCAAACAAAAGTTTTACAAGTACAAAAGGAATTAGTAGAAATAAAAAATGGTATTCCAAGCACTGTACACACCTATCCATAACGAATAGGTGGTTAAGTTTAGTAAATTCTTTAAAATGTTTCAAAACGAGAAAAGCAATTCTTGTTTTTCTTGATAATACTTGCATCCTTGTGAACTCGTTGACCAACTAAACAACTAAACAAACATAAATATGCTAATAATATTCAAATTATCAATGGAATACATAAAAAGGTCTATTTGCATTTCACATACTGTCTTTTTTGCAGACCTTACATCACATAAAGACAAATGTTAATATGAGAATTAATTTTTTGGTGACTGAATAGGGTTACTCTGAAACAAACTAACACTTTTAAGAATAGTCTCATCTATAAAAGCTACACAGACATATGCTTAATGAAAAGTGTATTGTACAACAAAAACACAGAGATTTCAACCACTGCTAAGAGCTTTACTAACAAGGGCTCCATATTTAGATATACATAAACTTTTTTTTTTTTTTTTTTTAAAGAGACCTTGGTACAGTATCTACATATTGTGTGAGTTGTGGCAAATCCCCTTTCAGGGCAAGCAAATGCACTGGGGGACCACAGAAGGTACTCAGTGAGGCACGGGGGCTTCGGATTCGGCACAGGAGACAAAGCAGTCCAGGAAGGCTCCACCCATATAGGACGTAGGCCCCGTCCACAAAAACACTGGAATGTGATCAACCATGCAAATAAATGAAGCAACAATAAAAGAAAACATTAGATGAAAATCATGCAAAGTGTCCATGTGCCATCTCTTTAGTGGCAGGTCTTTCACAGAGTTTATAGCTGAATCAAATTGCCTCTTTATGAAGCCTGCTTTATTTGTCCACCATGGACAAGTTCAAGTCAATTTAGTGATGTCCACACAATGGATGATGTCTTTGTTAACTTTGAAAAATGGTTCTATACAGCTTTATTGGTACTGGATGGTAAAATGGTCCCACATAAAATGTTTTTTATTTATCAGGACAAACCACAAACAAAAAAGCGATAAAAATCACTAGGAGCTGAAGCTGATATGGAAATATTCTTCAAGGTGAAGATGACTGGAAACAGAGATCCATTTTTAAAAGTCATCGTAGTTGTTGACATCGGTGAAGTAGGCATTTGTATATGTTTTTCCTGCTAGCTGAGGGTTGAAATATTTATTTCTTTCCTCCAGGATCAAGTTGTTCTTGTTGAAAGCCTGTGGATGAGTGCAAAAGGTGTTTTCAGTAACAAAGATAACAAGATAAACTGAAAATTCTTTTGCATTGATGAAAAAAAGCCATATTTTCAGACTTCATGTCTTGGGGTTGTGGATCCAGGCAAACAAGAAAACATAAATAACTATAATCATAAATAATTTTAAATAGGCATGTCCCGATACCATTTTTTTGAGAACAAGTTACTTCCTTTTCATTAACCGCTGATACAGATGCCGATACCTGTTTTTTGTTTTGTTTTTTGAATTCCATATTTATTTCAATTTTATCATCAAAATGGTGTTTACATGAAGGTATTCATCAAAACTTTAATCAAATGAAAATAGAACAATAATTTTTTTTATTTTTATAATATTGTATCTTTTTATCAAATGAAGTGTTTTTATACAGAACCTCACAGCACAATCCAAATTACATTATTGGAGTTATTTTTGTAAAAAAAGTGCTGCAGAACAGAGCATCACAGATATCAGATTTTGCTTAAATATTATACAGTTACTATTATTTATTAATATTTATTATTATTAGTAGTAGTATTACAGTGAATAGTACATAACTATACAGTAGTGATATATTTCTGTTGTACTTTTTTCCATTTAAACTGAGCTTTTATTTTGGTGGAAGCTTGAAATACTTTCCGTTTCTGTAAGTGTTTTGACGGTAGCTTCTCACTTCCAAAAAAGCCGGTTGCTACGTGACCCAATGTGATTATTAAACCGCAAAAGGCTGCTATTTAATTAAATAAATATGTAATCTGTATTTGCCTCGTGCTACAAAATTAATTAGCACTCTGCTCACTGTCATCTGCTAAAAACAGAGCGTGTGATGCTGATGATTGTGTTTTCTGTGTATGAACCAAGGAGCTCTAAAGGTATGAGCACTTTGTGTCTTCCTGTCTGCACAACACTGGCTCCACACAAGTACCAGCACTCACATTTGAAGCTGACAGCACATGCAAACTATATATTTATCACATTAAATTGCAGCCTTTGCGGTTTAATAGTCTCACTAGGACAAAACATAATTTAATTTGTGCAGTGAATGTTTACTTAATGACATTCAGATGTCAAATGGTATTGGAAGCTTTTTACCAGCTCGAGTACAAGTAAATGAGCGTGGTATCGGACCAGATTCCGATACCAGTATCGGTATCGGGACATCCCTAACTTTAAAAATGAAACAAAAGTCTTGCTTTGAAACTGAATGATGGCCAAACCATGAAGTGGTTTTAACAAAAGGTTGATCTGCTTGACTTGATGGCTGACTTTAAGAATATAAATAGAATATAATGCAGTCATCTACACAATATACAATTTAGGATCAGCATCAAGAGAGATGGAAATGGCTAACTAAACAAAGCTTTTTTTAAATCTGAGGAGGCCAATTTTCAAAAACAGATGTTTTGATTGGATAATCAAAAAAAAATAAAAAATTACAAAGTGGACAAGCTTTATAAATATAAAAAGTTAATCTGATGACTGTGATAAGATGTGTATTCAGTCTTTTTTAAACCTTGAAACCGTCTCCTGCATAATTACGAAGAATAATTAAATAAAATGTTCCAATGCTGCAAAACAAATGCGAGCTCAGTGGGGTGGCAACAACAAACAGGCAAAAAAAAAAATTACTCAGAACAAAAGATTAATGAGATTTTCAAAGTGTTGCACACGAAAAAATTTCATGCAACAAAATGGTAGCAGACACGACCATTACAAAACACAACACCAAAATTTACCAAAATTACACTGCCTTCTCACAAGCCTGATTATCTGCTCTGTTGGATGATGGGGAATGTTGGTGAAATACAGTATGCAGACAGAATGTGTGGACGAGCACACCTGCCACGTACACGTGTGTCATGGGGGAGGAGAGGGAATTCGAGAGAGGTCTGAGATTCAGAGGAGAGGTTGGTTATGCCGGTCAAGAGTTAGTAGAAAATCTCCAGGCCTCGTGCTACACCAGTGTTAGAAGACAAAGGCTGGCAAATGTGGTGCTCATCCAAAGGCAAGAGTATGGAAACGTCAGGCTGTAAAAAGGAATGGAGCAAAATCATCCTCATGGCATCAAGAGATGGTTTTCTACATCAGTGTGGAAAGAAGGCCTGCACTGTCTTTTAAGGTCTGGTCGATTTGTGTAGCTAGCATTAAAGTCAACATGAAATAGCATTCACAAACCATTTTACTTTTATAATGGGGACATATTTATCCATCAACAATTGATTGGATTGTGAAAAGTGGGTGTTCCATACCAGAGTTTGTAGTCAAAACCACTGGCATCCACTTTTAAGAAGGCTTTTTGACCTGGACTTGGAAGCTGAAGGTGAAGTTCACCTTCAAGAGCATCTTAACATATCCCAGTTGCAATGGCTCTTTTTCAAATCTATTGTTTTTTGCTATTATTATTGTAACTAGGTGATTTGGAAAGTTATCACATGTTGAAGACAAAAAAATTTGGTTTTGGAATAACGTGCACTGATGAATCATGCATAATAAGACCAGTAATGTGTTTAAACAAAGTAAATAGGGTCACATGATTTCATGTTGACTTTACAGATCCTGTATAAAATAATATTAACCTGTACCTACATTTGTGCAATATGATTTTTACGTGGCTTGTTGTATGTGTCGCGGCAGTTTCCTGGTGAAATGAACACTAGAGGGGCTACGACAACAATGACTTTAATTCATTCACACAAATCACAAGAAACATGGCAGATTATCAGTTCATACACATTTTTGCTCTGTTCCTCACATAATCTTGTGACATCAAAACTTTTACTATAGTGCATGACTTGTAAGGCAATATATTTTAACGTTTGCATTACAAAACCAACTATATTTAAAAGCGTATAGAACGTTATTAACTGATAGAATGTTGCATTTGCAATGTGAAGGACCGAGGTACAAGTACCGCAGATCACGCAAGTCGCCACATGAGCCAAAAAATTCATAGAAGCACTAAAACATTAAAAGGTTACATCAGAAATTGTGTCTTTCAGTTTACATTTGCTTTTTATCTATCAGTTAGGTTTAAGGTTTAGGGTAGTGAAGTAGGTTTTGTTGATTTAAAACTCGATACAAAATTAACTTTCAAAACCTCATCTGTTAGCGCCACAAAGTGGACATTTTACCTCGGAACTGCTTTGGTATGTATAATGAACCACATAATGTTATTTTACAAAAATGCTTCCACAGTCAGTAATTTCATGACATCAGGCTTTATAATATCCTCCATACTTACAGTCACAAACTGAGCATTCAAAAAAAAAAAAAAAAAGAGATGGGAAAAAATAACACGGGAATTAGGTAAATTGTTGTGCATGACAATATTTTCACATATTCTGTAGCCTTCATCAATTTGCATTCATTCTAGTCATCGGCACAGAGCCAGGCAAGATGAATCTGAGCTAGTGAACTTATACAGCATAAGGACAGTAAAACACAGTCATTTGCTATATTACTCCTCTGAGCTTGGGATGTTGGATAAGTAATATGATTCTAGTGCAATACATCCTGCTGATGAAATATGCAACTTCACAAAAGTGCCTGAACAAGCAATAACTGGAGAGCACATTCTGTAATTAGTCATGAGTCTCAAACATTCAAGTCTAATGAACCCTTATCTGTTCCTCAACTAAATTTGAAAAATGAGGGTGTTTCATTTTCGCTGTGCTTATGATAAAATGATCCATGTGTCCAAATTTCTGAATACATTACGTAACTTTAAAGCACTGTATAATAAAGCACATATTAAGCACTGAATTCAAGAGAAGATTCCTTTTTTTTTTTTTTTTTTTTTGTATAAGTATTCCTATATTATGGTTTTGTTCAGACAGGCAACTAAAATCTGATATTTTTTGGTGTATCCGACTCAGTTCCATTTAGTTTATTGTAGTCTGGATGGCAAAAAACCCAATAAAATCTGATGTTTACAATCCTGATCCAAACCATACCCTTATGTGTCTTGAAATTTGATTAAAATCAGATTTTTTGGATTGCGTTTCAGTACAGTAGATCAAATTTCCAAGTCGTTTTTTCGTAATTCGGGATGTGACATTTGTTTCAATTACAGTAAATCGAATTTCCAAGTAATTTTTTCGTCTTTCGAGATGTGACGTGTTTCAGTTACAGTTGATCGAATTTCCAAGTAATTTTTTCGTTATTCGGGACGTGACGTGTTTCAGTTACAGTGGATTGAATTTCCAAGTAATTTTTCCGTTATTTAGGACATGACGTGTTTCAGTTAAAGTAGATCGAATTTCCAAGTAGATCTTTGGTCATTCGGGATGTACCATGTGTTTCAGTTACAGTAGATCAAATTTCCAAGTTGTTTTTTCGTCTTTCGGGACGTGACATGTGTTTCAGTTACAGTGGATAGAATTTCCAAGTCATTTTTACGTTATTCGGAACGTGATCTGTTTCAGTTACAGTAGATCAGTAGATCGGATTTCATCTTTTGGGACGTGACTTGTGTTTCAGTTACAGTAGATCAGTTCGGGATGTACCATGTGTTTCAGTTACAGTAGATACAATTTCCAAGTTGTTTTTTCGTCTTTTGGGACATGACGTGTTTCAGTTACAGTGGATCAAATTCCCAAGTAATTTTTACGTTATTTAGGACATGACGTGTTTCAGTTAAAGTAGATCGAATTTCCAAGTAGATCTTTGGTCATTCGGGATGTACCATGTGTTTCAGTTACAGTAGATCAAATTTCCAAGTTGTTTTTTCGTCTTTCGGGACGTGACATGTGTTTCAGTTACAGTGGATAGAATTTCCAAGTCATTTTTACGTTATTCGGAACGTGATCTGTTTCAGTTACAGTAGATCAGTAGATCGGATTTCATCTTTTGGGACGTGACTTGTGTTTCAGTTACAGTAGATCAGTTCGGGATGTACCATGTGTTTCAGTTACAGTAGATACAATTTCCAAGTTGTTTTTTCGTCTTTTGGGACATGACGTGTTTCAGTTACAGTGGATCAAATTCCCAAGTAATTTTTACGTTATTTGGAATGTGACGTGTTTCAGTTACAGCAGATCAAATTTCCAAGTAGTTTTTTTAGTCATTCGGGATGTAACATGATTTTCAGTTACAGTAGATTGAATTTCCAAGTAGTTTTTTTGTCTTTTGGGACATGACGTGTGTTTCAGTTACAGTAGATCGAATTTCCAAGTAGATTTTTGGTCATTCAGGATGTAACATGTGTTTCAGTTACAGTAGATTGAATTTCCAAGTAGTTTTTTTGGTCGTTTGGGATGTAACATGCTTTTCACTAACAGTAAATCGAATTTCCAAGTAATTGTTTCATTATTTGGGATGTGATGTGTGTATCATCACACAAAGTGCAATTTTTTCCAGATGTGGTCTACACTGTCTGAACAAGTGGAACAGATTTCATCACTTGCAAAATTACAGTGTGGACAGTTAGTCTTAAAGATCTGATTTGAATAAAAAAATCATTTATGTAAGAGTGAACAAAGCCTAACATTACTGGCATGAGCTGCAAAGTTGTTTCTCATTATATTTGAGACAATCTCGCAAAAACACTTGAGTATACAAACTTAATAAAAACTTATGAGAAAGCAGTGTATGAATGTATGAACTGACTTAGACACAATGGCATTTACCAAGACAGAGTTACACTCACACACACACACATACACACACTGACCACATACTGGATTCAACTGTTATCTATCGTAACCAACATTTCAGTGATAGCAAGAGTGGATAATACCGACCTTAATAGCTTCAACAGAGTCGTACTTGTCCAGTTTGTTGATGTGGTTGGTGATGCTGGTGTTGAGTGGGGCAGCAGAGATAGGGTGGATAACTGTGGCATCATGGGATTGCTGCTGGTATCTCTGACAGTAAGTGTACACAAGTAAGGTCACCAGACATCCCAGTATGGAGCTGCTCAAGCCCACGGCGATCAGGTGGAACACATTGAAGTCTGGCAACAGAAGGACAACAGCTAATGGCTAAATGATCTTATGCAAGGACTATGGCTGTGGATCTCAGCATTGATCTCAATGCCAGTGGACATCAATTATCCATTACCTGAGCCAATTAAACACTATTTTCAATTAGGTCAGAATTGCCCTGCGAGTCTGCATAGGCAATAGCTAAAAATGGAAATGCTTTTCAGACACAATGGCAAACCATTCCAAATGCTTTTTGTTTTATGGTTCACGAAAAAAGCATTTTTTAATAAGAGTCCTTATTCCCCACTTTGACCACTGTTCTGATGGTTCAGAACCACGTTTAATATTCCTGTTGTACCATAAAGGAGTCTGTAGGTGCCATTTCTTGTCGTAACCTAATAGTTTCTCCACTGCTCTGAAAGTGCTGATGGTGTATGTCACAACAGGGCCAAAAGATTGTTTGCAATGCTTTAAAGAAAGTCCAGAAAAAAGTATATCCTCATGTCTAATTAGTCTGTCAATTGCTTCTTCTGTTTCTTTACAAGGTGTGGAAACCAAAGACTCAAACCATGTCTTGGCTGTACGTAGTTGAAGTGCTTTGTGATATAACTCAAAATTGGAAGGGAGAGACCTCCCTCCATTTTAGCGCGTTAACTTGGGTTGTTTTCCATTCCAAAGGAAGGTGCGGATTAAAGAGTCAAGTCTTTCCCACCATTTTGAGACGGGTGGCAAAGGGATCATGGCACTAAGAAAATTTACCCGGGTAATATATTCATTTTCACAGTCGAAACTCTGGATTGTAGCGAAATAGGAAGTGTCCTCCATCTATCAATGTCTTTTTTTTTAGCTTTTGAAAGATTTTCTCATAGTTTATATATACAATATCTTTTAGAGAAGATTGTATATCAATCCCCAGGTAGGTTATCCGATTTGTAATTGGAATAGCTGATTGTATCTAAATACTCTGAGTTCCCTATCTGTCACTCACTCGACGTTGTGTCGATGTAGTGACACTAGGGGTCACTCTTGGGAGCCCCAAACACCTCTGCTTTTTTTTAAAAAGGCCAATGAGAATTGGCGAGTGGAATTTGCATGCCACTCCCCTGGACATACGGGTATAAAAGGAGCTGGTATGCAACCACTCATTCAGATTTTCTCTTCGGAGCTGAGCGGTTCTATTTAGTGAGCTGAATTCATCCGCCAAGTTCATTCACCTCTCTCTGCTGGATTTTACGGTGCATTTTAGTGGCTTCTCCCCCTCTGCATCTGTGGTTTGCAGAGAACGCCCCTGGGCGCTTCGGCAGAAACAACTAAAAGAGTATATATATTAAAAAAAAGAGTATATTTTCTTTCTAAAAGAGCGGCACACACGGAACGTCTTTTTAAAGATGCCTTTCTGTCTGTGTGTTATTCCAGGCTGCGGTCGATATCTCTCCGCTTCTGACGGCCATGATAGCTGTCTTTTGTGTCTGGGCGCTGCCCACATGGAGACATCGTTCGTGGATGGGTCTTGTCCTCACTGTGAGAACATGACCATGGCAACGTTGTGGTCGCGGCTTGCATTCGTAAGAAAGCAAGTCACCCCAGCGGCTCCCCGCCTCGGTCCTTCTACCTATGAGTATGAGGCAATGCCGGTTAGCACTGGGGGCGATTTGGGGACCTCAATGGGACCACCTCCGCCGGGTATCCCCCCATGGATCTCCCATTCCCCAGCACGCTCGCTTGTTCCGGTCAGATGCCTGGACGAGATCGCCGGCTCGTCTCAGGGAGAGTTCAACATCTCATTCGAAGCCCGGGAAGAGGACGAGTTATTGAGCGCAGCATCGGAGACTGGGCTTGTCCAATCGGATGCAGAGGCTTCGACTGGGCTTCCTCCTTCGGGAGTGGTCGCCCAGTCCCAGGCCGACGTGGAAATGAAGGACATGCTTTCGCAGCTCGACGATTGGTTCCTGGGCTCGGAGCGCCGCCCACGGCCATACCCTGCCCCCATTCCTTTCTTTCCAGAAGTGCATGAGGAGCTGACAAGATCGTGGGAGGCACCTTTTACTGCCCGATCCTGGATTTTCAGCTTCCCCGCTCTCGCTACCCTCCATGGCAGAGCAGCCAGGGGGTATTCGATTATCCCCCAGGTGGATAAGGTGCTCGCGATGCACCTGTGTCCGCAGAGCGCCACCACCTGGCGTGGGCGCCCGAAACTCATGTCCAGGGCCTGTAGGTTTACGTAGTCCCTGATGGCTAGAGCCAACGATGCCGCTGGACAAGCCGCCTCCACCCTGCACACCATGGCTCTCCTGCAAGTACACCAAGCCAAGGCGCTAAAAGAACTGCACGAGGGTAGTTCTGACCCGGGATTGATGCAGGAACTGCGCTTGGCGACCGACCTCGCTCTCCGGATGACGAAGGTCATGGTGTGGTCTCTCGGGAAGGCGATGTCCACCCTGGTAGTCCAGGAGCGCCACCTTTGGCTCAACTTGGTTGAGAAACGCGAGGCTGACAAGGCACGGTTCCTCAATGCCCCCATCTCCCAGGTTGGCCTATTCGGCGACACCTTCGAGGACTTTGCCCAGCAGTTCTCGGTGGTGAAGCAGCAGACGGAGGCCATACAGCACATCCTGACCCCGCACCCCATCTGCTCGTCGCCAAGGGCGTCCTCCTGCAACTACAACACCGGCTCCGGCCCCGGCGTGGAGCACAGCGCAGGAAGCAGACGCCATCCGTCACACGGCCGACAGCCAAGAACCCGAGGAAGGCTTCGAAGCGCCCCTGAGATGGGTGACCCAGGGGCAAGGAGACCCACTTCTCCGGAGCTGGTGAGCAGACCACTCCATCCCCCGGTGGAGGGCCGGGAGGAGAATCTTTTGTTTAGTTTTCATTTAATTTCGCTGCATGTCAAGGAGACTGCGGTACACAAAAATTCAACAAAAGAGTGGTTTTCTTGTTCCCTGGGTCACATGTTCGGTGTGCACGGCTGTCGTCACGATCACCGTCCACCATCCCATCTTTGCAGGTATGGCGCCCCAGCGGCGGTCCCCCCGCCCCTTTGCGCCCAGCTGTGGCACAAACACACCCACACGGGATTGGGTCCGGTGGACTACGGGGACGAGACTCCTCCTCCCCCCTCCTCGGCCAATCTTATGGTGGTCAGCAGGAGCCAGGTAAGTGCTTTGATGTCCCTGGACTCAGCATGGCCATGGGGCTCGAACCCCCTCGACATGGCACCTCAAGTTCCGCCCCGCCGCAAGGCCCCACCCGCCGGAACATCTGACGTGATCATTCCCTTGGTCCCCCTTGCCCGGAGTTTGGACGCGTGGCTCGCGCTTTCCAACCCGTCGCTGTGGCTGATCCGGACTGTCCGACTTGGCTACGCGATTCAGTTTGCCAGTGCCCGCCCAGATTCAGTGGTATCCGCTTCACCTTGGTGAAGGGCGAGAACTCCGCTATCTTGCATGCGGAGATTGCTACCCTTCTGTGCATGGGCCCGATAGAGCCTGTCCCTCCAGCCGAGATGAAGAAAGGGTTCTACAGCCCTTACTTCATTGTACCGAAGAAAGGCGGTGGGTTGTGACCAATCTTGGACCTGCGAGTACTGAACCGGGCTTTGCACAGACTCCCGTTCAAGAATCTGACTCAATTCAAGCGAGCATCTGGCATCAAGATTGGTTTGCGGCGGTAGACCTGAAGGACGCGTACTTTCACATCTCGGTCTTACACAGACCCTTCCTGCGGTTTGCCTTCAAAGGCCAGGCATACCAGTACAAGGTCCTCCCCTTCAGCCTGTCCCTGTCCCCTCATGTCTTCACGAAGGTCGCAGAGGCTGCCTTTGCCCCGCTAAGGGAAGTGGGTGTCCATATCCTCAATTATCTTGACAACTGGCTATTCCTAGCTCACTCTCGAGAGTTGCTGTGCACACACAGGGACCTCGTGCTCCAGCACCTCAGCCGACTGGGGCTTCGGGTCAACTGGGAAAAGAGCAAGCTCTCCCTGGTTCAGAGCATCTCTTTTCTTGGTCCGGAGTTGGACTCAGTCTTGATGACAGTGTGCCTTATGAACGAGTGCGCACAGTGGGTGCTGAACTGTCTGAAGGCATTCATATGGAGAGCAGCGGTTCCACTGAAACTTTTTCAGAGGCTCCTGAGGCATATGGCATCCTCAGCGGCAGCCACGGGGTTGATGCATATGAGACCGCTTCAGCACTGGCTTCAGACTCGAGTCCTGAGATGGGCATGGTGCCACGGGACACATCGCGTGGCCATCACGCCCATCTGTCGCCGCCTCTTCAGCCCGTGGACCGACCTTGCATTTCTACGGGCAGGGGTTCCCCTAGAGCAGGTCTCCAGGTGTGTCGTGGTTATAACAGACACCTCAAAGACAGGCTGGGGTGCCGTATGCAATGGGCACACAACCGCCGGCTCCTGGACTGGCCTGCGGCTGCGTTGGCACATCAACTGCCTAGAATTGTTGGCAGTAATGCTCATCCTGCAGAGGTTTCGGCCGTTGATCCAGGGCAAGCACGTGCTGGTCCGGACAACACAGCATCGGTAGCGTACATCAACCACCAAGGTGGTCTACGCTCCCATTGCATGTCACAACTCGCCCGCCATCTCCTCCTCTGGAGTCAGCAGCACCTCAAGTCGCTACGAGTCACTCACATCCCGGGCGACCTCAACACCGCAGTGGACACGCTGTCACGTCAGGTTACCCTCAGGGGAGAGTGGAGACTCCAACCTCAGGTGGTCAAGCTGATTTAGAGTCGATTCGGTCGAGCACAGGTAGACCTGTTTGCTTCCCAGGAATCCTCCCACTGCCCGCTCTGGTACGCCCTGACTGAGGCACCCCTCAGTATAGATGCGCTGGCACACAGCTGGCCTCCTGGACTACGCAAATATGCGTTTCCCTCAGTGAGCCTACTTGCACAGACCCTGTGCAAGGTCAGGGAGTATGAGGAGCAGGTCATCCTAGTAGCACCCTACTGGCCCACCCAGACGTGGTTCTTGGATCTCACGCTCCTCGTGACAGCCCCCCCGGCGAATTCCCCTGATAAAGGACCTTCTTTCTCAGGGATGGGGCACCATCTGGCACCCACGACCAGACCTCTGGAATCTCCATGTCTGGCCCCTGGACGGGACGTGGAAGACCTAAGTGGCCTACCACCCACGGTGGTAGACACGATCACTCAGTCTAGGGCTCCCTCTACAAGGCATCTGTATGCCTTGAAGTGGTGTCTGTTTGCTAAGTGGTGTTCTTCCCGACGTGAAGACCCCCAGAGATTCGCAGTCAGATCAGTGCTTTCCTTCCTGCAGGAAAGGCTGGAGGGGTGGCTGTCCCCCTCCACCCTGAAGGTGTATGTAGCCGCTATTTTGGCATATCACAATGCAGTAGATGGTAAGTATTTGGTGAAGCACGACTTGATCACCAGGTTCCTGAGAGGCGCTAGGAGGTTGAATCCCTCCAGACCGCGCCTTGTCCCCTCATGGGACCTCTCCATAGTCCTTCGGGGTCCACAGGGAGCTCCCTTTGAGCCCTTGGTGTCAGCTGAGCTTACGGCACTCTCTTTGAAGACTGCCCTCCTGACTGCGCTCACTTCCATCAAAAGGTTAGGGGACCTGCAGGCGTTCTCTGTCAGCGAATCGTGCCTGGAGTTCGGTCCGGGTTACTCTCACATGATCCTGAGTTCTCACGACTCCTTTTAGGGATCAGGTGGTGAACCTGCAAGCGCTGCCCCAGGAGGAGGCAGACCCATGCTTGGCGTTGCTGTGTCCGGTGCGAGCTTAACACATATATTTGGATCGCACGCAGAGCCTTAGAAGCTCTGAGCAGCTCTTTGTTTACTTTGGTGGACAGCAGAAAGGAAGCGCTGTCTCCACACAGAGGATTGCCCACTGGGTCATCGACGCCATCACAATGGCATATCAGGCTCAGGACGTGCCACACCCTGTGGCGTTACGAGCCCACTCCACCAGTGTGGCGGCCTCCTGGGCCCTGGCCAGTGGCGCCTCTTTGGCAGACATCTGCAGAGCAGTGGGCTGGGCAACACCCAACACCTTTGCGAGGTTCTGCAATCTCTGGGTTGAGCCAGACTCGTCCCGTGTATTGGCAGGCATGAGCAGGTAAGTTCCGGGACAACTGGCCGGGTGTACCGCTTGCGCATAGCGCCTTTCCCCTCCCTTGAGGTGAAGATGTGCGCTCTTGACTCCCAGTCGTGTTCACAGACTGTTACCCCTGGATGACTTTCTTCCTTAGCCCTCTGGCAGCTGAGTTTGCGGAGAAACTCACTGAACGGCCCAGTACATGCGCTAATGAGCCCCTGTACTGAGGTAGGTGCTCCACATATGCTGGTTCCCCGAAGGCGACCCCATGTGATATCTTCTGCAAAATTGTTTCCCTGATGGCAAACTGCATCTTCCTTGGGCAGAGGCCCCTCTGCCCCCAGTCGCCATGCTTTGTAGAAACTCCTCCCCCTTTGGGTAGGACCATGGGACCACTCCACATGACATACTTCCGACAAGACTCAGTAAGGTCATGTGACGTATTCCACTCAAAATACCCCTTTTTGGGCGGGGTGTGGTCTCCGCGGTGTCTTCCCCTTGGGAGGGACACCCCCCGAGGCAGACACTTATGGCTCCCAGTCAGTTAACAAATTCCACTCTTTTTGGGGAGAAAAAAGAGGGAAAAGAGGCCTCGGCTGGGCTAGCCTTTCCCTATAGTTGGGCTGTCGACTTGTTCCTGATGGACCGTTCGATGCTCATAAGAGCATTGGGGGAGGTTACGTGATGGTCTGGTGTGCTGGCTACGAGGCACACAACAGTCTGCCCGTCACACACCGCCAGTTCACGCAACACTGTTCAGCTAGTTGTGGCGTTTTGTATAGGAACCCCTAGTGTCACTACATCGACACAACGTCAAGTGAGTGACAGATAGGGAATGTCCTGGTTACTTTCGTAACCTCCGTTCCCTGATGGAGGGAACAAGATGTTGTGTCCCTCTTGCCACAACGCTGAACTACCTGCTGAAATGCCTGGGACCTGGTCTCGGCTCCTCAGCACAAAACCTGAATGAGTGGTTGCATACCAGCTCCTTTTATACCTGTATGTCCGGGGAGTGGCATGCAGATTCCACTTGCCAATTCTCATTGGCCTTTTTTCAAAAAAGCAGAGGTGTTTGGGGCTCCCAAGAGTGACCCCTAGTGTCACTACATTGACACAATGTCTCATTCCCTCTATCAGGGAACGGAGGTTACGAAAGTAACCAGGACGCTTTTTTATTTAATGGTAGAAGAGATGATTTGGACCAATTGATCCTGTAGCCAGAGAATTTCCCAAAACTTTTAAATGTCCCTAATATATTTTGAATTGAGACCTGAAATCTGTAAGATACAATAAAATGTCATCGGTGTAGAGAGATATTGCATTTTGGCTACCTTTTATTGAAATGGAACAGATCTGTTCTTGTCTTATTTTTTGCGATAGAGGTTCGAGGGATAGTGCAAATAACATTGGTGAAAGGGGGCATCATTGCCTTGTTCCTCTCAGAATATCAAAAGGTTGGGAGTGTAAGCCGTTTGTTGCTATGATTGCTGATGGATTATCATAAATAATTCAAACCATTTGAATGAATTTCTCATCAAACCCAAATTTTTCTAGCACCCTCCATAAATAATCCCAATTTAATCTGTCAAAAGCTTTGTCCACATCTAAGGATAAAACTGCACAAGGGAAATTTTTATCTTTGCATTCACTGATTACATGTAGCAAACGGCGTATATTGTCTGCAGCTATACGATGTGGAATAAAGCCAGATTGGTCACTATGAATTAATTTACTGATATGTTTTTCAAGACGTAGGGCTAAAACCCAGGTGTACATTTTTAAATCTGAATTTATCAACAAAATTAGTTTAAAATTTTGGCATTTTGTATGGTCCTTGTCTTTTTTTGATATTAAAGAAATAGGAGCCGTATTCATTTGTTTTTTTAATTTTCCCTTTAGAATTGCTGTATTTATCGCGGCATGCATAATTGGTCCTAGTATGTCCCAAAGATGTAGGATTAATTCTGTTGGGATCCCATCTGGCCCAGGTGCTTTCCCCTTCTTTACCGTTTTTAATGCTGTATACAATTCTTCGAGTGTTATAGGTTGGCTCATTTGCTTGGATTCACTTAGTGTTAATTGTGGTAGATCTATGTCATGTAAAAATGTATGACACTCAACCATGTCCGTGCTGTCCTCTGACTGATAAAGATCTTTAAAATGATCTGCGAAGGTGTTATTAATTTCTCTAGGATTGGTTACTAGGCCTTATGTAGGAGAATGAATGGTGTCGATAATAGCCCTGGATTCACTTCATCTAAGTTGTAATGTCAGTAACTTGCTAGGTCTTGGACCGTTATAATAATAATTCTGCCGAACTCTATGCATAATAAATTCAGTTTTTCTTCGAAGCAGATCATTTAGCTTGGACCTGGAGCTCTTCAATGCATTTTCAACAGATCTCTTGGGAGAGACAAATTTGTTCTAGCTCCTCAATTTGTGACTTTCATATTTTATTTAAATAGGATGAAAAAGAGATAACGAAATATCGAATAAAGCCTTTTGTAGCCATCCAAACCATCATGTGATTATCCACACTATTGAGGTTTATAATCAAAAAATCTTTAAACTTGCTTCTAAAATCTGTTAAAAACCTGGTATCTTGTAAAAGAGATATATTAAATTGCCATCTGGGAGATCTTTCATGTGAGCAGTAAGTAAACTTGGTCAACAGTGGGTTGTGATCAGATAGTACAGCAGGAAGGGTTGTGATGCTCTCAAAACATATCCTAAGTTCACGAGAACACAGGATGTAATCTATTCTAGAATGTGTCTGATGTCTAGAAGAGTAGAAAGTATAGTCTCTAACCGATGGGATTTGAACTCGCCATATATCTATGAGATTAAATGTTTGCAGAAAGGTCTTAAAATTTGCTGATGTTATCTCTTGTGATTTAGAAAATATACTAGTGGATTTATGAAGCACCAGGTCAGCAAGCACATTCATGTCTCCTCCAATAATCAGAGCATACTCATTTAAGAGCAGCAGCTGATTAGTTAACCACTGAAAAAACATTGCATCAAAAAATGCTGGGGCATAGACAGAGACAAAAGCTATTTTCTTGCCTTGGACACTTGTACAAAAATAACTCAATCTACCTGATTTATCATTACTGAGCTTTTCAATAACAAGAGGAAGGTTTCATTTAATGGGTATAAGAGACCCTTTCGTTTTTGTTCCATCACTGGACACAGCGGCGACTTTATAAAACGTATTTTGTATACGAGCGATATCTGTTTTCTTTAGATGTGATTCTTGGAATAAAGCCACATCTACACAATGTCTGCGCAAACTATGCAAGAACTTTGTTCTCTTTATAGGACTGTTTAAACCTCTGATGTTAGCTGATATAACTGAAATATTAACCACTGTCAAAAGGATCATAACTTTTAACTATAGTAAAGACCACATGAAGAATTGTTTTAGACACAGCTTCTTTGATTAGGTATTTAGTTGTTAACATAAAAGAAGAAATAAGTGGCAGGACCGCTATCTAATCCAAATTTGTATATCGGAACCATGACAGTATCATACGTTCCACTGATCTGAGACTCACCCGCTCCCTCCAGTGTGTGAACATCAACAAGCAAAAGTTAACAGGAACAATAGAACTATAGATTACACTTTCAACATTAAGTATGCATTTCTGCATTAAATACTTTCAAAACCAGCAATGACTGGAACAAGCAAGCAAACCTGAGTGCAGGTACGAATTTAGAATAGCATAAGCAAAGTCCTACCGGTAATGGTGGCTGGTTAATTATCAATTAGTCTTGTGTCCATCTCATATTGATTGACATCTGCGAAGTTCAGCTGCTGTCTTGCCCGTGAAGTGTCCGCGATCTGAAGCCTGAACTCCTCTGCTTCTTGTGGCGAAGAGAAAGACAGTTTCTCACCATTGTGCATAACACACAGAGTGGCTGGGTAAACCAAAAAGGACTAGATTCCTACTGCACGCAGCTCCTTACGTATATCCGCGAAGTTTCTCCGTTTTTGCGATGTGTAGGCACAGTAGTCAGCAAAAAATTTCAACCGTTTCTCGCCATCCAGGATTGGTACCCTCTTGCTCACCTCTCTGGCCCCATCTAAAATAGCCTGACGGTCTTGATACACTATATTGCCAAAAGTATTCGCTCACCCATCCAAATAATTGAATTCAGGTGTTCCCATCACTTCCATGGCCACAGGTGTATAAAATGAAGCACCTAGGCATGCAGACTGCTTCTACAAACATTTGTGAAAGAATGGGCCGCTCTCAGGAGCTCAGTGAATTCCAGCGTGGTACTGTGATAGGATGCCACCTGTGCAACAAGTCCAGTCGTGAAATTTCCTCACTACTAATTATTCCACAGTCAACTGTCAGTGGTATTATAACAAAGTGGAAGCGATTGGGAATGACAGCAACTCAGCCACGAAGTGGTAGGCCACGTAAAATGACAGAGCGGGGTCAGCGGATGCTGGGGCGCATAGTGCGCAGAGGTCGTCAACTTTCTGTAGAGTCAATCGCTACAGACCTCCAAAGTTCATGTGGCCTTCAGATTAGCTCAAGAACAGTGCGTAGAGAGCTTCATGGAATGGGTTTCCATGGCTGAGCAGCTGCATCCAAGCCATACATCACCAAGTGCAATGCAAAGTGTCGGATGCAGTGGTGTAAAGCAGGCCGCCACTGGACTCTAGAGCAGTGGAGACGCGTTCTCTGGAGTGACGACTCACGCTTCTCCATCTGGCAATCTGATGGACGAGTCTGGGTTTGGTGGTTGCCAGGAGAACGGTACTTGTCTGACTGCATTGTGCCAACTGTGAAGTTTGGTGGAGGGGGGATTATGGTGTGGGGTTGTTTTTCAGGAGCTGGGCTTGGCCCCTTAGTTCCAGTGAAAGGAACTCTGAATGCTTCAGCTTACCAAGAGATTTTGGACAATTCCATGCTCCCAACTTTGTGGGAACAGTTTGGGGATGGCCCCTTCCTGTTCCAACGTGACTGCGCACCAGTGCACAAAGCAAGGTCCATAAAGACATGGATGAGCGAGTTTTGTGTGGAAGAACTTGACTGGCCTGCACAGAGTCCTAACCTCAACCCGATAGAGCACCTTTGGGATGAATTAGAGCGAAGACTGCAAGCCAGGCCTTCTCGTCCAACATCAGTGTCTGACCTCACAAATACGCTTCTGGAAGAATGGTCAAAAATTCCCATAAACACACTCCTAAACCTTGTGGAAAGCCTTCCCAGAAGAGCTGAAGCTGTTATAGCTGCAAAGGGTGGGCCGACGTCATATTAAACCCTATGGATTAAGAATGGGATGTCACTTAAGTTCATATGCGTCTAAAGGCAGGTGAGCGAATACTTTTGGCAATATAGTGTATCTCAGCACTTTGAAAATCATAGTGCGGCCCGTCTCCGGAGACCTTTGCTGGCCATAGATGCAATGGGCTCACTCGATTTCTATCGGCCTGTTCGAAAGCGAGGGGATCCACTTTGGAAGCATTTCTTGGAGAAAGCATATCGTGTCACCTCCCTCTCGCTTCGGTGCAAGACCCACAATCTGAATGTTATTGTGTCTTTCTTGATCCTCAAGTTCTGCCATCTTTGCTTGGAGCTTTGACACATCTGATTTGCAGCCAAGTATGTCTTGTTTCAGGCCTCTCGTCTCACTTTGGGCATTATCCACTTTATCGATAAGTCCGTGCACGATGGCCGTTTGTGATTGAAACTCCGCAGTCAAAGATTGCATGCATTGTCACGTCTTTCATCGCGATCTGCACTGGACAACTTCTTCCAGCGTGTCTTGTTGCTTCGTTAATGCCAGCGAAATGGCGTCTGCCAGGTCTTCATTGTGAGTTGAGAATTTCAACCGTTTTCCAGTCTGAGTTTTCGTGGGTGAGGATACAGGTTTCTTGTTTGTATTCATCTTGTTGAAAAGTATATTTAGAATGTGTAGTTTTGATGTTTTGTCTGTTAAATATTAATAAATGAGGGAGCATGTCAGGAGCTCTAGAAATCTGCGGCCATCACGTACGAAGCGTCATGTAATCCGAAAGTCCTCATGAGCACCATTTAGGAATCTAAAATGATAACTGTGACACCACACTGTCAAATCAACTTCAGGGATGGGCACAATCAAAGCCTATAAAACTGCAAGTCTGCATGAAGTACGTCATTTGGGACAGGGCCCTTTAAGTCTCATCAGGGCCTGTCTTTCTTCTCACATTTTAAAATAATTTTAACTCAAATCAATATATCATATCCAGTTATTTATATATTTGATAAGTAGCCAAGTAATAGGCAAAATAAACCCTGTCGGGTTTATATTGCGATGATGACTGCACATTATCCCTTACTTAGTAGGAGTTTATAAGTCTGCACATTACACATACCTCCACACCATCTTTCTTCTTGACTTGATCGTGCAACAGAAGTTTCTGAAGAAGAAAAAAAAAATCAAGAGAGAAAGATGGGAGAGAATCCGTCAGGCTGAGAAATGAGATCTTTGAGGAGTTTCAGAATGTTATACAAGCACATTTTAAACTCAACCTATTATCATGTAATTCAAAGAGCTGAATAAGGAACGTGGCACCTGCAATGCATTTTTATGATCAGTAATGGAATTAAATGAGGTATAAAATTTTTCTAATGAGCTGTAACAGAATGTTACTCTGTGAAAGACTCGAAGGCTATTCAAGGAAGACAATAATTTACATAAGATTTACAGAATGGTCTTAAAATTCCCTCCCTGTTACACTGAAAGTGGAAGCAAGGATATAACTCCCCTGATGATCATATGTTTAGATGTAAACAATTTCCTTGTCAATAAAGTATCTCGTCAAACAATAACTCATGATTTTTAAAAAGTGCAAATTATTCAAAGATTCCTTCACTTCTTACTGTTAGCTGCCTCATGTTTTAAAATAAAGCTGTACTGTTGGCACACATCTTCTTAAAGTGATAGTTTGGCCAAAAATGTGCATTCTGTCATCATTACTCACCACTTATGTTGTTCTTAACCTTTTCAACCTTCTTTCTTTGATGGAACACAAAAGGAGATGTTAGGCAGAATGTTAGGGAATGACACAGTCACTAATCACTTTCATTGTATGGAAATAAAAATGCAATGAAAGTGAATGGTGACTGGAGTAAATGGAGGTTGTCAGTCACAAACATTCTGCTTAAAATCTCCTTTAGTGTTCCATGGAAGAAAGAAAGTCATACAGGTTTAGCATGAAGCGATTAATGATGCAAGAATCTTTTTTGGGGGGTGAATTATCCCTTCTAGAGACACTAAATATTTCATAACAACAAAAGAAATATTGTAAAATTGTTGCACCTGGTTCTGATTCACTCCAACTCACAGAAGAATAGAAATTCTAATGCAAATGCTACACAGAACATATCACTGTAATGCATTTGTTCGATCGTGCCACTTAGAGAAGGCAGGGGATGAGAGGCTAATTATCCCTACAGTGCAGAAATCAATGGTTTGGTGTGTCTCGCATTACTTCTTGTCAATAAGGGAAGATCCGTGTTTGTCCCAGGGTCGATATGGGAAGTGTTTGAGTGTGTGTGTATGTGTGTGTGCCCACCTGGGATGAAGTTGGAGATGGGCAGACAAGCACGAGTTTCACTGCTGTTGCCAGAGCATTGGTTGCCAGTGGGGAACAGGACATCACAGTGCCGCAGGCGAACCTGAGACCCTGACGAGTCACACGGAGACCATTCGGACCAATCAGACCAGCTCTCTATACATGGACAACATCTCCACGTCAGAAAAATAATATGACTTGAAAATCATGTTATAACAATAATAGCCAGTAGATGGCTGCAGTGTTTTATGTGCAGCCACCTTTTGTTTAGAAACTCTAAATTTGATCATATTTAAATTTATGCATTTGGATATATATTTAGACATTATCAAACTATTATTTGTCAAATTTTGTTTTTTCTTCTTTTTGGAAGTGTCAGAAAGATGCAGTTTTTTGACTGGAAGGTGAGACTCCTGAACCTAAAGGTAAACCTTCTCATAGTGGAGTAGGTCAACTTTCTTACATTGGGGTCAGACTCAGGCTTTGCTCTCTCTCTCTCTCTCTCTCTCTCTCTGTGTGTGTGATGTGTTCTGCCCTCTGGCAGTGTTTTACCCATTTATTTCTCTGTGTGTTTGTGTGTGTGTGTGCTGCACTGTGGGTGTGTCATGGTCTCACCCCCTCATTTATGGCTGATTGTGGCTGATTTGTATAGATTTTATTTGACAAAATGTAAAAAAACTGGGGTATAGTCTCACACCTTCATTCTATGTTTGTGCTGTATTGTGGCTGATTTATAGATTGTATTTGACAAATAAAAAAATATTGCTCTGTTTTTTTAGTCTTTCCCGTTCATTTGGTTGGTCAATTTTGACCGTGAACAGTAAAGGTGTCGCTTTTTTTCCCCAACCACTTAGACTTATCAAAGTCTATTTCTTATGTGTGTGTTCACAAGGCAAATGGAGGAAAAGTCATTAAGTCTTGTACCACTCACATAAAGGAAACCATTTTTATAACATCGAAACATTTTTTACTTCGGTCAAAAATTACTGAACAGTATAGGAAGATTAAGGCACTGAGAGGTGCTATAAGTACCCTTCTCATTTTGTAAAAACAAACAGAAATCCTATTTTACCCTAATACTATCATTTCACTTATTGGACAATTATTGAAAAATGTTTGATTTAATCACCTTAAACAAACCTGAAAATGACAAATAAGTACTTGTTTTATCAAAATAAATGTGATATTTTAAGGATACTCATCAGCTACATAAATTTGCAACATTTTAAAAGTTATTACTAAATATTAGATCAAATTACCTCAAAACCAACCTTTAGACATTAAGCCTCATTGTCCCCTTAAAGCAATTTTATTATACTAGTCTATTTTAACATGCTATACTTTCAAAACAGTGTGTATTATCCCTGTGCAATGTCTTGCCTCATAGGCTTCCACTGTAAGTGCATTATTGTAAATGCAAAATTATTGTCTGTGATTATCAACAGGAAGTCACAGCTGCTGTCAATAGAGCTTAACTTGTATTGAACATGGAACAGTCCTTCAGTCACATTACAAGCGACAGTTAATATCTCAAAACCCTTCCAACACAAAGCTTAAAATTTCGTTAGTTGGTAATGTTGCAGCAAGATAATTCAGCAACTCAGCTAATTCAAAGTAAATAACTCTACAATGCAATTTAAAAATGTTCAACCCATGACAACTTCCACATAGGGTTCTTCTGATTAGCATTCCCCTCACTTTGCCCCTGTCCCTTGTTTCCTGGCTGCACAGTACAGTTACACGTGTGCGTGTAATGAATAGTGTGACAGATAGACCAGAACGCAGCTAATAAAAGGTCATTCCATAACCTCACTAGACTTCTGGCTAATGGATGGACTGACATTTGAATACAAGCTCTCCTCTCCCATTCACCTTTTCGTGGATCAATGTGCAAGGTTTGACTCTGCCATCAATCGTCTTATCTCTTTCTTCACTCTCATGCTCCCTGCTCCCTCATTTTTTGCATATTATCTTCATATCGCAAGCTCAGCTTTACCATTTGATTTTCTATGAAGTGTGACATTTTGATTTCCTCCCCTTTCATCCCCCAACAGGTCGCTTTATATATTAAATGGGAAGGTAGGAAAGCAAGGTACAAGACAAAGGTGTCCTGTTTGCAAAAAATTATGTTATTTCCTTTTAGAGTCCTTTTGGTGTGTGTGTGTGTGCACACACATACACTACCGGTCAAAAGTTTTGAAACACTTACTCATTCTTTATTATAATTTTTTTTTTCACATTTAAAATAATAGTAAAGTCATCAAAACTATGAAATAACATAAATGGAACTATGGGAATTATGTTGTGACTAAACAAAATCCAAAATAAATCAAAACTGTGTTATATTTTAGCATCTACAAAGTAGTCACCCTTTGCTTAGAATTTGCAGACATGTACTCTTGACATTTTCTCAACCAGCTTCTTGAGGTATCACCCTGGGATGCTTTTTAAACAGTATTGAAGGAGTTCCCATCTATGTTGGGCACTTATTGGCTGCTTTTCTTTATTATTTGGTCCAAGTCATCAATTTCAAAAACTTTTTTTTTTTAATTAAATTTTTAGTTTTATAATAAAATAAATTAATATGTTGGCACAATTATATTTTTGTCTACAAACTAATTTCAAACATTTAAGCATACACCTTCAGATCAAAATATTATTAAGATCATGAGAAACATTTCAGTCAAGCATTTCAAAACTTAATGTTTGAGTTAATGAGTTAATGTACGTGATAATGTGTGTGAGTGTGGGAATGTGTACCAGGGCAGGGTTGGATGTTACATAGGGCCTCTTCAGTATGCAAGCCCAGACAGATATCACCTCCGTAGGCAGGTGGAGGGTTGTTACAGCTGCGTGTGCGCATGTAGTGGCCTCCTCCACATGTCACTGAGCATTTGGACCAAGGTGACCAGCACGACCAGCTCCCATCCACTGAAAAATGAAAAAAGAGGGCAAGCAAGTCATCACATCAAGTGTTTGAGCTGTTGTAGGACAAAGCTTTACTATTACTGTAATTACACTGCAAAAAGTGGTAACCTGCAATTGTTACCTTAATTCTACTTTTATCTAACCCTTAAAATAATTTTGTTGGTGTAACCTAATATAATAAGGATGATTTAGACAGTTTTGGTATTTTTATTTTACTTATATCAAACTGTTACACTGGCAGCGCCTGCTATCTCTCCTGAACGCCGCCAGAGGTCGCCATCTCCAGAGTACTAACCTTTCCTTCACAAACTAAATTTCCCATAACCCTCCACTAAGACTGATTACTCACCCACCTGTTTCACATTATCTCTGTCTATTTAAGTTCCCTGTTTACACATATTCAGTGCCAAGTCTTGTTCTGCCTAGTCTGCTGTTCTGAGTGTTATTTACCATTACTGTTTTCTCTGTGTTTTTGACTCCTGCCTGTTCATCGTATTTCCTAGTCTGCTTGTGTTTTTGGACCTATTGCTTGTTTACTGGATTACCCCAATGTCTCTCAGATTTACTTGGTTTGCCTTTCTTGGATTGTCTTCCTGTGTACTGAACCCTTGCCTGCTTTTTGTTTACCCTTTGATTTGCTACTTTGTTGTACTGTTTATACTTATATTAAACTGCATATGGATCTTAACATTACTGCCCCGGCATCTTCGCTACACAAACCAGTTAATTCAGATTTTACCACATTAAGCACTCTTTTGACAGTTTTTTCAGTGTAGTTTAAACATTTTCAGAATAATTTAATGACAAATGCAGCAATGTAACAAAGTCTATGCTAAAAATAACAATTATGTTTTAAGAATATTTTGAAATTTGGTTATTCTAGGTCAACTGATTGAGCAATGTCGCAAACAATGTCAAGGTCACAGTTTGATTCCTAAAGAACACACAAACAGATAAAATGTATAGTTTTCTATATCGCTAAAAGTTTCTGCCAAATGCAAAAAAATAAAAAATAAATTTAAAAAAAGTAGCGTAAATAATACATGAAAGAAGTTAGTTATACTCTCCAAATTCACTTCTTTCCAAGTCATTGAGGATATATGTTTAGGTAAAATTAAAGTCATTTTCATATAGAAATCTTAAAGGTATAGTACCAAAAACAGCTTATTTTTTTTATTTTATTTTTTTTTTGTTAACATTTTTTATTGATTCATACAGATCACAAAGAAAAACAAAACATATATACACTGAATCAACATTTAACTCCCATTATTACCCATCCCCAATCACCAACCCCATCCTGACCCCAACATACATCCCTGTGGTCACATAAGTATATACACACACACACAAAAAAAGAATAAATAAATAAACCCAAAACAAAACTAAAAGAAAATATAATAATCAAACACATTTAAACCTATGCTTCTCTCTCCACAGCCCCTCACTGAGAGTCCCCCCAAAACGCCACATAACTGCCCCATTTCCCATCAAAGTGTCCCAGATCCCCAGCCTTCTACATGACACCTCCTCTAAAGCTGCCACCCTCCCCATCACCGCACACCACTCCCGAATTGAGGGCGCTCCAGCTGACTTCCATCCCCTTAAAACAATCTGTCTGCCTATCATAACACTGGTCAGGACCCAATTTTTATGTGTTTATCCCCTATATTGATGACCGCCCCATCACCTAAAATACAAAGTCTGGGGCAAAATGAAATTTGAGTGCCCAATACGTCACACATAAAACTCTGAACCGTCAAGCAAAATTCTTGGATCTTAACACCACCAAAAAACATAGGTTGTGTCTCCATCTTCTGACTGGCATCGCAGGTGGGTGTGTCTTTAAGACCAAACCTGTACAATCTAGAGGGGGTCCAATAGAATCTATGTAAAATCTTGAATTGCATAAGGCGCACCCTTGCATCTCTAGATACAGACTTTACGTTTTTTAGAATCCTAGACCACACTCCCTCCAATACCAAGTTTACATCTTTCTCCCAAAATCTCTTGACCCTGAATTAGCAGGGATTAATACACTAATGCCTCATGACCTTTTCCAAAAGCAGTAATCACCACTCCCAGAGTATCTGCTGTTTTAGGGGGGTGTATGCGACTCCCAAAAATAGTACAGAGCAGGTGGCGCAGCTGTAAATACCTAAAGAACTGAGATCTGGGAATCCCAAAATGTTGAACCAAATTTTCAAAGGATCTCAACACTCCACTCTCATATAGGTCACCGAGCGTATTAACCTCCCTCACAATCCACTCTGACCAGCAGAAAGGGGACTTATTAATACATAATTCTGGGTTTAGCCATATGCTCGAGGCAACATTTAAATAAATGTCCGAATGCAACACTCTGGACACTTTTGTCCATACCAAGTGAAAATGTGAGATAACTGGGTGTAACATAACTTCTCCGATTAGTTTGATAGAAAGTCTTTGCAATGGCGAAATAGGGGCAAGAACCTCCTGTTCAATACAAAACCAGGGAGGGGCTCTCTCAGGTGGAAGTGACAAATGAGCCAAATGTCTGAGACCGAATGCATAATAGTAAAACAAAATCTTGGGTAGGCCTAGCCCACCTTGTCAATCAGCCTATGTAACTTTTTGAAATAAGAGAGAGGAACATCTACAGGGAGAGACTGTAGCTGGTAGTTCAATTTTGGAATACAATTTATTTTAATAACATTAACCTTCCCAATCATAGATGTAATGAAGCCCACCTGCCCACATTGCTTGAAAACCCTTTTATTAAGGGGTCAAAATTAACTCTAACTAAATCACACAAATTTGCTGGGAATAAAATGCCCAAATACTTAATGCCCTGTTTGGGCCACTGGCAGATGCCCGGCTGAAAAGCCGTTGCTGGGCAGTATGATGTCAGAGCCAAAGTCTCAGATTTAGACCAACTGACTCTGTATCCCGAGAACTTAGAAAAGGAATTAATAATTCTGTGGAGGCAAGGCATAGATCTAATGGGTTCGGAGACGAACAATAAAATATCATCTGCGTAAAGCAAAAGCTTATGCGCCATACCTCCCATCACCTACCCTGGAAAATCTTCCTCCTTTCTTATCGCAGCTGATAATGGTTCCAGGGCAAGACAGAACAATAATGGGGAAAGAGGGGAACCCTGCTGGGTGCCCCTATCCAGAGTAAAATCATCTGAAATTAATCCATTTGTTTGTACCGCCGCTACCAGGTGTCTATAAAGTAACTTAATCCATCCAATAAAAGTATTCCCAAACCTGTATATTTCCAAAATCTTAAAAAGATAATCCCTGTGTTTCTTCCAAGAAAGCCTTCCTTTACTCCTCGCCTCACGTAACACGAGATCTTTATTGGATGATCTCAGAAATTTGACCAGAATTTATTGAGGTTTGTCTCCCTCAGCAGATTGCTGAGCTGGAACCCTGTGAGCTCGCTCGATTTCCAGTTTATGGCCTGTTATGTCGAGCCGACTCAGAAAGGAATTTCACCAGGAATTTCACCATATCCCGACCTTCTTCGTCCTCAAGAATTCCAACAATTCGGATGTTATTCCACTGGTTATGGTTCTCCAAGTTCTCCAACTTTTCCCAGACACGCTCCAAATCCACATTGGTTGCTAGCGGATTAGCAGCTAATTCCCTCTCTGACGACTCCAGATAATCGATCCGTTTCTCGACATCCCCCACTCTTGTTACCACCTCAGTGAATTTCGTCTCCATGGCAGTGATCGGTCGACGTACAGCAAGATCCTCCAAGTCAGCAATGACCTTTGTCATCATTGACGACAAGTTCAACAATTCTCGCCGAATTTCCCTCACTTCTCTGGCCAGATCAGCTCCCGGGCTTGCGGCCTGCTCGGGGGCGTCAGCTTGAGCACGTAAGTGTCTTTTAATGCCTCCAGAGCACGAGGATTTTGAATTCTTTGACATACTCAAACAGTTATGTCACCGGTTTATGACATAAAAAGTATAAAAACTGGCAAAGTGCGCAGAGCTCGCCATTCATACTCGCATGACGTCACGTGACTCCCCCAAAAACAGCTTTTTTAATTCAAATGGTTCAAATGAGAAAGGCCATGTAAAACTAAATTATGACTGTTCATGGTCCAAGAAACGTTGACTAACATTATAAGTAAAAAAAGTGTACAATTTGTTCCATTTAATCTACATTGATATATAAATGTCACATTTATGTATCTAAATCCTTTAAATGTAACCTAACAATGTGAATCAATGATATCACACTAGTTACCTCTGATAAGATAAGTAAAATGAAAGCATGTGTGTGCTGTTTGTCAAAACAAGCTAAAGCCTGATGCTGAGAAGGCTGGGAATAAGGGGTCGACGGAGAGAGAGAGGCTGTTTCAAACAATCTGCTTCAGAGGCCTGCCTCTCCCTCAGGCTCTAACCCTGACCCCTGCTCTAATTAATGAGGCTAAATGAACCATCAGTTCACTCCCTACCCTCTTCAGTGATGCCAAGCTCAGGGTCATCACCCGCGAAAACTGGGGAAACAGCGACGTCTCTCACAAAACACTTTGACTGTCTTAACTAATTAAAGGAAAACAGGCACATGGAGTCTCATTATTAGCATTAGCAGCCTGACAGGTTAGTGAAACAGGGGTCTGTGCTTATGTCACTGACATGAGGGGTAGACTTAGGCTATGTTAGGCATGGAGAACTATTGTTCAGCTTACTGTATACCACACAATATATACTGAATGCATTCCATTTAAAAGAAAATAGTATGTGAAACAGTATGCAGTATCAGAGACAGTATACAATGAGACAGGTCACTGGTATACAGTCCTTGTGAATGGGAGAAATCGTACCACTAAATATGGCGGCTGTAAGAGGCAGTTAAAAGATGTGCATGCACATTAGCTGGACCAACCTTTTTTTTTTTTCTTTTTTTTTTCTCCGTTATCTGAGCTAAAGAAGAACAATTTAGGATGTCATTGTTGTAAAATTGTATTACTGATTTGAAATATGTTATTTAATTGCAATCTTGACCAACCAATTTGGAGATTTCTGTCTTTTCCCAATCAGGTAGGCTGAAAATAGTGTTTTTTTGATTGTGTGATCTGAGATAAAGAAGTACAATTTATAATACCATTGTTGTCAAATTTTATTACTGTTTTGACATATGTTATTTAATCGCTATGTTGACCAAACAGTAAATAAACTTCAAATGTTTCAAAATGCAGCAACTGACTAGAACCAAGAAATATGATCATATCAGCCCAATTTTGTCATTGCTACATTGACTACCTGTTGAATTTCATACTAATTTTTAAATTCTGTTAATAATAATAATAAAATTAAATAATTAACTACTTACAAAGCTTTGAATGGTCTGTCTCCACAGTACTTAAGTGACCTTCAATCACGCTATAATCCATCACGTTCACTACGATCGCAAAATTCTGACCTGTTAATAATACCTAGAATATCAAAATCCACAAAAGGAGGTAGATCGTTTTCCTATTTGGCTTCTAAACTATGGAATAGTCTTCCTAGCATTGTTTGGGACTCAGTTTAAATCTAGACTAAAGACTAGTGCCCGACCGATATATCGGTCAGCCAATATTATTGGCTGATATTAGTCTTTCACCGATATATCGGTATCGGTGTATATGTTTACCGATATGCGGCGATATGAAAACTTATTTTCAGAACAAATAATGCAGAAAACAATGCTTTAGGATTGGTGTCATAGTTTAGTTTGTCCGGCAGAGTGCACTCCGACTCCACTGTTTACAGAGCTGACTCTGAACTGACGGTGGCTCTGCAGACAGGGAGGAGTTAAGCTGTGTTTCTTCATGGTAAGTTTGTGAAATACATACTGGAAAGTTAATAAACAATGACATCATCATTTTCCCTTTTCAATATTACTAATTTAACGTTAACCCTGTCCCTGACAACCATGTCACTCATGTTTATCAAATGTGTTTGCTGTTAGCCAGCAATAGTTTGTCAGTGCAGTCAGTAATGTAGCAGATTGAAAGGTAAACATCAGAGCATCTTTTTGCAGCTCAGCAGACAACGGTGCGGTGATAGATTGTGTCTGAGTGTTGATTTCACGCTATGTTATTACCTAGTTGGTGAGACACAATGCTGGAAAGTAAAATAAACAATGTCCGTCTTTTACTCTCCGTGACAACAAGCTTATAGCTAACTAGCTAATCACGTAGCTACTTTCATTGTTGTCAGCTGAGTGGAAGCTAATGAGTACACATGTATTCACCAAACTGTTTTGTTCAGGATTCACAGTTTGGTACCCCCTTCAACCGAACAATTCCAGTCATGTCATTTATAAAATGTAATATTTAAAAGTCTGGTTTTCCACCGTTGAAAGTTTCCCCTGAACTTGTATAGCAAAATACAGTGTAACACCGCTGCTGCCGTTTATCTTGACTCTGCAGTATTAATATTGTCAGAATTTGACTGATAATAAACAGTAATACTGATGTTTATTTAGCTATTTATTTTATTTTTATTTATTCTTTATTTTAATGGTCAGCATTTGACTGATACTATACAGTAATACTGATGTTTATTTAGCTATTTTTTTATTTTTATTTATTCTTTATTTTAATGGTCAGCATTTGACTGATACTAAACAGTACTGATGTTTATTTAGCTGTTTGTTTTATTTTTATTTATTCTTTATTTTAATGGTCAGCATTTGACTGATACTAAACAGTACTGATGTTTATTTAGCTATTTATTTTATTTTTATTTATTCTTTATTTTAATGGTCAGCATTTGACTGATACTAAACAGTACTGATGTTTATTTAGCTATTTATTTTATTTTTATTTATTCTTTATTTAAATGGTCAGCATTTGACTGATACTAAACAGTACTGATGTTTATTTAGCTATTTATTTTATTTTATGGTCAGCATTTGACTGATACTAAACAGTACTGATGTTTATTTAGCTATTTATTTTATTTTTATTTATTCTTTATATTAATGGTCAGCAATTGACTTATACTAAACATACAGTACTGATGTTTATTAAGCCATTTATTGTATTTTTATTTATTCTTTATTTTCTCAATGTCCATTTCTAGAATTTGTTGCCAATATATAATAATAATGTCACATATTCTTTAATAAAAATATTTAAGAAAGCAGCCTTCTGAGTACCTTTGCATAGTCATATCGATGCAAAATCGGTGCACAATCCACATAGAAAAGGTCTGTTTTCATTGCAGCTAAAAAATTAACTATATCGGCCACCATATTGGTAATTGGTGAATTTTACCTCTCTAAAATTGGTATCGGTCTCAAAAATCCCATATTGGTTGGACTAAAGACTCATCTCTTCTGCCAAGCATACACCTAATGTATCCATAAACTCATAGTTATGCTGCCTTAGTCAGGTCTGCCGGAACTGGAAACACTTCTCATATCCTATAACTCTGTTAATCACATCTACGCTAATATAATTCTATTTGTTTCCCTGTCTCTGCAGTTAATTCAGGATCTTAAACATTGTCCCCTAACACTTACTTAGTTTAATAACTTTAAACCACGACTTGTACTACACAAAAATAACTAATATTGGCATTATATTCATGCGGTTTAGCCAGAGGGGAACTGGCCCCCACAGTGAGCCTGGTTTCCCCCAAGGTTATTTTTCTCCATTAACAAACATCTTATGGAGTTTTGTGTTTCTTGTCACAGTCGCCTTTAGCTTGCTAACTGGGGATCTAAATGCAAATATTATTTACATATTTATTTATTTAATTATTTATTTTAAGGCACTATTTACAATCATGTTTTTTCCCCCAAACCGAACAATGATGACTCTAAGACATAGATATTATCTGACACAGATATTACAGCTTCATTTTCTGTTAAAGCATAATTTTCTGTAAAGCTGCTTTGAAATGATGTGTGTTTTGAAAAGTGCTATACAAATAAACATGTTTTGACTTGACCAAACGTTTTGGAGATTTCGGTCTTTCCCATTCAAGTAGTGTGAAAAACATGTGGAAAATGTCCTGGTTACTTTCGTAACCTCTGTTCCCTGATGGAGGGAATGAGACGTTGTGTCGATGTAGTGACACTAGGGGTCACTCTTGGGAGCCCCAAACACCTCTGCTTTTTTGAAAAAAGGCCAATGAGAATTGGCGAGTGGAATTTGCATGCCACTCCCCCGGACATATGGGTATAAAAGGAGCTGGTATGCAACCACTCATTCAGGTTTTGTGCTGAGGAGCTGAGACCAGGTCCCGGCCATTTCAGCGGGCAGTTCAGCATTGTGGCAAGAGGAACACAACTCAACTGCCAGAGGGCTAAGGAGGAAAGTCATCCAGGGATCACAGTCTGTGAACACGACTGAGAGTCAAGAGTGCACATCTTCACCTCAAGGGAGGGGAAAAGCGTTATGCGCAAGCAGTACACCTGGCCAGCTGTCCTGGAACTTACCTGCTCGTGCCTGCCAATACACGGGACGAGACCGGCTCAACCCGGAGATTGTAAAACCTCGCAAAGGTGTTGGATGTTGCCCAACCTGCTGCTCTGCAGATGTCGTGAGGAGCATGAGATCCGAGAACCACGTCTGGGTGGGCCAGTAGGTTGCTACTAGGACGACCTGCTCCTAGTCCTCCCTGACCTTGCACAGGGTCTGTGCAAGTAGGCTCACTGGGGGAAACGCATATTTGCATAGTCCAGGGGGCCAGCTGTGTACCAGCGCATCTATACCGAGGGGTGCCTCAGTCAGGGCGTACCAAAGCAGACAGTGGGAGGATTCCCGGGAAGCAAACGGGTCTACCTGTGCTCGACTGAATCGACTCCAAATCAGCTGGACCACCTGAGGGTGGAATCTCCACTCTCCCTGAGGGTAATCTGACATGACAGCGTGTCCGCTGCGGTGTTGAGGTCACCCGGGATGTGAGTGGCTCGTAGCGACTTGAGGCGCTGCTGACTCCAGAGGAGGAGATGGCGGGCGAGTTATGACATGCAACGGGAGCGTAGACTGCCTTGATGGTTGATGTATGCTACCGTCACTGTGTTGTCCATCCAGACCAACACGTGCATGCCCTGGATCAACGGCTGGAACCTCTGCAGGGTGAGCAGTACTGCCAACAACTCTAGGCAGTTGATGTGCCAACACAGCCGCGGGCCAGTCCAGGAGCCGGCGGCTGTGTGCCCGTTGCATCCGGTGCTCCAGCCTGTCTTGGAGGCGTCTGTTGTAACCACGGCATGCCTGGAGACCTGCTCTAGGGGAATCCCTGCCCATAGAAATGCAAGGTCGGTCTAAGGGCTGAAGAGGCGGTGACAGATCGGTGTGATGGTCACGCGATGTGTCCCGTGGCGCCATGCCCATCTAGGGACTCAAGTCTGAAGCCAGTGCTGAAGCAGTCTCATATGTATCAACCCGAGCGGTGTGGCCACCGCTGAGGATGCCATATGCCCCAGGAGCCTCTGAAAAAGTTTCAGTGGAACTGCTGTCCTCCGTCTGAATGCCTTCAGGCGTTCGTGAGGTGCGCTGTCATAGAGACTGAGTCCAACTCCAAACCGAGAAAAGAGATGCTCTGAACCGGGGAGAGCTTGCTCTTTTCCCAGTTGACCTGAAGCCCCAGTTGGCTGAGGTGCCGGAGCACGAGGTCCCTGTGTGCGCACAGCAACTCTCGAGAGTGAGCTAGGATTAGCCAGTCATCGAGATAGTTGAGGATGCAGATGCCCACTTCCCTTAGCGGGGCAAGGGCTGCCTCTGTGACCTTCGTGAAGACGCAAGGGGACAAGGACAGGCCGAAGGGGAGGACCTGGGCTTCGAAGGCAAACTGCAGGAAGGGTCTGTGTCGAGGTAAGACCAAGACGTGGAAGTACGCATCCTTCAGGTCTAACGCCGTGAACCAATCTTGATGCCGGACGCTCGTTAGAGTGCGTTTTTGCATTAGCATCTTGGACGGGAGTCTGTGCAAAGCCTGGTTCAGTACTCGCAGGTCCAGGATTGGTCGCAACCCACCGCCTTTAGGGTTGTAGAACCCTTTCTTCATCTTGGCTGGAGGGACAGGCTCTATCGCGCCCTTGCGCAGAAGGGTAGCGATTTCCGCATGCAAGGTAGCGGCGTTCTCGCCATTCACTCGCCCATCATTTCTGCGTCGGCATGAGACTGGGCAACCGTTCCCAAAGGAGGAAGCCCAGCCGAAGCCTCTGTGTCAGACTGGATGAGCCCGATCTCCTATGCTGTGCTCGATAACTCATCGTCTTCCCGAGCTCCGAACGAGAAGTCGAACTCGCGCTAAGACGAGCCGATGGTCTCGTGCGAGAGCCCGATTGGGACAAGCGAGCGTGCTGGGGAATGGGAGGTCCGTGGGGGGATACCCGGCAGAGGTGGTCCCATTGATGTCCCCAAATAGCCCACAGTGCTAACCGACGTGGCCTCAAACCCGTAGGTTTACGAAAGCAAGCCGTGACTGCAATGTTGCCATGGTCATGTTCTCGCAATGAGGACATGACTCATCCAAGAATGATGTCTCTGCGTGGGCAGCGCCCAGACACGTAAGACATCGATCGTGGCCGTCAGAAGCGGAGAGATAACGACCACAACCAGGAATAACACACAAACGGAAAGGCATCTTTAAAAAGACGTTCCGTGTGTGTGCCGCTCTTTTTGTGAATGAAAATATACTCTTTTAGAATATACTCTCTTATTTTCGCTCTGCCTAAGCGCCCAGGGGCATTCTCTGCACTCCATGGGTGCAGAGGGGGAGAAGCCGCTGAAATGCGCTGTAAATCCAGCAGTTTTGAGGTGAGTATTTGGAGGGAATTGAATTCAGTGCACTGAATACAACCGCTCAGCTCCGAAGAGAAAATCTGAATGAGTGGTTGCATACCAGCTCCTTTTGTACCCGTATGTCCGGGGGAGTGGCATGCAAATTCCACTCGCCAATTCTCATTAGCCTTTTTTCTAAAAAGCAGAGGAGTTTGGGGCTCCCAAGAGTGACCCCTAGTGTCACTACATCAACACAACGTCGAGTGAGTGACAGATAGGGAACCAGTATATATACTGGATTACAAACATGGCCACTGAGTAACCTGACCTGCCTTAAAGGGACTTTGAAGTATGCAACAATAAACGATAGTATATATATATATATATATATATATATATATATATATATATATATATATATATATTTTTTTTTTACATAACCTCACTTATTTTTATGTTAAATTAAGCATGTTATCATCTATGACAACAAAAAACAAAAATATGGTTATTTTGCTATTTTAATCCAATTTTAAATAATGTAAATACTATAAATCTCGACTTCAGATATTCTGGTTGGTTTTGCAGTTTATTTGCCACATTGGGAATAGAAAGTCAAGTTGAGCACTTTGCAAGTATCTGTTGTGGAGATTGCAACATAAATTGTGTAACAGTGCGCATACTGAAAGTACCGATTATGTTTTATGTTACAATGTAAAAATAACGATTGATATATTTTCAGTTTATTGGTCACACTGAGAATGGAACATCAAATTGATTGCATCGTATTGTGGGTTAAAGTATTCCACACAGTATGCTCTGGTTGTATACTGCACATTTTGGCTTTTGTAGTAGATCATCCAGATGTTTAATGCATATTCAAAATGCATAGAATGTAAGGAGAATGTTGATTCAAGAGTCATTATGCCATTTAGATTAGTCAGTCTGGAGCAGACTTTATCTCACATTTCTGAAGAAATGAGACATACTATGTTATTTCAAGAATGTTTCTACAGAAGACATGGGTAAACCAAGTGTTGCATTTTCCCCAGTAGCTGTAATTTTTCTATAGCAACAAAATGATTCAGTCCGTTTCTGCCGCTATATGACTGATCATTTCATTTCGCCCTTGTAGCCTGCAACAAGAAAAGATTCATCCATTTCAGTGCCACAACAACAGCAGCTGTGAGACCTCTTTCTTGCATTTTTAAAAGTTTGAATTTGAAAATGTAAAGATTTAGCTCTGCAAGAAGGGAAAGTCATGGTACCAATAAAAGGAACAGTGAGAATACTGGTCACAAGCAAGCTCCGAATCAGAAACACTTATGGGGATGTAGAGCAATTTGATGTGTTTTTTTTCCATCCTTCCTGCTGGGGCATGCTTGATGAAAGTCATCTATATTATTCTGTCATAGTCTGTACAAAGGAAACATTGAATCCAAGCACTACTAAGCCATTTCATTGGAAGGAGACCAGGTCAGAGTTGACCTAGTAAAATGCAGAGCACAGTTACTGATGATCAACAATCTGCTCTAATAGGTTGTTGTACAATTCGTCATCCACAGATTTCATAAAATTTGACCTCGGATCCATGATCTGATAAGATCTAACGGCCTTTGTTAGTGAAACAGTTCCTCTTTATGTTGTTCCAAACCCATTTGACTTTATGTATTCTATGGAACACAAGAGGAAATGTTGGGCAGAATGTTAGAGACTGACAGCTTCAGTCACCATTTCATTGTATTAAAAAAAAGGTGCAATGAAAGTGAATGGTGAAAATAGTATGACATTTTGAACAAACCTTTTGTTGTGTACACACTGGCAGTTCCAGTAAAAGAATCTGGTGACTGGCATTGGTACCACACATTTTTTGTACTTATTACGGTATAGATAAATTACTGATTAAACAGATAGATTTCCTTTTGACTGAGAAGCAATTAGTTTTTTCAACATATCATAAAGAGAGAGTGATAGATGCCATAAACCTCTGCACGATTTGGCTCGACATTCATCTCCAAAAACAGGCTGTTGATTAATTATGATTGCAAAACAAATTCTGCATTGCCTAATTGTGTCTTGTTCACTGTTGGATGTCATAAAATACTCAAGTAGCAGATTTCCATTTAGACAGCATATTTCCACCCCACATAATGATGAGCACTAATTAGAGGGCTTCTCCTCCTCCTTCAACTTCAGAGAGGGAGTACAACACTGTCACAAGGCTTGACTGAATTCTGCTTTCCCATTGCTGCCAGTATAATTAGCTTGAAATGTGATTACACACAACGATGCCACAGAGATTTCTCTCCATTTCTGCTGGCAAATTGAGGTCTTCACACCTTAAAATGGAGAGATGGCCTTTCATGCTTTCAATTTCAAATCTGCCCCCTGAAGTGGTTTATGAGCTCTGCCCTGCCATTTGTTGATGTTTGATATTCTTTTCTATTCCCTGCATAGTGTTGTCGAAAGTACCGGCACTTCAGTACCAAGTTGATACTAAAATAAAAAAAGATGTAACGATACCAGTGTTCCTGCAGTACTGGTAGTACCGAGCACCGACTCAATCCGGTACCAGCACACAGTATGACTGACACACGACTGTTTAAAATGCTCATTTTGAGCGCATGCTCTGTTACTCCTTACACTGAACTGGACAATTAATCAAATTAAAATTGTGACATGTCCTAGTGTGATTTATTAAACCACTAAAGGCTGCAATCTTAGTGTGGAAGAGATGCGTACTTTGAATGTATAAATCCGACTGCTCATACACTGGAAACTCCACACCATCATTCACGACATGTTGTGTCAGATGACAGAGCAGAGCACTAATCTACTGTAAACCACACAACACATGTAAACTATATATTTATATAATTAAATTACAGCATTCACACTTTAATCTCACATACACAAACATCAGTAAACTAAAGCACAAAATACAAACATTCCAAAACTGTGTCCTGCATTTCATTTGTCAGACTCAAAGGCCAGTGTAAAGAAATGAGATTTCAGATGTGACTTAAAAGTCTCTGTATCGCAAACTGTTTATATGGAAAATGAAGATTCAGGCAAAAAAATACACGTCATAATAAAAGCACGTTTCAAAATATAAGCTAGAGCCCTGAAATTGAAGAAATTGTGACAGAAATATATAACAACTGTATAGTAAAATGTAATATTGACTGTAATTATAATAATAATAATAATTAAGGAATATATCACAAGCAAGACTGCTGTTGAATAAAAGTTTGGCAAAAAATGCAATGACATGTTGAAAAGTTATATTTTAAGAATTGATTAGACACTATTTTGATGATGAAATTAAATGAAACTCTAAAACATGGAGTTCTGGAAAATAATAACAAAAAGGAAAACATGATTTGGTAAAGAATAAAACAGATTTCAGCAGGGCGCTACTTAAAACACTTAAGCAATGCATCCTTGATTGAGAAACACTAAGGAAACATGCACTTTTAATTAATTATTATGTTGGCTTGAGAAAGCCAACATACTGATATTCTATTTAAACTTATTATTATTATTCCGAGACTAAAATTTCTGACTCTAACTCCTCCTAGAGCTTTTAAGCTACATGCACCAAACTCGGCACAGACATTCAGACTGGTCAGACTCAGATTACTTTTTCTATTCTAACTGATCGGATTTATGGTATTCCCGTATCGGACTTCCAAACAGGACAGATTTTAAATTGACTCCCATTCAAGGTGTGAAAATTTTCCCTGTAATAAATCCTTTAGAGTATTCAATCTACTTCCTATCACTCCACCACTCATACTTTCTATCTATCACTCCATCACTTTCTTTTTCTATCTTTACATCACTCTTTTTATTCTTTCTTTCACTCTATCACTTTAACACCCTAGCAACTGCATACAACCTAGCAACTATTTAGTGCACCCTAGCAACCAAAACCCATTGACTGCCATTTAAAATCGCTTAGATGGGTATCTCAGGAGCAGAATGTCATAGAGACTTCATTGTTGGCTTGTATGACTCAGAACAGCAAGCAGCCTTCTTTGTATCACACTGGCAACTGCCTAGCAACCACATGGGCTTACCCTAGCAACGAAGTAACAAATCGCATATCTCTGCACCAGAAAATCGTAGAGGCTTCTGGGTTGATTTATTTCACTCAGGATGGCAAGGAGCCTTGATAAGTATCACCCTAGTAACTGCTTAGCAACCAGATGGGGTTACCCTAGCAACCAAGTAACAAATCACATATCTCTGCAACAGAACATCGTAGAGATTTCCGGGTTGACTTATTTCACTCAGGATGGCAAGGAGCCTTGATAAGTATCACCCTGGTAACTGCTTAGCAACCAGATGGAGTTACACTAGCAACCAAGTAACAAATCACACATCTCTGCACCAGAACATTGTAGAGACTTCCGGGTTGACTTATTTCACTCAGGATGGCAAGGAGCCATGTTAAGTATCACCATGGTATCTGCCTAGCAACCAAGTAACAAATCACATATCTCTGCACCAGAGACTTCCGGGTTGACTTATTTCACTCAGGACTGAAAGGAGGCTTGACAAGTATCACCCTGGTAATTGCATAGCAACAAGATGGGGTTACCCTAGCAACCAAGTAACAAATTTCATATCTCTGCACCAGAACATCGTAGAGATTTCAGGGTTGACTTATTTCACTCAGGATGGCAAGGAGCCTTGATAAGCATCACCCTGGTAACTGCTTAGCAACAAGATGGGGTTAACCTAGCAACCAAGTAACAAATCACATATCAAAGTATAACATAGTATAATCTCCCAAAAGCATTTCATGTCAACTACAAGAATACATACATTTGAGTTGTTTTTCATTGAGGGGATTTTAATCTCAGTATATGAGAGTTTTTATGTGTGTTTGAATAATCTAGGGCACTTACCTGGACATGGTGTAGTGTTACACTCCTGGAACTCCTGGGCAGGCCCGAGGCAGTTGATTCCCCCATATTTGGGCTTGGGGTTTGAGCATGTGCGTTTGCGGTTCCGGACACCTGAGCTGCAGTCCCGGCTACACTGGCTCCAGTGGCCCCAAGCAGACCAGCCTCCGTTTACTGTTATTCCTGTGACACGGCCAGAACGCAGCAAATCCCCTAAAAAAAATTAACACACACAGGGTCAGTTAGCACTGACTTCCTTAGACATATAGATTTACTGCAGGATCATGAGATTTGATGCTTTGACGTATGTAACACAATCTATGATTGATGTATGTTGAGGTCCAGGGTAGGGTTGCACCAGCTGTGCGTAAGTTCTCATGTTAGTTAGGATGTAAAGTTCACACTAAGGGTTTAGTAACTACTAGTTAGTTTGTAACTAAGTCAGTGATTAATTTGGTTGCACCACCTTTTCTTAAAGGCAAGACTTAACTAGTAGGTCGTAAGCTCTCCGTAAAGTAATGTGTAGTCACATAATATGACGTTTACCTTAATTGATCCAATAAGCAGCATTCAAATTTGTACACAGAAGTATTTAAAAGCCATGCATTTCAGTTTTATCTAGTTACGGTTGATGTTCAAACCTTGTTTGCTCACGTAACTATCAGCTGTAATAAATTAAATCCCCATTAAAATACGATAAGTAATAAAAGTACATAAATAGTATATTTGCCCAATGTAAATAACAATAAATAGGAACTGTATCTAAAATAAACAAGGGGTGATAAATAAATACTAATACAACAGGCTGGAAAAATAGACATTTATTCATTTTAATATCTTATATATTTCGTATATGTTGACACTTGACACCAGGCGACGCATCCTGAAAACTGCACCACTGGATCGGTTTAATGCTGAAGAGACGCTTAAGAGTACGTTTTTTTCTCTCTCGTAAATGTAAACGAGTGTAAATGCCAACACCATCATATATGTCGAAAGGATTGAAGCCTATCACGGAAAACATGAGCTCATTGATGTTATAAAATATCAGTCTGCTTTTTTATTCCATCAGTTACTCCTGGTCAGAGGCTTCCGTAAATATTTAGTTTATACATAGAGTTACGTCCTACCTAAGTTTAATGGTGCAACGCTCAAATATTTAGTAGTGCGTAAATTGTGACTTAGTGCCCATTTACACCACAACTAGGCTAAGTTGTAACGTACGTATAGCTGGTGCAACCGGTCCCAGGAGAATATATAGGCTGCAAAAATCATTTTCTTAAACAGTAACTTTGTCTTGATTTCCAGTAGAATATCTAAACATTCTTAAAGCTGAAGTATGTAATTTCTTTGACACTAGCACCACCGAATGGAATTGCAAAAATAATTAAAAATACATTTTAAAACAGCTTTCTGAATACGCCCCTTGCCTGCAGTTGTTTAAATAGTCAGATAGTTGTTGGGGCGGGTCTAAGTGGGTCACTTAAAACAAACAGTTTTATTTTTATAGCGCCACAGAGACACAATGTTTACAGTTTTCGAAAACATTTACCTATGGCTTACTTATAGTTGTCTCTGCATATTAAGCTGTGATAGAACAAATATTTTAACACTGAAAAGTAACATACTTCAGCTTTAAAATAAGATAAATTAACTTGACACACAAAATTGTGTAAGATAATTTATTTTATTTAATATATTTTATTTTATTTAACATTTTTTGTCAAATTATCAAATCCCATTGGCATTTTTTTTAAGCATAAACCTCAATATTTTTTTTGCTAGAGTTATGCTTAAAATAAAAAGAATCAAAGATGTATTTTCTGAAAACTAGTTGTTCTAAGTTAAATTTTTTTTCTTTTCAAGTAAATGTGTATGACTAAGAATTATTATTATTATTATTATTATTATTATTTTGAAGTGTAGTACTTGAGGATAATCTAGCAGACTTTGGCAAAGTCAGGGTTTTTATTGTCACAACTTTTTGGGAGCTTTTTAAGTATTATTAAAAAGTATTATTTCAACAAATGTAAAACACTTACATTTGTACCATTAGAACAGTCAAAAAATAGTTCTGATTCTCAATTCTCACCCCATAGATCAAAACCATGCCATTAACAAATATATAGTTATGCATTTGTGTTAAAGGAATTGATCACCCAAAAATGAAAATTCTCTCATCATTTACTCATTACCCTCATGTCATCTCAGATGTGTATGATTTTCTTTCTTCTGCAGAACACAACAGAGATTTTTAGAAGAATATCTCAGCTCTGTAGGCCCTTACAATGCAAGTGAATTGTGGCCATAGCTTTGAAGGTCCAAAAAGCATATAAAAGTAATCCATAAGACTCCAGTATTTAAATCCATGTCTTCAGAAGCAATATAATAGGTGTGGGTGAGAAACAGATCCATATTTATATATATAGTCAAAAACAAAATAAGAGGAACTCTGTCCTCTTGTGAATGCACAGGAGGGCTGGCCAAAGTGGAGATTTATAGTAAAAAAGGACTTAAATATTGATCTGTTTCTCACTCACAACAATCATATTGCTTCTGAAGATATATTGTAGATTTACACTTGAGTCATATGGATTACATTTATGCTGCCTTTATTTGCTTTTTGGAAATTCAAAGTTCTGGCCACCATTCAATTGCATTGTGAGGACCTGCAGATCAAGACCGTTTATCCATTCTGAGCAGGCAATAGCAGAGACGACCGCACTACATGGGTTGACCTACGTACCATCCATCTTACCAGCACCCCCTAGCACACAGACCTCTCAAAGGTAATAGACTACTTCATAATCTACTCAAACCTCAAAGCAGAGTGCTCAGTTCTGATGGCTAATGGCCAGAGGTGTCAGTACATGCTTAGACCTGCAGGTAAACAAACCCTGCGTTCAGTGACTTTAACCAAGGAATGACTGGCAACATTGATTTTTACTGAAGTTGTAAAGCGGAATTGGATAAAGTCCTTGTAATGCTTGCTGGTTGTTAAATGAATAGTTCACCTAAAATGAAAATTCTGTTATTGTTTAATCCTCATGTCATTCCAAACCTATATGCCTATGATCCATTTAACACACACACACACAATTTCTTTTTAAAGAATCTTCACATTGTTCTTTCCATACAACTACAAAAGAACACACACACACACACACACACACACACACACACACACACACACGCACACACATTGGTGCAGCTATCATTATGAGGACTATCCATAAACATCATGATTTTTATACTGTACGAACAATAGATTCTATACCCTAACCCTAATCCTAAACCTAACCCTCACAAAAGGGTTTTTTTTTCATTTTCAATAAAACATTGTTTAGTATGTTTTTTATGCGATTTGACTTATGGGGACACTAGAAATGTCCTCATAAACCACATGTATAGCATAATACCCTTGTAATTAACAGTTTGTAACCTAAAAAAAAAAAGTCCTTGTAAACCACTTAAACCTGCCCACACACACACACACACACACACACACACACACACACACCATAAAAGCAGTTAATATGACCTTTGCACTATATATTAAGTCTTCTGATGCCATACAATAGCTTTGTGTGAGGAACAGACTGAAATTTAAGTCATTAATAACAGATTTAATTCTTTACCTTTAAGGTCACATGCAGAGTTATAAACTGAGTACAGTTATAAAAGTTAGAAATTGAGATATGGTGCAAGGCGGCATTGATGTATATGATCAGGCATTTCTAGCTCTCCTATTCCAGATTCTGTGACATGGTACACAACAACAACAGCACTACGTCTGCTTAGAGGGACGGGCAACATTATATCCTGCACAATCAAGAAAATGTAAACACTTGTGGATTAAGATAGTGGCTTTTGTGCTATTCCCTGGAGCTGTCATAAACTGTCTAGCAGTCACCAATGCTTATTAAAAGTTAGGGGGTGGGTAATTAAAATCAACTCCCTGATGGGTCAACATAGTGGGTGGTGAATGCCTTTGTAAAGGCACTTAAATACCGTGACATATAGTGTTTCAATGAAGCAAAAGGTAACTGAGAAACAAATGGTCAACTGAACAGTGTGAGGCGCTTTTATATTTGTGTTGTTTCAACTATGGGTTCTTTTAAGCCCCAGAGGTTGATTTTGATTAAAACTTACAGATTTATGTGAAGGCCATATTAAAACAGTTTAGGAAGCTTTTTTACCATGCCTTCATTATTTATTTTTGCAAATTTTCACAATAATATAAATTTTACAGTTTTGCCATTGTCCATTACCTAGACTTTCAATCTTAAAATATGAAAATCCAATTATTTAATTATTACACTTTACAAACTATGATAACCTAAACAAAGAGTAAAATAATCATAAACCATTTAAATATTTATTGTGAGAAAATTATTTATATATATTTTTCACACATTTCTACTGTCCCTCTTTAGTGGTGCCATTTCCATCAAGACCAACAATTTTGCCATTATAGTAAATCTTTATCAGTTTTAGTGTACTTGGTTACCAACAATGTTGGGTAAGTTACTAAAAAAAGTAATCCACTACAAATGACCAACTACTCTAAAATTATAATCAGAGTACTTTACTGATTACTATATTGAAAAAGTAATCACATTACAAATTACTTTCTAAAACACTTATCACAAAACATTTTTTTGCTTGTCCACTCAACAAATTCAAAATAATGTCTATTTGCTCCTTGTTCATTGTCTCACACACTTCAGCTCTCTCAGAAACACAAACAGACATACATATGAACATATAAATTATTTAAAAAAAATATAAACTGTATTACACATAAATAATATTTTTTTAGAAATATTCGTAACCCAAGTAATGTACTTAAACGTAATTAACTATTTACTGTAATCTGATTACAAGAATGTAAAATGTAATGCATTACACTACTTTTTGTGCCTAAAAGTACATTGTAATTCAATTACACCCAACACTGGTTACCAAAGACACAAAAGTGTCAATGATGAGCATACTTGTGATGAAATATAATAGGTGATGTGTAAAAATAAATCAAGGATAAATAAAAATAAAAATAATCTGTGGACAAAACTTTTTTTACTATGCGTCATTTCTAATTAAGCTGTAATTTTGCACAATTATGTAAAATGTGTGAAAATATTATTTCATTGTGTGTGTTTAGGATAAAATCCTAGCAATGTAATTAGCCAAATCAAGATAAAGGAGTCCATTCCAAAAATATTTAAAATGAAAAATGTTTTTTTTTTTTTTTTAGATGTGGAAATAACTGAAAATGACTAAAAAGACCAACCTGGTCTCACAGAATCACGTAACTATACCTACGTTTTTGTAAAATGACTTTTACATGACTCGTTCTAGGTATCAAGGTAATTTCCTGGTGAAAAAAACACTAGATACAGTGCAACAACAATGCCTTTATTCCCTTTCACACAAATTACAGTAAAATGGCAAATTATGTAGAATTACTTATTTTTCACCCTGTTCCTCACACAATGTTATCTTATGACATCAAAATACTTTTACTTTAGTGCATGACTTGTAAGTTGATATTAACGTTTGCATAGATAATCAACAACATTTTCAAGCTTGTTCGGGCACAATAAAATTGCATGGTAGCTCAACTGAGATAGGAAGGTAGGTTTGGTTGATTTGAAACTCGATAGAGCATTAACCTTAAAAACCTCATCTGTTTGGGAGGAAATTTAACTCACTTTTAGTGCCACTAAGTGGACATTTCACCTCGGAACTGCCATAATACATGTTAGGATCCACATAATATAAATGTACAAAGATGTCACCACAGTCACGTAATTTTCATGAGATAAGCCTGAAATTGACAGACAAACACAATGATGGACAATGATAGTAGACAAAGTGAATAAAGACCCATAGAATGCTGAGGCCAGAATCACTGACAGTGAGATTTTTGGTATACAAGGACACTTGCATAATGCACCATACAGAAATTTGCCAGCTGAGATTGTAAGGTCTGCAGAATCTGACACTAAGTGGGCTTCTAACTGATGATATATCTATGGGGAACTGAAAATAAACAGCCTTGGAGATATCAGACACTTCTCAGGGAAACAGTGAGGAGGAAATAAAGACAGTGGAGAGAGAGAGAGAGAGAGAGAGAGAGAGAGAGAGAGAGAGAGAGAGAGAGAGAGATCGTCCTTGCAGCACGCTATTTAGATGAGAAAATAGTGTTAACGTCACATGCTAAAGTGATGTGATATTGTTCGTAGATAAATGAAGGCATCACTCATAACCAAATTACAAACCTGGGCCATCATCAGTTACGGCCTCTGGCTTATTTTGCAAAAGAAACTCAAGGTTTTAAGATAAGTAGCCTGACTGTTAGGCAGCATTTTCACTTTAGCCACCACCATTACTCCAGCAAACAAATAGACATAATGGTGCATGCATTGATTTTTATTGTACTGAAGGTTAAGCGCTAAAGACTTGCACTGGCACTCTAAAAGAAAAATGGCATTGCATTGTAAAGAAAGCTACAAAGTCCCCCTATGGTCACTAAGGAGATTTGTATTCAGATAACCGAAAATCGGTGCCCACAGTTTTGTAATCTGTACTCTAAATGTATTAACGGTGTGCATGGATTCATATACCATTCCCTCATTTTAACAATTCATGCACACAAATTTATAAACTATTCCCTCAATTTAGCAATCAGTGGCCTCTTAGAGTAATCTGAGAAGAAAGAGCTTTTCTTTTAAATGCTGGCAAATGACAAAATTTTAACAAATACACAGCAAGACTTGGTTAACAAAAGTGATGTTGTCTTTATCTGATAATGTATATTTTATATTAGGTTAATCTGCTTAATAATTAGGTAAATTCTTAGAAGCTCACTAAGCAAAGCTACTGAATCAGTGTGTAAATAGTGACCAGCCACTGTGGCCACAGATATTTTCTTTGATTTGCCAGAAATGAAGGTACCTTATCTGCACAAAGGCAATTTCAATCCAGCTAATAAAAGATTTGACTTCAAATGCATTTCCGATGTGGAAATGTCAGCCAGTGCTGATTCTCCTGATCTTGTTTCTTTCATAATGTTGATATTAGGCAGAGAAAGAGGCATAGACTTCAAAGACATGCCAAAATAGTCACATATACATGACTTCTGCTTGAGAAAACCAAGGTGAATTCTATATACTGTACCAACAAACTTGGTTCATCTACAGACTGCTGAGTGTGCTTCTTTATGACCTTTAAAAAAGTATATTTTAACATATTAAACCATCTACAGTGGCCCAAAAAAGTTAAGCTATACTTAAAAATTTATAAATGTCATTGCAAGTTGCATTTATTTTAAAGGAAGTCAGAATAAGCAAACTTTTCAAGCAGGTTGTTTGGTTTAAAATGATAAAACAACAAATATACTGTTCAAAATGAGGACAAAACATATTTGGCCACTTTTCTGGTTATCAAACTTGGTTGAACATGTCCAAAGTTAATGTGATGAACTACACCTGTGTTATTCTGATGGCATGAACTTGAAGGGAACTTACTACATACACCCACTAAAAATCACATTGAGACCAGTTAGTTAAAAATAACTGCAAAAATGCCAAGGCAAGTCAAGTTAGTTCTAAGAAAACCTCTAGCATAATTTGTTTGCAGATGTCACTTGGTTTGATATTTTGGAATATAATGCAATGGCATTCATACATTTTTAAGTAGCTTAAGTGTCCAAATACTGTACAGTATATCTCATAATTTGGCCTTAATTTAAGTTTATTAATTTACCATGTTGGTTTCATAAACTGACATTCAGAGTTGAGAGGTTGAATATGTCAGTATTTTAAAAGCAATATTTGACTGCAAACACAAAAATGGTTAAACTACTTTTCAACCAAAATCCCTTTTTTTCAGCTTCTTTCACCCAACCACATAAAGTACAGTCATTCCATAACTCTAGATTTCTCTAGATAACTCTAGATTTCAAACTCCATGCTATGCAACACTGCTTTATCACCTTTTCTGCACACTGGCATGGCTTACGGATACAAATCGATATGAGCCAGCCGAGATGTGAGGCTAAATCTTGGGCAAGTGGCAGTCCATTCATTTTAAAAATCATCTTCCCTTGTGGTTTCCCCGACATCAACACACATCTTTAGTGTGGAGGTGATTATGGGACCAGGCCTTCCCTGTATGATATGCAGTAAGTAAACGACTGTCCAAAAGCCCTTAGAAGAAACATCTGTCATGGATGGGCATATAAGGTATAGGTGCTTCAAGCTAAATAATGGTTGAAATGCAGAAATTAATCATGTCTTTTCTGGGTATTTTATATTTATGAATTACACTGATGCAGCACTGGTATGAGGCTCTGACATGTTAGAGCAATATAGATTGCCAGCAAAACTAACCTCATAGAAAAAGTAACACCGTAGATGAGTGCTAAAACCTCAAACTTACTTCTAAAATTGTATATACCCTAATTGGCCAAAGGTATGTGGAAACCATTTGTAGTTTAATGGGCTTGGCTACTTCAGCTACACCAATTACTAACAGGTGCATAAAATCAAGCTTACAGCTATGCAATCTCCTTAGACAAATATATTTAGTCAGATGTGGCTAACCTTATCTGTTCCAGCACGACAATGCCCAATGTTCACAAGGAGAGGTCCATTTAGACATGGTTTACAGGTGCATCTCAATAAATTAGAATGTCATGGAAAAGTTCATTTATTTCAGTAATTCAACTCAAATTGTGAAACTCGTGTATTAAATAAATTCAATGCACACAGACTGAAGTAGTTTAAGTCTTTTCTTCTTTTAATTGTGATGATTTTGGCTCACATTTAACAAAAACCCACCAATTCACTATCTCAAAAAATTAGAATACATCATAAGACCAATAAAAAAAACATTTTTAGTGAATTGTTGGCCTTCTGGAAAGTACGTTCATTTACTGTATATGTACTCAATACTTGGTAGGGGCTCCTTTTGCTTTAATTACTGCCTCAATTCGGCGTGGCATGGAGGTGATCAGTTTGTGGCACTGCTGAGGTGGTATGGAAGCCCAGGTTTCTTTGACAGTGGCCTTCAGCTCATCTGCATTTTTTGGTCTCTTGTTTCTCATTTTCCTCTTGACAATACCCCATAGATTCTCTATGGGGTTCAGGTCTGGTGAGTTTGCTGGCCAGTCAAGCACACCAACACCATGGTCATTTAACCAACTTTTGGTGCTTTTGGCAGTGTGGGCAGGTGCCAAATCCTGCTGGAAAATGAAATCAGCATCTTTAAAAAGCTGGTCAGCAGAAGGAAGCATAAAGTGCTCCAAAATGTCAAAATGTCGGGTGCAGTGACTTTGGTTTTCAAAAAACACAATGGACCAACACCAGCAGATGACATTGCAACCCAAATCATCACAGACTGTGGAAACTTAACACTGGACTTCAAGCAACTTGGGCTATGAGCTTCTCCACCCTTCCTCCAGACTCTAGGACCTTGGTTTCCAAATGAAATACAAAACTTGCTCTCATCTGAAAAGAGGACTTTGGAACACTGGGCAACAGTCCAGTTCTTCTTCTCCTTAGCCCAGGTAAGACGCCTCTGACGTTGTCTGTGGTTCAGGAGTGGCTTAACAAGAGGAATACTGTAGCCAAATTCCTTGACATGTCTGTGTGTGGTGGCTCTTGAGGCCTTGACCCCAGCCTCAGTCCATTCCTTGTGAAGTTCACCCAAATTCTTGAACCAATTTTGCTGGACAATCATAAGGCTGCGGTTCTCTCGGTTGGTTGTGCATCTTTTTCTTCAACACTTTTTCCTTCCACTCAACTTTCTGTTAACATGCTTGGATACAGCACTCTGTGAACAGCCAGCTTCTTTGGCAATGAATGTTTGTGGCTTACCCTCCTTGTGAAGGGTGTCAATGATTGTCTTCTGCACAACTGTCAGATCAGCAGTCTTCCCCATGATTGTGTAGCCTAGTGAACCAAACTGAGAGACCATTTTGAAGGCTCAGGAAAACTTTGCAGGTGTTTTGAGTTGATTAGCTGATTGGCATGTCACCATATTCTAATTTTTTGAGAGAGTGAATTGGTGGGTTTTTGTTAAATGTGAGCCAAAATCATCACAATTAAAAGAACCAAAGACTTAAACTACTTCAGTCTGTGTGCACTGAATTTATTTAATACACGAGTTTCACAATTTGAGTTGAATTACTGAAATAAATGAACTTTTCCACGACATTCTAATTTATTGAGATGCACCTGTAATTAGTATGGTATGGCCTCCACAAAGCCTAGACCTGAAGCCCACTGAACTCCTGACCTCTGACCTCACTGATGCTTGTATCTGAATCTGCGCAGCCATGTTCCAACATCTAGTGGAGAGCCTTTCCAAAAGAGTGGAAGCTGTTATAGCAGCAAAGAGAGGACCAACACATACTTTTGACCATGTAGTGTTTGAGTAAGTTCTCAAATGAAAAAGAAATCCATTATCCATCTAATTCATTTTCATGTGAGTATATGTATTACATGTAATTCATAAAGACTGTGCAACATTGTATCATCCCTCTCTGACTATATCAGTCTTTAACAAATTTATGTTGTAGTTTGAAAACTCCTTTTCATAGACTTAAAGAATTTCCAAATCAATTGTGGCAGGGCTGTACTTTATTTTTACAGCAGCACACATCTCACACCTCACAGTTAAATTTCAATATAGTTTTAAATTGAATCCACATTGTTTCCTTTATTTCAGCCTTCAAATGGAAAAGTTGCAATTAAGAGCAAAAAAAGAATTCCACGAGCTGGCAAAATTAATATTTCTGTGCTGCTCTTTATATGGCTCCAAATGGTTTTTGTCATTTTGTTCACTAGCCCGTAAAACACATTGGAAATTAGTAAGATGAAAAGCAAAGGAAAATGGCACATACTGTATATAAAGAGCTCTGGCCATTAGCTTTGTGTGTGGTATCTCTTTGTTGAGATTTCAAAGTTATCAAACCTCAGTAAATGAGTGTTGGGGATCAGAGCTAGATGGTAGACTGTGAGAGTCTGTAAACATCACCCACAAACAAACTTTACAGTTACAACTGGTGCCATCAGTTTTATTGCATTTCTGTTATATACAGGATATCCATCTAAAATCTGGGTGCCACTTAAATGTACTCTCATTACACACCAGTTAACAGGTTGTTTACAAACCACAAGTAGTTTACAACTAGTTTACAGATGTGTAGTCTCGCGTAGCCAGAACTTTGGTCTATATTGCAGCTTATTCTGGCCAAGAACCACCCAGGAAACAAATGTCTGATGTTAAGCAACCAACCACAGTTCATTTTGTTTTTTATGTGCCATTTGGGGCTGTGTCTATCTGAAAAAATTATTACATTAATAGACTGGTTATGAAAATAATATTTGAATCACTGAAATATATGGCACAGCAGTTGTACAGAAAAAAAAAAAAAAAAGCTCTGGAAAATGTGTATAGACTCCAAGATCAAAATTTCTGACTATTTCAAAATCATATCTCAGAAAACAAAGTGGAACACACAGTTCTGCTTACAGATATCTAGATAACTTACTACTAAGTGCCTTAACCTCAAGTATACATGTGGACATTGTATTTTGGCTTCGCTATACGCAACACATAAATTAAATTAATTTAAACTGACTGATCTCAGTTCAGAAGACTCTGAGCTGTCAGTAAATTGTTAAACTTTCAATGTACGGAGTCATGTGACAAAACAACATGGTGCCGATCACAGCAGAGTTTGTCTTTGGGAGAAACGGCAACAAAACTACATCTGGTAAGAAACCTAATTATGTTTTTACATTGAAACTTGTGTGAGCCGAAGGCTTAGAGTCTCTAGTTTCATCCGATATGCCATTTTTAAAATTTGAGTGATTTATCGCAAATCGCCACACTGCTAAACACAATGTACACTATAGTGTTCAGTACAATAGCACAAGGTTTTCATTAGAAATCCTACATTTACTGTGCATTTTCACATTGTTAAAAAAATATCTTTCAAAGGCTTTATATGGAGTTAGGATGAAAATATACTGCATTTCAAACTGTGCATCCAGTGCAGACAGACAGCATGCTGAAGGTTAAGTCATCCACTAAACAGGGACCAAGGGGGCATCCTATAGCTTTCCTATGAATACTGTGTCCTTTGAAATCCAAACTTCCTATCAAAAGTTCAGTTTCAGGCTGCAGATGATGTTTGAACCACTCAACATTTTTGGAAGACATGGGACAATGGTAATCAGTACATAGATTCAGAATGTATAATGTATAATTTTGTTTTAACATGGTTGCCAGTGATTGGATGATGCTGGGCATTACTTGCATAAGAATGAATTATGCTAATGTCTGATTGGTAAAATCACTTGTTTGTTTGACAGTGCAAAGGGAGAACATTGAGATTTTGTTACCAAATTAGAAAAAAAAAACAAAAAAACATTTTAACATAAAAGTCAAATCAAGTAAAATTATTTTTATATGTATAGTTTTTTATTTGTGCTTTTCCCACTACACATTGTTCCAAAACAACTTAGTCCTGCTGCACAAATACGTGGACATACATTTTTAGGAAAACGATTTGCTCTAGAATTTTTCTTTTTTTTTGCTTGTTTATTAGGTGCTACAAGTTACAAATCAAAAAGGGAAATGGAAAATGCACAAAGAAGTCACGCTCAATCTCTAAGGAGGTTAAACAAAACTATTTTAATTGAATAGCTTTCAAAGATTTGATCCTGATAACCTGGCAGATTCTGACGAATCCAGAGATTAGTTCCTTCTCAAAAGTGCTCATTGTATCATCCTGGTACCTTGTAAACACTAAAATTTGTTTCTAAGTGGACTGATGCCTTATTCCCAGAAGTTGTGTCAGCAATTCAGATTAGACCTTACCAGATCAAGAACGTTTTGTGTACAATATGCATCACAAGGACAGTGAATGGACAGTGGGAGGTTCGTTGACATACTGTCTGAGGCTGAGATGAAGTAGTATTAGTACATGTGCGAGGAGGTAAACAAATTAAGTACAAGTGCTGCACTTTGCAAGACAGGAAGCGCTAACCACTGAGAGAAATCTAATTCTCTGATTTGACTTCATTAACATGTTCCTCTTTTCTCAGCTGCTGCTGGAGGCGAAATGTGGCTGAGAGCAATTCAAGATGACACTCCAAAAAACTGATGTAGTGAGCCCACATAGATGAGAAAGAAAGAGAGAGTGACAGAGCGAGAGAGAAGCTCTAAAGCACATCATGTTGTCTTTCCACTGATAGACAAATAGATCAAGTGGCTTGCCTCAAATTCACTATGGGCTCACTCCATCAAAGACAGAGCCAAAAAAGCAATATGAGAGCAGAGAAAAAGCAGACAGAAGACGAAAAAGTCAAATAAAACATGAAGAACAGTCTGGAAGAGATATAGAACGAGATCTCACCATCAGTGGAGCATCCTGTGGAACCATCACTAGAGCAGTACCGCATCTCAATCCTCTGCCTCCCCACCTCCAGCAGGCTGGGCTCTGGGACACGCGCCTTACAGGTGTACCTGAAACGCTGCTCGTAATGACCGCCATTGTCCGAGATATTCACGGGCGTCCATGGTGTCCAGGGTGTTGTCTTCTTTAGATCCGGACAAGGGAGGGTATTACAGGACTGGAATTCCTATAGAAAATCATTATCGAAAACAATCATCAGAGTCCAAACATTTTTGCTCAACATAATCACACGGGAAGTCAAAATGTTGCTAACCAATGTTTTAGCACCCTGACATCAACCCCATTCTACCGAGTTTCTGACAAGTGCCATCTCATATCAGACATCATTGCATCAATTCAAATGTTTTAACCTTTTCCCATGGCAGCCTTAGCAGCCTTAAAGATACGGGTTCTGGTCCCATGGAAACCAGGAATCAATTGCATTCAGGTTGCAATTTCTCTTTGAAACTGCACCAGAAAAATGTCAAGACACATCATGATTTTGTTATTCATATTTTCATTTTGGTGGCTTAATGCAAGGAATATTCCACATATGTTTTGTCACATGGAGTTTATCATCATAGATCAACTATTGAAAGTACATTTTCCAAGTCTTTAGACGTACAAGTCTTTATAAGATACGCAACAGGTGCTTTCTTTAGTAGATGGTTTGTTTGAATTATTTTCTTTTTTCTTGACTGTAACAAAATACATGTAATTGCGTTACATAGAATATAAAAATTAAGTAACTGTATTCAGCCCCTGTTACGTTTTCAAGCACCTGTATTCAGAATACAGTGACTTTATAAAATGTTGTTAAAATCTTTCTGTCATAATGACCAAAATATAAGTCAGAAAGAAATAAATCTTGTCAATTAAGTGAGAAACGTGTCTATTTTTCTGTAAAGTTTTTATGAACACACAGATGTGCTCTGCACACTTGTCCTCTCGCTCTTTCTTCCCCAGTGAAGCTGCAGCACATGTGCAGTGTTGCCAGGATTTCAAGCCAAATTGGGCTAATTTGAAAACACAATAACGGGTTAAAATTATAGCATTGTGGGATGTGGTTTTTAGGATACTTTAAAAATGGACCGCGGTCTCCAAAATGTTTGATGGTAGACACTAGATAATAAAAATATACAACGTCTTATTTATGTATAATGATTCCATGAATAAATATCTGGCCACCGAACCAGAATGTTGTCGTCTTAAACCGCGTGTTGTCAGCTGTGCACAACAAATAAATACAGCCACATTTTTACACAAATATTACATTCGTGCGAATGATACACTGTTTCCCGGGATTTAAATTGTTGTGTAAATACATTTATTTAACATCTCATTCAAAGATAGTTGGTGGTTTAAACTTAAACGATTAAAGCGGTTCAGATACGATAATAATTACTTATTACATGGCTGCCAGGAATGCACGACACTGATTGGTTAATGGCACCATGTAGTGTCTTATATTTCTCTGTAACCACCGCACATCGACGTTCAGACCACTTATCCGGGTATCTGAGCCATTCTTCCTGATTCTTGTATGTTGTATCACTCTGTGTTCTCTACAATTAAGCTAATAAAATAATTTAAACTCATCAATGTTTCATGTGCATTTATTTATTTATTTGGTAAGTAGTCTTGTAATAAGATGCATATTAAGCAGTGAGACGTTCATTAATTAAAAAATAAACAACCGAACTCTGAGGCAAACCGGAGGTGGAATTTCAGCTGTTCATCGATTTATTTCTTCTCACATAATTACACAATTTCAATGCAAATACATTTTTCATGTCCATCTATTTGTTCATTTGGCAAGTAGACTTGTAATAGGCTGAATAATGATTAGTCAGATGGTAATTTTCACAAAATATATACCAACAGAACTCAAACCTGAGGTGGATTTTAGCGGTTAAGCCATTTCTTTCTTCTCAAATTACATAATTTCAGCGCATATCAATATTTTATTTCCATTTATTTATTTATTTAGTTGGTAGCTGTGTAATAAGCGGGATAATGTAAAGTCATTTGGTTGTTATCACACAATACACCCCTTCAAGATCACCCTGTCGGGGTTTATTTTACGATAACCGGCTGACTGTTCATTATCCCTTACATGTCACACATAATTCTTCCAATTGTGCCTTGCCTTTATACTGTAAATATGCATTCTAAAAGTATTCTTGTTTTCTGAATATGTTACTTTTTTATGTGATGTATCAGAACTGAATACATTTAAGATAGAATATTTAGTATTCAGCCCAGAATACTTTCTTTAATATTCTGCACAATCCTGAAAATTACCGGCCGACTGGTGAGTTTTATTTACTCGCCAAAGACAGTATAGCATCAATTCTGAAAATATTCTTTTGGAGTCTTGTTGCCATTTTGCTGACACCTATGAAATATTTCCATTGCACTCTTTGCTGAACATGGCAAGTAGCAAACAAGTCAGACAGAAAAGGTCATTGATCAAGTTTAATTTATTGCCCGTGAGGAGAAAAGGCTTTGAAATATGAGGGAATAAATAAAGAAATAAAGATGGCCATCCCACACAAGCTAAAATGACATTCTGATTTGACAGGAAGATAAAAGGATTGACAAAAGATGAAAATTCTCAGTGGCATGGGATAGTTAAAATAAAAAAGTGATCCGAAGAGAATCTTGAGAGATTTTTCAGCAGTGCTGCCTGTTCTAACACTTATTCCCAGTTGGGCAGAGGCTTGTGGCAAATCTCGCCCCCCTAAATTCACAATTCTCTTATTCCATTTATATAATTGATATGACATCTAAACCGATGTCTGCTTGATCTGTACAACAGCTATGAGCTTTCAATCCTTCAATTTATAATAATGCAAAGTGTCTTCTAATATCAGTGTCTAGCACTTGAGGCAGTCAGATTAATGTCGTGACACCTTAATAAATTGTCTTGAAACAAGGAGCTATTGATTTCCTGTAAATCATATGTGTTCATTTGGTGGAGTGGGGAGCTGTGTCCATTCTCGCTGCATTTATTTATGCTTAATAAACCTTGAATAACTGCCAGACCTTGGAAACATAAGATAAAAGTCCTTTTTGTTCATCCGTCAATCTGTCAAATGAAGATAGTGAGCTGATGTCAAGCATTTGGACAGCTGTCTTCCCCTTTTGTCTCCTTTAACCTCACCTGAGAAAGGGGAGCGGAAACCCAAGGTTAAAGAAGTGAAACATTTTCGGCATTGTTTGACGTGTGATTTGACCACCTGCTTTTCTTTTCAAGCTCTCTGGTTTCATATTCACCTCTGTTTGTTAATTTTTTATGATGGTAAATATCAGGGCAATATGGTTGAATCACATCAGCTAACTCTTTGCTTTTTCACCCCTTTTAAACCTTTGTGTGACTACGCATAGTGTTTTTTTATTTTATTTTTTATGGTAGACTGCGCTCTCTTAGAGCATGAAAGGAAAACATGGTACTGAATAATTACAAGGTTCCATTTATTGCCTCCACAAATGAACAAACTACAAACTGCACTACAAGCTGTAATAATACTGCTATATAGCTATGTACTGTAAACACTCCCATTAGAAACAGATGGAAGTCAGCAGTCCATGATTGGCTTTTTAGTTTCAGTTTTTGTTTCAATTCATTACTGTACGAGACAAGTCACACAAAAGTCACAAAAAGGGTGTTGCTATGAGGTCGCTATAGGTGTTCTGAGTGGTTTTTACTGTGTTGCTATGTGGTTGCTAGAGAGTTCTGGGTGGTTGTTAGGGCATACCTAGGTGGTTGATTGGGTGTTCTGAGTGATTGTTTACTAGTCCATGACAAAAGATTCAACATAGTCACATGACAACTGTGTATTAATTTGAACGAGATGACGAAGTTGACTTGTACAAAAATGTAAGACTTTTAGTCCCATTTCCCCAACTAATCAACAAACAGAATTTAAAATCGATACAAAACAGGCATCACATTTTAGGTAGTTTACTATGCAACACCTTTTTGAGAAAGTAAACGTTGGTGAACAAATTTGTTTCTTTCCAAACCCCAATGTTTTCTTTGTTCCATGGTATAAAAGGTATTTTCCTATTAAAATCATGGTATACGTTTTAGGGTTTGGGTAAGGGTAAGGGTTTGACTTTATGGTTAAGTTTAGGCTTAGGTTAGGGGTTACGTTTAGGAAAAATCATTATAATATTGATTGGTGGTTCCTTTATGGGACTAAAATTTGTATTTTTTTGTATGAGTCAACTTGTATGCTTTCTTACAATTTCAGCAACTTGTACTAATTATTACGACTTGTACTAATTATTACTCATGAGACAGGATTGAAAGAGCCTACCTCCAATGACATTTAGTTCCCTAGATGTCTCGATTCCCTACTTCAATGTAAGTTGATAGGATTGTTTTGGCCCTTTTTTTGTCCACCAAGAGAAAATTGTAAGTCTGATTGCTAGAAAATAATACTAATACTAATACAATAACATACTTCTCCTCAACAAGCTGCATGATTTTAGGTGCCATTCATGTCTGTAGCTCAAAAGGTGACGAGCTTAACTTCAAGTATGAGGAATAATATATGTGATGCTTGCCACACACTGTCATATCTTGTAAGGATTATGGGTTTTCTATGGTTTCCAATAAAACATCTTATATGCAATCTTATACTATCAGAAAATTAATAAAATTGTTATTTACGCCAAAGCATCACTGTAAAATCTCTTTCGAGGTGATTAACTAAAAATTATAATACAGCAGAACACATTCAAACATGTCAGGTGGGCTGGTGATGCTACATTGGATTCAATAAGGCAGTTATTCTCCAAAACACTCAACAGCTGGGCAACTGCCTACATATGGGCACTTGGGCAGCAAAACATAATTGGGATTTAATGTGAACTGATATGGCTGTGCACACAGCATAATACTTGTCTACCAGGCCTTGCGTGATGTCTGAAATTTGTTTGTGTCCACAAAAATTTGACATCACCCAAAGCGGGTTAAATCAATCATATTTTCTTGTTGATAATGATGTTAGGTGTGGATAATTCAGCTTCTCGTATTGTTTGCTCTCTTTTACCCACTCTTTTCCTCATTACTCATTGTACTCACATTTTTCATTTCTATAATTCTCCATCAATCTCACTTTGTCTTGGTCTTCCTTTTCTCTAATTCTCTATTGTTCCGTTTTTGTTTTTCCCACTGACTATCTATTCATTATCCTCCTCTCTCTCTCCATCTTTTTCACGTCCCTCTCCCACTCTCGGTCCCCAAGTGTATTTTTCTTTCTCAGCAGTACTGTATTAGCTAAAGTTCCTGTCCGTTACTAATGCATTATGGGTAGTGGAGACAGGGATTATGGGATGCCCTGTACAGAGCTCTACTGGTCCCTGATCAGGCACCAGACATATGCTGACTAATGAGAAATCGCACCTGCACTCTCTGAGGCTTTCTAACATCATTACATCAACTGCACCGTTTATATCACCAAGATCTATGGGGCTGAGTTCTTCCACTGAGTTTGATGCACACAGACTGAATGCATTCACATTCTAACAATCAACCCACACATACAAAAGCAGTGTATCAGCAAGTATGTGTGAGACAGTCTTTACAGTAATTGGCCATTCTAAACCCTCACACAGAATATATTTGACACTATATGCCCCCTGACTCCATAGAGCCACACAGGCTAATAGAAAACAACAAACTCCAATCCATTACCGAGGTGCATCTGATTGCATTCATTACGGGCGGTTCACTTGAGACACCGGCTGGCCTGTTCCACAATGGACCACCTAGACAAATAGTCTCAATTATTAGTACTGCAAAGTGCACAATCAGTCAGGCAAGACTCCAGAGCACAATACACTCAGTCCAGGACTGTGATGAAAAATGCTGTCATTTGGGACTGTTCAAATTCCCTGAAGAAAAGTTCTCTCTCTATGACCTCAACGTAAGTTAAATTAATACCCATACCGCACAGTCATGGTAGAGAAATGGGATGCAGGGTTTTATGGTGCATGTTAATCTGTAGATAGTTTTATGTTGTAGATTAAAATATATTAACAAGAAATAAATTAGGGAATTTAAGAACTCTAAGAAGACTGTCCAAATACCGTCACATGAGATAAAACTTCTGAGGCCTTGAATTTAACTTTAATTAAATTTCATGTGAATTCAAATACTTCTAGTTACACAAGTTTGATATTCACTAAAAATGTGTCAGAATTCATAAAGCAATGCGAATATGCATTGCCACAAGAGGATCTTAAAGACTGATCGCACTGTATAAATTGGCAACAGAAGTTTGAAGGTTTTTGTTGCTGAAATCGGTCTGTGCTCACCGAAATGTTAATCACAGTGGCTGAAGCTGGAACTTTTGTTGAACGTAGGGAAATGTGTGAGCTTCAATTTCTAGTTGTAATATCCACAGAGTGGCGCCAAAAGAGAGTTGTATTTTTAGTTGTAAATTATGTAATACAGTCAACAGGAATGCATATTTTATTAACTTTACCTAACCCAAACCCCAACCCTAAAACGAATCATCAGTGGAGTAAAAATTTCATTTTAGAGTGGAAATGCAACCTCCAAATCGCATTGTTTATGTGAACATGTTACTTGTACATTTATGAATGGAAACTAAGAACCAACATTACATTAAAAGAACATTCTTGGTTCAATACAATTTAAGCTCAATCGACACCATTTGTGACACAATGTTAATTATCACAAACATTAATTTCAACTTGTCTTTCCTTTTCTTTACGAAAAAAATTTAAATAAAAAAATCTGTTTAAGGATTGCCGCCGTTCACTTCCATTATAAGTGCCTCACTGTAACTTTTTTTAAACAAAAGGAGAGGAAGGACTAAGCTCAGGTCTAAGCTCAGAAGGAGTCTTTTCATTTTTGTGGCAATAAGCATTATGCAACAAATGCTGTCGATTCAACTTAACTTGTATCGAACACAGAATTTTGTTTTAACCAAAATAAAAAAATAAAAATCGGCTTTCTTGCCATCCGGCAATATTCCAAATGCATTATAGTTTCTTGGTAGGTGTTTCAGTTTAACACCTTAAGTTAGTTAAATTGACAACATGCTTATAGCTAGCTACTTGAATAACAACACATCCGGTTTAACGGCAAAGACATTTAAATGTAACTCTATCACTCCCTCAAGTACTGAGTTTTGTTACTGCCACAATCACATGATTCTTGCCTAAGAACACATGAAATATGTTTCATATTTGTGTCAGTGAAAGAAATCTATAAAACAAAAAATGCCACCACATTTTATTTAATACTGAATTGAATACTGTCTTTTCTTTATGCTAGAAAAGATCATCATGTTACAGATTCCAATCTTTAAAAGCCCCCTTTTCACAGTAATTCTAAAAATACACTTGCCTTAAGAGAGTAATTTCAACTTGTGTCTTATTATCAGTGCATCATTACACTATATATATATATATATATATATATATATATATATATATATATATATATATATATATATATATATATATATATATATATACAGGTGCTGGTCATATAATTAGAATATCATCAAAAAGTTGATTTATTTCACTAATTCCATTCAAAAAGTGAAACTTGTATATTATATTCATTCATTGCTCACAGACTGATATATTTCAAATGTTTTTTCTTTTAATTTTGATGATTATAACTGACAACTAAGGAAAATCCCAAATTCAGTATCTCAGAAAATTAGAATATTACTTAAGACCAATACAAAGAAAGGATTTTTAGAAATCTTGGCCAACTGAAAAGTATGAACATGAAAAGTATGAGCATGTACAGCACTCAATACTTAGTTGGGGCTCCTTTTGCCTGAATTACTGCAGCAATGCGGCGTGGCATGGAGTCGATCAGTCTGTGGCACTGCTCAGGTGTTATGAGAGCCCAGGTTGCTCTGATAGTGGCCTACAGCTCTTCTGCATTGTTGGGTCTGGCATATCGCATCTTCCTCTTCACAATACCCCATAGATTTTCTATGGGGTTAAGGTCAGGCGAGTTTGCTGGCCAATTAAGAACAGGGATACCATGGTCCTTAAACCAGATACTGGTTGCTTTGGCACTGTTTGCAGGTGCCTAGACCTGTTGGAAAATGAAATCTGCATCTCCATAAAGTTGGTCAGCAGCAGGAAGCATGAAGTGCTCTAAAACTTCCTGGTATACGGCTGCGTTGACCTTGGACCTCAGAAAACACAGTGGACCAACACCAGCAGATGACATGGCACCCCAAACCATCACTGACTGTGGAAACTTTACACTGGACCTCAAGCAACGTGGATTGTGTGCCTCACCTCTCTTCCTCCAGACTATGGGACCCTGATTTCCAAAGGAAATGCAAAATTTACTTTCATCAGAGAACATAACTTTGGACCACTCAGCAGCAGTCCAGTCCTTTTTGTCTTTAGCCCAGGCGAGACGCTTCAGACGCTGTCTGTTGTTCCCATGTCTTGCATACGTCTGTGCGTAGTGGTTCTTGAAGCACTGACTCCAGCTGCAGTCCACTCTTTGTGAATCTCCCCCACATTTTTGAATGGGTTTTGTTTCACAATCCTCTCCAGGGTGCGGTTATCCCTATTGCTTGTACACTTTTTTCTACCACATCTTTTCCTTCCCTTCGCCTCTCTATTAATGTGCTTGGACACAGAGCTCTGTGAACAGCCAGCCTCTTTTGCAATGACCTTTTGTGTCTTGCCCTCCTTGTGCAACGTGTCAATGGTCGTCTTTTGGACAACTGTCAAGTCAGCAGTCTTCCCCATGATTGTGTAGCGTACAGAACTAGACTGAGAGACCATTTAAAGGCCTTTGCAGGTGTTTTGAGTTAATTAGCTGATTAGAGTGTGGCACAAGGTGTCTTCAATATTGAACCTTTTCACAATATTCTAATTTTCTGAGATACTGAATTTGGGATTTTCCTTAGTTGTCAGTTATAATCATCAAAATTAAAAGAAATAAACATTTGAAATATATCAGTCTGTGTGTAATGAATGAATATAATATACAAGTTTCACTTTTTGAATGGAATTAGTGAAATAAATCAACTTTTTGATGATATTCTAATTATATGACCAGCACCTGTATATATAGACAGCCTGTTAAGGGTTGCCTGGTATTCATTATTAATTTTCTGTCCAGACTGGCACTTGACACACCATATTCTTACTGTTTCAGACAAAATAATTGCCAACTAGTATTTCAAGGGGGAATTTTTCATAAAATGATGACAGCTGTTTGCAAGTATGGCCAAAGTGTGCTAATCATCAGCTACAGAACATAATACGAAGCTAGCTTATTAAATCATGTGTTCTAAGCATTACTTCTTTGAAAACATCAAATCACCAGATGAGTAATAAGTGAAAAAGGCTCACAAAGCTTAAAAATAGCACGAAAAGCCAAATCAGGCAACGCACCATCCTGGTACCTACACACACACATATATAATTACACACATCGAAATGATGGTGCTGCCCTCACAGCCTTTGTGGCATTCCTAGGATGCTTTGGTGAGTTGATGTTTTTGGTGTCTCCATGGTGATGGATATAAGGCAGCTGGCCTTGTGGGAAAATACACACACACACTTAGAAAGCACAAAGAAAATGACAGAGCATTACCAATAGGACTCACGGGAACGTCTGAACTTTTTCTTAAGCCATTTTGTCTTGCAAATGCCATTGATCAACCAGCAAAGATTGAAACTGTTCACAGCCTTGCATTCTTAATTGGACACTTGTTTTTCCAGATAATAACATAGTTTAAAGGTGCATTATGCAATTTGTTCAATGCTAAAACAATTTGTCTTATACCAGCATGATATGCAAAAACTATAAATAAGCCATTTGTATGTTGACTCCCCCGAAAAGTGTAAAATCTACAGTATGAAGATGCTCTCTTTAGCAACATTAAAGCAGCCCAAAATAGCAACATTGGCTCAGCCAATGGCACAAGTTTGGGCCAGGCCTGTTTGTCGACCAATGGAAGGTGGGGGGAGAGTCCTGGAGAACTGTTTGAAAAGAGTATACACTACCATTCAAAAGTTTGGGGTCACTTGCCTGAAATGTTTCTCATGATCTTAAAAACCTTTTGATCTGAAGGCGTATGCTTAAATGTTTGAAATTATTATTTTTTTTTCGACAAAAATATAATTGTGCCAACATTTTAATTTATTTAATTACAAAACTAAAATTTTATTTAAAAAAAAAAAGTTTTTTAAATTGATGACTTGGACTGAATAATTAAGAAAAGCAGCCACTAAGTGCCCAGCATAGATGGGAACTCCTTCAATACTGTTTAAAAAGCATCCCAGGGTGATACCTCAAGAAGTTGGTTGAGAAAATGTCAAGAGTACATTTCTGCAAAATCTAGGCAAAGTGTGACCACTTTGAATATGCTAAAATATAACATAGTTTTGATTTATTTAGAATTTTTTTTGTCACAACATAATTCCTATATTTCCATTTCTATTATTCCATAGTTGTGATGACTTTATTATTATTCTAAAATGTGAAAAAATAAATAAAACAAAGAATGAGTAAGTGACCCTAAACTTTTGAACGGTAGTGTATATATTTTTTGCAATTCCATTTGGTGACACCAGAGGCGCAAAAATTACTCAGTTCATCTTTAAAAAACAACTACTAAAGGAGTCATGTCATGAGGAATCAAATTTTTCTTGATATTTTGACATATAAGAGGTCATTCTACTATAAAAACATACTGTACATTTAGAACTCAATCCCCAATGCAATAAAATAATTTTTTTAAACAAAGCTGCAAAAATGCCTCGTTCTGTACTTCCACAACTTCCCTACATCACTAGGGGGCCCATTAATTCATGACCGCATTTAGAGTGAAAAACATCAACGCCTACTTTAAATCATCGCACCAATGGCCCACCCACTGGTGCTCAGTTGTAAACAGAGAGAGAGATCAGGACAGACAGGCCTAGTGTGGCCTACTACCTACTGTATTCCTAAACACCAAAGGGTACTGTAGGGAGGTAAGGGATGGGCAAGGAGGAGGCGGAAACTGGCTGAACAGTTAACGTAAAGTTAATGATATAAATTAACTTAAAACAACATAAAACATAAAGACACACAGACACACACAACGCGGCCGCATGTGTCTCTCTCTCTCGAACTGATGCCTCCGGCTCGTCTTTATCCCCCTCCCAGCTGATTAGTCTGATTCAGGGCTGGCCGTGTGTCCTCACGGCCTGGCCCCACCCTCCTCCTCGTCACACTGCTCCATCGCATGTCTCAGGTCGGGGAAACCCCCGGCATGACGCACTCCCCTCCCTTCCTGGGTGGGGGGGTGGGGGGGACGTTGCCCTTCTGGCCGTGCCTGCTGGCAGGTCTTCCCTGCCTTTCTGGAGCCCTAGGAGAGATTGAGGGGAGGGAAAGGGGAGAGGGAAAGAGCAAGGCGGAGTGACAGAGAGAGAAAGAGAGGAGAGAGAGAGAAAAACTAGCTCGCTCCTCCCCCGGTGGATGGCAGTGAGCCCTCCTCCGCTTCTCGGCGGACGGCAGCGGCGAGGACTCTGTGACAGCGCATCAATGTAACGGGGTAAAGGATAGGCAAGGAGGAGGCAGGAACTGGCTGAACAGTCAACGTAAATATAATGATATAAATGAACTTAAAACAACATAAAACATAAAGACACATAGACACACACAACGCAGCCACATGCGTCTCTCTCTCTCAAACTGGTGCCTCCGGCTCGTCTTTATCCCCCTCCCGGCTGATTAGCCTGATTCAGGGCCGGCCGTGTGTCCTCACAGCCCGGCCCCGCTCTCCTCCTCGTCACAGGGACCCATCTGGACAATATTTTATTATTTTTGTATATAAACATGCACTACACAGATGTCTTTGACCGTTGTCATGTTTCTCGAGGCACTTTGAAAGATGCACTGTCAAGTTACAACTCTGAAAAGCTGCTCTGCCTTTTGCTGTTTTGTGCAAAAAAGCACATCATATATATTATCATATATTACTAAATTATGACTGTTTTGGTGCAAAAAAAAAAACTTTTACTAACATTATCAGTGGACCTCAGGGAAGATAATAAAATTATAAAAAAAGAGAATGACATGACCCCTTTAAGGGCTGCCTCAATTTCTATAAGCCACCTCAACCACTTCCCAAATGGAGTAAAAAGTGAATAATGGTCATGTGAGTTGGACTTATTCTAAACTGGCAGTGGGTGATGATTTTAATGTTGGTGGGTGACAGAGTAAAAATATCACATCTAGCAACTTTAGCAAGGCTAAAACACACTCCAGCCCTCCCATCTTTCCAAAAGTGGGATTTGCATTTCGGTATTGCAGATGCTTGTGACAGTGCTAAAACATTTGACAATTCTGCAAGTAACTACTTTTTTAAAAGAGCTTCTCAGAATAAGTATAAGGATTGCATCAGGCAACACAGTATGTACCTTAAAATTATAGATTTTGGATGCTCCTAGGTCATGTAACATTGTAGAAATGGCAACGATATATTAACACTGGACATATGCAGTCCATTTTCTAAGGTGTTTTCTCAGAAAAGGTTTCATAAAGGTCACATAAACAGGCTGCTAAATGGAATTTAGTTTCAATGGAGTGTGTGAGTAGTGACATACTACACTGCATCCAGGACATTCGTTTCCATTCTCACACGTTCGCTGCCGAGACTGGATCCCACCACCACACAGAGCGGTGCAGCGTTCCCATGGAGACCATGATGACCAATAGATATGCGGCGGGCAGGGCAGGTGCTCATTGCAGTATCTAAGAAAGATTAAAACAAACATCTCTCAGTCTTAGCATGCAAATTAAAATCTGTTTACAGACCCATCTTTTATTCCCAGTTATTCACTCAACATGATTATGCAATAAAACAAGGGTCTTATTAATAGAATATTAAACATAGAACTTTTACCATTGAAATGCATTTAACTCAACAAGTTGAAAATGAAAACTTGTGATAATGACTGGCTGGCACTTCTGTATGTCCCCAAGGACAGGAAATAGCCACGTTAACCTCAGTATAATGAGCACTGACTGAGCAGTGACTTATCTAAATGAGGTCTGCAGGCTGACTGAGAAGGGGTTCTCTGGGCCCGTATGTCTACTTGTAGAGCCAGATGTGGACTGTACATGTAGTTGTATTTGAAAGGTAGTTGTAATTGGTATAAAGCATGGGAATGGCTGGTGACTGGACACACAAACAGCCAGTCTCTTATGTGGTCTCACTGCAATCAGTGATATTTGTTAGAAAAGTGAATAATACATGAACTCCGATTCCTTTTGAAGATTTGGTCAATTAGAGAACAAAGGCTTTGAAATTTATTGAAAAAATAACCTCAGACTTCTAAACCCTCCGATGACCATGAACTAGAAAAAATAGTCAGTACAGATGCTCTAAGAACTCTAAGTATCAGACACAAGAAAATTGTGTAAATCAGTACAAGTTCTGAGAGTTGTGGATTATTTAATACCTTGCTGAAAAGATTAGCTTAGACCTGCATGAATTTCCATGCTAGTCCAAGCTGGTTTATGCTGGTTCAGTCTTGGTGGACTTGCATAGCCATGTTAACCAGCAAAGAAATGCTGATTAAGCTAGCCGACTAAGGGAGGATTGCTGGTTAAGCTAATTTAGAAGCCTGGTAGGGACACCAGCCTACCAGCATATCATGCTGGGGACCAGGATAGAAATGCAACATATGCTTATGACCAGCAAAGCTGGTCTTTTCAACAGGGCAATGCCAGAGGAGTCTAAGCACAGAAGTTTTTCACACAAATCGTCTTATTTATGCGCCATATCTGTAGAACTCACAGTTAAAAATGGCATTTTTTATGGGGGCCTGGGTAGCTCAGTGGAAAAGGCTATCACCCCTGGAGTTCACTAGTTCGCTAGTTCAAATCCCAGGGCATGCTGAGAGACTCCAGCCAGCAGCAACCAAATTGGCCTGGTTGCTAGAGAGGGTAGAGTCACATGGGGTAACCTCCTCATGGTTGCTATAATGTGGTTCGTTCTCAGTGGGGTGCATGGTGAGTTGACCGTGGTTGCCGCAGTGGATGGCGTGAAGCTTCCACATGTGCTATGTCTCCATGGCAACGTGCTCAACAAGCCACATGATAAGATGCACGGGTTGACGGTCTCAGACGCGAAAGCAACTGGGATTCGTCCTCCGCCACCCGGACTGAGGTGAATCACTATGTGACCACAAGGATTTAAAAGCAGATTGGGAATTGGGCATTCCAAATGGGAGAAAAAGTGAAAAAAAAAAAGAAAAGAAAAAAAAGATTCATTTTTTATTTTCATTTGTGTGCAACCACTTTCATCATGTATTGTGTCAAATGAAAGACCCAACGGTATTTAGAGATCTCCAATGATGTGCATAAAAAAGAAAATTAGAGAAAATTATTAGATTCATGAGAAAAGGGAGAGGTATTTAAAAATAGGCAGTAGTACATATTACCACTGGAGAGCAACTGATAACAGCAACTTGTTGTGAGGTAGCATGCAAAAAAGTCAAGAGACCCATATACAAAAGATTTATAGCCAAGGGAAACCCATTGTCAATTTGCATTGAAATTTAACCAAGTTTGGCACTGCTCCGATGAAGAAAAGGAGGAAAGAAGGAAAATATAAGTCAAAAGAAAAAAGGGGTAATTAATAGCACAAGCACATTTGAGAGGGTGTTTGAGACAAAAGGGAGCGTGTAAAAAACACATTCATTCGTCAAATGGATTTCAGGGAGAACAAAGTATTGGAGTGTTGCAAAAACAGTTCCTTTGCCTCCAGGCTTTTTTTTTTTTTTTGTCTTATTTTGGAGAGTTCCTAAGCACAAATGGATGGGAGTTGCTGGCCCAGCATTCACACACTGCTTGTGCTGGGCTTGATATATGGCTTTGGACCTTGCAGAATCCCTTACAATCAGACACATTCACATTTAGAAATGTTGAAATGAAGGACAGACCTAATGACACACAATACTGCTGAAATGAGATTTATCTTGAGCGCTAGACTTTGGAAGACTAACTTCCTCTGTGTCTTTCTCTCAAGGAGCAATTCAATAAGACTGAATTGCGCGTGCTAATAGAGTGGTTTATTTGATACACTATCTGCACTGTTTTAGCATCCGATTCATTAAAGGAAATCAGGTCATGGCACAAACACGTCCAAAACTTTGTGCAGAACGCAAATGCACGGTGCAATTGCCAATCTTGCAGGTCAGTTCTCAGTGCTAGGCTGTGGAGGTTGAGGAAGACTACCACATACTGGCATATTTTACTGGGACTGTACAGCACCATGCCCCCACTGCGTTTCAGACACCTGAAATGACTCTTAAAGGAATAGTTCTCACAACAATGAAAATACTCTCATCGTTTCCTCACCCTCATGCCATCCTAGATGTGTATGACTTTCTTTCTTTTGCTGAAAATAAACGAAGATATTTAAAAGAATATCTCAGCTCTGTAGGTCCATACAATGCAAGTGAATGGTGACCAGACCTTTGAAATTCCAAAAATCACATAAGTCAGCATAAAAGTAATCCAGAAGACTCCAGTGGTTAAATCCATATATTCAGAAGTGGGTAAAAAACAGATAAATATTTCAGTCCTTTTTTACCATAAATCTCCACTTTCACTTTCGTTTTCACATCCTCCGTTTGTTTTGTTTTTTGGCAATTTGCATTTTTCATACATATCGTCATATTTTGGTAGGGCTAGTCAAAGGTGGAAATTTATAGAACAAAATGACTTAAATATTGATCTGTTTCTCACCCACACTTATCATATCACTTCAGAAGATATGGATTAAACCACTGGAGTCTTATGGATTACTTTTGTTCTGCCTTCATGTGATTTTTGAAGATTAAAAAAATAAAGTCTTCGTTTGTGCTTGCAGAAGATTGAAAGTCATGCACATCTGGGATGGGTGAACTGTCCTTTTAAAATGCCCAAAATGCATTCGATTGAACCGAACATCTGAATATATGGCTGGTTAAAACGCACTTCCGCATCATTTGATCATCATTTAATGATTAACTGTTACCATGATCAATACAAATGCACAGAAACATCTATTTTTAAGAAATAATATGTGTTAATGTTTTTGTGTAAGGTAAATAATGCTGCACTTTGTGTTTTACATATTAAGGTGCCGTGTTTGCCCTGGTTAAACTGGATTGCAGATGAATACGATGCAACTTTTTTCGCTGAAACACTGCAAAAAAAGTTTTGTGTTTAGTGAATTAACCTCTCTTTCTTTCTCTAACCCGCACTAGGGACATCTCATGGTGGCTGACCCACAGCAGAACTGTCTGCTGAGGACTTTGCCATCTGGTAGCAGTACGGTGAACAGGGAATAAAGTGTGACTGTACATTTGAGCTGAATACCTTTGAACAGATGCCCAATAGCAGAACTGGAGTCAAAGAAAAAGTTCCCTTTTGAAATAACGAATGAATACAAACTTATTTTTATATCTGATAAGAGAAGGGATGAAATAAAAAGTTCCACAAACATGAACAAAAACAGGAATGCAGCTATCTTCTTTTGGTCTGATGCAGCATCCAGCTAAGGGATCTGGCAAAGCACATATGAGCCATTAACACTGCTCTCTTCAACATTAAATTAAAACTGTAAGCCCTGTCATGCACCTTGGATATGTTTTCACAGCCATTATTCACCACTGGGCTGGCTGAGGTGTTGTATTATAGTGGATGGGTTAACTCACAAGGGCTTCAAGATTAGCTAGACTTGAGCCAAACTCAAAGCTTTCTACTGAACTTTTCTGCTGATTATTCACAGTCTTTATTCACAGACTTGCTCGGACACCTTTGGGCATCGAGCGCCCTGATGCTTTGGATAAAGAGTGTAAGCGAGGGGCAGGAGACATAAAATGCAAGAAGAGGCAGAATTCTGCTTCACAGGTACCTGCAAAAAACTATCAATCTGCAGCTTTCTTCATGCCTTAAGCCCCGTATTGTGTGTTTCTGTGGCAACCCAAAAAGACGGTAATGCTCGTCCTGTCTCGTGTAGAAAATTTTATTGCTCGGTGGTCAGTGCTGGGTAAATTACTACTGAAATGTAATCTGGCACTAATTACCAATTGCACAAATAAAACTGTAATCAGTAAACTAATTCCCAGAATTATAATTGAGTTAACCTGAGAGTTGTGTTCACAATGCATGTACAGCACGAACTGTTCCATGGAAATAAAGCGAACTAAACTTTAAGAGATATTTTGCAGCATCTAACTTCACGTATAAGACACTATTCTTGCAAACTGTTTCCAGACAACTGACAGAGGAGAAAAAGTGAAAACTCTTTACACATGATTGTTCCGTGTGAAGCACTCGTGTTATGTGCGTGAGCGGCAGAGTGTCTCTGAACCCAGTGTTGGGAAAGTTACTCAAAATAATTAATCCACAACAAATTACTAATAACTTCTCTAAAAATATAATCAGATCACTTTACTGATTACCTAATCTAAAAAGTAATCACATTACAAATTATTTTGCTTTTAAGTTACTTTCTAAATCACTTTTCCTAGAAAAGTTTTTGGTTTTCCACTCAAATTCAAAATGTCTATATTTCCTCATTTATTGATGCACACCCTTCAGCTGTCACAGAAACTTTAACAGATGAACATATGAATTCATATTTTAGATGTATTATACATATAACTTTAGCGCAAGTAATGTACTTAAAAGTAATTACTTTAATTGAAAATCAATAACTGTAATCTGATTACAAGAATTTATAACGTAATGCATTATATGACATTTTTGACTAAAAAGTCATTTGATTACAGTAACTAATTACTTTGTAATCAGATACATCCAACACTGAGTGGACCTCGAAACAAACAGTGAATCAGACATGCGCATCGATGGCTTTTCTTTTGTCTTTAAAATACAATTATGTGTATTTCTTCAAGTGTGAGTCTGTTTGTCTAAAGGCATTTCTTGTCATATGTCACTCCGAGACGTTTTACAGGCCACCCGCAACAGTGGCGGGAAGATGACCAAAATTACTGCCACTGCTCAAAAAGTACCCACAGTTGGTGTGTGCCGGTTGCTAATTTCATACCCTGAATATAATGTAATGACAAGTACATTTGTAATCTTATTACATAATACACTGTCAGCAGTTGTTCTTCTAGATCAGGAATGAATGGATGCTCTCAGTGTCAACATTTTTACAGATGTTTCTCTTAAAATTCCTTGGAAGAAATAAAAATAGACACAAATGAGACAACTGTTGACTCAACTGTATACAGTAACAGTTTACAGCTATAAAATTAATGTGGACAGCATATCTCAGCTCATTTTGTTTATCAAATTGTTGAGATTTCTTCTGAATCTCTAGAGGAGAAACATACAGGTGTTCCTATAGCTCAATAGGTAGAGCATGGCACTAGCAACACCAGTGTAATGAGTTCAGTTCCCAGGGAACACATATTCTGATACAATTTAAATGACCTGTAAATTGCTTTAGACTAAAGTGTGTGCCAAACAAATTAATGTAAATTAAACTACAAAAAGCCCCCACTTGCTCTTCATTTAATCCCATTGCTCATGTATGATTTTTATTTCTCTCCTCATTTTCTGCCTTGTTAGAGGGAGTGCTGAATTCCAGGAAATAAACACATTGATATCATGAATTATTAACAGGTGAGAATATGAGAAAGTGGTCCAAAAACAAAAGCCCCAAGCACAAGTCAAGTGCCAGTGTATTCAGCGAGCTGGTGTTTTGGCGGAAGTTGGCACCTCCACTGAAGCCAAGACTCTGCCCAGGGACCACAACTGTTTCCAGCAGCTGCCTCTCTCTTCATCCCACCACTTCAGGTCTAATTTTTCAGCTGCACTGCACTGTTGCTTAGAAACCTCACACATACTCAGAACAGGCCAGTTTAAACATGATTCTGCCATGATTAGGTGTCACAGCATCATATGCACAATGCTTAAGTGTGTGTGTTTACTTTTAATTGGATGTCAATAACACAAATGATAGGCTAGATAAAGAAGACCCTCTCTCATTTGGTTTGTGTGATGCTAGTTATGTACTAACAAGCTTTCTGGAGACGAACATCGCATAATATGATGGGTAATAAAAACTCAATAAAAGGAGCTGTATATATTTATTCATTACCATAAACTGCCATGCAATCACGGCAGCAATCCTGCATGCGACAGGTGAAAATGAAAAGAATAAACAAGATGTCTTTTGTGACATCAACATGTGAGTGTAATAAGTTGCCTACAGGGGTGTAAAAAGTACTTAGAAATTATAATTAAAGGGACAGTTCACCCACAAAATTAAAATTCTGCCTTTTACTCACCCTCATGTCATTCAAAACCTATTTGACTTTCTTCTGTTGTATACAAGAGGAGAAATTTTAGAAGAATGTTGACACTGCTCTTTTTTTCTATACAATACATGTGAATAGTTACTGAGGCTGTCAGTCCCTAACATCTCTTTTGTGTTTGATGGAAGAGAGAAAGTCATATGGGTTTGGAAAAACATGAGGGTGAATAAAAGATGACAGAATTTTTAACTATTTCTTAGTTAATGTGCTGTATGTGTACAGCGTCAAAACTTGACTCAAAATAAAAGCCAACGGATCCTTCCCAAAACACACAAGTGAAAGTACGAACATTACCAGATTTAATCGTACAGTGCTTACAGTAAGTATTTAAAAGTATACACTTTTTTGTTTGATTTTGAAATCAATTATATTCATTAATTAAATCAAAGGTGTGCAATTAGAGATAATTTAGACAGACACAAAATCTATTTTTTTTTAATACATGGATACATAGGGGTCGTTTACGGGTGGGACAGGTGGAACAAGTCCCTTCCACTTTTTACCTTTGCCAAATTTGTCCCCACCACTTTTTGAAATAGCTTTCGCCAAGTAGATGACTAATGCAGAAGAAACATCTCTAGTTCTTGTGCAGGAGTTGTGTTTGTGTGTGTTATAATAAGTGGCGATCCGGCTCTGGAGTTTGTTATTTTTAATGTTATGATGTGGGATCGTTGCAACTGTTATCAGTGGCATTGAGTGCCAACAGTTGGTAATATTCTCTTGCGCATCCAGACGCGCTCTATACTCACTCTGCTGTTGCGCAGCTCATGCTGTTTTCCAGTTAAATTGCAAAGCAAATGCAAACAGATGCAGTGTTTCCCCTATATCGATTTTGCTGCAGGGATTTCACATGGTTTATTTAATATTCTTGACACAACATAACGCTTGCCAGCCCCAGTCAGCTGTGTGCTTTGTACACTGCAATAGAGACCGCACCACACACACACACACACACACACACATACATGCATGTACTCACAGTGATGTTAAAGCATAACACATGTGTCAAACTCATTTCATTTCATGTGGCCGGCGAGCTCATTTCTGAAACATAGGATGGCAGGGGATTGCAATGTTTCACTGAACAACCAGTTAGCGCTTTCCTCGTGAATATTAATGAGCCTTTCCCTGTCATCTGTATGTTTTGGAGCGCATTTTGCTCACTTCAAAAGCAGAATGAAACAGCACTATATGGATCAATTATCAACACGGCACAATCATGGATAAAGCAGCACGAGCGTAGAACAGGTGCGGTAATTCACTGACTGGTCTCAACTGAACAGACTATTTTAAATATGCTTGTTAACAAGTGAGATGCACGGCGGAGATTGTGAAACCCATTTGAATGCGGTACAGAATTGTCTGTAGCAAAACTCTTCTGTCTCGGTGATGAAACAAACAGCCCCCACATTCTAAACGTCACAGACAAAGAAAACAGGAGAAATCATAAATTAGAAGGCTTTTCAATTCTAAAATCAAAACACTTACAAATGTACCATGGATTTACTGCAGTAACACTAACTGTACTGTATTACCTATGGTAGTTGTGGCAGAAAATGTTTCTAAATGTATTTAGACTGATGTTTTTTCATAACAAAATTGCCATAGTTCTTTATATAGAAAACATAGTTACTAATCATGGTATTTATTACAAATATCATTGTTAAAACTATGGATATTATGGAAGGACTATGGTAAATTTTCATAATTATTATGGACCAAGCTATCAATTTTCCATCTGTATAAAATGTGTTCTCTTGTAATGCTCTCTGATTGTAGGAAAATGTAAGTTGTTTTGCTTGCCTTCAGAAATTCCAAGAAATTACTATAGTTTTATCAGTAGGAGCCTGATGAAAGGAATCTGTAAAGAAGACCCAACTAGTCACACAAAAATTGGGCGTTCATTTTTTCCACAGATGTTACTGTTGTTCATATCATAATTTGCATCTGCATCCCAACCTCAAAATCAATGCTGTACTGTCAAATGTGCATTTCAATGCACATAACATGTAATATTATTGGTAATTGCTTGGGTGCTACCAAAGCAGGTACTAATGCTACATTTTTAATGGGCCCTCTGAGGGCAAAAATACACCCTTATGTGGCCCAGGCTAAAATTGAGTTTAACACCCCTGTTTTAAGCGATTCCTCGACCAGTACGCATTAACTAGAGGTCTGCAAACTGACCCAGACCCGACTGGACCTGAGAACCGTCAGATTTCAGGTCGGGTTCGGGTCCGTTTTTTAAGTAGGACTTCAGGTTCAGGTTTGTAATTAATGAAAAATAAACAGGCCCACTGAACTTGCTTCGCACACGCGCTCTCATTCACAGAGATGAATTAGGGGCCGTTCACACCTTGCGCGTTTTTGCTTGCATCTGCTCTGTTTTACCATTGTTTTCCTATGTAAACACAAGCTGGACGTGCCCTTTTTCTTCAGCGTCTTGCGCAGGATCAAAAACTCATGTCGAGACACCTGCATTCTCTTTCATTCATTGTGCTGCATCTAAAATGTTTTAGCGCAGTTGTCACGAAGATTCAACATTCTGAATAAGTTCAGGCTGCAAAGAGGTGACTGTTACATTGTTTAACATTATTCCAGATTGTTTTACACCAGGCAAAATTTCAGCACTGTCATTTTTTCCTTCTGGTCTAGTGTACTGAGGGGCTGCTGTGCCTTGTTAAAATTGTGTGTGTTTACAGTTACAATACTGTTACGAATGTTGCCTATGATTGTAACAAAAAATACAGCCTGTTGCAATAAATGCTAGAAGAAAAAAGTATAAAGACAGTAAGCAATTTCGGGTTCTGGCTTAAAATCTGACGGTATTGTTCAGGCCGGGTAGAGTGGTCTCGGGTACAGGTCATTTTAAGGCCTGTGCAGACCTCTACCCCCAACTGTTCCCACCATTTTTTTAAACAATTGATGCCCATGCATAGATAGATTTACATCCTAATGACCAGTTAAGTATTTTGAAGGTTTAAATGAAATAGCAAGGAGTAAAACATGTGATTTTTTTCCTTATAAATTTCTTAGAGTATAAGTACACATATTCAGTTTCAATGATACTCGATTATACTTCAAATTTCCCACAATCATCCATAAATATAATGATGATTTACGCCCCTGGCCATCTACTTTCCTCACCTCTCCTCACGGTTCTGGCCCACACATACACGTCCTCCGTGGCGGGGTGTGGGGTTGCTGCAGGAACGCTGCCGAACCTGAAATCCGATCCCACAGCTGGTGCTGCAGGGAGCCCAAGCTGTCCATGGCGTCCATGCCCCGTTCCTGTAGACGGACACATCACAACAGTAATCACTAACCAGCTGGCTGTTATAATCTGACCTTCAGTTTGTTAGCTGAGGAACTCAGTTAATACCACTGAAAGCTTATTCACAAAGCTGTATTGCAAAAAAGAAACTTATACAGTATAAAATAATTTAGTCCTAAAATAAAGCTCATATTTACAGAATGTAACCGCCACAGAGAAAAACTTGATCTTTTAAAGTTCAGGAAACCTAGTGTTCTCAGTTATGATTCAGTTAAAGAAAAATCTGAATTTTATGGCTTTTAGTTCATGTCTATTAGCTTTGAAATAATCTATAAGCTAATGAACTCCAAAAAGTAAAATAAATAAATAAACCTTTAGCAGATATAGACATTTAAAATCTCCTGAAAAAAACAGGCAAAATAAATTGATGACTCATCTTGCACTACACAGATTTTTGTCCAATAAAATGTTCTCTAGAATGAGAATCTTCCTCCCCCAATACCACCTGCAACCGACTAGAAAGTAGCAAATCATGGTTCATGGTTATGACATAACTAAGTCTATTGGCTATATTTAAAAAAGGGAAAAAGTCTCCATTTGGTCTCCATTTATCCTCACTGCAGTCTAGAAGAAACAATCGCGATTTTACATTTGTGATTTTTCTGTCCTATAGATCAAACTAAATGCTAATGCCTGTTTATAATCTGTGTCCACATGTCCATACCTGTTTGTGCAGTATTCTTTGTGTGTGTACATTTGTAGGACGTTATATACCTCGAGCAGTTTGCCACCTCAACGCTTATTCCTTGGCAAGGTTGTCCTCCACACTGAGGGCTTGGGCTGTCACATGCTCGCGTCCTACACTGGCATGAGCCAACACTGCCCCCATCGCTATGACTACAAGGCTTCCATCCTGACCAGGCGCCAAAATGACCATCCACAGTCACATTTCTCACCTAGAAGCATTCACAAAAACAAAGCCCTCATAAATAGTAAATAGGTGCAGAAAAAGTAAACAAAATATAAATGCAAAGAGATGATTATGGCAGATAAGGTCACATTTGCCAGTTATTAGATGAATCCAAACCAAAATACAGTACTTTATATTTGATTTAGAATAGCTGAAAATAGCGCAGGCTCCTGTTTGGAAAATGAACACGCTTTACAATGAGCAAAAAATTTCATTTGAGTCTTAATATGAGAATTTCGGAATGAATAGCAATATGTAATTCTGGTTTTTAACATTTGAGGTATCAGATACAGGACAACATATTTTGCAAAAAAAATAAATAAATAAAAAAAAATGGAAAAGGTAATGCTGCCTAGTGAATAAAACACAGCAAGTTCTGTGGAAAAGATTGTGAATGCATTATAAATAGAGAGGAATAAATGACCCTCTGTGTGGATAGAAATGGTTTCTGCTCTTTGTATACAGAACACATAAAAGAGTTACATTTCCTACGCAGTGGAAAAGTAAAAACAAACCCTATTTTCAAAGTCCTTGCTTTCTTTCCAGGTATAGATGGGGTTTCTGGTAGTTTGAAGGGAGAGGATGATACAGTGAGTTAAAGTTTTTTTTTTTCTTTCAGAGAAAACAAATGTGGTTCTTTGTTTATTTTCATACTGTGTAAGTTCCAGTGTACCTCCAGATGGGCTTTGTGAATGAAGCTTGTCTCTATCTAGTCTAACTGTGTTCTAATGTTGAAGTCATTCTAGACCTTTCACTCAACATCAGACACCTGGACACAATCCAGTGGACCTTTAACAGCTACTGTTAAAGTCAACATGAAATCAAAAATTGAAAATTGTTTTTTGTCATTATAATCTTTCATCAAAATGTAATAACTTGCTCCCCCTCTGAAACGACTTTTCTTTTTGGATGGTATCACACTGCGCGTCCTATTGGTTAATGTTAACCAACAGCTAAGAGACAGGTCGTGTTTTTTGTTGTTGTTTTTTTTCATGTAAATAATTTGAAATTTGCAATACAAATTTGGATTACAAAAAATAAATAAAAATAATAATAAAAATGTTAACATATAGCCAAACAGATATTTTGCACTGTTGTAGGTAATGTAGCCTTTCTAACATCTTCAGGCTTCCCACCCTTTTCGACCAAATGAAATTCCATGACTTTTCCATGACCTTTCCAGGCATTTGTGATCATTTTGATTTAGACTTATTCACTAATATATCATTCAGACTGATTTGTGAACCATTTTGTCCTATTTATTGACAAGAACTGACTCAAAAAAAGATTAACTCACAAATCGGATATTACTATGGCTACACAAGAGCAATATCTAGCCGATGACTTATTTTTGGAGCAGAGGAAAACTATAAAAATATATTAAAAAATATATTTACTAAAGGAATTTTCATGACTTTTAGGATTTTATCTATTTCCATGACTTTTCCAGGCCTGGAAATCTCAATTTTAAAATTCCCTGATATCTCCAGGTTTTCCATGACCATGGGAAATCTGAATCTTGCCAAAGTATGCCGTAATTAATTCCACTTAACCTTAATTAAATTGTCTTGTTGAATATTCTGTTTCACTCAGAAATGTGTCACATTAGAAGTGTGTTCTGTTGTAAATGCCATGTTTTTTTTTTTAACTAAAATTAATATTCTTCTTTTTAGCCCATTTAGAAAATTCTCAGGGAGAGAGAAAGGGGACAGGATCAGGTTACATCACAGACTGGATTCGAACCTGTGTCTCCCCATTGTCTGGGGCACGTGCATTTGGAGCACAACTTTGACAGAACTGAGGTTTTTGTTTGTTGCTTCAAACAACAAATGGACATCCAGACCTAATCTTCTGTTCCATATATGTTGGATATATTATAATACAAACACTTATATTTTAGTAGCTCTAAGACCAAAGCCTCCCACACTTTTACATGTCCCTGTGTATGTTTAACAATTTCATGCAGCTTTTCTGTGTTCAGGCAGCGTGGGAGGCAACTTGCTATTACACAAAATGTAATTTGTCAGCTACAAGCTACAAAGTCTTTTACCTAAAGACCTCGTGAGGATGCCACATCAACTGTGAGAATAAACAATGTATGTGTGTCTATAAGTGTGTGTGTATTCGTAAGCATGAATAAGCACTGCTCTTTCAAAGTTGTGGCATCCTATGTCGCATGTAACATTTGGTAAATGAAACCACATTAAGGACCGTGCCTTGATCCGGTCAATGTTAAAAAAAACGATGTGTGACGAAGGAAAGAAAAATAAAAGTGTGCATTCGTTGCAACAAAACTGAAATCTATACTAGTGCTACCTGAGATTTGTGAAAGGTGAGAAAGAATGGGTGTGTGGTACTAATGATATAATTGAAAGAGAGGTGATGGATTGGTCAAAGGACTCTGGGAGTGATCTACAGGCTGGCTGGCCTCAGGCAGGGGCACAAATCAGCATGAGGGAGATGGGAATATAAACCCATGTTTCCAGAGAATGTTACTCAACAAAATGATGGCTGACGGCAAATTCTGCTGCACTTGGTTTCCTAATCCGATTTTTTCTTTTTTCTTGTTTTACAGAAAATATCTGTTAACACTTTACAAGAAGGTTGTATTCATTAACATTAGTTAACTACATTAGTTAAACTGAACAACACTATTAGATAACTGACACCATTTACTAATGTTAACAAATAGAACCTTACTATGAAGTATTACCAAATATCTAAACATCCTTAAAATAAGACACTGTACATCTAATTTACAAATTATTAAATAGTTTTTTCTAGTTTCAAGCATAATCCTTACAAAATGTTGTTTGATTTTTGCATAAAACAAGATACATTTACATAGATTTTATAATATTGTTTTTGAAAATATATCTCAAATCAAGGTTATTTTTCTTACCCCACTGACAAATAGTTTTTTTCTTGTTGCAAGCTTAATGCTCGCAAAACTTTGCTACAAATTGGTCAATTGGGGTGAAAAACTACCCCACTGATTTTTTTATTTTTAATTTAAGATATATTCTTTGAAATCAAGTCTTAAAATCAAGTCTTAATAATTTTGCTTCTCTAGTAAATTTCAAAACATTTAGATATTTTTACTGAAAACAAGACAAAAATACTGATAAAGAAAGTAATTTTTTGCAAACCTACAATTGTGTTTATTGGTAGACTATGCACCCACTTTTTCAGTACAAAGATAGGAAAAGGCTTTTTGTGCTATGGTAAAAGCAACACATTAAATCTGCATTGCTGTTAATCAACTGTCAACCCTGTTCTTTCCTGTAATGTGTCTTTAACTTTGTTTTAAACTCTTCTAAGTGCGGCTGCTGTTATGAGAGAAATTTTATCCTGCAGGACTGATGTTAAAGGAGAGGCAGACACATTTTCTATGACAGTCTTTAATTTTTACCAGCAGACTAGATCAACATCAAAAGAATTGGTACGAAAAAACACTTGATTTGAAAGGTTGATCTACTGCGTGAATGATTGAGCTGTATGCTACATACTCACAGGACACTGTGTGATGCTCTGCTCCCATTGGCTCATGCTGATGCTCTCTTCCAGGGTGGTGCATTTCTTTAGCATCAGATCCCAGCCGCAGTACGGATCCCTGGCTGCCACACAGGCTCTGAGAAAGAGAAAAACGAATGCTCCTCAATTAAAAAAATGTATCCACTAAGCAAAGACAGGAGACGAAAACATTGTGCTGTTCCTGGCTGTGTGCAGCACCTGCTGCTCTGCATATACTTATAAAGAGGACCGCGAGTGAGAGCGGAAAAGCCCTTTTTTGTCATTTCACAGGTAAAAATAATGTTTACATAGAAGTATTAACCCCGTGCGACCCGCGTACACATGCCTGGATGTTGTATTTTGGCTTCGCTATGCGCAATGCATAATTTCAATTAATTTAAACTGACTGATCTCAGTTCAGGAGACTCTGTGCTGCCAGTAAAGGGTTAAACTTTCAATGTCATGTGACAAAATAACATGGCACCTACCACAGCGTAGTTTGTCTTTGGGAGAAATACCAACAAAACTAAATCTAGCAAGAAACCTTTTACAATGTTTTTGTAAAATGTTTTGTACGTTTTTACAATGACACCTTTTTGAGTCAAAAGATTAGTCTCTAGTTTCATCCAATATTCCATTTATAAAATTTTATGGATTTACTGCGTAATGTCACACACTGCTATACACAATGTACACTAATGTGTACAAAGGTTTTCATTAGAAATCCTATATTTACTGTGCATTATCACATTGAGAATCAATGGGTTCATCCAAAAGCTAAAAATGTTGCTTTCAGAGGCTTTATATGGAGTTATGAAAATAAGGTGCATTTTGAACTGTTCTGAGACCAGTGCAGACAGATAGCACACTGGAGGTTAAGTCATTCACTAAATAGGGAGCAAAGAAGCAAGGGAGCATCCCATAGCTCTCTATGCAGCTAAGTGCATTCAACCCAAACTTCCTATCTAAAGTTAAGTTTCAGGCTGCAGAAGATGTTTGGACCACTCAACATGTTTGACAGACATGGGACAATGGTAATCAGTACATAGATTCAGAATTTATAATGTATAATTTTATTTTATTTTAACATGGTTGGCAGTGATTGGATGATGCTGGCCATTACTTTGAATCAGAATTATTTATGCTAATTTCTGATGTAATATCTGTAACATCTCAAAAACATGTATAACCAACACTCCTGGAAACATAATAAACAATTTGATGAAAAAATCTGACTTTCTATAGCTTGGTATTATTTAAAATTTCACAACATAGTCCCGCTATCCACATAGGTTGCCATCAATTTTTAGGAAAACAATTTGCTCTAGGATTTTTTTTTTGTTGTTTTTTTTTTTTTGCATGTTTATTAGGTTCTACTAATTACAAATCAAAAAGGGAAATGGAAAATGCACACAGCAATCCCGCTTGGGTCTCATGAAGTTAAAGGCACAGCAAAAAAACCAAAAAAAAAACAAAAAAAAAACAGCTTGTTTGATTCTAAAATTGTGTCCCATACAGGTGTGATGCCACAAGTTTCCAAAGACAAAAAATCTGTCTGTCCACACTGAGCGCAAACTTCTGTGTGACTTGACACAATCACAGCCAACCAGAAGGTATGTGATGCTTACAGTTATTCTGAATGGGATTTTATACATACAAGATTTCACTCTGCGTGGAGCTACCCAGTGCAAAGCTGCAGAAATTGAAACCAAATTATCATCAAAATGTCCTTTTTCTTTGTTAATAGCTTGGTTGTGTGAATCAGAAATAGAGAATGACTCTGATACATACCAAACAGCTTTACAAGCTCATTGAGGACTTTCAGACATCACCAGCACTGACGTAAAAATGAAGCGTACAATGATGCAATGTCTGTGACCGAGCACAGTGACATAGAATTATGATGGCAATCTAAACCAGTCACTTTTAAAGGGCAAAGCTATGGCAAGTGCGTGCTTATGTACAAAAAAATTTATAAGCTCTCCTTTTTTGTGTCAAAGAGCCTAGAGGTGTGTAGTTGACCTCTCCCATCTCTAAAAACTTAACAGTATAGAAAGAGCTCATCTGGCAATTTTCAGTTCATATTCACAGAACTCAGCTCTTTTCATTGGTATGCAAATCGAGAGATGATGAACACATTGCCATCTCCCCTTATGAGCAGAGATTAGAGAAGAGTACTTGATATGAAGGCCTGGAGGCATACTGTCAAACATGATTTTTTTTCATTGTTGCCCTCTGGCACAAGATCTTTCTGGCATTACTATTTTTTCTTTAATGTAAATGAATTTACAGACATGCAAGCACTAGTAAAATTAGTTGTATCATTTATCTTGTCTATAATCTACATTTAGGTTTTATCAAAGGCAACATGAATCTGCATTAGCAAATGGCATTCACATTTAACTTAATGTGACATATCTACTTGCGAAACAATAATGTAGGGCGGGGCTTGATTTTACCCTTCAGGATTTGAATGGATATTGAAGACTGTATTTTGGATGTAAATTACGAAAAAAAAAAGTTATTTCTTTACAATAATAAGCATGGATAAATTGTACACAATCAGCCCTTAATAAAAAAGTAAATAGGGTTCATTTTTATTTTAGGTTGTCTATACATATAAACTCAATCCCAATGGGATTTTAAACATTTCCCATCAACATAAAAGTTTAGCAAAACAGCTAAATAGTTATTGGTGTGTTCACATCATGTTGGAATTACCATAATTACGAGATTCCGACTTGCAAAAAGCATCCACGTCTTCGTAGAGCTCGTAATTACAAGTTGTAAACTTGGAATTCTATGAAAGCTCCGACTTGACTGCCGTGACGTCATGTGAAAAGAACTAATATTGCAGTGGCCTCAACAGTTAAAGGTAGTGAACATATTTCTGTATAATATGCTATTTTATTAGGCCACTGATGCCTGGAGCATTTCTTTTTATTCTTACAAATTTTTCAAAAAGAGATAGAGGTGAATGATCAACAACAAAGCCATTTTGGCGTTATAAGTGTTGCCATAGAAACGAATAACTTGTGTGGTCTGAGGACGCGAACAGCTCCGAGTAGAACCTCTGAGTTGCCATCTCATAATTACAGTAATTCCGACATGAAGTGAACGCATCATATGTTTCATAGTGTTTATCTTATTAGTTATGTTACTTTAAAACTGTAAAGGGCCATTCACACCGAAAGTGTTTTTGTGTCTGTTTGTGATTTTTGCCATTGTTTTTTTTATGTAAACTTACGCTAGACAGACATCTTTGATATGCTACATTTAGCTTTTTTTTTCAGAATCTCTCAGAGGAGCATTTTTTTGATGCTATGTCAGGTAAAAAAAATGGCAACTTTTAAAATGTCTAAAGGCACCCACATTCTGTGCATTGTGCTGCGTCTAGATATTTTTAGCGCAACAACACATTGGGTCTGAACGGCCCATAAGACTGTACATGCAGTATCAGGTGCTGTGAGACTGCATGCATATTTGCTGAGAAAATATGCAGTACTCACTCTCTGGACTTGTGGAAATTGCAGCGCATGAGTGGGATTTTGATGACCTGGTCCCTGACACCCACAAATAGCTCACTGCGGCTATGAAGTATGAGGAGGCTGCGGACTGGCTGCCTCTTCTTGGGGGGAAAGAGCTCAATCTCATCCAGTAAACAGCTTCCCCTGGTGTGGTTCAATGGAGAGAGCACCTTCTTAATGGTGCCGTAATCTGGTGGGCAAAAAGAGAGAGAAATTTGTGAGCAAGTGTGTTAGACTTTGAAAGAAAGAAGGAAAGGAAGTGAGGGAATCAGTTTAGGTGATCAGGTGGGGCATCTCTGATGACCTGGTGAGATTAGAAGGAAATTATGTCAGAGAACCTGCAGAGAATTCTATAAAATGCTAAGTCTGCCACCTGGGCTGTCAAGTTAAATATGGATGTGCTATTTGGATCAGAAAGGGCAAACAGGGTGAGATACTCATGAGAGTAGGTTCCTTATCTACTCCAGAAGGTGGCTTTTGTGTAGTTGAAAGGAGGGCAGAATTATCGGCAGATTCACCTTTTCGAAAGTTACATGCACCCTCTGGAGAGCCTGTGGTCTATGCGACAGCCGAATCTATGGAGAGCATTCACTGGTCTCATTGTGTCACAAAGAGTGAACAGGATTGGGTTGATAACCTGTATGATATCTATTTTATCCTTGGAGTATTTGGTGTTATTCTTCTCTTCTCGTCAAATCGGTGTGTCAAAAGTTTTATAGGAGGCATTGTGCCACCATTAACTTTTAGAAAATATTCACCTTTAACGCCAAAGAAACTAGCGTGCAGCCATATTGAAAATTTTGTCTCGGAACTTCTGTTCTAGCGGTTCTATATACAGTGCATCCGGAAAGTATTCACAACGCTTCACTTTTTCCACATTTTGTTATGTTACAGCCTTATTTCAAAATGGATTAAAAATGTGATTTTTTCTGTTTTTTATTTGTAATAAATTTGCAGAGATTTCAAACAAACTTCTTTCACATTGTCATTATGGGGTATTGTTTGTAGAATTTTGATGAAAATAATGAATTTAATCCATTTTGGAATAAGGCTGTAACATAACAAAATGTGGAAAAAGTGAAGCGCTGTGAATACTTTCCGGATGCACTGTAGATATCTATGGTGTTGATGTCAAAGTGTAATTACCTAGTGAAGTGGATTTACAGGTTATAGAGTTGTCAAAAGCTATCATGAGTATTTTAAAGTGTTCAGGGGATGTCATAACAACTGGAAGCAGAGCGGGGAGATTTTAAAACAAGAGTATTCATTCATAAATACACATCCTACCTTCACGCTGTGGACGGACTGATCTGTGATCATGAAACTCCAAGAGACAACACAATGTCATTAAAAATACCTCTGTACAACACCTCTGGCCATCTTCTCATGTTATTCACTCATCGCGTAAGCAGATTTTTTGAACTATATTTATACACACACTCACACACACACACACACACACACATTTTATATTCCATTTGCAGCAATTTTAATCACATTTAAGTCTCTAAACATTTTTTAGAGTTGTCACTTTTGGAAATTTCATGTCAAAACTGCACATTTGAACACAAATTATCAACAAATTGAAACCTAAAAATTAAGCAGAATAACACGTATAACAATTAAACGCTTTTATCATGAAAAAGTTTAGTGTGTCATGGCTGTCTGAATGTGATCTGCCAGGTCCATGTAAGTGTCGAAGAAAATGAACATTTAGAGTGACAGAAAAAACACCTCAGGAGCATTTTCACATAGTAAAGGGGTGCTGTAGACTCATACCATCAACTCTTGGTGAAAAATACTTTCTGTGCTCCAACACATAATCCATTTGGATTGACTTTTCTCAGTAGCTTCGATACAAACAGGAAGTTAGATGACAAAATTCGGAAGTGCGGAGCGCAGAAAAGGGGCGAGGCTGAATAAGGTGAATAAAAGCCACTGATTAAGTCATTGGTCATTTAAGTCAAATCAAGCTTCCATGTTCGATTTCATTCCATTCAACTGTGAAATTCCAGCAACATTCCATACACTTTAAGCCATTACTGCTGGCATTAATTGAATTGAGGCTAACTCTATGAACAAACTACATAGAGTAGTGTTTGCCATGCTAGAGGACTTATTTTATGCTGCCCCTGAAATCCTTTGATCATTGTTGTATGTCCTCATTCTGAAATCCAAGGTAAATTATTGTTTTAATTGAATGACAGACTAGACAAACAATGAGAACATTGTCATATCAGCATGAGGTGTTGACCCCTGACAATAATCTAAAACAGTTGGTGAATTCCAAAAATATTTGTTACTATTAGTAGCAATACTGGGGATCCTTCCTGCCCATTGCTATCAGACTGTGTAATGCCTCCTCCCTCTGTGATGTCTGTAGTAAAGGAAGCACATAATAAAAGTTTGGATATTTGAAAACTGTATTGTGTTTACATTGTATTGCAGTTGATTGTTGCTGTAAATGAAAGAGCTAACCAAAAACAAATGAATGAACGAACAAATGAACAAACTCTTAAGACTGCACACTGCACTAACTAACTAACAAACAAATAAGCAAACTAACAAACACACAAACAAACAAACCAACCAACCAACCAACCAACCAAACCAACCAACCAAATAACTAATTGATACAGTACAATTAAACAAGTGTCTCCCTCCCTTTAACAATTTATTATTTTAAGCAATTATTTTACAACAAGTGTCTGCCTGTAATTTAATCTTCTCAATTTGACAGGTAACTAGACGTTTACAGTGTTTTTCAGCAGTGCAGAACAGACAGGCTTGGAGTTGTCCAGGGTCTGGTTTGCATCTGGAAAACAAATGACAGCTTACAGTACATTCTTCCCTATGTAAGCAAATGCTGCCTTTGATGTTTCATTGCTGCTATGTGTCTAATGACTTTATTCAGCCTGGTGAACAACTGTTGCTTGCTTCAAAGGCCAATGATTCAAATGGACCACCAATTATTCAAACCAGTTTCCCCCGGTGCTACCCCTTTTGGTAATGCAGACATCTTTACTCCACAAAGTTTTGATGGTAGAAGTAACATTCTAATAGGCTGTGGGTTTAATGAGAAGCTGGCCACCTGGGATTTTTGGGCTACTTTCATATTAAAAGCTTCAATGCTCAGATTATTATTATTATTATTATTATTATTATTTTTTTTTTTTTTTGTTGCTCAGATCTGTTCTTTTAACTTTGGACTGTTCACACTCTTGTATGTAAGTGACCCATATCTGTGTGAACAGACTGCTGACTTGCAAGAACCCATATGCGCACATTTAGAAAAATTAATTATTACACATACATCTGTATCAGATCTAGGACCATGTATAAAAGAGCCCCAAAGTTTTCAAAAGACCAGATTTTTGTGTTTACACTTAGATCACAAATCAAATCAACAAGTACTACATGTAAAAATCTGGGTCATGTCTACTGATATATATAATATAGTACTGGATTGCTCATGACGTCATATCAGTGAAGCCACTGCGTCGCCATATTGCTTTGCCCAAACATTCCAATGTCCCTACTGACTTAACAGGAAATCATCTAATTTCAGTGAGTAAACATTAGCCATCCGATTTTATATCTGAAATCTGCATGTAAATCCCTACAACACAAACGTCCTACACATGTATTTATTTATTTATTTAAAGTCGGAGTGAGTTATGTATATCTATATCAAACAGTATCCACCTCTAACAAACTTGAGTGGCGAACAGATCAGCTGAATGTAAACAAGTTCACTGAAACTGAGGTAAGATACAAACAGACATTTTCAGACTTATTTATTGTGATAATCAAAGTGTTTGTTCAGAGTTACTTGTTTTATGTTTTCATCAAAAAGTGCCTTTTTCTCGTGGTCACTTGAATAAGAGCGCATGCTCTCTCTCTTTCACGCATGTATAGGGTGCGCAGAGAGGGAGAGTGGTTCAAATTAAACTGATAGGCTAGGTTTAAATGGCAAAATAACACGTATTTATGACATGTATCCATGTATGACTACAGAGAGCACTTCAGTATGAAAACAAGCAAATTCCGGGCATTTAAGGTGATTTAGATATCCCGGTCTGACTTTTTTAAAGTCCCGTTCAGGGGTAAGGACGTATTGTCATCCTAAACAAGCAGATATTACAGCTTTTCCTACTTCCTTTGGTGATCGTTGTGCTGCATTGATAGACTGAACACCAGGGCAGGTGAATGCTCTGACATCGCAATCCATGTATATCTTCTCCCTCGTAAGGAATATTATCCAGAACGAGCAAATTAAACAGTAAACATGATTGTCACTAGAGGGAGAAATGCAACTGTTGCATCCGGAGATCAGAGATGGTGAAACGGGGGCTTTTTCGCCTCTCAGTCATTGATGCTCTATGACAGTTTGGGCATACCAAGATGGCCGCTTGAACACTTCCGGTGGCTTCACCTCCTGCTGGCAGTTTACAATAGGCCTTTATCACACTTCCGTCTTTGCAGAGTGGAAGCTTCGCTTAGTAACGTAAAACAACTTCCACTGCAGTCTGTTTCAATGGCAGTGCCCGCAGCACGGAATTATTATGGACTATTTTATGTACAGCTCATCTCAATTACTTAATCTAAACAGACCTTCCTCACCATACAATCATAATTCAGGGATAATAAAGTATAGAAAAACGATGCTATGTTGTTTTATTATTTTAAACAGGATGTATTTGAGAAGGCACACTTCACAGAGTAAAAGTATGTTTTTTATTAGAGGAATGCAAGAATCAACAATCCAGTTTTATATATATATATATATATATATATATATCAGTGGTCACGTCCATTATAGCCTCTGTCACAACAAATGGACTTAAATGAAATTGCATAGAAGATAGGCCTACTTTTCTTCTGTGCAAAGGCAAAACATAGTAACTACTATACACATTTTGTCAAAATTGAGTTACGACTAAAATGGGTCTCTTAGACCAATGGTTCTCAACCTTTTTTTTGATGAATGCCCCCCTACAAATGCGTACCAACCCGTATAATTGAGAACCAACTGATATACTCCAAGTCTAGATAAACGTTTTAATGCAATGAGGAACTTGATGATAGATTTTATTATGAGTGACAAACACCCCCCATTTGTAACTTAATGCCCCCCTCTCTACTAATTTGCTCTAAACATCCCCGTTGAGAACCCCTGTCTTAGACTATGATCTAAACTGTGATAGACGGGTATGGCTCAACAATGTCAAGGAAAACGAAGTGTGAAAATTGCATTAACTTCAAAATCCACACTAAAACAAATTAACTTTGAAGCCATGTCTCTCAGTTTCAGTGTTGGTGTAGTTGTTTCTTAGTAAGCTACATTTATACTCTGCTTATTTTAGCCTATAGTAAACGTAAATTAATGATGACACTGCTTAAAGATCAGCCCTTTCTTTCCATAAAGATGTGATGCGGTACTATACCTGTAGCTAGATAAATGATGTGGTAGAGCATGTCTTTGCCCTGCACTACGTCCACTGCCACATGGGAGAAGCGCACATTGTCTTCCATGAAGTATGGTACAGGAACGACAGGCTGCACAACCTCGTGCATCAGAATGAACTTCTGAGCATCTTGCAAATTCCTCTCCGTTAGATTTACATAGGAGCCATAATCTATAGTGCCACACTGAGAAAGAAAAAATAGAAACACAAAGCGAGAGATACAAATGATAAGAAAATATAACAGGGTTAACAGCCTGGGAAATACATGTGTACATATTTAAAATGAAATACCTACTGAAAAGAAAAAAACTTGGTAACACTTTATAATAACTTTCATTAATAAATAATTAACAAACATTATATAATGCTTAACAGATCATTAGTTAATGTATATTCGAATAGATAGAAATATGAGTTATTGCTCTTGTTAATGTTAACTAATGAATTTAACTAACATTGAATAATGCTTAACAGATCATTAGTTACTGTAAATTCAAATATTTACAGATGTTATTAAGCTTTCATTCATATATGGCTTTGCACTTTTTAACATCTATAAACAATTTTAACAAACGTTACATAATGATTAATAGATTATTTCTTCATGCACATTTGAATGCTTAAAAATGTCATTAAACATTTTCATAAATAATTTATAAATGAGCTCATGCATTTTTTTACATTTACAAATGTTTTCAGTACAGCTGTCATAATTAACGTGTTAACGCTTGCAATTAATTAAAAAAGTTTAATGCGTTAATTTTTCTTAATCGCAATTAACGCATTGTTAATACAGCATAAACACTGGTGTGAAGGGCGGAACATTTGTAATGTGTCTGCCCGGAGTCATTACACTGATGTATACACCAGAGCGCCAGAGCCCTTCTACCAAGATGAGCCTACAAGCTTAGCATAAAACAGCATGACGCGGCGGTCCCATAGACATTCTATGAGCTGTACTGTCGTAACCTGCTAAATGACCGATATGCTCTCTCCTATGATAGAACTGCGGAAGTTGTTATTTTGATAAATAAAATAACCTTTGACAGTGCTTCTCTGTCAGTGATAAAATGATGGAGAAAGGACCTCTTACCGCAATTTGATGTACAAAACAAGCCCAGATGGGACTTGTGATAGAAATAAAGTATTTTATAGGTTTTGTAAATGTGTTTGTTTGCAAACACTTTTCATGGTGAGTTCAAAGTGGCAAAACATGAACGCAGCTTCATGATTGCTGTAACAAAGCAGATAGCCACAGTCAACCAGCAGATTAATGTTCCATTCAACTCTGAAAGTCATATTTTCCAACTTTCTACTAGGAAAGGTGCAATGGAACGCCACTTAAAGTCGGAATTCCAACTTGGAAGCTCGTGCTGAAATTTTCAACTCCAATTTCGCAGAGATGCAGGTGCGTGACATCACAGAAACATATCGGCACCCAGGGAGATAAATAAAGTAAGTGATAAACATTCACTTTATTAAGTAATATCGATAAATGAGTTCAAGTTTCCACATTACATGACATTAAAACTTGTTTAACGAACACCTGCAGAAACAGGTGTATAAAACATGGTAAATTAAACTCTCTTTTGTCGATCGTACACCTGTAGCACAACTGCTAGCACCGCAGCATTGTTTATCAGTTGGGTTGCTAGGAGACGACTCTGGTAACAGTCGAACCCCTGCTAAGCGTGTTGCAGTTTTGTTTCCTTAAATGTCATCTTCCAAATATAAGGCAATGGAATGCATTTATGGTCGGAGGTCAGAGATATCAAGTAGAAATATATCTTAAACAGAGAATATTAATTTCATCATAAATTAATAAGAGAAAACAGTACAATTTTCAAGCTATGCTAATCAAATAACTGTTACATTAGTAATCAAATGAAATATATAATAGTAAAAAAAATAAAAATAGCCTCTACTTTGTGTAAAAGCAAATAACCCACATTTCACTCTTGTAAGAATTACCAAAATATTGATTTCAATTGTACTATTCAACACTCAGTCAGACAGCGAGGGGGAATCGCTAAGGATTTCCTCCCAATTCTCACATTAAACACTTGTCATTGAGCTAGACTCCTCTGAATTTTTCCTTTTCTCCTGCGCTGTGGTGGTGGACCATTCATTCCTGTTTGATCCTTTTTTGATTATTACAAGCGATGATTCAGATTTGGTCAACGATTGCTATGGCTGGCTACCAGTATTGCACTACCCACAATCCACCTGAAGCAAGGTCCTTCATAGATCCACCAATCAGATATCACAGAATGACATCCCGCTCCCATGTGCGAAATTAAACCGCTGTTGATTCATTTAAATGGACCCTTTTCACAGACCTGTTATTTCCATTTTTAACAATGTAAATTTAGCAAACTTTTTTATATTTCCAATTTTACAAATATTTAGTGTAAATTTATAACACTGTACTTTGTATTATATTACCCTAAAATGAGGCTTCTAACACAGCTGCTGAGGGAGTGACAGAAAATTTGGTTTGTTTCTCTCTTCTTGTTGAAGAACTGTTGTTATCCAGCACTGTATATTTAGTTGCCCAAGCACTGAAAGTGCAGAGACCCTATTGTTCTTCTAAGGATTTTTATTAGGTCCCAAGCACTGAAAATGCAGAGACCCTATTGTTCTTCTAAGGATTTTGATTAGGGCCCAAGCACTGAAAGAGTGGAGGCCCTATAGATCTTCTAAGGATTATAATTATAATAATAATAATAATTATTATTATTATTATTATTCTTTTCAAGGTTTTCGGTACATATATAGTTCTCATCAAGCCGAACAACTTTCATACAGTTATTAGCTCCACCCAACAGGAAGTCAGCCATTTTGGGTTTTCTGAAAATGGCAGGCTCTGAACTTTTAAATACTCCTCCTAGGGGATTCATGTGACTGGCACCAAATTTGTGCAACATCATGCCAAGACATTGTAGATACTAAATTGCAAACGGATTTTGATATTTAGAACAGTGTCGCCATGGCGAAGCAATACATTTATGACGAAAAATGGGAAACAGGAAGTGCCTTACACTACCGTTCAAAAGTTTGGGGTCACTTGCCTGCAAAGTTTCTCATGATCTTAAAAACCTTTTGATCTGAAGGCATATGCTTAAATGTTTGAAATTAGCTTTGTAGACAAAAATATAATTGTGCCAACATATTAATTTATTTAATAACAAAACTAAAATTTTATTTAAAAAAAAAGTTTTTGAAATGATGACTTGGACCAAATAATTAAGAAAAGCAGCCACTAAGTGCCCATCATATAGATGGGAACTCCTTCAATACTGTTTAAAAAGTATCCCAGGGTGATACTTCAAGAAGTTGCTTTAGAAAAATGCCAAGAGTACATTTCTGCAAAATCTAGGCAAAGGGTGGCCATTTTGAAGATGCTAAAATATAACATAGTTTTGATTTATTTTGGATTTTTTTTAGTCACAACATAATTCCCATATTTCCATTTCTATTATTCCATAGTTGTGATGACTACTATTATTCTAAAATGTGAATAAAAAAAATAAATAATAAAAAAATAATAAATTTAATGAGTAAGTGACCCTAAACTTTTGAATGGTAGTGTATATCTTCTGTGTACATTGTGTGATTTTGATGAAAATTCAGCTGTATGTTTGAGAATGGGGACTGATCACATTGATGTGGCCATTATGGGTCACGGTCATAGCACCACTGGCAGCAGGAAGTATGGCACTTTTAACAGACTTTGAAATAGCTCTCTTATGTTTACATAAATTGCTTCAAAATTCTTTAGAATAATGTCAAGACACTGCAGATGTAAAATTGTAAAGGACTATTTGATATCTTAAATACAGTTGCCATGGAAACACATTCATTGTTATTATCCCTTTCTTCCTACATTTGTGCATTTTTGAGGCACTTCATGAAAATGTCATGAAATTTTGCATACACATCAGAGTCGTCGGCCATTAGGACTGGGCAAAAGTTCACACATGGGCATGTGGGGGGGGGGACTTTCATAAACATAGTTATTAGCTCCACCCAACAGGAAGTCAGACATTTTTTTTATACTGCAGTCTCTGAACATTTAAATACTCCTCCTAGGGGATTCATTATACTCTCACCACATTTAAGCAACATTATGCTGTAATGAGGCTGGCGAGGATGGAGGATCTAAGTGCAGCTTTTTATGGAAACAAAAGATGAACAAAGTAACTCAAACAAAACACAGGGAACCAGGTACAGAACATGACAAAACATGTGAAGACTGACAAAAGAAACACAAGGGCTTAAATACACAGGGGCAAACAAGGGAACGAGGAACACCTGTGGAAACAATCAGGGGAAAACCAATCATAAAATGAAACTACAAAAGGACTACAAACTAACAGGAAACAGGAACATGGGAACTAAACACGAATTTCAACATAAAAGTCAATACAAAAAAAAAAACAGGGAAAATGTTACAGAGCCCCCCTTTTAAGGAGCGGATTCCAGATGCTCCAAAAAAATTAAAAAAATAAAATAATAATAATTATCCATGGGGTGTGGGGGAAAACAGGTAGTTCAAGGGGGCACAAGGGGTAAACAAGCAGTTCAAGAGGGCACAAGGGGCAAGGGGAGCCGAGGAACAAGGCAAAGTCAGGGAGGCTTAAAACCAAGGCAGAGCCGGAGCAGATCAGGCAGACGGCCAGGAGACCAAGGAGACCAGAGCAGATCAGGCGGACGGCCAAGAGACCAAGGAGATGACCTCAAGGTGGGGACTGGGTCAAGAGTCCTGGGAGGTGGCTGCAGGGCCGAGACAGGGTCAGGAGGCCTGGGAGGTGGCCGCAGTAGGAGGAGTCTCTGGGGGAGCGGGCGGAGCCACTGGGGGAATAGTCTCTGGGGGCGGAGCCATGGAAGACTCTGAGGGCGGAGCCGTGGAAGGCGGAGCCGTGGCAGACTCGAGTGGCGAAGCCATGGAAGGCAAAGCCGTGGGAGGCTCAAGACAAAGAGTCCTGGATGAATGGGAAATGACCTCCGTGGTCGCGAACATAGAAAGAGACTTGGGAACAGAAACTTTTCTTCTCTTCCTCCTCCTCTGGATGGCCGAAGTTGGCAACGCTGGCTCTGGGACGGACGAGGCTGACAACTCGTTGGCTGTGGCAGGCATGTGCATTGGCTCGTTGACCGTGGCAGGCGTGGGTGCTGGCTCGTTGACCGTGGCAGGTGTGGGCGCAGACAATTTTTGAGGTAGGGTCTTCATGGACCTACGCACCGACATTAGTGGCAGATCATACAACTTGTACAAGGGAGCCGAAGATGCAGGTTTTGGCCCGGGGTTCCCACCATAATCTACTCTATAAAGGGAACCACAAAGTTCCACAGCCTTCTCCACATATTCGCGAGTGTCCAATGAGGATCAGCCGGAGGCATCAGTTCCCTCAGTGCACTATTCAGACTGGCCCGGAAGAAAACCACCAGAGAGTGGTCTGGGTAATGCACTAAATTTGCCATAAAAACTCACGGACATGATCCTCAACTGGACGGTCCCCTTGTTGAAGGAGCAGAATTCTGACAGCCGCTAAATCCATTTTTTGGTCAGTCTTTCTGTAACGAGGCTGGCGAGGATGGAGGATCTAAGTGTAGCTTTTTATGGAAACAAAAGATGAACAAAGTAACTCAGAATAAAAATGAAAACAAAACACAGGGAATCAGATACAGAACATGACAAAACATGTGAAGACTGACAAAAGAAACAGGAAAAACAAGGACTTCAATACACAGGGGCAAACAAGGGAACGAGGAACACCTGTGGAAACAATCAGGGGAAAACCAATCATAAAATGAAACTACAAAAGGACTACAAACTAACAGGAAACAGGAACATGGGAACTAAACAAAAATTTCAACATAAAAGTCAATACAAAAAAAAACAGGGAAAATGTGACATATGCTAAGACATTGAAGATGCTAATTTATGAACATATTTTTGATATATCGAACGGTGTTTCCATGGCGAGGCATTAAATTAATAGCGAAAAATGGGAAACAGGAAGTGTCTCATATCTTCTGTGTGCAATGTGTGATTTAGATCAAATTTGAGATGTATATTTAGTGTTGGGGGCTAATCACATGGATGTGACTATTTTGGGTCACGGTCATAGCGCTACTATCTGACAGCAGGAAATGTGTCTCTTACAACAGACATTAAAATAGTCCTCTTATATTTACACATGGATGTGACTATTTTGGGTCACGGTCATAGCGCCACCACCTGGTAGCAGGAAGTGTGGCTCTTACAACAGACTTTAAAATAGTCCTCTTATATTTACCCAAATTGCTTCAAATTTGTTTAGAATAATGTCAAATGCCAAATGCATGTATCCACCTTGCATTGTTTTCCAAAAGCCACCATGCTTGGGCCTGTCATCGCTGCTTGCAACTATATTTTTATCTTCTTTTGCAAAGCTGTGAAAGCATAATCATTTATTTTTCTTTTGCTGTTGGAGCAAACAGGTAAGCAAAAATAAAATTTTCTGTGGTTCCCCATTCACCGGCATTCAGGTTTAGCTAACTATGACGACTTCTGCTTTGCGAATGCGGACGTGTGAAAAGGGTCCATACCGGTTTATTGCAAGACCTGCTGAACCAACTCGAAGATCCAGAAAACAATGTTTGTTAGTCAGAATCTCTTTTTTAAAAGCCACAAATCTGTTATTAAGGCAATAAACAGTTTTTCTATCAATGTAGGCTGCTCTTATTATTATGTGTTATTAATGTCTGTATCAAGCATACGACTAAATTTAACAAACTACCCTTAAACAAACTTTGTTACTGTAGCTCAAAGTCCAGTGCCCATTAATGTACTAACTAATTAGTGAAGCTTTATAAACATTTACAATATATAAATAGTTTCAACTTTAGATTGGGTACTGCAAAAATATGAACAAATAATTAAAAAATGAGTTGTAAAATGTTTTAATTGTAAAAGCATGCTTACATAAATTAACAAACAAACAGTAAATGTGTGTCTTTTGCAGATGTTTGTTACTAATTAGCTGGACATTAATGAATCATTTCTAAACATGAATAGTGTTTGAAGTGGTAAAAAATATGAATAATTTCTGAAAACATTTGTAAATATAAAAAGTGCATAAGCTCATTTATAAATCATTTATGAAAACGTTTAATTAAATTTGTAAGCATTCAAATGTACATTAACAAATGATCTGTTAATCATTATGTAATATTTGTTAAAATAATTTATAGATGTTAAAAGTGCAAAAACAATATAGGAATAAAAGTTTAATAATATTTGCAAGAATTTAAATTTACATTATATAATGCTTAACAGATCATTAGTTAATGTTAGTTAAATTCATTAGCAAACATTAACAAGCACATTATCTCATATTTCTAACAATCTGAATATACATTAACTAATGATATGTTAAACATTATTTAATGTTTATAAATGATTTATTAATGAAAGTTATTATAAAGTGTTACCAAAAAGTTTAAACTAGCCTAAGCTGGTTTGCTGGCATTAGCTGGTATAGCTGGTCTCCCAGCCTAGCCAAGCTGGTTCTTAGCTGGTTTACCAATTTTCCCTACATCATTCAAACATCCCAGTCATATAATAAATTAGAGTATTGCACTCTGGTTACTCATTTGTAACTGTCTGGGGTGGAACTCTGGTCTCAGAATAGACTTCAATTGGTAAGTACAGAGTCTACTTCTGTGTTCCACAGGAGGGAATCTCTGATCTCATCGCTATTACATATACCCTATTGATTCATATGGCAAATGACCATAGACCATCCATAGACCATAGACCACCATAAAGATTCACAATTCTGTTGAACTGTTACCCATGATACAGATAAAGAACAATAGATAAAGAGTTAGAAGTGTGGCAAACAGTTGCAGTAAGGTAACTAGCTTAGTTCTCCTAACACCCGAAACATTTACAAGAATGTGAAGGTTTCTTCTCGACTTCTTGCCGAGCAAGTTAGCTAAGGTTAGTTAAACTGTTAGCTAGCCTACCTGATAATAACTGGTTTAATGGTACAGGCATTTACTGGTAACTCTGTCGCCCCCTTGAGTACTGGGGTTTGTTACCACCACATTAATGCAAGAATGCACATTAATTATGTACAACAGGTTGCATGCTTGCAGTGTACTGGCCAAGCATTCATGTCTGTGTTTCCGTATTTGCTTTGACTGTTTCTGGCCTAAGTTACTGTTTTCCTCCCTCGATAAGATTACATGGAGAGAAATAAATTACTGTAGCTTGCCTAACGAAACCTCCACTCTATCCTAGATCACATATAATCAACATTAATCAGTTGGAGATGAGTGAAGGCATAATTTTACTCAAATGGGGTGCATGTTGGTCTTTCAGGAATGGAATATACGGCGAGCCATTTTCCATCAATGTTGGAACCCATAAAATTTGAGGCTCGTAAATCTGGCCTCCACAACATGGACAAATGCTTGATGAAGATGTCACAGCAAGCTAGATAAAGTGGGGCTCCTGTAGACCATGAAACCCCATGGTTCAAAGCAACTCCCTTTGAGGGAAAAAGAATGCAGTCAAAGACATATTTTTTCCTTATGTGTGCCTTAGAAACATAATTATTAGGTCACACAGAGATCAGCTTCAATAAGCCAGATGAGATGCTCTGATTCAGCATATCCAGATATGAAAAATAGGCTATACTGATCAGCCTTTTTTTAAAGGTTTAGATATGGTAGTCAAGCTGTTTTGGAGTCTCCTAGGGTTATGGGTCTCACACTACATTAAAACACATTTAACTGCCCTACTACTGAAGCTTTAAATTAACTGAAAATTGTAATTATCAGCCACTTAAGGTGACCACTTAAAACACCCATACATTTGTTCATGTTGTTGTTTAAGCATAACGACTACTAAAATTTGACCAAGAGAATGTATTTTTGAAGAGAGTTTAAAAAGTAAATGCTCTTCAAAATTTGTCAATGTGGTGATGTTATTTGAAATGGCAGTACTCCACGGTAGATGCATATACTGTATGTTTTTAGCTCTTGTCACTGTAATTGCCCTGCCAAAAAAATTATTAGCTGGCAACTTTATTTATAAATTCATGAGCATTACCAAGGCATGGAAAAGGGGGCAAATTAATGACCATGAGAGATCCTTGAGAAACAGTGATATGTAGGCATAATCTTGAACCTTGGGCTTTCCTCTGCCATCATCGACAATATCAGACTTAGTTGTTTGTGGGCTTTGGGTGATTGGACAGTGTTCAGAAATGTTTTTAATTCCCCTTTACATATTATTCTCTTTTTTTCCCCCATGAGAATAACCAGGCAAAAAACATGAGGCAATAAAACCAGCAACAATCAGTAGCCATTTCATTTTAATTGGGCATGGGCATAAAACATAGGTGTTATCCAGGTAAGAAAGTCAATTATTCTTATGGTTGTTCACAGAGTGTTGCCAGCCGAAACTCTACATTTGAAGCAGCGAATGCATGGTATCTATACACTGTAAAAGTAATGTTCAGTAAAATAAGAAATTGTTATTGTTATGATAAAAAGTTGGAAAAGTTGGATTTTATCAATTATTATGTAATTTTTGTCACTTTCATAACAACTGTGCAGAGTCACCCTCTAAAATTCAGCACAAAATCTATATTTACTGAAAATAAGTGGACAGATTCAATTATAAGCAAGAGGAAATGAATGTTGAAAAATGATGCAACCAGTTACTAATCATTTTTTAGTTGGAGAAACTTCAGATTTTTAACAGTGTAAAGTGGCTGTCATTCACTGTGTGTTTACCTGGAAGTCAGGGTTGGGATTGGGGTAGGGCAGCCATGCGGAGCGAGAGTTCTCCTGGTACTTGAAAGGCCCACTGAACACTTGGGTAACAGCACTCAGATTAAAGGCACACACTGCTGATGCGGCAATGCTGTTCCTAAGAACAGAGTCAAAGAGGTAGACAGTCAGCACACACAAATACACACTTTTATTTACACCCTGCCAATCATTAAAGCACAGTGGGCCATAATGCGAAAAATGGATCAGTCTTTTGCTGACTGTGATAAAAAGTAACATTACCAGAGAGATAAAACCAAACAAGCTAAAATGTCTCATGGCAAATGTATGATGTCAAAATCATAGTGTCCCCATTTATTTCACACCAAGGCAACTACTATTTAAGTTTCAGAAGAAAATGTCGGTGGTGCTTGTCTGTTCATCACTCCACAGGTCCACAGTTCCACTGGTTATGTGTGTTTGCCAGAATGTTGCTTTACAGTTACTAAGGTGTTCTGGGTGTTTGCTAGGTGGTTGCTTAGTAGCCCAAGTCAAAAGAGCCCACCCCAAGTCTCTTTTGATATGAGGTATATGATATTTTGGTCCATATGACTTGGGTCCCTTCCCTTAATGTAAGTCTGTGGGATTTTTCACCCACTGTATCATCAATCAGGTGAAAACCCATAAACCTTAGTATAAGCAATAGTAATAGTGATGCTTGTCTCTGCCACTAATTAATAGCAGACCTTTGCTGACAGTGCATGCCTTACATTTTCAGAATTTAAATCTTGCTGGAGCTAACAAGCCATAAACTGACCTCTGAGGTATGAAACACTCTGAACTACACAGCAGATGTCTTAAAAACTGACAAATTGCCTGACCAATTTTGAATGTTATGATCAAACAGTGCTTTACTCACACATTTGTGGTGAAGATCCCATAAAGGAGCTCCAGCTCAGGCAGGAAAAATGTTCCCTGCAGCTCATTATAGTTGAATGGAATCTCGCCTGGTCGTGAACAATTAAGTCTGGCCTTCATGAAGGTAGTCCAGGTGTCCTCCAGCAGAAAACGGCCCCCAATGTCATTCTTACAAACTCGGGCGGCACGAGAGAACACCGTCCTGCCGCAATCATGCTCCACCGCATTCTCACGGAAGAAGAAGTAGGTAAAATTGCCGATGTCATAGGAGGAAACGAAGTTGGGCTCTGAGTTTGAGAGAAATGGGAATGGCAGTGATTTATAACACATAGAACACTCATAGAGCCATAGAGCAGCAATTATGGTCTATAGTTTATATGAGTGGATAGATGCTTTTATTAATCTTTTAATTAGGTAATGGACAAAATAATTTGTCATAGGTGAAGAAAGAGTTTAGGTCAAGAAATTATCAAAGTAAGTCTACAGGTTTAAAGCTGAACTGTAATTTTTGCGCCACTAGTGTCAACAAATGGAATAGTAAAAATAATGTTGCTTTTGCTTGAGCCAATGTTGCTCAAACAAACACAAGTAGGCATAGCTGCAGGCCAGAGACTTCCAAATGGGGGCAGAATCTCCAAAAGAGGGTGGGGTTACTCCAAAAGGGGGTTGCGCCAACTCCAAAAGGGGGCGTCACTTCCACTCACGGTTAAAGTTAGGGAAAGGGTTAGGTAAGGGGGCTCTCTATATCTTTAAAGGCAGTTTGGAGCTCCCGCCACTTTTTGGAGCAATGCCTGCAGCTATAGTCTTCTCAACAAACAGGGGTGCATTTCCCATACAATGACGTAACTCACTGCTTAATCACCAAAGTACAATACATCATTGGAGAAATTAAGTAGCTTGTCATGACTGTTTGCCAAAACAGTAGTAACTGTGGCACATCCATCATTTGAACCACATTGGTTCAACAACATAGTCATTACTGATGTTACGCAGAGAGTGGAGTAATCACTTCTGCGAATATTAAATTATAAAATTCATTGACACGTACACAAGAAAGCCGTTTAATGCGAGAATGCTGTTGAAGACAGGAAAGCTGCATGCAATGTGTAGATACATACACTGCAATAGATGGGTTTCCCTCTACATCAAACTTTGGGCTTCCCCCGACGCACTTGAGCACATACACACAAGTGCACTCTTCAAAAACATATAAATGTCACTTATGCGTTAACATTGTGTGTGACAAAACGCTTTCTCGTAACAGTCTTTAATCCCATAAATGGCTGCACTCGAGTTTATGTGATGTTTCAGAACCTCCTCGTAGTCACTATAATGTGGTTCTCGCTCTCGGTGGGGCACGTTGGTGAGTTGTGTGTGGATGCCGCGGAGAATAGCGTGAGCCTCCACATGCACTACTTCTCTGCGGTAACGCGCTCAACAAGCCACGTGATAAGATGCACGGATTGACGGTCTCAGACGTGGAGGCAACTGAGCTTTGTTCTCCACCACCCGGATTGAGGCGAGTCACTATGCCACCACGAGGACTTAGAGCGCATTGGGAATTGGGCATTCCAAATTGTGGAGAAAAAAGTAAAAAATAATGTCCACACAGTAAACTAACAAGGAACTATGCTTCTAACCACAGGTAAAGAGCTGTAGTTCCAACCACACAACTTTGCAATGCTGTTTGCAAATGTTCGTTGGAACGATGAAACTTGCGACCATGGTTGGCTAACAATGCTTTTGGGAAATGCACCCCAGGGAGCAGTATTTTAACACTGAATAAATTACAGACTTCAGCTTTAATTATCATTCTTCATTCAAAACCAATGATCACAATGAGAAAAAGCATAAAAAGATCAACTGCCATGGTCAACTGTATGAGATTCAATGTGATTGACAGTGATATAATTTGATCTTTTCTGCTGAGGAGCTTAGCACATTTGTACAACATGAAGTGAAGAGGAAAAACTAAATTGGCAAAAGCCAATTTTCCAATTTTCTTTTAAAATAAATCAGGTAAAATCCTTCTCTGTCAATATTTTCTGATAATGGCTTAACCCACTTTCAAAGCCATCCACTCAGACAATAATTTTATTTTGGAAGTAGTTTGATCTTGGATGGAAAAATCAAGGTTTTCAATAAAGGAGGCCAAATTTTTTTATTTGAACAAAACCCTTCAGAGTCACCGGATTATTCTGCTATTTATGACTTTGCTATTAATGACAAAATTCAAATGAAATTATATCTCTCATCCCATAGCTCAGGCTTACCATTGAGCCATTTGGAGTTGTACTGGGCAGTGCGCAGAGGAGGGAGTCCTCCTAGACTGCGGTAGATTGCTGGGTCCCTGCCGGAAAAGTCCATTGCTGTGGCAGCATAAAGTTCACCACTAGAAGTGATGAGGGCGGTAGAATTATGCAGAGGGTTATAGGGGCACCTCGCCATTCCACTGATTTGATCGTGGATCTCAGTCAGGTTGGTCAGCTGTGGTGTTGCAGAGAGATAAAAAGTGAATTCAGAGAGATCTCAACACAATAATAATAATAAAAAAAACATATACATTTTCTTAAAACACAGAGAAGCAAAATTGCATAATATATTAAGACAATAATTTTTATTTTATTTTTATTTATTTTTTAACCATAAATCTAACACATTTTTGGGAGGTTTATGTTTAAAACAAGAAACACTAATTTGCCAATGGGACACAATTTTATTTCTCAGGTACAGTATATGTATTTCATTTAAGGATGTTTAGATATTTTTACTGGAAAAAAGACAAAAGCAAATAAAGAAAGGAGCAGACATATGTTTTCCAAAAATCACTTTCTTAATAAGTTAGAAACACTGCATATACACTCCTCTTTTTCATTTATGTTTGATACATTTTGACAGATAAGTGAATTCAAAAATTCTCACCTGACTCACAGTAATTTTGCATGAGCTATTGGTTTATTTAGGGTCTGGGAAGAGAAAATATCCAAAAGCTGGCCATAATTTTCATAACAAACTACCATTGATGGAAATCTTCAAGATGTTTTTCAAGTAATGATGTAATGTTATGCTGTTTGTTGAGCTGATGTGGCAGTGAAAACAATTTTACCATTCAAATCATTTATTATAGCAGAGACACTCGCCCTACTTCCAGCCATGTCATGAGCTATTTTGCGAGATGGCAAAAATGTTTATCTCATTACTCGGTTGTCACGGTTAGTTGCAGCTGCAATGGCTAAATGCTAATCGTTCGCAACACACCCAATCTGTCCTTAGGTGCAGTATATGGCAAAGCCTCAATTCTTGCTTAGCGTGACATTTAGCCAGCACAGGGAAGCTACCATGACAGGGAGGTAATTTCCATTTGTATATGTTAAACACAAGGGATATGCCATCACAGGAACAGTAGAGTACATAGAAAGATAGTTGCAACTTTTCATGCTGGTCTACATTTTTCAATATGATTTCCATTTTCCTTCATGTAGGCAGACAGCCTGACCTTAGAAAAACCCTGACAGTTATCCATTTGCACCACTGGAGAAGTCATTAGAGAATCACATTGGTTTAGAGGATTGCTTCCTTTTTCACAAGGGAGGAGATTTGGGGAGCAGTCAGCTTGGCTCCTTTGTGAGCAAAGCCAAATTCTGTTCATCATATTTAAAAATATTTCACAACATGAGCAAAAATGGCTGGCTGACAGAGCAGTTGTCTGCCATAAAAATTCCTTGCAATCAAAAAGACTAACCCTATCTAATATTTGAAAAATCCAATTAGAGTTTGTTATAACTAAACTAGAAAAGGCAATGGTACTCCTACCTTCCAGTTTTATATATATATGGTATGAATAAGTAGAACAATAATAACTTAACGGCTTTCTGATTCAGCAGGCCTAATATATCTCAAGCAGCAGTAAATTTACAAGCAGTTAAACAACGTATATATAGCAAAGTACCACACCAAAAGGAATTTATTTTAAAGAAAGATAACACAAACGCACTTTCAAGCATAAAGTTTCACAAAAAGAAGTTACGCCTCAAATTGTATAATAATGAATATATTGTTTAAAATGAGGGCAAAAAGTATTTGTACACTTTCTGTACAAATGTCCATTTTTACTGTGATGAACTACACCTTTGGTTACCATTACTCCTAACCCTAACCCTATCTCTATACATCCACTAAAAATCACATTGGGACCAATTGGTTAAAAGTAATAACAAAAACGGCAAAAAACAGTGAAATTATCTCTGAAAAATGGTCTATTGTCAAATAAATTTATACATTTTCAAGTGAGACTTAAGTGTCCAAAATTGTCAAAATTCTTTTTGGGACCACAGTTTCTATGTAGCTAGAGATGTCACACCTTTAGAGAATATCATATTTTAATAACAGGAAATCTGACACACTTTTTTTTGTTACAACCATATCAGTCTTTCTTGAAGGCAGCTTAGATCCTGTGTGGCCTCACTTGAATGCTTTTATCTTACAAGCAGCTGATGGGCCACAACACTTGCCCTGTGTAATCAATGTAAAGGGGGATTATCCTTGATGTTGGCTCTAAGAAAGCCTCTGCGAATGGCTGGAATTCTCTTGGCTTCCTTCTGGACCTAAAGCCCATTTAGCTGGCAGTGAAGTCTAGCAAATTTGCATGTTTGGCAAGGCGAGGCAGTCTTTTGAAGCGGCAGTGCCAGGGAGATACTTCTGCCTGAGACAACGCTTAAAAGGATGTGCCTTTTCTGGGTGCAAAGAAAGATGAAAGGCGTTTATTGATGGAACACCTTCTAACAAATGGCATTCGGAAGCCTTTGTAGATATGGACACGCTACCCATAATGCACATTAATGGAGTGAGTTGAAAGATGCCTCTTCAAGACACAGGCAGCTGTGTTTGCGCTACACACTGAGCAACTTTACAACCTTGATAGCCGTTTGTTTAAGATGCAGCTTTATAGGCGGCATTACAAGGACACAAAGGAGTGTGTTACTGACTCTTTGCTCATTCCTTCCTGGCTCGATGAAGTACTAAGTCCTTTCCTGCTGGCACGAGGTACTTGTGATGGTAAATCCCTAGGGTGATTCAGCTTTAAGTCAATAATTCCTGCCATCCATCAAAGAGCCACCAAGGAGATGATTGTCATTTTATACGAGCCAAATGCCATCATCATTATCAGTTTTGAGGAAAGGATTGAAGAGTAATCCAGTCATTCAAATTCAGGAATTCATGCACAAGAGACTGAATGAAGAGTATGAGATTGTGAAGGAGAATAATAGGGAATGTCAGTAAATGTTCTTGGCAGGGATGCTTATCTTTCAATCAGTTGCACTGAGTAACACTTATTGTGATAGGTAGTATGCTGCAACCCATGCATTGGATACATTTGTCACAGATAAGGTGCAAATGCTTGCACAGTAGTGTGAAACTTTTTTAGTGTGAACTTTCCACAAAAAACACGGGAGTATACAGATACTGCAAGCACCCACATTATATAAAAAAAGAAAAAAAAAAAAAGAAAAGCTTAGCCTAGTCCTCAAGAAAGCTTTTTCTAAGGTGAAGCACTATTGTCAACAAAACTGTTATTGAAATAAACCACAGACTTTTGGTAGAAATGCCACATGCTATGCTACACAACCCACTCAGCAAAGAAAATGTCAAAAGAGGTCAGTGTGGGAGAGAGCAAAGCACAAAGCTGTCTTTCTAACATCAGGATATGTTACCTCTGCATTATATTTGCACTGCATGAAGTGCGTTACTGTGTTTACTTTACCGTTCGATTGGTGCAAATGGGAGTAAATGCATTTGTTCCGCAGGTAAAGAGCCTGTCTCCATTGACCAGCAGTACACGGATATAATTCTGGCACTCTTCCTGTGAAAAGATAAAAAATAAAAAAATAAAAACAGAAGAAAACTGCATATAAGCAAAGTTGTTTAAGGCAAGTCAGTCCACTCGGTGGCCATTCTGGTAACATACCAGGGCAGCTGTTTTGTATGTAGGTAAGAGGCATACAAGCTCTTATTTACTTGAATGGGGAAAGGCAGAAATCTCCAAACATGTTTGTCAAGATTATGTCACATCCAAATTACATCTGAATATGCAATTCAATCCGACAATGTTATCAATATTTAGTTCTTCTTTGGCTAAAATAATGCTTAAAAATTGTATTTAGCTGGCCCAGTTAATGTTCAAACAGTGTGCGTTCTAGAGTAAACAAATGCTATAAAAAAAGGTAACTGGCTCTTTAAACAGAAAGGCAGGACTTCCCATTCCTTCAGCCGCCATTTTGAGCATTACAGTTTTTTTCTATTCCCTTTTTTTAAATTTACAAATGGTCCATTTCATTCTCTTACATGGTCTCTGATATAAACGCTAGCAAAAGTTTTGATTTCAACTCTAAGCACTGCATATGCAAAATTTGGAAAATTATAAGGCTGTCAATTGTTTAAAACTTTTAATTGAATTAATTTCATGACATACCAACTGACCCATCGTTAGCCAAGCTAAATGTAGTTTAAACTTTGAAAATTTTGTCACCAGATCCCTGCTTTTTGTTGTGCTTCGTCCAGCTCGAGTCCTGTCTCACCAGTTCTCAGTCTGTGGAAGTTCTGCTAGTGCCTTCTGTCGAGGCCACCTGCTAACGCGTCTCAGAAAACATTAAGTTACATGTACTTCAAGCTTGAATTGCTCTGGATACGTACTTTTACTATGGAATTTATGTACGGGTCAGGAGGAATGATTAATTGCATTATTTTAAAAATACATAATTAATCCCACTACTAATGCTTTAAATTGACAGCCCTAAAAATTATATTTGACTCTGAGACAGCTTCCAAAAATGTAAAGCCAGGAGCAATGTTACATTTGTCCTCGAATCAGATTTATAGCTATATAAAACCAGCTGCAGGACTTGCCTTTCACTATACTGCTTCAGTTCAGTGTTTTTCCAAGGCTTTTTTAGAATTTAGAGGCCAGTAAATCACGCTTGTCTCAGGTACTTGAAACCCTGTCACCCCTTCTCTTTGTGTTGATTTAAGGGTGTTCCAAGGCAGAGCTGGAGGGGTCTACTTTTTACCCTCATCAAGCCGTTCATTTCTCTGCACTAAGCTGAGTCTCGAAAAGAAAAGCGTGATTTACATTTGCTAATGCAATTTGGCCTGGGAGGCAATGCATTGCTGTATGTGTAAATAAACTGAGATTTAATATGACTACCACATCTAGATGTGACATGTTTATGAAAACTGCTGACAGATGGCTACACTCCATAGTGTTATATAGTAGCTGTTATGCACTGCTTGCATTATAAAGAGAGCGAAGTGTATACAACACCATCCACTCTGTCAAAAGCTTTCCTTTGTTCTCGAAGCAACAGTCTCAAGGAAACCAGATGCAGAAGTTGAAAAAGACAATAACTCAAATATGTTACTTGGCTGTTTTGAAAAAAATAAAATAAAATGCATTTTGCTTTGTGATGTGTAAAATAACCAGAAATGACTATAGACTTTAAAGGTGTAGACCAGAGTGTAATCTCTGCGGCATTAGTGACAAATGTTCTGATAGCACCACAGTGCTTACACCTTTTGGTGAATTTCTTGCTTCTTACTCATTTCTTCGGATTTCTTACTTCTCAGTTATTTCTGCCAATAGCTTATTATACTGCCCTACAAATGCAAAATGTAGTAACTATGCCAACACTCTCTGAATATTAAGCTGTGACAGGAGAAAGTATTTTAACAAAAAAGATGTACTTAACCTCCAAGTCTATTCTGAGCTACCATATGTGCCGTCGATACAGAAAGGCTCCATAATTCCAAGCAAGTTATGACAGCCACCTCCCTGGATAAGGTGGCTGCAATTCTGAATTACAATCACATGTTGGCCGAACTTATTATGGGTCTCCGACCCCATTTCATAAGCGAATTAAAAAAACACTCGTGGGGCCATTAGCACTGGCTTAAACCACATTGGGCCAATAGAAATACACCTTGGGGTTTGGCCGAGGCTGCAAGGACGGCTGGCCATCTCACACATAGTCCCTATCCTGCTCCCATTTGACTTAGAATGGCTTAGCTTAGTGTAGTGTACTATAAGGCAAAGGAGGGCTCTTTGTCACATGTTTGACAGAGCTAGAGTAAGTGAAATATTAAGGTGACTTAAGAAGCAGTTTGCAGCACAAATCTGATCTGATTCAGTTAGAAAACACAAGGGAGCCAGTACAATTTCACAGAAAAGTGGAAGTGGGAATGCATAAGCAAGAACAGTTTCATAAATAATGGGTCTGCTGTTTTAGGATGTAGGGCGATTGCTTTCTTAAGTATAGGTAACATAGTTAATCATAAAAACAACCTTCGTTTTAACCAAAAGTACAACATATTAGGTATTGAATGAGAATGTGGAAATTAACTCACCTCTGATTTGCCTCGACTGAAACAGGCTCCTTTGGTAAACTCATCACAATGCCATTCTGCCCCCTGTAAACAGACAAATGAAGAAATATATCCTGAAATGACATGTTTTGCATTCATAGTAGGGGTGACTTTTTTTTTGTGACATTTTTTATATGTCCTGTATTTTTCTTCTGCTGTCAGAAGTTTTGATACCTTTGAATTTAAACCTGATTGATTTTATATCTTTATATAGAGGTTTTTAGTTGAAATCAGAATCAGATTTGCCAAGTATATCAAAGGAATTTGTCTTGGTGACAGAAGCTTCCAGTGCACAAACAATTCAGCAACAAGACATAGATAATAATAATAATAATAATAATAATAATAATAATAATAATAGAATAAAAATAAAAAATGGATAGAAAATAAAGTATATACAGAAATACACAATAAGACAATATATATATATATATATATATATATATATATATATATATATATATATATATATATATATATATATATATATATATATACAAAAAAAGTTTACATGAACAACAGATGTTCACACTGTTGCTGGTATTTTATCTTGGCTGTGAGGTCAGGGGCAATTGAAACACATGTTATTAAAAACAATGTATGATTACACTGAAAGATAAAATCTTTGAAATATGTAATGAAATTACAGTATTTCATTTAAGTATCTAGTTGAAGACTAGTTGAATATAACTAATTTTACATAACTACAATAAAGTAATCTCATAGACTTTTGTTTTAAACACATATAATCCCAGCCAACTAGAATAACTGGTAACATATACAGGTAAAAAACTATTTAGTAATATTAACATTAAGCCAATGATGTTATTACTTGGAGGAGTGCTCTTATTTAAGACACCGTGGGTTAATACCATATAGGACCGACTTTATATTTGGTGTCTTTAACTACTATGTACTTCAGAATTTAATACAATGTACTTATTATGTACATATGCATTGCATTGTACTTACATTTAAAGTACCTGCATTTAATTACATCTGTAGGTACACTGTTAATCTTACCTCTAAACCTAACCCTACCCTACCCCAAACCTTATCCTAAAAGTCATTAACTGATTAGGCAGCAAGGCAGCAAAGCAGTTGCCTACTCTTTCGGATGCTGCCATAGACTGTGTGTTATGAAGGAAAATATAAATAATATTAGAATAGCCCCTCCCCTACATGGTCATAGATCAGGCAATGGTGTGTTTTATTCATTAACAACAGGAAAAAAGAAAAGAAAAAAAAAACAGATCTGTATTTGTTACACCAGACAATTGATCTGTGCTTTAATTGATTCTTAAACAGTGTGATGTAAGATATAATGCAAAAGAAACTCTTTTTTAAAATTCTAATCCTTTCTCTGTTCAGCCAGGTATTATTGATTTTCACTGGAAAGAGGGCAGATCTCGCATGATAATCACTTGTATTCAGCTCACTGGTGTTCTGGAAACAACAACAGTCCTTTCAGAGGCAGTATGGAGCGTCCTTCACTGAGAGAGAAGCGTCCTGAAGACAATGACTGCGTGCACAGACTATAGCCGCATTCACATCTCATCACTGGCACAGAACTGCTGGATAATGCCAAGTCTGATGTTTGGAACTGCCTCCAAATGGATTCTAATTTCGGTTGACCTCCTTGCATTTACTGACCATGGTATCTCTGGCTCAGATTCAATTTTAAGCTTGCCAAGTGAAAGCGGTCAGCAAACTATCAAAAAACAATTAAGGAAAATGTTTCAAAGGCATAACAACCATTTTTATCTTCTTCAGAACTGAATTAATTTGAAATTATCATTCCCTAAGGAGGCACAAGTCTGGCTAGACAGTAATCTCATTTTGAAGTGATATAGAGTACACCAGAACCCCTGTGGCTGCTGTCTCTTTTCTGGGAGCAGCCAGAAGAATCTTCTATCACAGCTTTATGAGATGAGATTCTTATGTCACACAGGCCTAAGGCTGAACAGGAAATATTGCACTCATTCCTTGATGCATGGCCCTTTGCGAACAAAGACTAATATTAAGTAAAAAAAATAAATAAAAAAAAAATCCAGATTTTTCATTCCCTCTGGCCAATGGGGAATCTTACCGATGACATTTAGAAGACGCTAGGGTGTGAATGTGCAAATGCAGGATTGAAAATCTGTTGTCTTGCCCAGTCATGCTGCTGAATAAGTTCCCCCAAGAGGCCCATTCATGACAAATCTCCACTGCAAGGCGGGGAAATAGGCTTATCTCCCATTGAGGGACAGAGGCACAGGGAAACTCACATCCGGGAGAATGATGATTTAATGTGTCAATATAACCATTAACAACTGATATAGCACCTTCTGCCTGACAAACCAGCACCACATTGAGAGGTGGGAATCTGCAGAGACCAGGCAATATAATATTATATTGATATCTGAGTTTGCAATACAATAGTATTATGATTCTTTATGTATAGCATATTACAATTTAAAACTGTATTTTGCAGTATTTTTCTTACTTGTTGCTCATTCATCTTCACTGGAGGTCGGAGCTTTGCGCTACAACTGCTGAACTTGCTACTTTACTTCATCATAGAGCAATATAATTAGCGTAGCACAAAGGCACGTCAGTGTCAGTATAAAAAAAAATACGGGAGGGATTACAGTGTTATGAGTTCAAACAGTGCAATACTTAAAAATATCTACCCCAAGTGATCTCATGAACTTTGTTACCGAACAGGTCTCGCAAACAGCATGGAGCCTTAGTCACAGAAAAACAGACTTCCTGCTTATGTCCCAGGAAAGAAACCAGCTATTTTGAGGGCAGTCACTTATACAAACTGCACATCAGCAGAATGGTTCAGAGTGCATTGCGGGTTTGTGCATTGCGGGATTGTATGTGCTTGCACAAACTGCTTAGATGTAGAAGTCAACACTTGAGGTGTTGTGTTTAGCTCAGCAAAATGGAGTAAAATGTAAATTAAGTGCAATTGCTAAAACCATTATCTTGACAAATTAGGTTAAATTAAGCTTTTGGAAATTGCATTATGAATTTCCCAGATAGTCTATACAGTTTTATTCTTTGGTAGCCATCATTTATCAGCTGAGCTAATTAATGGTGTAATAATGCTGAACTTAAGCCATTAACAACTTGAATGTTATTTGCTCTGTGCAATTCTTTTACATCAGACATTTTTCCAAAGGGGCAGTGGTGGCTCAGCAGTTAAGGCTCTGGGTTACTGATCAGAAGGTCAGGGGTTCAAGCCCCAGCACCACCAAGATGCCACTGTTGGGCCCTTGAGCAAGGCCCTTGACCCTATCTGCTCCAGGGGCACTGTATCATGGCTGACCCTGCACTCTGACCCCCAGCTTAGCTGGGATATGTGAAAAAAAAAGAATTTCACTGTATATGTGCAAATGTATATTTGTGATAAATAAATATAATTTATTATTAATTAATTACAAAGGTGAATAATAAGGGGCGAGGCAGGTAGACAGCAACACAGCAGAAATTTGAGTTCTTTTAAGAAAACATGCTCCTCTATTTCTCACTAATAAGGGCAACTGGAATCAGCAGTTTATGTTTGGGGTTTATATTGGGAAGCAGGTTTAATATATGCAGTAAACCCCCATTGATGTCTTTTTCTGCAGTTGTAATTTCACTTGCACCATACTGTAATCAAATTCATTGTGTTTACTAAAACATTATGCAACATAATGATCCTATTAAAATATTTAATCTATCATCAGTGATAAATAATGGACTTCTCATTACCAACATCACATAAGTGTATGTTAAAATACCATAAAAAATTAGGTAGCAACATCAATGTGGGAAAAATAATGTATAAATAAAATTACACGTTTTAAAAAGGGCCTATAAACACAGCTCCTGGAAAAATATATATAAAAAATAAACAAATATAAATACCCATATCTATAAAGTATTAACACATAGGCCTACCTCTTAGAGAGCAGATTTTGCAGATGGCATAGTTTGGTAATTTTTCAGATTAATTGCTCATATTTTCACTTTGTGCAAGTTTTTTTTTTTTTTTTTTTTTTTTTTTTTGTCGGCAGAGTTTTAAGTACTTCCCAGGTTATTGTTAAGAAAATGTGACAAGCCCTATGCTTTGACAAGTGCTGTTTCTGCCATCCATTAATCATAGTAAGCCTCAGCAACTCAAATAGCCTTATTTTCTGCATCTCTGTGAAGTGTGAGCATTATTTAGCAAGGTGTGCGATCAGTGTCTAATAAAACCGCAATAGGAAGCAGCACTGGAGTTCCCAGCAATGCATTGCGGTATGAATAAATTATGTAAGTTACTATGCACTATACTGTAGCTTTACTGTTTGCCGATTTTATATACACTGCTATTATTGTAATTGTTGTAACTTTCAGTTATTTGTCATTTGGTGATTATTCAGAGCTGATCATGTTGTTTTGGTTATCACCGCCATTGTGATTTGTATGTTAAATGATGAGGTCCACATGCCGTGATCTTACTGATTGTGTGAGCTATGGAATACCATGAGCCAAAGCAAATTTAAAAATTCAGGTTGCTGATGTTTCTTAAAATTATGATGAAATAATCATGAACTATTCACTTGTTTGTGGGCCCCCTAGGCATTTCAGGGCCCTGGGTGGCCTCCTATGTTGCCTATAGGATGGGCTGGTTCTACCTGTTATTGGCCATTTTATATTAATGTGTTAGGATGCCTTGTTGCTGATATTACTGAACATCAGTGTTTTTTTATCATTTTGCTGTTGCCACCATTTTATAAAAAGGCCACCCCAGGCTGTGCGTTAAAGTGCTTTTACCATGATTAGGCATAACGAGAAGTGGCTTACTGCTTTTAATGTAAATGTTTACCAGTACCGCGTACAGTATATAATAATACCAAGGAGTAAGTAAAACAAAATAGAAAACTATTTAACACAATACATTACTATTTACGTTTAAAAAAAAAAAAAAAAAAATCAAAGTGTTGTAAAAACTGGTTAGAGAGAATAAACAAGCAGTTGCATAACTTTCACCATGAACTGCAGAACAAAGAAAAGATCTAAAGTTATTTGAAAACACTTTAATGTTTCTACTGTTTAGCCTTTGCTGCACAGATAGACTTGATCTATTGTTCCAGATGGGCTGGTGCAGACCCTATAACTGAGCAGTCATTGTGAAGACAGGTGGGCCAGAGAGACCCAGTCGGCACAGTGTGGGCCGAGTCACCCACCACACGGCTCTCTCAGAATTCTGCTTGGAATTTACCATAGACATTGACAATTATACATTGCCAAGACAACCATGCATAAGTAATTTCAAGCATTCTATTGTGCATGACTGTATTATCTGAATTTAAGAATGCAACCACAGGCATGCTTTGAGTATTCTATGAATTCCGCCTATTTCACCAATTGTTATACTAATGAATTCTGCAAGGCAGCTGTACACAGATAACAAAGTACTACTTCTACCTCATTTTAAGAGTTACATATTTTATATGGCTATATATTCCTACATTTTCATAATTATGATGCATTGAAGCCTGGAATATTAAAGTTTCTCAACAAATATACAATCTTGCCCTGCAATCTATTATAAAATTCTAGCCAAAAGTGATCTTTTATCAAAACCTAATACATCTCCACTCATTATATATGTAAATGGAAAAAAGTCCCCGTAGCTTTTACTGAGCATGTTCCTAAGTAGCTATTATCAGACTGTAATTGGCTAATAGAACCACAGTCCAAGCCTGGTCTTGTTAATCAGACATCTAATGATGGAGTTACAGTATATTGACTGCTGGAGGAGAGCTCATATGTTACTGGAAACAATCGAAGCAGGCGACCTCATAAATTAGCACAAGTGTTCTGTTGATCGGTTTATGTAATTGTTTTAGTGACAGTGAGTAAGAAAGGTTAATTACAGTAAATACAACACATGACTGACAATCTGACACTTTTACTTGTGCATAATATTGAGAACAAAATGCAAGTTAATGATATGATGTCAAAGTCAATATCACAGCAAAACGCTGTTGCATAACAATAGTGTTTATCTCCTCAATGAAATTACTGATGAAAATGTTCACTGACAGGGTTTTTTATTTTGTCAACGATAACAAAGATGAGATGAAAAGATGCTTCATCATGATTATTTTAATTAACTTTTTTAATTAAAACACTGCAAGATATTTACAATGCACTAACAATGTTTTTGAAAGAAAGAAAATGTAGAAAGAATTGTTCACAAGTTAATTAGCTACTCAAATTATCCACAACATTAATATTGTATCAGTATAAAACTTCAGTCAGAGAACAATGAAATAAACTAATGAATATGGCATGATGAGATATTGACTAAAGGATCATTTTTAGGATAATTTTGTCAAAATTGTGTAACAGTTAACACTGCATAAAACACATTGAGATCTCTTGTTCTTCATAAAACATATACATATACAAACAAGATAAAATGAACAAATATCCATAATTAAAAAAAAGAACAAGGAGGCAAAGCGGAACAAAATCACATCAGCACAACTGGCTAACATGAGCATATGTGTACTGTAAGAGAGTGGAATTGTGCTCATGGGCATAGCCCCTAAGAGCAAACTGCTAAACACAGGTTTAAATCACAATAATTACCATATCTGCAGTGGGAGTGAATGTAAATGGCAGCTCCAAGCCGGTACGTCTAAAATGAGACAGCTGCCATAGGCTGAGGAGCTATACCAATGCGTTAAGTAGAGAGTATGTGAACTACACTGCATTATGAGTGGATTTGTGCTTTATTGACAGAGCAGGCTCGCTGTGGTAGAGAGGGCATACAGGTGTATCCTAAGGCAATCGGTCAACAAGCCACTTTGGAAAGAAGTCACCAAAGCCTCTACTGATTTCCTTTGAGACTGGATAAAAGGGTGAACTACTATAGATTACAGCTAGACCTAATCCAATTCACTAAGAATGAAAGAAATAATTCACCCCCTAAATAAAAAATTTTTGTAATCATTTACTTACCCTCATGTTGTTTTAAACCTGAATGACTTTCCTCTGTGGAACATAAAAGGTGAACATTTTGAAGTATATCCTGGCCGCTCTTTGCTATATAATAAAACTGAATGGGGACTTGCTCTGTTAAGCTTCAAAATGACTTAAAAGACACCATAAAAGTATTCAAAATGACTTGTGTGCTATATTGTATGTCTGTTGAAGCAATCTTGATTTGTGTTACAAGCAAACCAAAATATAAGTCATTATTCACTGATACTCTTCAAAAAACAAAATTTATGAGAACTACAAAAATGGTGCATCATGCATTTTTGTATGGCTTCAGAAGGCTAGGAATTTAACACACAAGTCATAAGGACTACTTTTATGACACTTTTATGATACGTTCATGGTGCCTTTTGAAGCTTCACATTCAATATATGGACAAGAGCAAGGATTTAAAATGACATAAGGGTGAGTAAATGATGACAGACTTTTCATTTTTGGGTGAACTATCCCTTCAATACCCCAATTATTTAAAGACACTGTTAATCATAGGCTACGCCCACATTAATCCGAATACATTTGAAAGCAGTGTTTTTGTTTTCGAAACACTCTCTGTCCACACCGAAACGTTTGAAAATTCTTAAATCCCCTTACTGCGCATGCAAAATAAATAAATAAATTGGCGTTTCATGTACGGTCTAAAACGCAATTGACATCGTGTTCTGTCTCCGGACAGCAATTCTGAGTAAACTTCCCTTCTTCTTTGAAGGAATGCAATGTGAAGGTTGTACAAAGTAAAACTGATCTTTTACAATGCTATCAAAGTGAATAGCAGGCACAATAGCGCCGCTACAACATGGGTCGCCATATTGATTGTTTTGGGTTGAATGGATCACATGACTGCATCACATGACAACAAATACTTTGACAAATCTCCTGAAATAGAAGCATACTGGGGAAACAAGCTCAGGTGTTCATTTGTCAAGCCTGAAATACAGTGAAATGGCTACAATGCAGATTTATTCAGGCAATTAATCAATGAGGAGTGCTGTTACTGTATAATATGCAAAATGCTCAAGGGAGAGTAGACTTGACAGAGGAAAATCGGCTGAGCAAGGTGAACTGCTTTGTTGTGGAGTGAGAGCATAAAGAAGGAACAACAGAGCTGCTCTTTCTCTCTGTTGAGTGTCCAATTAGAGAGCAGCTCTATTGTTCAGTCTTTATGGTCCTCATGATTCTGTTGACACCTCGTAAGATACTCCTCAAACAGCCAGGAATGATAAAACAAGAAATAAAATAGTGAGGTAGAAGAGAGAATAAGACACAATAGAGTCTTTTTTGCCACACCTGCCAGTGGCGAGACTGTATTTTGCATTTTTAAATAAAAAATATATATATTATCCCTATGTCAATGGGATTATTTACCTGTTTTTTTTTTGTTTGTTTTTTTTTTTGCATAGAAGTGATAAACAGTGCGTGTCATAAATTGTGTCACTTACAGCATCATATACACGGTAAAAGTGGTAAGCAGCAATTGTTACCTCAAGGATCTATTTTTTACTGATCTAACATATAAAAATTACAGCCATTGGTGTAACCTACTTTATTGATAAATTTGATACAGATTTTTTTTTTTTACTTGAATAAAAACTGTAACTTAGATGTGTAACCTGATACAACATTTTATACAGTCTACAAACTAATCTCAAGCTGGTCTCTCTCACCTGTCAGGAAAACATGAAGACACACTGTGATTTTGTTCCTAAAATATTTGTTTTAGTGTTTTAACATGAGGACTATTCCACATGTCACCATATTGAGTTCTGGTTATCCTTAAAAGAAGCCGTTTGAAGACATGCAAATTGCGCTAGATGTTTTCTTAGGCAGTTTGATTTGAATCGTTCATGTCACTTGAGTCAGACTATAATTCTTACAATTCCATTTAAACTATGAAATGTGTTGCAGTTTCTTATGAAATTACTAACCAATTGGGGTGAAACTTGCCAGAGACAATTTTTATTCATATTTGATGCTTGGAAAGTGTTAATTTTGGACCCTGCTTTGAGGGTTGAATTGGAGAAGAAATGAGAGACAGAAGCACAAAGAGCCTGAAGGATTTATTGTACATTTATCATTTATATGCCTAATCTCTTTCATATTTTGTATTGTTATGTGTGTCATTGTTGATTACAGTGACTTCCTTTCATGGAGCTAACAGGGAGTCTGAGACAAAATTGAAAACTGGTCAGTTTGTCTTTCAACAAGCAGGTTTGCACTGTTAAATTCATTCTGAAAACTTGCTGTCCTTACCTCTCTTTTGGACAAGAGCTTGACAGAACAGCAACCACACACAGGAGGAACATTAGGGAACATCACGTGGACCTATCAGCAAGTATGCTAACTCAGTGTCTAAACAGAATCTGCAACTTTGTACGGACAGTTCCAGCCACTCCCTTTTTTCAGTTGTGTCTATCACTCTGTGAACAATTGTTTTTTCTATCAAAGATTTCTAAGAGAATTAAAGCAATAGTTCACCCCAAAATTACAATTCTTTCACAATTTACTCATCACAATGTAATTCCAAACCCAAATGACTTTCTTTCTTATTCGAAACACAAAAGGGAACGTTTTTTAAGAATATTTTAATGTGTGTTCATGAGCATTATGAGAGAATATCATTCACAGTTTTCTTACAAGAACTTTTTTTAGCACTAAACAACACAAGTTTTCGTGTTAACCCTCGTGTCACTGAGAACGCACTTCTCTTATAGCACTCCTGGATGCACAATGTATATTTATACTGTAAAATTACCTTTGTTGTTGTTGTTGTTTTTACTAAAACCCATCTTATGTCTTCAGAAGACTTGGACAACTTTATTATACTTTATGTCCTTTTTTTAAGCTTTAACTATCCACTGCCATTGTATTAAAAAGATGGACAAGGATATTCATTAAAAATTATCCTTTGATGTTTTGCATAAGAGAGAAAGTCATATGGGTTTGCACTGCAAAATGTTTTTTTATTATAGTGTATTTTTGTCTTATTATCTGGTAAAAAAAAAAAAAATGTCTCTTTTAAATAAACATCCTTTAAATATGAAAAAATTACTTTAGTCTTGTTTTCAGAAAAATCTAACAAAATTGAATGGGGTTTATGCTTAAAATGAGAAAAACCATTTGCCAATGGGGTAAAGAAAATAAACTTGTTCCCTATCTGTTACTCACTCGACGTTGTGTCGAAGTAGTGACACTAGGGGTCACTCTTGGGAGCCCGAGACACCTCTGGTCTTTGATAAAAGGCCAATGAAAATATCATAAATAGTGGTATTTGCATACCACTCCCCCGGACATACGGGTATAAAAGGAGCTGGTATGCAACCACTCATTCAGATTTTCTCTTCGGAGCTGAACGGTCGATGTTTACTGAGCTGACTGTTCATTCACCTCTGCTGGATCTGACGGCGCATTTCATCGGCTTCTCCCTCCTCTGCATTGGTGCACTGCAGAGAATGCCCCTGGGTGCTTCGGCAGAAAAAAGAGAGTATATTTTTCTAAAAGAGTATATTTCTCTAAAAGAGCGGCACACACGGAACATCTTTTTAAAGATGCATCTTTTTAAAAATGCCTTTCTGTTTGTGTGTTATTCCTGGTTGCGGTCGTTACCTCTGAACTTCGGACGGTCACAATCGCTGTCTTTCATGTCTGGGTGCGACCCATGCGGAGACAGCGTTCGTGGATGGATCATGTACTCACTGCGAGAACATGACCATGGCAACGTTGCGGTCACGGCTTGCTTTTGTAAGAAAACAAGCCACCCCAGTGGCTCCCTGCCTCTGTCCTTCTACCTACGGGTATGAGGCCATCGCAGCTAGCACTGGAGACGATTTGGGGACCCCAATGGGACCACCTCTGCCGGGTATCCCCCCACGGACCTCCCATTCTCCAGCACACTCGTCTGTCCCGATCGGGCTTCTGGATGAGTCCGCCGGCTCGTCTCACGGCGAGTTCGACCTCTTGTTCAGAGCCCGCTCAAAGCAGCCATGTCCTGCTCCAGTCCCTTTCTTCCCAGAAATGCACGAGGAGCTGACAAAATCGTGGGAGGCACCTTTTACTGCCCGGTCCCGATCTTTCAGCTCCCATGCCCTCACTACCCTCGATGGTGGGGCGGCCAGGGGCTATTCGGCGATTCCCCCTGTGGATAAGGCGCTAGCGGTGCACCAATGCCCGCAGAGCGCCGCCACCTAGCGCAGACACCCAAAGCTCCCATCCAAGGCCTGTAGGTTCACGTCATCCTTGACGGCCAAAGCCTACAGTGCCGCTGGACAAGCCACCTCCGCCCACGCCATGGCTCTCCTGCAGGTCCACCAAGCCAAGGTGCTAAAAGAACTCCCACCTGCTCATCGCCAAGGGCGTCCCCCTGCGGTGACTGCACCGGCTCCGCCACAGCCCGCCCCATTGGCCCGGCCCCGGCGTGGAGCCCACCGCAGGAAGCAGATGCCACCCATCTCACGGCCGGCCGCCAAGAACCCACGGAAGGCTTCAAGGCACCCCTGAGGGACGACAAAACCTTGGAGCTGGAAAGCAGACCACTCCATCCCCTGGTGGAGGGCCTGGAGGAGAATCTTTTGTTGCTTTTTCATTTAATTTTGCCACATGCCCAAGTGGCTGCAGTACCCAACAGTTCAGCAAAAATGCGGTTTCTTTGTTCCCTGGGTCACATAACCGGTGTGCACGGCCGTCATCACGACCACCGTCCACCTTTTTCATCTTTGCAGGGTTGGCGCTCCAGCGGCGGTCTCCCCGCCCCTGTGCGCCCAGCTGTGGCACAAATTCGCCCCCGATGTGACAGTTTCCACGGGTTGTGAGGACAGGCCTCTTCCTCCCCCGTCCCAGGCTGTCCCGGGGGTGGTCACAAGGAGCCAGGTAAGTGCTTCAATGTCCCTGGACTCAGCACGTCCACAACAAGGCGTGGCACCTCGGGCTCCGCCCCGCCACGAGGCCCCACCTGCCGGTACATCCGACGAGATTGTCCCTCTGGTCCCCCTCGCTTGGATGCGTGGCTTGCACTTTCCAATCTGTCGCGATGGCTGATCCGGACCGTCCGACTTGGTCGGGGTTTTACAGCCCCTACTTCATTGTACTGAAAAAAAGGCGGTGGGTTGTGGCCAATCTTGGACCTGCGAGTACTGAACTGGGCTTTACACAGACTCCCGTTCAAGATGCTGATGCAAAAACGCATTCTGGCGAGCGTCCAACATCAAGATTGGTTCACGGCGGTAGACCTGAAGGACGCGTACTTTAACGCCTCGATTCTACTTTGACACAGACCCTTCCTGCGGTTTGCATTCGAGGGTCGGGCGTATCAGTACAAGGTCCTCCCTTTCAGTCTGTCCTTGTCCCATTGCGTCTTCACGAAGGTCGCAGAGGCAGCTCTTGCCCCGTTAAGGGAGGTGGGCATTTGCATTCTCAACTATCTCGATGATTGGCTAATCCTAGCTCACTCTCGGGATATGTTGTGTGCACACAGGGACCTGGTGCTCTCACACCTCAGCCGACTAGGGCTTCGGGTCAACTGGGAAAAGAGCGAGCTCCTCCCGGTTCTGAGCATCTCTTTTCTGGGTTTGGAGTTGGACTCAGTCTCGTTGACAGCGCGCCTCATGAATGAGCATGCACAGTCGGTGCTGACCTGTTTGAAGGCGTTCAAACAGAAAACCGCGGTTCCACTAAAATTCTTTCATAGGCTCCTGGGGCATACAGCGGTGGCCACTCCACTCGGGTTGATGCATATGAGACCGCTTCAGCACTGGCTTCAGGCTCGAGTCCCGAGATGGGCATGGCACCATGGGACAAATCACGTGGTCATCACGCCGATCTGTCACTGCCTCTTCAGCCCTTGGACCGACCTCGCGTTTCTACGGGCAGGCGTTCCCCTAGAGCAGGTCTTCAGGTGCGTTGTGGTCATGACAGATGCAACGGAGATGCAGCCGCCGGCTTATGGATGGGCCTGCGGCTGCGTTGGCACATCAACTGCCTCGAGTTGCTGGCAATTCTGCTCGCCCTGCGGAGGTTCCGGCCATGATCCAGGGCAAGCATGTGTTAGTTCAGACAGACAACACGGCAATGGTAGCATATGTCAACCATCAAGGCGGTCTGCACTCCCATTGTATGTCACAACTCGCCCGTCATCTCCTCCTCTGGAGTCAGCAGCACCTCAAATCACTGTGAGCCACTCATATCCCGGGCGACCTCAACACTGCAGCGGACGTGCTGTCACGGCAGGTTACCCTCAGGGGAGAGTGGAGACTCCACCCTCAGGTGGTCCAGCTGATCTGAAGTCAATTCGGACAGGCACTGGTAGACCTGTTTGCCTCCCATGAATCCTCCCACAGCCCGCTCTGGTACACCCTGACCAAGGCACCTCTCGGTATAAATGCGCTGGCACACAACTGGCCCCCTTGACTGCACAAATATGCGTTTCCCCCAGTGAGCACACTTGCACAGACTCTGTGCAAGGTCAGGGAGGACGAGGAGCAGGTCGTCCTGGTAGAACCCTACTGGCCCATCCAGACGTGGTTCTCGGACCTCACGCTCCTTGTGACAGCCCCCCCCCCCCCCGGTGAATTCCCCTGAGGAAGGACCTCCTTTCTCAGGGACGGGGCACCATCTGGCACCCGCAACCAGGCCTCTGGAATCTCCATGTCTGGCCCCTGGACGGGACGCAGAAGACCTAGGCGGTCTACCACCCGTGGTGGTAGACACGATCACTCAGGCTAGGGCCCCCTCTACGTGGCGCCTGTATGCCTTTAAGTGGCATCTGTTCGCTAAGTGGAGTTCTTCCCGACGGGAAGACCCACAGAGATGTGCAGTCAGATCGGTGCTTTCCTTCCTGCAGGAGAGGTTGGAAGGTTGGCTGTCCCCTTCCACCTTGAAGGTGTATGTAGCCACTATAATGGCACACCACGACACAGTGGACGGTAAGTCCTTTGGGAAGCACGACCTGATCATCATGTTCCTGAGAGGTGCCAGGAGGCTGAATCCCTTCAGACCGCGCCTTGTTCCCTCATGGGACCTTTCTGTAGTTCTTCGGGGTCTACAGAGAGCCCCCTTTGAGCCTTTGCAGTCAGCTGAGCTTAAGGCACTCTCCTTGAAGACTGCCCTCCTGACTGCATTCACTTCCATCAAGAGGGTAGGAGACCTGCAAGCATTCTCTGTCAGCGAAACGTGCCTGGAGTTCAGTCTGGGCTACTCTCACGTGATCCTGGGGCACGACCAGGCTATGTGCCCAAGGTTCCCATGACCCCTTTTAGGGATCAGGTGGTGAACCTGCGAGCACTGCCCCAGGAGGAGGCAGACCCAGCCCTGTCATTGCTGTGTCCAGTGCGCACTTTACGCATCTATTTGGATTGCATGCAGAGCTTTAGAGTCTCTGAGCAGCTCTTTGTCTGCTTTGGTGGACAGCGGAAAGGAAGCGCTGTCTCCAAGCAGAGGATTGCCCACTGGCTCATTGACGCCATAATTATGGCATATCACGCCCAGGATGTGCCGCCCCCGGTAGGGCTACGAGCCCATTCTACCAGGGGTGTAGCGGCATCCTGGGCCTTGACCAGGGGCACCTCTCTAACAGACATTTGCAGAGCAGCAGGCAGGGCAACACCCAACACCTTCACAAGGTTCTACAACCTCCGGGTTGAACCGGTTTCGTCCCGTGTAGTGGCACGCACAAGCAGGTAAGTCTGGGACAGCCGGCCAGGTGTATCACTTGCACATAGCGCCTTTCACCTGCCCTGAGCTGAAGACGTGCGCCGTTAACTCGACACAACATCGAGTGAGTGACAGATAGGTAACATCCTGGTTACTTGCGTGACCTACGTTCCCTGATGGAGGGAACGAGACGTTGTTTCCCTCCTGCCACAACGCTGAAATGGCCAGGACCTTGTCTCGGCTCCTCAGCATAAAACCTGAATGAGTGGTTGCATACCAGCTCCTTTTATACCTGTATGTCCAGGGGAGTGGTATGCAAATACCACTTGCCAGTTTTCATTGGCCTTTTATCAAAGATCAGAGGTGTCTCAGGCTCCCAAGAGTGACCCCTTGTGTCACTACATCGACACAACGTCTCGTTCCCTCCATCAGGGAACGGAGGTTACGCAAGTAACCAAGACGTTTTCCCTTTGAAACAAGTTATTTTCTTACCCTATTGGCAAATAGGTTTTTTTCTTGTCATAAGCATAAACATTACTAAAAATATAATCTTTTTTCTGAAGTAAATTTATCTTGTTTTAAAAATGATTAGATATTTTTTATTGGAAAACAAGAGAAATACTCAGTAGGAAAATTATGTTTTTTTTTTGGCAGTGTAAGGGAAACTAAAGTAAAGTTATATTGTAATACCAAACTTTCAAATATATAAATAAAAAATAAAAAATAAAAAAAATAAATAACTACAGTTTTTACAGTAATATAAAATATAAAGTGTCCTGTCCATGTATAAATATCCTATACAGTAGAAGATACTTTTACAATTCTATTACAGTGCTGCCACATTTATCCTGCCATTAAAAGCCTTTTAATGCTTCACAACCCTGTGCTCTTCAGCACTAGCAGAGGTGTTTCAGAGATATGATGGGTCAGTCTGTGGGTTTATTTTTCCCATTTCTGATGCATCATTGCTACTGAAAGCTTTATTCTGTGAGATCAATGAAGGATAAAAGCAGCACTTTCCAAGCCGTTTCCTTCTCGGGTCTCAGGACTTCTCGCTCATTGCGCTTTAATTGCCAAAATCATTCATAATGTGACCTCAGTGGTCTGCCTATGATGACATCAATCCGAGAAAAGAAGGAAGAAATGAAAGTGGCAGAACAGATTTTTTTTTCTTTTTTTTTTTTTTTGTATGAGGAGAGAACAATGCTAAAACAAATGCTACATTCTGAAAAAAACATTTTCAAATTAAAACCTCACAAAGAACAAGAGAACTAAAAATACTGCAGAAAAGACCAGCTAAGACCAGCATGAATTTCCATTTATGTAGTTGTTAGTGCTTGTTTGATAATGGTCTGACTGGTGGACCAGCAAAGCTATTCTCTTCACCAGCAAAAATGGTGGTCAATCAGAATATTTTTTCTGGTGAAGCTGGTTGACTGAGAAAGTCTTGCTGGTTAGGCTAGTTAAGAGGCATATCAACATCCAAAGCTGGTGACCAGCTATGCTAGTCTTTTCAACTGGGAAGGGAAAAAATCTACACAATATTGGTCTTAGCTCAAAGCACAACCTGCAACTATGCTACAATGGAATTGGCCCTGAGGTCAAGTTAAATTGGGAACCTCTCCACAAAATATCTCATCAGAACATTTCTCTTTTGAGAGAAACCTTGAGCAAAGTCAGCTGTGGCAGTGACAAAGGCCATAAAGGCCAAGAAGAAAATGTTCAACCAAAATGCCATGCTGAGAGGCAAGTGAAGGAATTCTATTAAGGAGGAAAGGCTCATCTTTGTGATGGTGGTTCCCTGTGAGTGGGTCTGAACAAAAGGCATTTCAAAAGTAAGGTCTGGTCTGTTTGCTATTTCTCCCAGGAGGTCACCCTTATTGAGGAGACCCCAATGATGTCAAAGCTGTTAAACAGCCAGTGTTTGGCCAATTGAAGCCTCAAAAGAGCCCACTTATTCACACTGGGAAAGGCCTTAAATAAATTTCCAAACATGTCAATGATTGCATGGTTAGTTGCAGGGCTACAAGATGCTTAACGCAAAAGGAGAGACAAAGTAACTTCCTTCACTTTGCTGCAGCCATGCAAGAACGGCAGTTATTCTTGGGTAATTATGCTTGAAATTTTCAAAAAGGTCTAATTTGGGGGATGTTCAGGCCTAGCTTCTTTCAGCTTCATTTGCCTTTTAAACTGTGCTCATTATTAGGATTTGAAGGGCCAAGACTTTATAAAAAAAACCCTGACGTAAAACATCTGGAGGAGCCTGATTCTAATATTTCTAAATCAAAATTGGACATTGTCTCACCATATTTATTTGTTAGAAATTATTGCCCAAATCAATGTGAATATTAGTACTGTGCAAAAGTTTTAGGCAGTTGTGAACAATTTTGTATAGAGGATGTTTTCAAAACTAATGCCATGAAGAAATTTTTCTTTATGAATTAACTTCATACAAAGTGCAGTGAACATAAAAAAAAACTAAATTCAATATTCAGTGTGACCACTCTATGCCTTTAAAACAGCACCAGTTCCCCTAGGTACACTTTCAATGTCTTTGGCAGATAGGTTGTTCCAAGCATCTAGGTGAACTTAACACAGTTGTATTTAGGCTGTCTCAACTGCCTCTTCATGTAGTCCCAGACTGACTCAATAATGTTGAGATCCGGGCTCTGTGGGGGTCATACCATCTGTAGCAGGACCCCTTGTTCTACTTTGATTCTATTTTATTTGCAAAAGGACCATTTGGAATCTGAAACTGAAATTTCCTATTGACACACTAAAGCAGAAGATATAAAATAACCATCTTAAGACAAGTGTTTTTTTTTGTTGTTGTTTTTTTAAACATTTAATGTGCCTAGTACTGTATATAAAAAGTTGTAAAATCAAGTACAATTAAAAAGAAATATTTAACATTCTGGACTATTTTTAGGTCACTAATCAAATGTAAGCAAATGTGTGACATTGACTGTGTTAACTCCACAAGGTCAGATTCCATTTTTACCATTGAAGTAGACAAGATGCTCTTTGGAACATTCTAAAATCATGCTGGGATAACATTGTCATCAGGTTCTGCAAAAAACTGCCAGTGTCCATGCCAGCTCAAGTGCATGCTCTCATTAAAGCAAAAGGGGGGCATACCAAATTGTGAAATTCACATACATTTTTCAATTCAACTTATCACTGAAGTAGTTATAAGTTACATATCATGTATAATTTAAATGTATGCATTAAATCAAATAAATGCAAAATAGAAGCATTTTCCACTAGGGGTCTCAGAGATTTAGACACAACTATAAGTAAAGCTACTAAATAGGTTTCAAACCACGTGAATACAAGACGGAGCCTATGGACAGTTCACATGTGGCGTGAACAGACAGCACTAGCCCAATATAAATTCACATTTATATTATACCAAAATAAATGTACAACTTTAAAATTGGTAGAGTAGCCTATGAAGCCACTGTAATTGACATTCACACATAGCAGCAAGAACACCTGTTAGTCTCATCCTGTTTGTTTGCGCTGTCTGAGCAATTCTGGGAAAGACAGACAGAGACGTTTTCACCCACCTGGATCAATGAAAGATCCTCTAAATGTAGCCTGAAGAGATGATTTCTGAAAGAGATGGAGAGAAAAAACAAAAACGTATGATTTTTCAGACAGATCAGAGTAGAAGTTGTCTCAGAGGCTGGGCAGCCACTGCGGTTATAAATGGTGAATTTTATGGGTTGCAACACTGCAGGTGAATCCATGTGTTAAAGCAATTGGCCAGTGTCGTGAGAGGAATGTTTTGAGTGTTTTTTTTTTTTTTGTTTTTGTTTTTTTTATAAAAAAGTCTATAAATATAACAGTTGATTTTGGTGCTAATAAATTGCCAAATTAACTGCTGAATAAATCATATTCACCCAGTTTTAATGTGTATACCTGGCATACCAGTTCCTTTTCAGTATGATTGGTATACCTGGCTGAAGGCTAAATAAATATAAGAGGAAAAAACCTCTCATGCAAAGTGTGTAGCCCACTGTTACTTTAATGAGCTGATACTGGACCTTGCCAAAGGATACGGGGCTTGTTTAGAATACGATAGGCCTGTAAATGCTTACTGCATTTTAACTCTAGGAAGCTAAATTCATTCTCATGCTTTTTATCACAGGGTGAAAGAGACTAAATTTGCTTCTCCATTTTAATTTACAGTTTAATTTACTGTAGGAACAGCTCTGTGGGAACAGCCAACTGTAATCTTAAATCATAATTCAACATGCAGAACTACAAATCACATATCTGTCTAACATGATTTTCTGTCCATATATGATAGACAAAAGCAGACAAATATTCGATAAAAATAATATCGAGCATAACCTGAAAATTGAGTCTGTATTATTTCATGATAAATCAGGTTGATGTGATAAAGGTCTACTTATTGTATCGACATGTCTATTGATTGTGTTTCACTGCATTACCACTCAGTGTTTTAGTACTCGAGATCGGACCATATTTTCATGGTCTTGGTCTTGTCATGGACTCCTGAGCAATTTGACTTGGTCTTGACTCGAAGTTGAACATGTGTGGACTCAGACTTAACCCCGAGTCCAGTTGAGTCCCTTTGCAAAAAAATACACAGTGAAAGCTTCGACTTTTCAGGACTGCTATCTCACTGAATAATTTGTAGCAGCTTCTCACTCATTAAAACAGCATGGGGATATTTTAGAAAACGGAAAACAAACCAATCATTGGATAAAGTGGATATTTACCTACAGTCAACAAAAGAAAATTCCATTTGTGCTGTGTCTTGTTAATAAGGGGCTGTTCACACCAAATGTCTTTGGTTCCATCCATGCTGTTTTTCAGTTGTTTTTCTACATGCTAAACAAATGTCTTTAACCGGTGCATTATGTTTCGCTGTGTTTTTGGCATCTCGTACAGGAGCGGCAAAATCTTTTTAAGTTCTTTTGTCAAGTTAAAAAGAACATCAACTGTTAAAAACGTGTATCGAGACACCTGTGTTATACTCTATTCCCTGATAGCACACGTACAACACCCAGATGTCTATTTGATGTGTGTTTACATCTGGAAGACATCTATTTTATGTTGTTTGCTCATCTGCAATAAGTCTATTAGACGTATGTCAATAAGTATGTCTCGGATGTCAAAAAGACATTCAGCAAATGTCTTTGAGATGTTTATGATTTAGAATGATTGTAAATCTGATCTTATTATGATGTTTAGCAGATGTAAGATGCTTTTCAGTTGAAAAGATCTAAAACAGACATCTCGGAGATGTACGTGTTATCTGGATTCGTTGCACTGCGTTGGTCTGAAAGGCCTCTAGTCTTTTAGAAATGCTTTAGCCATTAGTTACATGAATGCTACACATACTGAAGAAAATGTAAAAATACTTCTCTCAATGTCATAAAAATTTAATGGTTTCTTGGGGAAAAAAAACTCGGGGTACGCAGGTTTCTCTGCGTACCCCGAGATGAAATCTTGCAGGCAATAATAAACAGAAATGCTTACTTGAATTACAATGAATGAAATATAATAGTGCAACTGAGGAAATTGTTAACAAATTTAATGTAATGTTTAATGTTTATATTCACTTTCTGCGCAAACATTTTCATATTTAATACATTATTGTTTGGTTTTTCAGGCCCATTTTAGTTATATAACAGTAATACTGTATTTTGTAAATTAAAAATATTTACTTCACTCAAATGGAATGGAATAGTAGGCTATACAGAAGCTGGTAGTTTGTATTGCCATGCTAAGCCACATAAGCACTTTGAACCTTTCATTTGACATTTTCACTGACATTTTGTTAACACTGACATGTCATAATTGTAATACCAATTTGTTATTTGTCATTTATTTAATTTTTATTCTCAACTGGTAATATTGTTTAACCAACATAAGCTTAAGAAAATAATAAATGATGTTTATTTGATATATGAGCCTAGAATCAATAGTTCTTCAAACTATCCATTTCATACATTCATAAAAACTCTTGTCTTAGACTCAGCCTTTCTACTAGTCTCAGTCTCGATCTCGACCCGGACTTGGCCCTCTCCGGTCTTGGTCTTGACTCAGACTCAACTCTCTTCTGGTCTTGGTCTTGACTTGAACTCGAACTACTCAGGTCTCGGATTGGACTTGGACTCGGATGAGCTGGTCTCGACTACAACACTGTTACCACTAAAGCCTTTTGAGCTTCCCACTATCAATGGCTCCTTTGCACAAGCCACTGGGCCATTAATTCTGTGATGTATCATGACTATACAGCTACACTATCAATATAGAAGCATTCTGAGTGTACAGAGCTGATTCCAGGTTATTTAGTTCTAGAATAAGGCCAGGCCCAATGAGAAGGCTATACCATAGAGGACTTTAGAGGGCCCCCTTCATAACATCATCACAGGGCCCAGCTGTTCCCCATTGCCCCCACCATCCCATTAAGCAAGGGAAAACCTTAATCTAACTCCTACCAGCGCTGTAACCACCATAGACATTAAGGGGAACATGCCTCCTTCCAAATTTAAAATTAGTTTGTCATTTCATTAAAAGGATACTTCACCAAAAAATAAAAGTTCTGGTCTTATTTACTTACCTTTATTACAAACTCATATGACTTTCTTTCTTTTGGAGCATGTAAGGGAGAATGAGTCACCACTGACTTTTAATGTATGGAAAAAAGATTAAATGAAATTAAACGGTGACTGAGTCTAACACTCTGTTCCACGAAAAAAAAAAAAGAAAGTCATACAGATTTGAAATAACATGAGTAAATGTGAGTATATGATGACAGAATATTCATTTTGGGTGAACAATCACTTTATTGCATATAATATAGTGTAATGCTTAGTATAAAAATCTGCTTGGGTAGAGGCATGAGTCAGTTTACAATAATTCTGATTTAAGACAGGTCTGATCAGTCAGGTCTTGGTAACTGGCAGAAATGTTTCTTGAACTGCTAAGTATCTTCATGAGAATCCTGTTGCTCAGTGACCTTGATAGGAGCAGCTCAGCCGGTGCACCTTCACACAGCCCATTAGGCCAGACTGTGGGTATATTTTGGAAGCCTTGAGCACTGACAGCAGCTCTGGAAATCCCATCTGCTCCAAGGATAACCAATCGAGCTGGAAGCATCAGGGAGACTACATAGGCAAGATTTTAGTGTTCTTCCTCACAGCTTGATTTGAACAATAATGATCCATAATCCCTTTATCATCCGATCCATAGTGGTGGACATTTTAACCACATAAAATATGCGCTACCAGCTGCCTTTGTCATTAATCAACAAGTGTTTGATAACATTTCATGGTTATTTTTCAGAATAAGTTTTAAAGAGATAGTTCACCTAAAAATGAAAATTATATCATCATTTACTCACCCAGACATTGCTCCACACCCGTATGACTTTCTTTCTTCGTGAAACACAAAAGGAAATGTTAAGCAGAATGACAGCCTCAGTCACCATTCACTTTCATTGTATACTGTAGAAAAATGATGCAGTGGAACTAAACAGTGACTAAGACTGACATACTGTCTAACTTCTTTTGTGTTTGATAGTAAAAAGAAAGTCATACAAACAACATGAGGGTGAGTAAATTATGCCAGAACCTATTCCTCTAAGACTTCATTACTTTAGAATAAACAATATTGACACTTGTTGATTATGAGGGTCACCTCCCCTATCTAAACAAGTTGCTGGAAATGATTGTTGTATAGTTCCCAGCCTCAATTTAAAGTGCATTACTGGAATCAATATGTTCCAGTTGTTTCTATTTGCCTTGTTTGTGAGGCTTGCTGTCTCCAAGGCCAATACCAAACAGCCAAAGTAAAAGTCCTCTCTTGACAGCTAGAGCCATTTGCAGAAACTGACTGAGCCTTCTCATTCTAGGAAAATATTCAGAACACAATGGTAAGAGAGTTTTATTTTAAGATGTGCAGAGAATGTCTTCTCTAAAAACGATAGGTTACCATTTCTGTAACCCCAGTTCTCTGAAACATTGAGTGGAGAGATACATCTATGGGACGGACACCCGTACCTGACCTCTACAAAAGCATCCAACTGCACCAAGTCTGGCTTGACAGAGCATGTATCCAATGCCGCTGTAATGCCCTGCCCTTACCTGAGGGCATAAAGGACCTGTAGGCACTACTTTTCCACAGTGAGCAGATTCGCTTCTCGCGCAGAAAGCTGGAGGCAGAGAAGCAGTCCAACTGGTTAGGGAGGGCGGCTTGGGGGAAGCGAGCAAGCCTCCCTGTGAGGGGTTGAGGTGTCTGGCTATCAAAGGTTTGATGGTAGGGGTCACCCTCCCACACCCTACGCAGCCATATCCTTAATCTCCAAGCCAGTGAAACTTAACTGCTTAGGGTTGAGTGGGTCTCCCCAGTAGTGCTTCATGTGCTTAACACAAGCAGGGAGGGTGAGCAAAAACCATTTCCCCAGGCCGGGTGGCGTCCGCCAGTAGTTTCCCACTGTAAACATCCCTCTCCTAATAGTGAATTTTTTGAAGAGCCTGCCATTCAATGTTGAGCCGAGCTCAACACAACTCACAAACTTTGAGGAGGATAGCGTGCAGTAACACAGTTAAGCTGCTCACTGGTTGAGCCTGGACACGGGATGGCCTCCTAGTCTTTCGAGCCCTTAAGCACAGCATCATCATCTTTCCCAGAGCCGGGCAGCTCATAATCAAACAATGAAACGCTAGGAAGAGCAGGGTCCTTGATTAGACATAAGTCTGCTTGGTTGGCCCAACTGAGAGATTGCAAAGTCTGGGAGGCCCCCAGAGTTGCAGCATCATTGCCATTTCCCTTGTCCAAGTCATCCTGCTCAAATACAGTCCTTTGGGTAGCAGCTACCTTAAGCTGATGGTACTGGAGCTCTCTTGGCAAGGTGAAGCAATGGCTACAGTTCTCAGGAAGGGACAGAGCTTCCTCTGCCTGTTTTAATTCCATACGGGGTTCCACATGTGGCTGGGCATACTAGCGACTGCTGGTGTCAGGCGCTAGCAGACGTCATAGGGTTTAGACTGAGCCATGCAGTGGAAAATGCTAAATTCTAAATCCAATGTATCAGCAGCCTGAGATGCGGGGAAAAGGGCAAAGAAAAACGTGGGCAGCCAAAAATGTGAAGGCCAGCAAGCGTGGGTGGCTTGCAGGCTGAATAAAAACAGTAAACTGACCAGCATTCCTTAGGCAGTCATGCCTTGCAGAGGTTGATCCAAAGATATGTCCTCCTGCAGACTGTTAAGTGAGAGCAAAGTGAAAATACAGTCAAGCTGTGAGTTTAAGTGTAGAGGTCGCGAGAAGCGAAAGTCAACAAAGGAAAAGTAGTGCGTATAGATCCTCAGGTAAGGGCGAGGCCTTACAGCGGCATTGGACATGCACTCCTGTCTGTCAAGCCAGACTTGGTGCAATTGGATGCTTCTGCAGAGGTCAGGTACGGGTGTCTCTCCCATATGTGGAACTCAAACACGAGATGATGAAAGAGAACTCAAGTTTTTGCTGTAACAGGGTAAAAGAGCATTAAACTTCATTTGGTCTTGTATTTTAAGCCATTACCACAAATATATACACTTCTTTTTAAAACCAGCTCATGTTTTATGTTTAGAGAAAACAAAGAATCCCAATTAATTGCTTTAGCAAACACTGTTAAAAAGACCAGGTCACCAGTATACAGTATGTTGTGTTTTACATGCTGGTCCCCAAAATGGGATGCTAGAATGCTGGTTTCCCTAACGGGCTTCTTAAAGGAATGTTCCAGGTTCAATACAGGTTAAGTTCAATCAACAGCATTTTTGGCATGATGTTGATTACCACAAAAATAATTGCTCATTTATTTTTATACAGTACAGGTAAGGCATTTACTATAGAAGCAAAGGTTGCTAGTCCATATACATTCAAATACACACTGTTTCAAAACTATAGCCCCAAGATGTAAACATTATACTTGTTAACACGATTTTAGCGTAATAAAATCACTTACTAACCTTATCTACGTAAAGTTATATCCAATATTACAACTTCACTGCCGTGATGGCATTACAGTGGCAAACCCTTCAATATGGTAAACACTGCAATGCTGGTAAATCCCTGATTTTCATTGTAAGTGCCATCCTGTAACCACGATTTTTGCTTAAAAAATAAAATAAAATAGATGAGGGACGAGTCAAAATTATTTTTTGTGGTACTCAACATTATGCCACAAATGCTGTTGACTGAGCTTAAAGGTGCTATATGTAAGATTGACAACAAGCGTTTGAAATGGGTACTGCAGTCAAAATTCAAAATATTGGAGAGTTGTCTGCCCCGCCCCAGACTCGAAGCTCATGCGGGTTGCCAGAATGAGCACGCACAACAGGAACGAGCTAAATTGAAAATGTCTCCAATATTTATCCTTGTTTTACTATGCCTCTGGTCATGGTGGATTTAGACAGATGGCGACGCTTTTTAGGTCAGGTGGAATCTGTTATCTCTGATCCAGTTCGTTTGCTGGCTTCCATGGCTGCAGCACGCAGTGTTGTTTGCCTGCAAACTTGTTCAAATCTGGCAACCTGGCGGTGTCGAAATACTATTGGTGAGTGGGCAGTGGGCGGGATCACACAGGCCAAAACATAAACAGAAATTCCGGCCTGGAATGGAAACTTCAAAGTAGAATACATTGGCTGTAGCATTGTTATCAGAGAAGCCAGTATTTCAACGTAGCATGTTTCCTAATTCTCTAATGACATATTATGGTCATTTTATGATTTAGTACAGTAAAAATATTACATATAGCACCTTTAACTATTATTACACACGGAAAATTCCTTTAACTAGCTTTATCAGCAAGCTTATCCAAATCAGCCTATTTCATCAGAAAGACCGTGCTGGTTGACCAGGTTTTTTTTTTTTTTTTTTTTTTAAAGCAACATGGCTATGCTGGTCTATTAAGTAAACCAGCATTAACCACCATAAACCAGCTTGGAAAATGCTGGTCTAAGCTGGTTTTTTCATCAGTGAAGTCAGACTTGATAATGACACATCACACTTTAAAACAGGTTTTGAAAAGTTAATTTCTTATGTCTTATTATTTTAAAGTAAAATAAAAAAAAATTATATATTATATATTATAAATTAATATATATATATATATATATATATATATATATATATATATATATATATATATATATATATATAATAGAATAGAATTGATAGAATGAATAACTAGTGAAGTGAATGTTAATCCCTACTTTTGTGAGAAAAAGTGATTATTCTACCATTCTTGGCCCTGTGGGTGAACAAACTGTTATAGTGCTACATATCAAACCATTTCTGTGGTTGTCACAAAATAATTGCTTGGAGACCTTCCAGGCTGCTGACAGATCAGGAATATGAGATTAATTTGGCTGAAGATGTAAGGCGGGACAGTGTGAAAGTCTATGTGGAAATCAGCACACACATTAATTAGGGCTGGACACAGGGAAACCCTTCCTATTCTCACATTCATGGTGTGACTTTTTTTTATTTATTTATTTTTTCAAGTCTGTCAATGTGGAGGGTCTGTGGCTTTTTGTGTGAGACAAGAGCTCCAATTGGTTTCATTATGGGGTTTTGTAGAGACCCAGATTATATGTCAGTATTGGGCTAATCATGAGAAACTTGGAAATTGTGTCAGTGTGACATTTTCACAGTAGGTGTCCATTTGGTGTTGCTGAAAATATAGTACAGCGTAGTGAGGCCCAGCAGACAAACTGTCAGAACCTTTGACACTTAAACACTCATAAGTAGTATATTTGTATACCAAGACACATGCTACTTAAATTTAACATGGTGATAGAGGAACCATCCATTACCTGGCACCTACGATTAATTCGTTCTGGCCAGGGTCAAAGGTCAGCTGTGAATAATCGACTGTTCCCTCAGATCTGAACCGATGGATCCATGGCTCGATTTCTGCAGCAGAGGAGATGAGACAGGTAAGCACACATTTGTTTAAGAACACACACACATAGACAGTCAACATGTAGACTGAAAACGGTATGAGAGAGTTGGCTTGCTGGTTTTATGCATCTCTGGGAAAATCTTTTCTCTTGTCAGTTTGTGGACGCCGGAGTGTGTGCTTTTATTTGTGCGCGGGTGTGCAGTATGCATAGCAAATACACTCACTGTGGCGCCTTTCATATTAACCCCTGTCCTTGACTTCAAAAACTCAATCATAGCATGTGTAACATCTTTGTTGCCTACCTGCCTCTGTGTAATGGGATAGCTGTCGGATAGCAGCTCTAGTAATGCTAATTTGCTAAGCCACATTAATGGTCATTGCCTTTTTCAGCTCTGGGATGTAGTTTGACATTAGGGGTTGAATTATTTTTACAGTTCAAAGACTCTATAGCAATCACTGATGGCTGGGAACATTCAAAATTGCTTGCATTGTACACCGATCAGCCACAACATTAAAACCACCTGCCTAATATTGTGTAGGTCCCCCTCGTACTACCAAAACAGTGCCAACCCGCATCTCAGAATAGCATTCCGTGATGCTATTCTTCTCACCACAATTGTACAGAGTTCCCGTAGACTTTGTCAGTTCGAAGCAGTCTGGCCATTCTCTGTTGACCTCTCTCATCAACAAGGCATTTCCATCCACAGAACTGCCACTCACTGGATGTTTTTTGTTTTTGGCACCATTCGGAGTAAATTCTAGAGACTGTTGTGCATGAAAATCCCATGAGATCAGCAGTTACAGAAATACTCAAACCAGCCCGTCTGCCACCAAAAATCATCCATGCGCTTATCTAATTAGCCAATCATGTGTCAACATTGCAGTGCATAAAATCATCCAGATATGGGTCAGGAGCTTCAGTTAATGTTCACATCAACCATCAGAATAGGGAAAAAATGTGATCTCAGTGATTTGGACCGTGGCATGATTGTTGTGCCAGACGGGCTGGTTTGAGTATTTCTGTAACTGCTGATATCCTGGGATTTTCAGAGACAGCAAGTCTCTAGAATTTACTCAGAATGGTGCCAAAAACAAAAAAACATCCAGTGAGCAGCAGTTCTGTGGACGGAAATGCCTTGTTGATGAAAGAGGTCAACAGAGAATGGCCAGACTGGTTTGAACTGGCAAAGTCTACGGTAACTCAGATAACCGCTCTGTACAATTGTGGTGAGAAGAATAGCATCTCAGAATGCTATTCTGAGATGCAGGTTGACGCTGTTTTGGAGGCACGAAGGGGACATACACAATATTAGGCAGGTAGTTTTAATGTTGTGGCTGATCATTGTATGTTTTATCATTATAGTCAAAAGGTCAATATTCATGTTCAGCCTGTGAATCAGGTATTACATAAAATTATAAGTAAAAATATTCTTTCCTTATTTTATTTTCCATTGCACTTTGTGAACAAATATGAATACAGAATAAATTAAAAACCTAACAGCAAATTAAATAAAAGATAATTCACAGTGTTGCTTCAATAGATTTGTTTTCTTTCTTTCAATAATCAGTTTAACAGCTAACGGAGAACAAAGCCTCCTGAAACTCTTGTGGGTTTGTTGTTCTTCTGAAGAACAGCATCTCGAGCAAAAGGAAGTCAGAATTCCCCAAAGATACAGCACACAACATCAATTACCACAATGTTCCTCCATAAATCTTGCACGTCTCTATGGGATAGCACTAGAGCTCTTAAATGAATGTGGAGACACTCGATTTTGTTCTCCAGTCTTTTTGAGAAACATTTAAATACCATGACAATTTAAAATAATTCTCATGGGGCTCCAAGATGACTTAAAAGGCTAAAACCTGGGTATAGTCTACACTTGTGAGATAATAGTGGGCATTCATGTTGGTTATCCCTTGATCCTCTGTCAGGATGTACTATGGAAATCAACCACACTTTCTTAAGATATCATATCGATTTTATGTATGTAAAAGCTGTATTTTATGACAAATACATTTTTTCTTGATCTTTAATAAGAGTTTGATCTACAACCCCAATTCTGAAAAAGTTGGGACAGTATGAAAAATGCTAATAAAACAAAAAGGACTGATTTGTAAATTATATTCACCCTTTGCAATATTGAAAGCACTACAACTACACATCATATCATGTTTTACCTTGTGAATTTCATTGTTTTTTTGAAAATGTACAGTCATTTCAAATCAGATGATTGCAACACGCTCCAAAAAAGTTGGGACAGTCGAGTGTTTACCACTGCGAAACATCACCATCACCAAAGTTTAGACAGTGGAATTTTCCCCCATTCATCCATTATGTAGGTCTTTAGCTGCACAATTGTACAGGGTCTTCGTTGCCGTTTGGTGTGCTTCATAATGAGGCACACATTCTCAATTGGAGACAGGTCAGGACTGCAGTCAGGCCAATCTAGCACCTACACTCTCTGCTTACACAGCCATGCACTTGTAATCTGGGCAGTATGTGGTTTGAAGTTGTCCTGCTGGAAAATGCAGTGATGTCCCTGGAAAAAACAGTGCTGGATGGCAGTATATGTTGCTCCAAAATTTGTACATACCTGTCTGCATTTATGGTGTTCTCACAGATGTGCGAGTTACCCATGCCATGGGCACTGACACACCCCTGGCCCATACAGACACTGGCTTTTGGACCTGATGCTAATAACAGCTTGGATGGTCCTTTTCCTCTTTGATCTGGATAACACGACGGCTGTGTTTTTCAAAAACCTTTGAAATGTGGACTCTTCAGACCAAAAAACAGTTGCACTGTTCTACTTTACATCTAAGATGAGACAGAGCCCAGAGAAGTCGGCAGCGCTTCTGGACAGTGTTGATGTAGGTCTTCTGCTTTGCATAGTAAAGTCTTAACTTGCATCTGTGGATGCAGCGGCGAGTGGTGTTGACTAACAAAGGTTTACTAAAGTTATCCCAAGCCCATGTTCATGATATCCATTACAGATGATTGCTGTTTTTAAGACAGTGATATTTGAGGGATCAGAGATCACGCACATTCAGAAGTAGTTTTCGTCTTGCCCTTTACTCACCGAGATTCCTTGAATCTTTGAACTATATTGTGCACTGCAGAGGGTGAAATGCCCAAAATCCTTCCAATTTGTCTTTGGGGAACATTGTTCTCAAAGTGCTGGATTATTTGCTGATGCATCTTTTGGCAAATTGACAAGTCTTGAACGATCCTTGCTCTTGAAGGACGAGGCTGTTTTTGGAGGCTCCTTATACAGTATTATGACACAATTGTCTCACCTGTTTCACATCTTGCTATTTCAACTTGTCAAATTGTTATTAGTCTTCAATTGCCCGTCTCAACTTTTTTGGAGCGTGTTGCAATCATCTGATTTGAAATTACTGTACATTTAAAAAAAAAAAACAATGAAATTCACAAGGAAAAACATCATATAATGTGTAGTTGTAGTGCTTTCAATATTTACAAATCAATTCTTTTTGTTTTTATTAGCATTTTTCATACTGTCCCAACTTTTTCGGAATTGGGGTTGTACTATGAAAACATACTGTAACTTTTAACACCTCATGAAATCAACATTAGAGTTCTGGCTTTTAGCCCATGTCTATTACCTTGGAGTCTCCACTAACGAGCTGATAAGTTGAATCAGGTGTGTTTGATTAGGGAGATATCCAAAATGTGTTGTGTTGGGGTGGCCTCCAGGAACAGGGTTGGGAACCTCTGTTCTAGCATACTACTATAAGCTAACAAAATTAACCTTATTCAAATTAAAGTTCATGACTGTAATGTCAAATAAATACGATTGGCTATTTAAAATGGAACCTGTTTCAATAGAAAAATATGTCAACACAGGAAAGAAAACTTAGCTCATCAAGCAATTTTCAAGTCAAGTTAAGCTCTTTATTGTTATTGTACAAGTACAATGAAATTATTCTCTTTCACTGAATGTTGCATAAATTTAGAAAAGAGAGTAGAGATAAGAAATAAATGTAAAAAAATATTGAGAAATATAAAATCTAGGAAATGTATCTAAATACAGTATACAGGAATAAAGAAAATTAGAAATATACAACAAATAATAATAAGCATGAAGGTGCTTGAAATGAGTAGATTAGATGTGCAAAATATTGTTGCCATAGTGAATCAGGGATTGCAGAATATTGCTAGTGCAAACAAGTTTTTTGGTGGAGTATGATGCAGATGCAGATGTAGAGGTAGATTCAGTGTACAATGGTGTGCAAAGTGTTCACAGTAAAATAGAAATATACAATAAATAACAATTAAAGTTAACATGAAGGTGCACAAAATCAGTAGACCAGATAGTGCAAAATATTTTAGTCATAAATGTATGAGGCAGTGCAGTTTATCGTGGTGCAAAAACAAGTCTCTGAGTGTGTAAATGATGCAGAGGTAGAGGTACAGTGGTGTGCAAAATGTTCACAGTAATGTGCAAAGATGTCATCAACAGTAGCTTTTGTGGGGTCTTTAAAAACTCAACTCCTTATGCAGTCTAAAAAGGCCTTTTAGTGGAATTAAGCTGCAAAAATGTCTTGTTTCAAAATATTGAATAAATTAACACATGACTGCCCACATGACTGCCAACATTAATCAGGGATTTTCAATTTGCATATTGTGAGAGAAGTGGTCATAATTTAAAAAAAGAAATGTGGTAATGTGTATTTTCATGTACACTATTTCAGGTCTTTTTCCACCTTTGTGGAACAAGAGTCATATGGTGTGAAAGAAGCAGTTTAGGAATGAATATCATAGAAAAATAGCATGAAGATGTAAAACAACATGGCAGCTTCCAAAAACCAACCTCAGAATGGAAGCAATTTAAAGCCTTCAAGGTCACTACATGTCAAAGCTTCAGGAACTTCTTGGTATGCTTTCTGTAAAATTTCTGTTTTCTTGAACGGTCAAGGACTGTTCCTTTTAATAGGCATTAATATGTTTACTGATTTTAAAATTCTTAAAGTGCAGGAAGGAAAATTTGACAAGCCACAGCTGTGTACATTTTGGGGTCCTTGTACTTCTAGCATAAAGTTGCTGTAAAACAATGCCTCTAACCAAAATTACAGCGGGAGGAGCCCAAGGCATGCGTGTATATAAAATGAGACAAAACCACTTTACATAGAGTGTGTTTATACTGAAATGCTGATTTGGTGTCTTTTTCTAACCATAGTAAAAATAGATTAAAATAGTAACATATTTTTACAGGAGTTCATACTTCTCTGAATCAGTAAAAAACAACACACAGGTTACTGAAGTGTGTGCGTGTATGTGCCCTATTCACACCAAGAGTGAATATTCACCGCAAATGACACTTTTGTTTCAGAAAGCATACTGAGTTGTCATTATACCGCAATATATTCTTATATCAAGCTATCATTATATCACTGCATTAAAGTGTTACATTACTGGATTAAAGACTTGAAATTTGCATTAAAGTGAGCTCATTTTTTATTGTTTTACAAGTTGTATAATTTGTTTTTATTTAAAACGAGTACAGTCTGTTTTGTAAGATGAGTTTTATTTTGCATTGAAGCGACTGAAATCTTTATTGTGGTACTAAAACATAATATATCCATGGACTTTTTTTGCGACATCCAGAATTTATCTTGAAAGTGTATATTTTAAGTTTCCCCCCACTTTTAATCACCTTTTTGCCTTCACTAGTTTTCACATTTCTTCTTTTTAATGTCTTGTACAAATAATTTTTTTTTAAAAAGTAAAAATATTCCATGTAGTCTTTCAAGTAACATGAGCTCATAAAAGCTTGCATAAATGGAAAATGCTGTTTTAAAGTAGATTTAAATATAGTATAACCACTGGATATCAACTTTCCAATAGTATTTCATGGCAACTACCACTGTCAGATGCGTTGTATCTTGTGTTGCAACACATGAAATGTGTATTGTCAAATGCATTTTTCCTTGTGTTAAAGCCTGTGAATGACTGCTCTAAGTGTGAATAGACCTTTCGCCTGCTATTTGTTTGTCTGCTTATTGACTCTCATTTGAAGAGTCCTTAACACTGGTTGTAATATTTGTGTTTATTTTCAGTGCTGACGTAGTTAAATTACAATTAATGTGATGAGTTCAGACACAAAACGAAACGAAGTTGAGTGTTGAATTCTGTAACAGTATAAGGATGGGCAAGGAGGTGGCAGGAACCAGCTGAACAATCAACATTAATGAACTTTAATGATATAAATGAACTTAAAACAACATAAAACATAAGGACACAGATACATATGCAGCGCGGCCGTGTGCGTCTCTCTCTCGATCTGGCACCTCCGGCACCCCTTTATCTCGCTCTCCCGCTGATCAGCTGATTCAGCGCCAGCCGTGCACCATCACGGCCCAGCCATGCCCTCCTCCTCGTCAAACTCCTCCCCGGCCGATTCAGGCCAGGGCGCCACCGGACTGACTTACTCCCCCCCACCTCTGGAAGGGATACACTGCCCTTCCGGCTGTTCCGTCAGCCGGTGGTCCACCCCGCCTCCTGTAAACCTGGGGGAGAGACGAGGGGAGGCATGGGGAGAGGGAAAGGGTGAGCAGAGAGAGAGAGAGAGAGAGAGAGAGAGAGAGAGAGAGAGAGAGAGAGAGAGAGAGCGAGAGAAGAACTTGCTCGCCGGCTCCCGGATGCGCTGTCGCCCATTCCTCAACTGCTTCTCCTCCTTCTGGCGGACGCCAGCTCGCTCCTCCCCAGGCAGATGGCAGTGAGTCCTCCAGCCCCTGGTGGATGGAACCACTCCTCCCCTTCTTCGGCGGATGGCAGTGGTTCCTCTGGCTCTCAGCGGCTGGCAGCGACCCCTCCGTCCCCAGACAGACGGCTGCGGCTGCTCCCCTGGCAGATGGCAGCGGTGAGGACTCTGCGACAGCGTATCCCTCCTCCCTCCAGGGTTTCGGCACCACTGTAACAGTACAAGTATGGGCAAGGAGGAGGCGGGAACCGGCTGAACAGTCAACATAAACTTTAATGGTATAAATGAACTTAAAATAACATAAAACATAAGGACAGAGACACACATGCAGTGCGGCCACGTGCGTCTCTCTCTCTCTCTTTCTTGAACTGGCGCCTCCGGCTCCCCTTTATCGCGCTCTCCCGCTGATCAGCTGATTCAGCGCCGGCCGTGCTCCATCATGGCCTGGCTATGCCCTCCTCCTTGACACAAATTAGTATTTCCATCAAGCTGTGCAATACACAGAGAGCTCTGACAAGTCTGTGCATACAGCACTCACTCAGGTCATGACAAATATACCTGTAGGGAACCATCTGCTTCCTAAACCTGTCATCTACAACAAAAGGAAAGCCTTGTTTTCACTCCTTCATACACAAAGCAAAAAAAAAAAAAAAAAACAGCTCTCTGGAGACTAGACTAAAACAGAATGCAAACCTCACACACAATGATTGTACAACATCAATCTAGATTTACATCATCTGTCTAGAACATTATTTCACAAAACACCCACTCATGAGCACAGCACTATGGTTTTATGGCGCAGGTATTATTTCTTTACAGCCAACCAGTGTCTATCTTTATAACAGAGATCTAACATGGGAGCTCAGCTGGGGTTCTAACATGCAAGGAAATATATTTATCTTTTTTATAGTCTTCTACACAGTGGCAAGCCAACTGTCAGTGGTGTCTTTCCCACTTTTTGATCCCATATGGACCAGGATTACGTAGTCAATGGATAAATGTGTCACCGCACCAGTCTGGGGAAGAGAACAGAGGTGTTCCATTTAGGAAAACACAATCTTTCAATCCCAGCTTTTCTCTTTTGGTCGGGATAGACACACACATATCACATGTCCGTGACTCAAACCTTTTTATTGATTTTTTTTTCAAAGAGGCTTCTTGGAACAGTCTCTTTTATAAATGCAGACGGCAGGCTTGATTCAAAAAGGCAAATTTAAAGATAGAGCAAAATGTTTCTTTCAGCCTTTAATTCTGTCTAAATTGGCTTACTGGGTGGCCTGACGAAGTCTGAAAGGTTTAGATAAAAAAGAAGAACCATCAATCACACTCTCTATGTAGCCTTTGTCAAGATAAACAGCACAACACTGCCTGTATATTTGGCTATTATTACAGAGGATGCTCTTTCACAAAGCAAGACATTGTAGCAAAACAGATACTGTACAGGGGTATTTATTAAATAGCTGTTTTTAGGTATGTAAAGCTTCAGTAAACTATATCCTTTTCATCTATGTTAAATACTGGTTCGTTGGGATGATACTGTGACTAGATTTGATAATTGGATGAATCTAACAAAAAGATGTCACATATACCAAAATAATAATAATAAAAATACAGCATTTCAAACAAAGAAATTGAAGCCTATTTTTAGGACCGTTACAATTTTACGATTGGTGATTCTTGTTAGACTCTCATTACTGTAATACATTTTTTATACAATTTACAATTATTATTATTGTTATTATTATTTTTTTACTATATTACAGTTAAAGAACACTGTAAAAAAAATTGTAATTTTAACAGAAAAATAATTAAAAAAAATGCTACAGTAAAAAAAAAAAAAAAACCAAACAAAAAAAAACAATTCAATTTGTTAACTGATTAACTGGTTACCATGTACAGTGAAAATTTATATTTTATTTAAAAAGACAATACATGTAATTTTACTGTAAAATATTGTAAAAAATGTCACACTTTATATTAGGTGGCCTTAACTACTATGTACTAACATTAAATACACACAAGACTATGTGGAGTATTTACTTTACGTAACTACATGTTGTTCTGCAAAATGCCCACATTTGCTGCTACTGAGGTTGAGGTACGGGTAGGTATAGAAGTAAGGGTAGGGTAAGGATTAGAATTAGGGGTTAGAGTTAGGTTTTGGGGTAAGGGTTGGGGGTAAAGTTAACAGTGTAACTACAAAATGTACTTTAAATGCAGTTACAATGCAACAACATGTATGCACATAATAAGTACATTGTACCAAATGGTTAAGTACATAGTAGTTAATGCCACCTAATATAAAGTGGGTCAAAAATGTCTTTTAGAAGTAAAAAGTATAATTTATCTTATAGTTAACGGTTAAAAATATTTTCCTCTAATTAGTAAATTAGTTCATGTAAACTATTGTTAAAATTACAGTGAAAAGCTATAATTTAGCATTTCCCAAATTCCCTGTGAATTTAAATATTTATGTTTTTTTTTCTTATTTTCTTTCCAATATATCATTTATGTACAATTTAGGGTGTTTTATATTTTACACTATACGTTTTTGTTTAATGTTCATTGCATTATTTTAATGTCACATTTTAATGTGTTACCCTGATGTTGTTTTGTGTTTGTGTGAGTGGGCACTGTCCACATATTTATTGGCAATTGCTCCTAGAAACGCAACCTTTGAAGAAATTTAAGTCATCATGTGGCTTTTTGTTTTACCATCTGATTTACTAAAGAAAATGTAAAAGTATAAAGCAGATTTTTGTAGTTCTAGTAGTTTTGTATATTAACATTATATCATTTAATGAGACAAATGGTAGTGAACTGTAAACTATACAGGTACCACAATGACACCCTTTAGTGCCTGAAACATAGTCAATGAATTTTTTTACGGTAAATTTCTTGCAACCATAGCTGCCAGTCTTTTACTGTAAATGTAACAGGATTTTGTTTTCTACAGTAAAATTACTCTAATACAATGATTTTTTTCTTATTTATTTACATCAGCATACATTTAAAGGAGTAAAACAAATACTACCATGATATATACTTTTTCACATGGAAATGGAGATTTTGCTGGGAAAATGTGCATAATTGTCATGAAAATAATGTCACAATGCAAAATTTCTTAACTGTCCTTAAAATAGACTTCATTTTCTATCGAAGTAACTTAATTTCTCATTTCTTTCTTTTGATTTTGGGGTGACACATGACTGGAAAATGCTCTTGACATGTTTCAAGAATTTCACCCTCTATGTTTATCTTCCAGTAATACAAGAGCCTGTTCAGAACAAGGTTTGACTGTAAAATGCAGTATAATCTGAACTCCAGTTGAGAACTGGGACCATAAAGGGCATAAGGAGTTCAAGGCTTATTTTAGAATTCTCAGTGCAGCACTTCACCAAACACATAAGAGAAAAGCCCGAAAAGACCAATGCCCAGCCCACAGATCCCAGTGCTGTTTAAATAAATGTTTTTACTGTAGAAAGAGTTTTTGTGAAGGCTGGTGTGTGGGTATTTGATCATATAGCAGGGCAGCTGCTAAATGTGTAGACTGGGACTTGTTCAATGATCAGAAAGCTTTGATTCAAAAGCTCAGTCAAACATGGAGAACAAGGTTTATCTGTGCTAACATCAGAATTGTATTTTCAAAATGGTGCCAATGGACCGATATGGGTTTGGAATGAACAGTTTATAAAGTGTGTGTTTGTGTGCACATATGTGACAGACTTCCCTGTCACTGCAGGGCATGCATCCATTCTCTCTGCATAGTATTTGATGAATGGGGTGCTAATTAAAAGGTTTGTGTGTTGCATTTGTGTGGAAGAGGTGTTAGACATCTCACACACGTTATTTAACACAGATGGTGAACTCATACCATTTTGAAAATCAATGGCTTAAATAGCTACTAGTCCGTGTTACTATTCATTAGACCATGATTGCAGGCAGCTTTATTCTACATTAGCTCACATACAGTCAGAGCTGATCACTAAGCAAAAAAGTGACCTTGCCTTTCCACTCCATTAGCCCCATCAGACCCCCTTTGGCTTTGACATTTAGCTGCACAATTACTTATTGAAAATTGGCTGTTAAATTTACATTGATTATAATACACATTCTCTAGGAAGGGAGTCTAGTAATTTAAGTTGCAGGGAAGGTGACTGAGTTTGTCAATGCAATTAGGTTCCTTTGATTTAAGGCAAAACACACTGTTTAAGGAAACAGTGTCCTTAAAGTAATAGTTCAGCGTAAATTAATGCTCTGTCATCATTTCCCCACCCTCATGTTGTTCCAAACCCGTGTGACTTTCTGTATTTTGTGGAACCCAAAGGATGTTAGACAGAATGTTTGACATTGACAGTCTAAGTCACCATTCCTTTTTAAAATATGGAGGAAACAAAACATGCAGTGAAAGTAAATGGTCACTAAGGCTAACATTCTGTCTAACATCTGCTTAATTGTGTTCCATGGAAAGAAAGTCATATGGTTTGAAACAACATGAGGGTGTATGATGACAGTTTCCATTACTACTAGTACTACTACTACTACTACTACTACTACTACTAATAATAATAATCATAAGAATGATTATTATTAGTAGTATTATTATTGTGTAATACATGTTAAATGTGTATTATGTAATGGAATATTGGGGTGTAAAAGTCCATTATGTTATATGTGGAAGTAACTAATTACTAGCTACTTGAGTATTCTTTTAATTGTATGCTTTCTTTCTCTTACTCGAGTAATTTTTAACATTACTACTTTTACTTCTACTTGAGTAATTATTTTTTAAAAGTAATTGTACTTTAACTTGAGTAAAGATTTTGGCTATACCCACCTCTGGGTAGAAGGTACTTTTTATGCATGTTTTTTTTTTTTTTTTTTTACAGAACCTTTAAAATCTTGTTAAGGTGAAAATGTACATTTATTGTAAATTTTAAGCTCTAGAGCAACTCAAGCCTGTTGGTTTGCAATAACAAAAAAACACATATTCAAGCATGGAGTTCTCCTTATCAGGCTGTTGTGTGTAGGACGGAGATGCTGACCTGTATGAGAGATGAGTGGGTGTTCAGCTTTGTGGCAAGGGGACTCCAGAGCTCGTGTGGCCCCCCGGCAGGGCACTCCTCTGGGGAACAGCAACAGCAGGCTGTGCAGCAGGACTAGGCAGCGGGCCAGGGGCGTTCCCTCCACAGGGGGAGCCATGGGGGTCCACGGGACTCTGCTCAGTACTGCTGGGGCAGGGGTATACGGCACTGGGCATCTGCCACTGAAATCTGCAGTGGAGAAAAAATTAGGGAGAATTATTGAATGATTGTCATAAGATTAGATTGATTCCATTGGTAACACTATAACTTTCACAACCTTCATTAATAAGTCATTAACCAACATTATTACATTATATAATGATTAACATTAACATTTAACACATTTAAAGTAATTTATCCACTTAAAGTTTTACACTACTAGGTACTAACATTAAAATATATTAAATAAAATGTATTTATTGTGTAACTACATATTGTTTTGCAAAATTCTCACAAACTTCACATTTGCTGCTACTGAGGTTGAGGTACAGGTAGATTTAGGAGTAGGGGTAGTGGTTAGGGTAAGGGTTGGGGTAGGGTTAGGGTTAGGATTGGGGGTATGGTTAACAGTGTAACTACAGGTGTAATTATATACAGTTACTAGAAATGTAAGTACAACGCAACAACACAACTTATTACATAATAAGTACATTGTATTAAATGCTTAAGTGCATAGTAGATTAATAATATAAAGTGGATTCATGTCCATTTATTTGGTATGTAGCTATGTAATTATCAGCATAGTGTACAGTCAGCCAGTCATTATCGCCAAATAAATCAATTTAAGTTGATTCAAGACCTGTCCACTTTGAGTCTGGTTCCTGTCAGGATTTATTTTGCGACAATGACCGTGTGACTGTAAATTTTTCTGTCTTCAGTCTTATTAATGCAAGTTATTATAAAGCGTTACAGATTCATGTTGAGAATTACATACAGGTATTTTAATCCTGTGTAGCTTGGTAAAAGGGGGGAAAAAAAACTTTTTTTAAAGTGATAAATGAAGGGTGAATAGAGAGAGTGCTGGTCATGTATAGGGAGATATTGAAAGATAATATTGCAAAGACTTTTAGACACATAGAGGAGCCAGATAAAGAAAATGCAGCTGTTGAGCTCTTTACATTCTCCCCTCTCTTCCTCGACTCTCATCTTTGACCTTTGACTTCACTTCCACTAATCAGCACAGGAGGGCTGCACTCTAGCTCCTCTGAAGTGGCACGCACCATCAGAGAGCATACCACAGAACATGCAAGCTCCACAGGGGCCCCTCACACAGAGCACACAGAGGCAGTACAACTCAAATGTAGTTTTGCACAACTGAGACACTCATTGTATATGTCGCTATAGATTACATTTATACTCATGACCAGAACAGCAATGACTCTGCAGGATCGGATTTTAGGTCTATAAGACGGTCTGCAGCTCAATCTCATCATGTTTAAGGGGATAATTACACTTGGTCGTTTCATGCGATTTTACTGATAGCTATCCAATCATGAAAAGACAAAGTGCAAATGCCCTCCAAGATGCATTTAAGACAGATAGCAATTCAATCACTCAAACCACTTCAGGAAATGCATACAAGACGTGCAAAGTTGAAATGCATCTGGTTGTTCAGGCCACATATGCAAAGTTTGCTCCTCCTAAATGAACTAAGTCAGCATAGAGACGTTTGGGAGCACAAAGACAAAATGGAAAGCCTTTGCCTTTTGTATCGCAATAGTAGAAGGAATTTTAGCAAGTTCAGCCACCTCCTTTTTTTAGCTGTTATGAGCCACATCAAGTGTAGAAAAAATTTGCTGCTTGGCATTACCATCATCACGAAAGGGAACTTCATTAAATTTGCACATAGAATGAGAATAGAAGATCGGATTCATATCTGTTTTTCAGAGACACATTTATGTGGCCAAGCGTAAATGGAATGTACATATCCAATCGGAAAGCAATCCGAACGATCAAGATGCTTGATGTTACTAAGTGTAAGTACTGTAGGCCCAAAGCCAAACACTCACACCACTGCATTACCAGAGCCTGTCAATCAAAAATCCCCTAATCTTTAATGTCCTCAGGATGGCATCTCTGCAGTATGGCAGTTGATGAAATTGAGTCAGTCTATGAGAAGGGCAGTAGAAAATTCGATTATGGCAAAGTTGCTCTCATCAGCACAGACCACAGAGACTTCAGGAATTGACAGAGCGCTGTCATTCAGGTTTCAATGGCCTGATGGAGCTGATGGTTTTGGAGACACATGTCTGTAGTGTGTGTGGAAAACCACCAATCCATGTGTTCTCTTGTCTTGTCGGATGCATGTGCAGTATCCTGCTAGCACATGCTGGACAGAGTGGAGCCAGGGCTTTCTACTGGAATAATTTTTTTCATTTTCACTTACTGGCTATTCCCACTGCAATCTAATACACATGCAACCCCCAAAGATACATAATCACACAAAAGAACCAAGATATTTGATGACTAAATATACAAAGTATTACACTCAAACATATTTACATCTTTTATAGAATGGTAAATATTTACTATAGTTTACTGTTTAAAAATTGGCAGAATATTAGGCCCATAATGTCATAATGTCGTATTATACCAATACGTTTGCATGCATAACATTTTATACTGTAGCTCTTTGCAGAGCTTTAATGCTGCCACCCACTCATACATGTAAACACACACACACACACAGCAAGGAAAAGATAAGAATCACATCAGTGGATATCTAACCCAGCTGATGAATAGTGAAAAGGGCAAACCTCCATTAGAGCTGTTGTGTGTCAGCTGATCTAATTCAATCTCATGAGATGGAGCTGGTTTCCAGCAAGCTGTTCATGAACAGCTCAGAAATTTAGGACTCAGGGACAACTTGAAAAAATGTCAAAGGATGGAGCAGTGGCCTAGCAGTTAGCATTTGTCAGGGCTTTTCAACTATTGTTTTTCGAGGGCCAGATTATCCAAATGCAATTTGAGGGAGAACAAACATTTTTTGAGTAATTGTGAGATCTTAGCACATTCATTTGAAGATCTTGCTTGTTAACACGAAAAACAAAAAAGCCTTAATATGGTGTGTTTACATTTAAAATATCTTCTAATGTCCATATAATGAAAATGCCAAAAACGTTCTGCTTTTTTCATTTTCAATAAAACATCGTTTAGTATGTTTTTAACCGATTTAAATTATGGGGATGCTAGAAATGTCCTCAAAAACCACATTTATAGCATAATACCCTTGTAATTACCAGTTTGTAACCTAAAAAAAAAGACCTCAAACACCACTTAAACCTGCCCACACACACACACACACACACACACACACACACACACACACACACACATTTATGTATATATATATAAATGCCAGTGTAGAAATGTATTGATCTTTGGTAGACACAGCACAAACTTAATTTGATGTTGTTCAGGATTGAAAATGCTGACTCATAGATGCAGAAATCTCAGCTAAAAACACATCTTTCTCTCTGGCATTTGTTCCAACAGAGTTTTGATATTTATTATTGTTATTAATAGTTACCAGCTGTATTTCCTTTTCTGTTTTATCTCTTTGTCTTTATTTTTATCTTATTTCATTTTATTATTCTACAGCACATTTGTCAACAGTCTGTTGTTTTTAATCATGCTTTATAAATAAATTGACTTTGACTTTAGATGTAAAACCAAACATAGGATGTATGCAGGTTCTGTGGAGCTTCATATTATCTCTTCTTATGAGCACTATATTTTCTGAAATGAGACACATTGAAAAGATGCTGTCCATTCTTTTTTGTACCTTTTTCTGTTTTTGAGTGTGCCACCTTGTCATATTGCACATGAGCTAATGTATCGCTGTATCAACTGCTGTTGCTCTTTTTTATGTCAGAGGATTTGTCCAGAGCTATATTGATTGCATAAATACATGATGTACTTATTGGATAACACATGATGAAAAATGTGTGCCTAAATGGTGCTGGGTCATGTTTGGGAAAACTAGGATAGCTGAACTATGGCCTGAAAAAAAAAAAAAACGTAAAAAGCACTCACTCCAGTCCGAATATGGACTGCAGACCACAAATTGCTGACCACTTATTGCTTTTGAAATCAAGCAGTTGAGTTTTGTGCAGCGAGCACTCCCATTTATCAGGCAATTTCATTAAAGTCAATTGGGTGTGGGGGCACATAAAAATGATTGAGAGGCTGGATTTGGCTGTGCTCTGACACATTGAGCTGTGATGCTCATTTGAGTGACGTGGGTTTCAATCCAGCCTGCAACATTTTCCCATCCCATTTCCACTTTCCATTTAAAAAGCCATAAAAAGAGAAAAAAATGCAACTGTAAGCTTAACCAATTGCCACTGCACAAAAATAATGGTTGGTCATTAGTCAGGATGTCATAAAAGACACAAGCTCTGAGTTTCCTTCAATCATAGCTGCATACATGACAACATGAGATATTGCTGCTACGGTCCAGTGTCTGTCATACAGGAAATAACAATGTATGTGATAGTGATGAAACAGGCTACATGCAGTATCCCATTGCCACAAACTTTCTCTCTCTCTCACATACACGCAGTCCCCTATTCGGATCTTTAAATGATTAAAATATTGAAGAAACATGTAGCACTGAATCAAAGGACTATGCTCATCTGCAATAAAAAGAACTCTTATGTCTTGGACCGAATCTGGGGAGGCATTAAATCAGACTAAATTTCCATAACAAAATAGAAGCATGAATGAACCTATAATTCAATCCAGTTTGAAGCCCAATCAACTAAACATCTTAACATCTAAACAACTAGATGTTCAAAATTCTAAAGAATTCACTCTGGGTGTCATTAAATTCCTTAAGTAGACTCACTAATCTAGCTATCATTCATTGCCAAAGGGTGAGAGCTAATAATTTTACAATTTAAATGAATATACTGTGCGGCAGACCAAAGTATGTGGTCTTTACTACATGTCTATGTTGTGTTCCTCTCCATGTTTGTGTAACTGGTCCTGCTCAACCCGCTCCGAGCGAGATTCGAACCAGGGTCTCCAGCATGGGAGGCGGGCACAATAACAAGGAGGATAAAGGCTACAGCCCCTAGTGTCAGTAGCTAGTGCGCCTCTTGAGGCCAGGGGAGTGAGGTTTACACATACCACACAGCTATCACATACCAACTGGCTCCCATTACATTTGCACAGATGGCTTTTAACTGTGGAGTTCAAACCCACTTGTGGAAGACACACATATCACACCATCTTGAGGATGGATCTTCTGATGTACACAAGACACATATACTGTAAAACACCAGGCATTATCCACAAAAAAAAAAAAAAAAAAAAAAACATTAATCACTGCAAACTCAGCACAGGTGAAAAAACTGGCATGGTGAGCGTGTGGGGTGGAGTGACAGTGTGAAAGTAACACTTAAAAGCACTAAAATGCAACCATCATTTAATCCAATCACTGTTACAATTATTGTTGTACTGTAGGTGCTTATTTGTTAAATTCTTTAAAATGTATAACATTTGCTGTAAAAAAAAATTATAATGTATCATTTTGTGTTAATTTTTTTTTTTTTTCATATTTACACATTAATTATACATTTTGTTAAATGTTTAGTGTTAACATATATAACTTCTTTCTATTTAGGGATTTTTAATGAGTTTACATTGATACTTTATACATAACAAGAGCAACAATGGTACTGTCGGTACTGCAGTTCAGCGAGCAAGTGTTGCGGTTGGTGTGTTTTCCAGTGCTGTCTATTTTCTGCTTCAGTATAAATTTCTGACAGCACTTTGTAAACTTTTACAAATAAAACAATATATTATTAGCTTTATACACATTGTAGGCCTACATTTGCGCTGCACTTAAGCAAATAAATGCATGAACAGTCAGTCAATCGTAACAATGTTGCATAAGTGCTTAAATTCATTTGCTGCATTTGTGAATGTGACAGAAAGCAATAATGTAAGCCTAATGAGTCATTCCAAAAAAAAAATATAAAACTGTATTGTATCTGGTGCATTTTTTTGAAAGAGCATCTATAATTTATTATCCTTTATACTGTTTTTTCATCTCCACAAATTCAGTGAGATTTTAAGTTTTTTAGGTTTGAAGTGTTTCCTGCCTGCCCTAAGCCAAATTTTTTTTACAAAAAACATAACAAACTGTGAGGAAATAAAGGTTTAAGCTACGACATATCCATGTGCTATGCTTGCGACACATACGTGTTGCCTTTAAAATGGAGTGACGGTTTTCACTTTGTCTCTTTGAATATCCCGTATGTTCTTTACTGTCAGTTGTTGATCAAATATGTTTCTTTCTTTTATTTAATTTTTTTACATCAACAACTGACATATAAGTACTATAAGTACAAACTATATGCTATTCAATGCAGTCAGATATGTAATTAACATAATTCCCCTTTATTCGTGCACGTGTGTGTGTCTGTGTATGTGTGTGTTGTGCCATCAATAAATGCATTATTTCGGCCAATGCAGTGGCTTTGTTGTGTATTTATTGTCAAGTGTTACAATTATTGCTATATTATATCTGACAAAGTTAATAAATGGCTTTTATTTTATAATATTTTAGTTTATGTTGTTTTAAGTTGAGTTTTACCATTAAACTAAATGTTTACTGTTCAGCCGGTTCCCGCCTCCTCCTTGCCCGTCCTTGAACCTTTACATTCACTTTCCTTTTTTGCCCGGTAGATGCCGAAAAAAGTATATGCTGTATTCATGAACAAGACTATATATTTGTAACGGACATGTGTAAAATTTATGTGAAAAAAGAAAAATACTACCCCAAGTACATTTACACAAACATAAGAAAACCAAAAAGTGTTAGTTTATGCCACGCACACCCCTGTATAAAGCAACACATAAATGTAGACCATCAGTTCTGTACCATAGCAAGGGTAAGGATACCTTATAGCTGCGTTTGGAAGCACGATTAGAGCTTGTTGTTTGTAGTCCTTCAAAGTCACTGTGATTGTGCTGCTCTAATCAAGGACATGATTGGCGGAGGAAAAATCTTGTTCGCGTAATGCTAAGTTTACCAAATCATTTACATGGATGTGTAGGCTAATCGATGTATTTTGGAATCAAAACAGTGACTACTTTGCAGGTATGAAAATGGTAAGAGAACGAGAGGTTTTCTACTGTATGGATCAGGATGGGCGGTAAGACGGTACATACTGTGCAACGGTAGAAATACAATATATATTTGTGTTCATGAGCATGACTGCTTTGAATTATTTACATATGAAAGAAATGACTAAACATGGAGTAATGTGAAAATACATAGCATGACATGTCCTAAACAAGCCAAGATGAGGAAAATTCTGAAAAGCTTTGTTTATGAAAAATGAAAATCTTTGTTTACGTTGCTCACAATTGCCAAGAAACACTGCAACTTGGTGCATTAATATAGAATTCAATTGATGGGAAATTGCAGGTGTGCAAATAATGACTGTCTTACAACAGCCTTAAATGTGACATACAATCAGAATTTAAAGTTTGAACTATCCATTATTTTTTTTTTTATGTGTTTTAAAAGTGTTACATAGTGTGAGACATATCATTAATTTGTTATTAATAATCTTTTGGTTTGCATTCATCATGTTCCAAATAAAAACAGAAAACAATCAAAGGAAATTAAGTACCTTTCATTTGTAAAGTATTTAATGAATTTGATCATACAAAAAAAAAAGTATTACCATTTATTTATTATATAAATAAATGTATTTATTTTTAGAAATACATTTTTGAAGTCAATTTATATTCATTTAAATTATTATATAAAATAAATGTATTATTTATTATATATAAATGTGTTATTTTATATATAATCCATCATTTTCATTTAATTAAAAAATAAAAATAAAAAAAATATCGAGATATACATCATTACCATTTTATAAATTATTCATACCATTATATAAGATTTTGGTCTACCCACCCTTAGTATAAATCAACAGCAAAGAAACACAAACTAGCGCAGACAGTCACAGACAGCATTTATTTCCTCTGTAGAGCAATTTCAATCTCTCCAGACTCTGTTTTTCTCTCTCTGCTCTCCTTGACGTCTCCACTAATATGGATATTTCCACCGAAACCCTTGAGGCAACTGGAATGAGAGGGCATTAGAAACATCTGCTCTGAAAAGCGAAAGCACAGGTCATCTCAGGCTGCCTCCAGACATTAATACACACAATACATAATTAAAGGGACATTTTCATATGAGCTCTGGAGGATTGAACAAAGCTCAGTTGTGTGAATAAGCCTTCTTCATCTGCAGAAATATCCTAATAGGCCATCAGTGTTAGAACTGACATCGCAAGGGGTCTGTGTGGGAATTTTACATTCACAAGCTGTGACACCCAGACAGGTGACTTGACAAGTTACTCTTAGCTGCTGATTGAGAATGCACTACTCTAGCCAGACGTTTCCTATTAGCACCAAGTCTGGTACACATTATAGCTTATTCTTGCCAAGAACTGCCTACTCAAACAAGAAGTATTTGTGTGCAATAGGCATAGGTAGTTCATTAGCAATGTTGGGCAGTAGTTCACTAAAAGTAGCAACTCTATTAACTTTAAATTGTTCACAACTGTGTTTTTTTTTTTTGAATTTTTTTTCTTTTACAGTAAGGAGCTACATTTTCCAACGTGCAGTGCCAAAATTGCTATATTTGTCACAATGTATTACGAACGCAGCAATAGAGTTGATGGAATAATTAAAAAACACGCTCATCTAAACTGTCCTCTCTCATATGTAGCCCTGGGAAATCCAAATCATTTTAGTGAGACGGTTCATTTGGAAAGTTCATGTAAATAAAATAGTTCACATAAATGATTCACTGATTTACTTGAGCCTGTGCAGCCTTAAAGGGACTTTGCCTTCTTTTTTGAAGCAAAATATTTAGTTAATTGCTGCTGTTTATTGCTATATTTTGATTCAGTTTAGGGATGTGCAAAACTATAGTTTTCATAATCGACTAGTTATTTGGTTGTTTGAATGACTACTCGTCTAGTCTGTTTTAAGGATAATTAATAATTAGGTTTTGTTCACGTGACCCCGATCAGATACATTTCAGAGGGATATATGGATGCTAAGCGCAGCATTTCAACATGGTAATTAACGGATACTTAACAAATAAATATGCTAAATATCTATAACATCATATTGCACAAAACTATCAAAGTAAGAAAAGTAAAAAAATAAGAAAGAAAGGCTCCAATACAGACCGGCACGAAACTGCTTAAGCGCATCCTGAAAGCAGAATGATGTGCTTCAACGTAACCTGAGTGCTTCAGTAATAATAATAATTTTATTTATTTATCACACATTAGCACATATACAGTGAAATTCTTTTTTTCACATATCCCAGCTAAGCTGGGGTCAGAACACAAGGTCAGCCATGATATGGTGCCCCTGGAGCAGATAGGGTCAAAGGCCTTGCTCAAGGGCCCAACAGTGGCATCTTGGCAGTGCTGGGGCTTGAACCCCCAACCCTTTTGATCAGTAACCCAGAGCCTTAACCACTGCCCCATGTATGATCAAAGTATGATCCTCTCTGTGCAAAAGCACAGAACTGAAAGATAATATTGCTGGTACATATCTAGTTCATGATATTAAGCATTTACATTTTTTTTTTTTTTTTACTATATTTATTTATGCAGTGTAAGAAAGAATCAATAAAAGACTTAATCTTTCCACAGCACCTCACAAATACGGACGTATTACTCACAGCAGAGGATATAATGTCTGACAGTGATCGTCTTGACATGTATTGTTGATTTGGTACTTTGATTGCTGGAGGACTAAACCTAAAGCATCAAAGAGACAAAATTTTTTGCAGAGGGTTTTACCGTGCTGACTATTATTCACTGATAAGCACAGCAAGCTATATAGGCTCTCCAAGAAGTTGTGTCTCTTTATTAATTTGAGAAATAAATAAGACACCATTAAAACCACTACCACTAAAAATATTAATGTTAGTAGTCAACCACACTAATCAACTAGTCAGTTGTTGGATGCATTTTTGATTATTCGACCACCCTGGCATATCCCTGGCAAATCCGTTTAATTAATGTATATTAAGTATACATTCATGTTAAATTAAATGTTGTCAATCTATTTGTTTAACCCTTATGAAAATGTAAATTAACCATTTATTATAGTAATTTTGTAGTAAACATGGTTAATTCTGTGGATACTATGGGTTTACTGTGGTTCATTTTCGTAAAGGAATGTCACCCTAATTAAATAATTAAATAACTAATTATCAAGTGAAATTATTGAATATTATTGAATTCTATAATTAGAACTGATTGCAGAATTAAATAATATTCAATTTCAATTAGAATATTATTCAATATTTATATATCTAAAAATATATTCTTATACGTTTTGTTAGCTTGAAGCTAACTACTTTTTTAAAAGAATAGCGTGACTGTAATTTAACTACTTAAGTTATCAGTAGCTTGTAGCTTGGGATGCTACAGTTTTGAAGAAGTTTCCCTAGCACTGTTCACAAGCAGTCTGGCAGCATACGTCTGAGAAAAAGCTGTCAAGAGTGTTTGAAAAAAAGAGAGTAAGCAAATTAATACTGTCATATTTGGTGTCTCCTGAGCCAGCCATTTTGCTTTTACAAAATACAAAAATGTCTACTACTAAAAAAGAGTAGTTTGTGACTCACATGCCCAAATCTGGAATCCTAAATTTGTGATCCCCCATTCCATGTAATCCTAAACTGACACTGAGGAAAAATCAGAGGCAAGGCTTAGCATAAAAAAAAACTAAAAAACAACAATGTTAAAGTCTAGCTGGTTCTGAACAAATGACTATCACAGCAGCTTCCCAGGTGTAGCCAGTATATGTCAGTGACTAATATTTACTGATTTTCAATGCAAGAACAGAATTTTCCACTAGCAACCTCCTTATCCTCTACTGATATTATTCTCAGCCAGACAGAACCATTTCCATCTAAAATCTAATACTGCTTCTGGGTCCAGTGCTCTCTCAATCTGTTAAACCAACACCATCCACACAATATCTGTCATCCTTTGACAACAGTCAGCAGATCTTACAAATTTAAAGGAATAGTTCACTCAAAAATGAAAATTCTGTCTTAATGTACTCACCCTCATGTCGTTCCTATCGATTTTACTTTCTAATGTGGACCAGAAAATGATATGTTTTAATGAATATCTCTGAATATCTATAATACTTTTGGATTTTTTTTAAGCTTTAAAGTGAGGCACTATCCTCTGCCACTGTACTGAAAAGACGAACAGTGATACATTTTAAAACATCTCCTTTCGTGTTCCACAAGAAAGAAAGTCATACAGGTTTGAAATAACATGAGAGTGAGTAAATCAAGACAAAAATTGTATTTCTTTAAATGTGAATCTGTTCAAAGTTGATATTCATTCAAATAAAGAAAGGAAGTATACAGAGAAAAACCCTCCTCTCTCCTACGCTTTGACAGCCAACATATCTGGACAAAACTGATGGAGGGCTTGGCTAGAAATGGATTAAACTTGTTGGGGGTAGGCAACCACAACTGCAGGCTAGTAACAAAAACAATACTACTTAAAGACTGACATATTGAGGGTTATGTTCAGTGAAATAGCTTTGGAGCAGTTAAAGAGTAGCTTTGGGCTAGCAGGCCACAGACAAAGTCTGATTTAAATCTGGGACAGCAAACCCAGCAATTTCAGCCTGTTACACCCTAACTCTCCTAAGGTATCCAGCCGTTATTTTTAACTGCCTGTTTCTCTACATGACCCCTCTGATGGAACCAGCACTGACTATCCTTGGGCCTAGAACAGACTGACACAAAGCTTTTCTGATGCTGAAAGGAAGCCGAGGCTCTGTAGTTATGTGGCTCTCTTCAAGAGCAGTGGTTGCTGGTCCAGCCAGTAATCACCATATACAAGGTCATTGGAACAGTGTTGCAGAAGCATTTTCAAAGCTAAAGCCATGAAAAACAGCCTGAGGCTCATAAACATTGAAGCAAAAGGCATTTGTTAAGGTGGGCTTAACCTGTACCTTGAAACAACAAACTCAGGTCAAGTTTGACTTTTTTTCAGATCACCATCAGTAAACCTACAGAGCTGCACATATTTCTGAGCAATAAGATTTTAACTAGGACTTTACAGACAACACCCTTACTCTCTACAATCTGTTTTTGATCAAAAGTCTATCCCCCATGATTAAAAAGATAAATCAGAAGTGCATACGACATATGAAGCTTTCGAAAGCTATCACAGCACACAAGCCGAGATCAAGGTTCCCAAGGCACACTACTATCTCCAGTTACACTAGATTTATCTCCTCATGAAACTATCACTGTCGGATAAAGTCATCATTCTGTGCTGCAGAATCATCCCCAGAAGAGAACATGAGTGGGGGGCACTGAACAGCAGGAAGTATCACTGAGCTCTCATTGCGAAGGTCTGTGATCTGACAGCAGACTTCCTCCCCTTTGCAGTAAAAAGCCCAATATCATATGAGCCACATAAGCTAAACAACAATAAAAGTGCATTTCCCATCATTACAAACACTCTGCTTGTATTACAAGTGTGTAAGATAATCATCTTACTGTCTTAAAAAAGTAGACCTACCCACAATTTAGTAGCTCAGGAGACTTAATGGAGTTCTCAGTTACTGTATGTCTTGTTTTGGTATCAACATTTTCTCAGATATTTCTCCTAAAATTTCTTACATTAAATAAAAAGATAGTTTTTGACATGCAATGAGAGTAGTGGTGATTGCTTTAAGACTACACAACAAGCACACCTTCCCCTAGAATTTAAAGGAGTTATGACATGAGGAATCAAATTTTCCTTGATCTTTTGACCTATAAGAGGTCATTGTACTATAAAATCATCCTGAAAGTTGCAGAACTCAGAACGTCCTTCTCCCTGCAAAAAGAGCATTTGTTGAAACCAAGCTGCCAACAAGACTCATTCTCTACTTTCTCCACATTGTGATGTCACACAGTGGTAGATATTTGCATTTTCTGTCAAGTCTTAAAGGAAAAGTAGTTACCAAAACTGATCATTTCTGACAGAAGGTCAGAATGCGGGTGGACAATGAATATGTTTAACAAATATATGACTGTTTTTTGTGCAAAAAATGACAAGTAAGTTCAGTTAGGAATCTCTACATGGCACAGCTGATAGGTCGAACAGATGCAACTCGTCCTACGCACCCATTCAGAAGCTTTTCCCTTGTGTCAAAATATAAAAAGCTGCTACTCACCTCATGCTACAGCAGTGCAGTATTTGTAGCATTATTCCTCCAGCTCCCCAGCACCACTTGTCTAAATCTGCTTTATGGGGGGTTTATCTTGATGTTGGTACAGTAGCAGCAGCAGCATGTCTCTTCTGTCTCAACAGCATCATGTTTTCGTGCCAACAGCAGAAGTATATTGACTCAGGTGAAGCAGCAGCAGCATGCGTAAAGCAGATCTAGTCCGCCAAGACTATGCTTACTGCACTGTCATTATAATCAATAAAAATCTTTAATTTATCTCCAAGAGTTGTCCTAACTGAACTTAAAGGAATAGTTCACCCAAAAATGAAAATTTTCAGATAATTTACTCACCCTCAGACCATCCAAAATGTATCTGAGTTTCTTTCTTCATCAAAACAAAATTTAAGATTTTTAGGATTTCATTTCAGGCCTCCTCCTCTAAACAATGCAAGTGAATGTACTCCATATTTTGACGGTACAAAATGCATATTTAGGGTGCATGAAAATAATCCACTCCAGTTGACAAATAAAGTTCATCTGAACCCAAACGATTGATTCTTTTTAGAAACAAAACAATCCTTCTATACTTTTCAACTACAAATGTTCACTTCCATACATCTCTGTGACGCGCGCTCATGAGAGGGATGATGTAATCTCGTTGGTAAGGTCACGCGTCACGTGGAGTAGGAGGCAGGAAACGCGTCGTTGTTTATATAAGTATCGTTTTGTTTCTAAAAATAATCAATCGTTTGGGTTCAGAAGAAATTCATTTGTCAACTGGAGTACATTCACTTGCATTGTTTAAAGTAGGAGGCCTGAAATGAAATTCTAAATATCTTAAATTCTGTTTTGATGAATAAAGAAACTCAGATACATCTTGGATGGCCTGAGGGTGAGTAAATTATCTGCGAATTTTCATTTTTGGTTGAACTATTCCTTTAAGTAATTTTGTAAGTGAACTTCAAGGAACATAATGCAAATAATAAAAAAGGCATGTAATTACCCCTTTAATAATAAATGTGACAATGACAAGTTTCATATATGTTCAAAAACTCTATATAAATTACATATTAGTCTTTTTGCATTTCAATAGTTTAGCTAATTAAAGAGTAAAATATCATACCACTATCGTGCTGTTTGTTCAAGTAATGAAATCCACCTTTTTGTACATGAATATGTCCATCAGTGGATGAAAGACCCATAGAGTCTCATTGAAGCCAAGCTTCAATAGGAGTCTGTAGCAGATACCTGTACAATTCTAATCAATGGCGCAAAAGATCGATTTTGATTGGACGAGAGGCTCTAAACAAGTCATTCTGGGTCCCGACCGGACACTGTGCATTTCTGGAAGTCTATGGGAGCTTCATGAGCGCTATTTGCATTGGATCTACATCTGACTGCCTATAGGACATTGGGCTTTCAATCAGTGTATTTTGTCATGTCTGGAAGGCCGGACACCACAGAAATTCATGCTGGTGTAAGCTGGCCTTTCCTGTCGATTTTGCTCTTCATTTAATCTATTAACATATAGAAGAAACAACTGAGATAGTAAAGAGATGTTTCTTTTCTTTTTAAGGGTATTACAGAAAGTTTACAATGCTGAAATTTTATTCCATTTCAATAACTTTTTGTTTGGTTGAGTTGTTGCTGTGATTTGTGTGTTAGTAGATAAAAAAAGATTAATAATACTTAAAAATAATACTTAAATTCTTTATCATTTAACGGACCATAAATCCAAATCCTGTCGAGAACCACATTTTCCTTGCGTATAAAAGGAGTATGTCACTGTCATAGAAATATGACATTCAACAAGGACGCAGTTAATGCACAAAATAATGTAAGTCCATATTTCTATTTTTCTAATTCATTGCATACAGTCCATTTACACTGCCAACTTCTTATGAATGTGCTGTCTTTGTTTATATTGCTGGTGCTTGAGAGGGAATGGACTATATTATAGTGCCGGACTATATTATAATGCTGGAGAAGAACCTCTGAATTTAATTGCACTTGACCCAGCCCATTAGCGCTTTGTGCATGCAATTTGCCAAACCCACTTGTGGCTAGACTTAATGCATGCTTACACGAAAATACCATAACTTCATGGCCATGCACATTGACTTTGCGTGTATGACTTCTGGCATAGTGCTGCGCTTAGCATTAGTGCTCTTGAAATAGGGAAAATGAAGTTGATACTCTATCTAGTACATTTTGGTATAAAGTTTTATCAAATCTAACCCCTAACCTGAGCCATTTTTCTGACAGTATGAATAGATATTTTCCAAAAGATCTACAAGGTTTTGATTTTTAAGACATTTTAATGCCAGACCATGACACAGGCAGTGATGCTCGCCCACATCACAAGAGCCTTTTTAAGAGGCAAACCTTTACAAGCTTTCAAATAAGATGACAAGAGACGTACAATTCTTTGGGTTGTACAAATCTGTATAAATCACACATGGAAACACAGACTGACTGACATGAATTGACTGTTGTTGATGCCAGTTGCTACATATGTGCCTGGCACAAAAACCTCCATTGAAAAGCATGCAGTTCTATTTAACTCATCATATACCATCTAACACCCTTGCATACACAATTACACTAACCTCTGGATGTGCAGAGATAAGGCCCATAATGCCTGTCACTCTGAACATTTGACATTTTTAGGTGCTAAATCACATGCTTTGGCGACCAGGAGCTGGGTGAAACACACAGCACATTACCCTATCACTATCCCCAGCTGCATGTCAGCATTGTAGTATTGTGATCCTTCAGCATTCGAGTGGATTCACCTTTATGCAAAAAAAAAAAAAAAAAAAAGGATGCATAGTCATGAGTGAACCTGAAAGTCATGTGTCTATTCTAGGTTCCCTTACATGACTGATGTTGGAACTTTGAGGAAAATACCAAGAAATGTATTTTCAAACTTTTAATTTACAGGATAAGTGGAGAGAGGCAGGGCTGTCATTTATATTCACTGAGCCTGGGAAAAAATTCCCCTAGACAGAATCAGTACCACAGCTCAGTGTGTCAGAAAGCATTCAGACACAGTTGAATTTATTTGTAACTTATTTAAACTGTGGTACGCTACATAAAGCAGGGGGATCAATCTATCTGGTTTCCAAATGTGGCATGATGGGTAATCAATGTAACTTTCGGCAAACACATCCAGACTGAGAGGTCCAAGTGGCAATGTGTGCGTGAGTGTAAATCAGGTCAGAAGTACATGCTGTCATGGCACAAAGATAATAACAAGAGCACTACTTCAAATGCTGTATAATTAAATTCCAAAACAACTTTGAAAAGACACTGGCGCCACGATTGTTGCGGCATCCTGCAAAAGGTTAACTCTTTATCATCAAGATGTTTTTTATTGAGTCCTCATATATGCAGAGGGTGGTAATGTAAATAATAGCTTGTCTTCAGTGGAACCAATTAAACACACATGTGTAGGGTGTGATTTGAAGAAAAAGGAGAGGCAGGCAGACACAATGTCGCATGGGCTGACAGTAAGATGGAGCTAATGAGAGAATAAGTGAGAGACAGAGGAAGAAAGACAAAGCGATGCGGTCCAGCTGTGACTGAAGATATGTCTTAACAGGATAGAGCATGCTACACAGCTGCAGGCATATCTGAATTAGCTGGAGTTGGGCAGATTACAGCCCTTTCCTCTTTCTAGACTCTTCACGTTCCATCAAGAACAATTAAACAATCACAGTGTTGACAGCGCAAAGAAACACCAATTCTTGTCATCGTCCAAGCAATTTGCAGATCTAATTTTACCACCTATGTGAAGACAGATATCAACATGTAACTGGAAGATAATAATGAATTGTCTAAGGCTGTCTCATTCAATGTTGGGAAAGCTCTTTTAAAATTGTGGTTTCCAAAGCTACAAGCTACTCACAATTTAAAATACATCAACTACACACTGGCTACTCTTTAAAAAGTAGTTTGCTACACTACTCACAAAAAGTAGATGATTACATTAAAGCCATTTAAAAGGAAAAAGCTTTATTTCAGATGATAATAGTTATTTCTGCAATCAGTATTTATCTGACACAAAAACAATGAGGATCTCAATTAGGGTGACAGTATTTTCAATTCAAAAGGTACATTTACAATAAATACAACTAATAAAACAAGAAAACATACTAATATATATAGCTAGAAAGCACAGAGATGAACAGCAACATTAAACGTAATATATCAAGAAGAAAAAAAAGACCCAGGGAATTCTGTCCAAGAATTCAAATGAATCAGTGAATCATTAGTTTGATCAGTGAATCACTTATTTATATTAATTGTCCAAATGAAAGATTTACTAAATTAACCATGATTCACTAAAACAAATCACACTTCCTGTATTATACTTAAAGGTGAAGTATGTAACTTTTTCAGTGTTAAAATACATTCTTCTATAACAATTTAATGTGCAGAGATAACTTTAAGTAAGCCATTAATAGGTTAATTTTCCTCATAAACTGTAAACACTGTGTCTCTGTGGCACTATAAACATTCCTGTGTTTGTTCTGAGCGACCCTCTTAGACCCACCCTGAAAACATTACTCTACCAGTGATGTGAGTTGTAGGCAGGACTATCTAACTGTTTGAAACACTGCAGATGAGGGGCGTATTCAAAAAGCTATTTTGAAAACATTGTTTATTTTTGCAATTCCATTCGGCGGCGCAAATATCACAGAAATTACATACTTCAGCTTTAAAAGAATGCAAGATTGTTTCCCTTTCATGAACATTAAGGATGAAAGATAATTACAAACAAAATCTCAGAGACAGAAAAGCCAAAAAAAAAAAAAAAAAAAAAAAAAAGAGTCTGTTTTTGTTTTTCTTTTCCATGCTCGTCCTATGATGACTTGAGAGACTGAAGAAGACATGATGACATGACTAAGTGAATATAGTGAGCAGCCAGTTCCCACTGGCTTTTACAGTGCATTCTAGGAATTTCTAGGGAGCGGATGTTTCAGTGCACTTATTGATTTTGTGAACGATTTTGACAATGGAACAGCCCTAGAAATGGCTTACTTCTGAACTAAAGAGCAGATTAAGACAACCCATAAGTGACCAAGTCTTCATTTGAAAGCTTTTTTTTTTTTTTTTTTTGGACATTTGTAGACTTGAATGATGAACTGGTGTTCATATTGATGTGCCAAATACCTAATGGGCTGTATTCCATTGTCTCTAGAGACACATGGGGGCAAAGTCAAGAAAAATGTGAGAGAGAAAGCATTTTTTTTTTCTCTGATGAGTTGCATTTTCCATTAAAACATCCTCTAATAAGCTTATTAACATCTTAGAGGCAAAGAAAAAAACATCTGATGATTTATGCCACATTAAAATACAGCAAATTATTAAACATGAGTTTTAATATAGATCTAAACCAATTAAGGTATTAAGGAGACTGAATAATTGCAAACTTTTTTTCCAGATTTAACTTATTGTAACTAACATGTTAACATGAAACATAAATCTCTTACTATTATGCATTTATTTACATTAAAATAATATGTAATTACATTAAAAGAAGTATTTAATTAACATTTGAGTCTGGCTGTAAATTCCTTCTTAATATCTGGCTGATGAACAAACATGACCTCACACCCTCAACTAAAAAATAGGTTTTGATTAACTTTGAAAATAAAAACATACAATGTAGGGTTATTATTTATGAAATCTGAGGAAGAATATTTAGACCTGTCTGTATCTTTGCCAATATCAACCTACATAAGAGAACAATGGCAATCTAATGTAGAACTCTCTTTTTACACAAAAAAGCATAAAACTAAAAAAAAAAAAAAAAAAAAAAAAAAAAAAAAGAAAAAAGAGCATAATGTCTGTTTTTCCTTTTCCTTTAATTATTATTATTATTATTATTATTATTATTATCATCCCTTTCAATGAGGGGACAATTAGCCTTTTCTTGTCCTGCACACATGAATTTGCACACAGGAGCCAGATACTTGTGCAGATACTAAATAATCATAAGAAACGATGTACAAACTGATTTGATGATGTTCAGGTCAGGACTGTGAACGCTGACACACATCTGTATGTAGAACTAAACACTGTCAGGATTTATGCATAGGTAGGTTCAGTGACACTTCACAGTTTTTTATACGAGCACTACAGAAAATAATTTAGAATAAAATGCACATTTTCTTGAGTATTTTCTTTGAAGCTTCGGTTTTCATCATCGATTTATCTTTTGTGATAAAAGGTTGTACATATGAGCTGACATCACTTTTGTAACAGCTTTGACATTTATTTATTTTTATCTGTAGTTTTGACTGCACCCAGCAGCTAAACAATTTGCATAAATACATCTGATTGAGTAAGACGCGATAAAATGTTCTCACCTAAAAGTAGCTGGTTCATGTTTTGGAAAAGAGTGTAACTGAACTATGCCCAGACAAGCTTAAACATGCGTGATCCGGTCCGGAACTGAACCATGGATAGCTTGATGACCACCGATGCTGTTGTTGCACGTGCTGAGTGTTGTTAAACTCACTGCTGAGATTTGCGCAGAGAGGGATCGGATGTTTACCGCCACGATTTTATCAAAAACATTTAGAAGTTCAGATAAAAGTGATTGGCTGGCCTCATTGAATCACTGACTTACATTAAATAAAGACATTACATCGTACCGGGAGACTCTGAGAAGTGGTGGTACGCAAGAAAAACTGCCAGTAAACTGTAGAGTAAATTATAGAAGTGCAGGTACTGCGTCCCGCTGCGTACCACCCCATTTCAAGCTCTGGTCTGAACTATCGGTTTTATAACAATCCATTTGAAATTATATACTGTAGGCTGTATATGTTGTTGCTTAAAGTCAGCAGTGGACTTTTAAGTATAGTGATGATTACAGCCAATGATTATTAGTGAGGAAAAGCCAAAGCCTTTTAGATGAAGCAGGAAGTTCAGAGCTTCATCTCAGGACTCAGTGACCCAGATCTGCCACAAACACAGATAGACTTAGCAACAGGTCTTCTCTCTGACCCAGAAGCTGTGGCATATCGACCAAGAGGTCTGTTGGAAAAAGCAGCATTGCTTTCACTTGAACTGAACTGAATTTTTCTTTATTGATAGCTGAAAATGTAGGATAAGCTTATATAAGCAGGGGTGGAAAGAGTACTGAAAATTCATACTCATGTAGAAGTACTGTTACTTCCCAAAAAATGTGGTTTGAGTAGAGTAAAAGTAGGCTACCTGTCCTAAAACTCCTTAAGTCAGATTAAAAAAGCAGCTCATTTAAAGGTACTCAAGAGAACCGAGAAGTGAGTGTTTAGTTGCTAATGCTATCCTGATAATAAACTCTGTACACTGCAATTCATATTCCATTTCATGCCTGTTTGTCAGAGAGAATAAAAAATATAGGTTTCCTCCAACAGTTTTCTGACTGCCAATTCTTAAATAACAAAGGCCCTTCTGGCACCTCTGTCCTTTAAATCTCTCTTTTAAAAAAAAAACAAAAAAACAAAAAAAAAAAATTATATATTAAAATGCTATAAAGAGGGTTAACCTCACCTAATACACTGATATATAAGCAGAGATAGCAAGCTAACTCTAATTACAACGCAATTCCATAATATTGAGTACTAACACTGCCTATCTCACCAGTATTATCAGGGATAGCTAACTTGCAGGCTACAATATAGATAATCTAAAGAGCAGAAATCTAAAATAACCTCAACATGTCTCTTTAAATTGGATGTAGTATTCTTGAATGCTTCAAGAATTAAATATATCGATTCTCAACTGGCTTTGCCAAGCAAAGCTTACTTGACACAATCATGCAATTACCTTTTTTCATTTTCATTGTGAAAAGCCCTTTCAGGTGGGGCCATCCAGGCATTGTACTGCTGCTTGAGGCATCCTCAACATTACACTTCCCTGCCCCCCTCCATGATTAATAGCAGTTAGATTGAGGTCTATCATTGCCATTTAAGTTTTTTATGCACGATTTGAATTGACGTGAGTTACAAGACTGATTATTCTCTCCCTAGCCAATCACATTGACAGGATTGTAGCGAACACAGATGGAGGGAAAATAGCGACGTAAAAGTACAGTTATAGCACTTAAAATGCATTTACATAAAAGTAAACCATTTATAAACCATTTATAAGTACAATTATTGAAAAAAATATTTTTTGCAATAAAGAGAGTATTTGTAATTTGTTGCTTTACACCCCTGTTTATAAGTAATGGTATCTCTAAATGTCTATCATATTTAACCCATATTTATGTAGGATTTGTCCAAAACTTAACAGAGGAGAAATTATTGGAGATGTTATTTAGATTTTCCAATCAGGTTGCAGTCAGTTGCTTCAATTTATGTCAGACTGATTCATTTCATAAAGTTCTCAAAGCTGAGCAAACAGACAGGAATGAAAGGCAACAACCTCTTCAAGCAATCATAAAGAAGAAATACAGTGGATCAAAAAAGTATTTGGAGACATAAATCACTTAAAAATACACAAATGTCATTGTATTAGACAACTAAGTGGCATTTGGAAACAAATAATGATTCAAAACCAACTTCAGCCATTTTTGCAATTACATTAAACCATCTGGTTCCAAGGTCATTTTAGTGGATGTGTGAAGTCATTTCCTCTCAAGTTTACACAGGTGTCTTAAAAGAATATATAACCACAGGTGTAGTTCATCACTTCAACAATGGACATGTCCCTTTAAGTTTGAAACCCAGAGAGTGTCCAAATACAGTTTTTCTTAGTTTTGAACAGTATATCTATTGTTTTATAATTTACTTATACGTCTTTTTGTGAAATGATTTGCTTGTGCTATTTATATTTTTTCCTAAACAAATGCCACTTGGTTTTATGTTTTGTTATCTAATGCAGTGGGATTCATACATTTTTAAGTGTGGCTTAAGTCTAAAAAGTTGAGTTTATATACATTTTGGGGCAACTGATATACAAACCTATTAATGCAAAAATAATACAGTGTCTGCAAGATTTCTCACCACTCTTTACACTATAATACTGTAGATTATAGTGTTGAGAAAAAAGAATACAGGCTGGAATAAAGCCTGTATTTTTAAATCATCAGTTTTGCTGGCCATTCTTGCTTGGAACTGCACTCTTTGGAGACAGGAATGTAACTGCAAAAAGAAGCCACTCTCACTTTCTTCCACTCACTCAGTGGGCTGAGAATTGCAGGAGGCAATATTCCAAGTGCTACCGTCTGGACAATAGACAGTGACGTTTAAACAATAAAGTTTAACTAGGGATCTATGCTTTTTCCTGGAGGCCTCGTTACAGCTATTGAAATATGGCACCCCAGCAGGTTAATTAGATAGTATATGAGCAGTCAAATCCAGTGATGAGATGAAACAATCCACAAGAGGTTGAAGGAGGTAATGCAAGTAAAGATTGCTTGTTTCTTGCTATACTTTGTTGGCTACAGTTTCAGTATGGCTGCATCCCAATTAGGATAAGTCTCCCAAATCATAATATGTTAAAATCAGTATAACAAATGTCCCCTTACCAAGGTTTTTAAATAAGTGAACAAGTTATACATTTTGAAAGTCTAACCTTGTTAGACATTGGTAGGGTTCACCACAAATAATTTTTTAACATCCCTGGTCTGGATTTCTTCATCTGCTTGGTTAGAAGCTGGTGAAGCCCAACACTGAGCGTGTTTACATGCACGTTCTTACACCGATTATGCTTACTAAGCCAACAATGCATGCGGACATGTAAACACAATAAACTGTGTTCCTTTATCGGCATAAAGGCCATACAAGGCTTGTGAATAACCTGATTGACAGCTGATTTCATGTGTCATGTAAACACGTGTTTAATGTGGACACGTGTTGTGCGCATGCCTCTTTATGGTTTAACGTCAAAAGTAGAGAATAATGCAATTATTTCAAATGTTATGTAAACATGGATTTCTTGCCTTGTCAGATTTTTTTAAATTAGCTGATTTTAGAGAGTAATCAGCATTTTGGTGTGCATGTAAACGGGCTCATTATGGTTGCAAGCAAGCTGCCATTAGCCAACTAGCTACCCCAGCAGCTTTTAAAAGTATGAACCTTCAAGTTAAGTAATAATTAACTTTAAGGTAATGAATTTAGCTCACATGTAAACGCAAACAGTACAGTGTCTAAATTTATGATGTTTTAGCAGCCTTTGTCCAAATACTGGCATACTATTTGCATAAAAAGTATATATATCAAAAGTATGTACTTTCCATCAACAGTGAAGTACATACTTTTAGTGCCTAATAGAAGTATGCAAATTGGGATATAGACTATGACTTGGACAAACAACTTTCTATTACCTTGGGCTAACAGTCTTCAGAGGTGAATGTGATGAGGAGGAGGGCGGAGCCGGGCCGTGAGTGCGCACGATCAGCCCCCAATCGGGCTAATCAGCCGAGGAGAGGGATAAGGCCGAGCCAGATGCGGCAGTTCGGGAAAGAGAGAGCCATATGCAGCTGCCGTATATGTGTGTTTATGTTTGTGTTTTTTGTTTAAGTTTTCATTAAAATATTACTTTGATGCTTCGTCCGGTTTCCACCTCCTCCTTGCCCGTCCTTTACCTTGTTACATTGGTGCCGATACCCGGGAAGGAGGAGGGATGCGCTGTCGTGGAGTCCGCCCAGAGTTGCTGCCAGCCGCCTGGACGTGAAGGAACGGCTGCCATCTGCGAGGGGAAGAGGGGCTCACTGCCGGCCACCTGGAGTGGTGAAGCCACTGCCAGGGGCAGAGGGGCTTGCTACCGGCCGCCAGAATGCGGAGGGGCGTTCCATCTGCCAGGGGTCGGAGGACTCGCTCCATTCCGCCAGAATGAGGAGCGGCTGTCGTCCGCCAGAGGGTGGAGGAGTGGTCGAGAACCAGGCGACAGCGTGTCTGGGAACCGGCGAGCAATTCTTTTTTTCTCTCTCCTCTCTCTCTCTCTCTCTCACTGTCGCTCCACCTTGCCCTTTATCTCTCCTCTTTTCCCTCCCCTTGTCTCCCTTCCTGGTCTCGAAAGGTGGGGAAAGCCTGCCGGCAGGCGTGGCTGGAAGAGCAATGCCGCCCCCCTTGGAAAGGAGGGTGGGGGATGTACGTCATGCCAGGGGTTCCCCGGCCTGAGGCAAAGGAGGGAGGAATGTGATGAGGAGGAGGGCGGGGTTGGGTCATGAGTGTGCACGGCCGGCCCCCAATTGGGTTAATCAGCTGAGGAGAGGGATAAGGCCGAGCTGGATGCGGCAGTTCGGGAGAGAGCCATATGCAGCTGCCGTGTGTGTGTGTGTTTATGTTTGTGTTTTTTGTTTAAATTTTCATTAAAATATTACTTTGATGCCTCCTCTTGCCTATCCTACCCCTGTTACAGTGATTTTAAACAGTGTCAAGTGAATTTCTAAAATCCACATAATCTTTCAAAATCTGTTCTTCCTGTCTGGTTTGTTAATGGTCTGCAGGATATTTTGTAGTTTGCTCATTAAAAGTTTGAGCAGAATTTTGGGAAGCTAATTATACTGCTTGCAGTGGTTGCTTATTGTTTCAGAATTAGCCATAATGATTTATGGACTGTTATAGAACAGTTGTTGACAATGGGTAATTAAACCAACAAGGAGTTTAATTTCTACTAAAACATCCCGTTTTACAACAGAGTACAATACAGTGTAAAGGTGGCGGGCCCAAAAACCAGAATAAACGTTGAAATTTAAATAATTACAAAATAATTTGGGCGCCAGACAGGTCCAAGCCTGTCATCTGGTAGAATTTAAACCCTAATGAATAGCTCACAAAAACCACCAGTTACATATACCAAACAAAAATCAAACACCACAAACAACTGAATGCAGTTCAATATGATATATTTTTACCCCATCCATAACATAATCATAAGCACAATGTTCAACAAAATCAAAAATATAAAATTATAGACAACAAAAAAATAACAAAAAAAAAAAAAAAAACAACAGGGAGGAAAGAAATAATGAAGGGTTAATTAGATCTGCACAAAAATGTTAATTAATTTAAAAGGAAATCTCCCAGTTGTGAGTGAGGCGCGAATGTGGGGCTGTGCATGTATGCAAATAGGTGTGTTTGTGTGTGTGTGTGTGTGTGTGTATATATATATCACTGACCATGGATGGCAGGGAGAACTATTCCAGGGGAGCTTGAGGTTTCAGAGAAGCAGACACAAGTCGAATACCTAAACTGGTTACTTGTGAACGCTCTTCAGCATTAGAAGACGACAACACTCTACAGCCGGCATAAGGAAGTGCGGCGCGTAACCCCTTCACTCCGGCGCTAACACCGGCCAAACACAGCGTGCATCCCACTCTAGCTCAGGAACTGATCTCGTACACCCTCAGGTAATCCGTGCACCTCTCTTTTTCCTAGATCCCCTCCACTCTCCCTTTTCTCCATCTTTACCTTCCTTTTACTATTTCCGCCTAATTGTTTCTGTTCCATATATGGGCATGGAATGGTCAGATTTTTTCCTGCACTGCCACAACAGTCTGTTATATTTCAATTAAGTATACATTACGAAGAGAGTATCATTATCACAATCCGTGATTAAAATAATGCACCTATTTGAGACTTTAAATTGACAGTAACATGCTCAGAGTTCAACAATATAAATACAAGGCCCTGATCTTACTTGCTGACCTCTAAATTCCTGCACAGTGCTCTTAGCATTTGTTTGATGTCAAACCTACTACCTAGAGTAGACAAACATGGCGGTCCTTCTGTGAGCAGTTTCTTATCCAAAGCAGATGTCTAGGGTACCATAGAGAGCATCACTCTTCATGTGTTTGTTTGCGGTGAGGGCCTATAGCAGTCGCATAAGTACCGGAGGAAAGCTTGCTTTGGTTTGAGCAGCTGCGTTATTGCACTCAAGTCGTGTTACGCTGGGTCACATTCTGATCTTCAAAGAACTAACTGAGTTATACTAACTGTACTTGCGTGTAGAATAACTGTGTTATTTAGTGTTTAAACAAAGCCCTTACCTATCGATTTAGTACAACTGGGAAATCTCTTAAATGTTTGGAGCATACAGTATATATCAGATGACATGCATGATGTATCTTTGTATTTAACAAATCACAACATGTATATAGAGTATAATAATATTTAGTATATAATATAATGTGTTTGCACAGTTCTCTGGAATTCTTTATTGTGGTTGGTCAATCGAGGCAGTCAAATATGTTTTTATAATGAAAGATACACTGTAAATATTTTTGTATAATGACATTTACACTATATATGTGACTGTTGTCCCTGACAAACAATCTCCTACGCTAGTGTAATGTCTCTGGTAGCACTCTTTTCGCACTTTTTCTTCTTACATTATATCATAATTTAAACTCAAATCAATAATTGTCCATTTATATAATATTATGTATAGTCAGCCGGTCATTATATTTATTAATGTTATTATTTCTATTTTACAATTATGACTGGCAGATGGTACTTTTATATTTTACATACATACACAGTAAATGTTAACACAGTTGTCCAACTAATAAAAAATTGATTGTGGGTGACATCAAACATCTCTTTATAAGGGCTCTGTATTATTGGATGATACCACTGGGTCATTTTAATGCTACCAGGAGCATACAGGTGATTAAGGCCTGTAAAACTGCCTAGTAAATCTAAGTGAGGCTTATCACTTATCAGGCTGTTTCCCATCAGTTTTATTTAGTAGGTTTATAGAGAGAAAGAGAGGTCTGACTCATATAGAATATGTTATTTTTAAATATTCTGGAATAATGGCAACCATGACTCGACCCTGTACCTAACCCTCACCATCTGCTTCTTTAGAGTCACTATGACTTTTTCTCCTCTCACCCCAACAGAAGCAGGATGGAGAGCACCTGGGACCACCACATATAGCCCTCCGCACAACCACACCAGTGTGGCCCCCTTTTTTTCCACAATGGTAAGTGAATCAGAGAAGAAAACAGCTCTTTGGAAGTGAAAGGCAAGCGGGTGGGTGCAGCTGGATAAGCAAATATTACTAGACTAACTGGGGAGAGGAAGTCTTGCAATTCCATGTGCAACTCACCAAGCAAGTGATTATCAAATCCAAATGGATTGATTAATTATTAACCTAAATCAATGAAACCAAAGTATTAATGACTCCACAGAGTACAATTACAGTGGAGTTCCAAAGTTTGAAATACACTCAAGCTTAGGTTTGTGTAAAACCTGATGATTGATTTGATCCCAGCATGATTTCAGAACGTTTCAAAGAGTGTTTTAATGGATGTAAGGAAATTTGATTAGTGATCTAGAAATAGTGGAGAATCTTAAATATTTCTTCTTCATTTTACATCATAATGTTACTTTCTTTTAAATTTTTCATAAACCCTAGTTCCAGGTTTAAATTAGATTTTGAATCCTAGATTTTCAAAGTAGTCTCATACTTTTGAATCCTACCATATCCACATATTTGCAGTTTTTCTCATAATAAATTCTGCACTATTAAATAATCAATTATTAATTAATTGGTTACAATTATGAAAACATTTTAGTTCTATTCAACCAGAATGTTTATAGTAGGGCTGTGAATAAAATTTATTTTTAACTAATTAATTGCACAGTTTTCTGTGATTAATCACAATTAATCATGGTATATTAAAACTAACATTATAATATAATCGTAAATATATTACATTATACTCTGTCTCAAATAATTTGCAAGAAATTGGTTAGTCATCATTATTTTAATTATTTAATGAGGGCTGTTGATTTAACACATTCATTTAGTGTGATTAATTATATAGAAAATAATATAAAATATTAATGCAATTAATCATGCGGTCCCTGACATGTATAATAAAAGTACGGATTTTCTCATCATACAAGCTGCACGAGGGAGCAGAGATCTTCCCATGTTCAATACGTAGGTAAGACAGTTGTAGAGGTGAGGTCAGCAAGCGAAATCACTGACTTTTTCAAGCTTGAAGTATCTGTTTTACGAGCCATGTGAATAGGTGGCAGCATGCCTCAACAAACCTCACAAGCAGTGCAGCCACAGAATGAGAGGAAGCACAACAGGTGGGCAAAACACAACAGAATACAGGAATCTTGAGGCGTGATTTTTAAAGTTTCCACTACTTTAAACTTGACACAGCATCCTAAAAATACAGCGTTTATGACGCTGAATACCAGTGAGATGCTCCAAATGTGTCCGTCTAAGGCACGCACATGTAAATAGAGCGACAATTAAAAAAAGTGCAGATGGAACACAAGAACGCGTATTGTGAGAACTGGACACATTGATGAACACAGTGCAAAAGAGATTGCTGTAAACTGTAGGCTTTTTCAATGATATGATAATAAAACTAACAATATATTGAGTTTTGAGCCACTTTTTGTATTGTCTAATCAATGCTCTATTCATCTGCCACAATAATTAAATTATTTTAAACTAAATTTTAATCCGTATTCAGGGTTGGGAGGGTTACTTTTAAAATGTATTCCACTACAGATTACAGAATACATGCTGTAAATTGTAATTTGTAACATATTCAGTTAGATTACGTAAGGTCAGTAACGTATTCTAAATACTTTGGATTACTTCTTCAGCACTGGTAGATTTTTTCACTTGTTTTGACTATAAAAACTCTGCCAGTACAGTAAGACAAAATACACATGTTAAAAATACATTCTCTGAAAAACCTAAATATCTTATGCAGTGTTGTTTCTAAAACAAGATCAATCAAATTGATCTTGTTTTAAGGATTTTTTGATATTTTTACAGGAAAACAATACAAAAATTATTATCAAGAATACGATTTTTGCCCTAATATCAAAGGTCTTACTAGAAATAAGCAATTGTGATCCAATCTGAATTTTCTTGATAAAAAAATATGATTGTGCCTAGTAACATGTGGATGTAAAATGGCTAGAAATAGCATTTTAGCTTAGCGTAAAGCTGACAATTTACACAAGGTTTATTTCTATTTCTCGTACTTCTCTGTCTGCTCGTATGAATGTAACACATCATAAGAAAGTGTTTCACCGCTATTCAAATGCACTTTGAATCACATCATTTATATGTATAAATGTTTTTCCATCTGAAATGACTAAATATTAAATGAAACAAATGACAATAAAATGCAAAGTAATCTCTTCAGTAATCAAAACACTTTTTGAATGTAACTGTATTCTAATTACCAATGATTTAAATAGTAACTGTAGTGGAATACAGTTACTTATATTTTGTATTTTAAATACGTAATCCTGTTACATGTATTTCGTTACTCCCCAACCCTGTCTGTATTATATATTTATTATAGGCCCTACATATTATATTGATATATATTTGAATTATTATGCATTATTTATATGAATTATCTTTATTTGGGGGCATTTCTCAGCAAATAATGATGTGTGTGAGTAATTGTGATTAATTTGATGAATTAATCGGCATGTCATGTAAGTAATTCAATTAAAATTTGTAATCCATTGACAGCCCTAATTTAAATATGCACATGTTAAAATATTCAGCTTTTTTGCAGATAGAGTTAATTGGGCACATTTTTACCAGTATGAAAAGCATATGTACAGTATACATGCCATAAAATCAGTGGACATGCTGTAATTAAAAGATGGGCATTTTTCAGTGGACATTTTTAATAATGGAATCAAATGGACAGATTCAATTCATACTGTAACTATCTTTATTGTATATTGTATTGCTAAGGCATCAGTAGACACTATATATACCAATATTTCACAAACTGAATGCTGAAGCTGAACTATTATTTTCTCTGGTTGCTGTCCAGTTTCTATTGTGCATATGCTGGGTCTCTCTCACGCGGTTTTGCTTTTGACACTGGTTAAGATGACAGTGAGAGAGTGTTTTCGGATGATACAAAGAGATACGGCAGCTTGCCCGTATCTCTCCCACACCTGGCTCACTGCTTGTTGGTGAAGTCTCCATTTTACATACATTTAATCCGCTCCTGTGTTTATTATGCCCTGGACATGTGTCGCGCGTAATGAATAAGCATGCACTGCCCCACACAATCAGTATCTGTGCTAGGATGTGCAGTCGAGTTGAGTATGTACCTCCTGGAAATTTATATATGGCAATTCTTGCCACAGGAAGTGGGGAAAAACATTAGTGAAGTTTTAGGAAGTATTAAAAACTGATACTGCATTAATTACATAATTTTTACGTCATTCAGTCAGATAAACAAAAAACACTGAGGCAGAACATTCGTAAACCTTCCACAGTGAGTTCCCATAACACATCAACATTTAAATTTAAGAGCAAGTCAAGTAAATTTCCTGTACATTTCATAAACAAACACAAATAGAAACAGGTGCTAACAAGATGCCGAATTTTGCATCGGAGAGCTACACAGTCTCCAACACCTCTTATTAATGATGGGCATCTCAGGAAGCCAAACAATAAGTTATTCTTCTCTGTACTGGGGAACGTGTCCTTGCAGGGCTCTGTAAAACCTTATGGTGGTGATAAAATATCACAGGTAACATAAATAATGTTTTAATGAGCCCCCTCACCCTTCACTTTAATGATGACTGTAGCTTTTCCAGTCTGCTGTTCTCTGGAGCCGCCACATGTGGCCTCCAGGTGGGCCAGTCAGATGGAGTCTACCAACACGAAAGTATTCCAAACACCCAGAATTCCTAAATCACCCAGGACTACTGTTGAACATGCCTTCTAGTTCTCTTTCTTACTCCTCAAGTTTTGCTTCTCACCTCCATTGATTACCTTCACATTCTCTCTCTCTTTCTCTTTCTTTCCCTTCCCCCAACTCTCATGTCAGACAGAAATGTGTGTGGTGAGCAGTCATGGTAAACTGAACCTGAATCTGAGGGCAGGAATAACAGGATGTGTTCCCATAATTGATTTAAAAGAACATTAAACCATTATAAGCATGAGGGAGAAGTCTTTGTATGCCCAATCCTCATTATCCCTCTCTCCAATCTTAATGAAAAGAAACTTAGCTGTGTCAAAATGGTCCATATGGACCAGGTTTGATGGCACAGCTAACAAGTGTCTGGTGTTAAAAATAGAATAAAGAATAAAGTTTTATTTGCATGTGCTGTCTGTGTTGTTTTAGCGCTAAATTTACTAAAGGAATTATTTAAATCAGGTAACACCGAAAACAAGACCAAAAATCAGTGCTGAGTGCAATTTCCAAGGTGCATTTCCTGATCTTATGGGATGGTTCTGGGTTGTGGAAGATGGAGCAGCAGACTGCCGCAATCTGGCATATCCTTATTTGTTAGGACTGCACAGTATCGCTCAACCACTGCAAACCATCTACTTTATTCACTTCTTTGTCTTTAATATGAAGTGTCCTTGAGCTCTGGAAAGGCGCTATACAAATTAAACTTATTATTATTTAAAATGACAAAAGTGGAGACTTCCGGTTATGGCGCGGTGCTGAGCAGACACACATCGGAGCCCCGCAACAAACACACATTTAAATCTCAGTCTTTGACCCAATAAATGTTGATAAACTGATTCCAGGCTAAACTCTGGAGCACTATAGCATGTCAAGATGCCACAAAAACCAATCAAAACGTCACAAAAACAACTTAAATTGACATTAGGAACTGAGGCGGATGCTAAACCTACAGGGGCTAATACCGAAGAGGGTGTGACAGGCATTACTCAAGAATCATCCTCTGCAATTTTTTGGCTATTCACTCTCTGAAATTGGACTTTGCTGTGCGATTAGATGGATTGCTCCAGGCGATCAATGGAGTGCAGTGCGACCTCAAAGCCCTTACATCACGGGTAACAGAAGCCGAAGATCGGATAAGCAAACAAGAAGACAACGTCACAGAGCTGCAAACTCAAAACGCGAAATTGAAAACTACTACTGAATCTCTCTCTTCAAAAGTCGATGACCTGTAAAATTGCAGTCAACGATTGAATCTATGACTAGTAGGTCTTACCGAATAAAAAGAGGAGAAGGATATGTGCGCTTTTTGGAGAAATGGCTTCCTGAGATCCTTGGCCCGGAAAATCTTCCAGGTCCCCTCGTAATCGAAAGGGCTAACCGAATCAGCAGAGTCATCGAAGATCGCTCTGATGCTCCTCCAAGAGCTTTGATAATGAAATTCCTAAACTACGGCAACAAAATCCGCATCTTGAAAGCAGCAAGAGCAAAAGGTACAGTGATGTTGGACAAAAAAAAAGTTTATGTTTTTCTCTGATGTCTCAGTTGAACTGCACAAGAAGTGAAAACGATTTGACGTGGTAAAGAAAAATCTTCGTGATCTCAATATCCCTGATCTCCGTTATGGCATCTTACATCCAGCTACTTTGTGTGTAACATACAATGGAAAGCGCCATATGTTCAACAATCCTTCAGATGCGCAGAGGTTTTTGCAAGATCTGAATAGCCTAATAGGATTCAAATGAAGCTTTTCTTCTTTGGGACCAGTTTCAGGACCGTAAGCAATTCACTGGCTTTGTTACTGATAAGTTATGTGTTATAATTTATTGTTCTTGATGTTGGGTCGACATTTTTGACCGCTGCGGGACTCGATTCTGGCGATCAGGCAAGCTGTTCCTCACCGCGAAGAGTTCGGGGGTGAACCAGCAAAGTTCCATAATCAAGCTCTTTCGAGAAGTCCGTGGGAAGTGTTTAGCTGGGGAAGGGAAGAGGGGTGATGGTATTTTGTTTGGGGAAATACCTGTTAGTTGGCCGACTGTTCTGTTCGGCTGTTATGTGTCTATACTATGGGTTTTCCTTTTCTTTTTTCTCCTTCACAAGAAGAATATATATCTATATGTCTTCTTTGGTATTAATCATCTCTGTGAGACTGGTAATATGTATATATTGTAATAATGGTTTCCCTATCTGATATTCAATTTTCTTCCTGGAACATGAGAGGTCTAAACAAGATTGTAAAGTTAAAGCAAGTGATAAACAGAATTAGACAAATGAAAGCTAAAATAGCGTTTCTTCAGGAAACTCACTTAGTTCCAGGGGATGTGGCTATGGTGAGGAAGAGATGGCCGGGGCAAGTGTTTTCGGCCTCTTTTAATTCTCATTCTAGGGGGGTTCTCACCCTTATACATAAATCCATACCCTTACAAATAATTAACACAATTTGTGACAGACTGGGGAGATATATAATTATTCAAGGCAAGATCCTTTCTGTTAGACTAAATTTAGTGAATGTTTACAGGCCCAATGTGGATAATCCTACTTTTTACAGGAATTTATTTTTAGCATTGGCTGAAATGCCAGGAGATTTTGTTATAGGGGGAGATTTTAATTGTACTCTAAAACCAGAATTAGATAGATCAACTAAATCAGATCTCTCTCATCTACAAACTAGAATAGATTTGAAACAGTATATGCAAGACTTCAATTTAATAGACATATGGAGGAACAGATACCCAGATAGTTTGTTTTACTCATGTTACTCTAGTACTTATAAAACACTTTCTCATATTGATTACTTTCTATTATCTGCTGATCTAATTTCCAAAGTTAAGAAATGCTGGTACAACAGAATATTAATCTCAGATCATGCAGCAGTCTCATTCACACTAAAGCCTCCTAATTTTTTATGCAGACCCCCGAGATGGTGCTTACATATAACTTGGTTGAGAGATTCTGAGTTTTTGGAATTTATCAATAAACAGATAGATTACTTTTTTAAATAAATACGAATCAGACATCCGCATCAGTCAGGTGGGAAGCATTTAAAGCTTTTTTAAGAGGAAGAATGATTGGCTATACAAATTATAAATCTCAATTAGAAATGGTAAATCTTGAAAATAAAATAAAGGAAATTGAATCTGAAGCATACCAGAAAATTACCCCTGATCTTCATTTGGAATTACACAAATTGAAAATTAAATATAACTAGCTTTCAATAGAACATGCAAAGAAAAGTCTGATGAGACTTAGACTTATTACGAGGGAGGGGAGAAGGCGGGAAAGTTATTAGCTTGGCATATTAAGCAGTTACAAGCTGAAAGAGCCATAAATTCCATTCAGACAGAGGAGGGCGAGATAACATTTGATCAAGTTGAGATAAATAAGGTGTTTAGGAACTATTATCAAGCTCTTTATAGTTCGGAATATTTAGAGAGCGCAGCAGAGAGACAAAAAATTCCTGGATGTTTTGGATTTTGAGTCTATGGATTTGGAATCAGGGACATCCCTTGAAGATGATCTAAAGTTTGAGGAGCTGTCTAAGGCCATTATTAGTATGAAAGGAGGTAAGACTCCAGGGCCGGATGGCATACCGATAGAAATATATAACATTTTTCATCATAAATTAATTTACCCTCTATTAGAGATGTACCAGGAATCATTGAAAAATGGGGTTCTGCCCTCCTCTCTAAACATGGCAGTGATTACACTATTGTTAAAACCTGGCAAACCGCCAAATGAATGCAGTTCATACAGACCAATTTCTCTTCTGAACAATGATTTAAAGATACTTTGTAAGGTGTTAGCAAAGAGATTAGAATTAGCTTTGCTCCAACTTGTGCATACAGACCAAAACAGCTTCGTATGGGGGAGACAGGGTCTGCATAATATCCGTAGAGTACTTAATATACTGTATGAGATATCCAATACTTGTGATAATGCACTCCTATCATTAGACACTGAAAAAGCATTTGACAGGATTGAGTGGCAATACGTGTTCCAAACTATGGAAAGGATGGGATTTGGGGAGAAGTTTATGAAATGGGTACGGATCCTATATCCTAAGCCTTCAGCTGAGATACTGACAAATGGAATGATATCTGCTACTTTCAGACTCTATAGAGGAACACGTCAGGGCTGCCCGCTTTCTCCCTTGCTCTTTACAATAGCGATTGAGCCATTGGCTATGGCAATCCGTAAACATACACATATCTCAGGTATTACAATTGGTTCCTCAGAACACCATATTTCATTATATGCAGATGATATAATTATATTCTCTTCCAATCTAAGACAATCTATCCCAGCATTGCTTAATTTGATTGAAACGTTTGTAGAATTTTCAGGGTATAAAATCAACAATTCTAAATCTATGTTGCTTTTCCTTCATAAAGCAGAAAGGCTTCTACCACCAGTTCAGACTCCCTTTGCAGTTTCACAAGAGGGGTTTACATATCTTGGGATTAAAATTACAACTAATGTTAATGAAATTATATCTGCTGATTATAGACCTATATCAGATTCTGTAATTGATTTGCTGAACAGGTGGACAAAACTCCCTATTTCAATAATTGGTCGTGTTAATATACTAAAAATGTCAATCCTACCCAAATTGTTATATCTCTTCCAATCCATCCCCCTCCCTCCACACCCTTCTTTTTTTTTACCCTGATGAAAAAAGCTTTTACAAACTTCATTTAGAACAATAAGAGTCCTCGACTCGTTTCCCCTACTCTACCTGCCTTATGATAGAGGGGATCTAAACCTGCCAAACCTAAAATGGTACTACTGGGCATCTATAGAGTCTCATTCTATTTCAATTCCTTTGAATTTATATCTGTATTCAGCAGATTCTAAAAAGTTAATTAAATGCACTAAAAATTCATATACCAGGAATACTCTAGTGGTTTGGTTTGAGGCCCTTGCACATTTAGGTGAATTAGCACAACTTTTGCATTTCTCACCAATTTTTGGTAATGATAATTTTCATCCCGGTAGAGCTGATCCAAGTCAAGGTATTAGTAAAGTTTCTGATCTTTATAGTGAGCGAGGATTTATGTCCTTTGAAGAAATTAGAACAAAGTTTGGAATTCCCCAAAAACATTTTTTCAAATATTTGCAATTACGCAGTTTCATTCAATCAAGACAAGGCCATAATCTGGCTGAGCCCCCTCTCTCTACCTTAGAAAATGTTACACTTAACTATTTGAAAGGTAGGGGTCAAATATCTGTTATATAAACAGTTTGTGGCCAAATCAAGAGAATCATTTCATGACAGACTTCAAGCATGGAGACCTGATCTGCAGTTGGATATCACCGAGGAAGAGTGGCAAACAGTGTGCTTAAAAGCTCAAACTCAAACAATAAGCACTCATTTGAGACTGCTTCAGTATAAATGGCTGAGTAGACAATATATCACTTGTTGAAAAAAAATGGCAAAAGTGCTCATGACTGCATAGCACATTCGGAAACATGTATATGTACCCAGTTAAAATGGAAATATACTGTACTGTATATCTGCCTCTTGGATATACATGCCCCTTCTCTGTCATTCATTCATCATCATTTGATGAATTGTGTGGTCATGTTTGCGAGAAAATGTACAAAAACATCTCTTTTAAGGGTGTTTCTTCAATTTGGGGCCCTTTTTTTAGCACTGTAAAATTCTGGAAAGTAAAATCTTGTTAAAACATTTTCACACTCTCACTATTTATTTATTTTTTATTTACTAATAATGTCCAACAGTGTATGTACATGCATCACAGGAGATTTATGTCATTTTTGTCATTTTTTTTCTAAAAGTCGTGAAAATTCCCACCACGTTGCCATTTTCAACCACATCTAAAATTCTGTACTGTTAAATTGAATTCTGTTGTGCAAATGACAGTGTTAGAAATGACATCCTTTGCCTTGCTAAGGCTACTTTCATAGCTAGCATTTTATGTATCCTACATCCACACAATTAAATACAATTTTCACACTTTTTGCATAATTTGGCAAAATTACAGATTAATTGGAAATTAATAAAAAATATTCTGCTCACAAGTGATAGTTACCTTGATTTTTCTTTGTTTTCTTCGAGCATCACTTGTCAATTTTTTCATCTCAAGCATGCTCTTCACTGACACTTTTGTTAATTGGTTAACAAGTATACTTATTTAAATAAAAATAAATAAATAAATAAAAAAACTTTATTAGGGGCAAATTTGCTTGGTGTAGTGGAAATGATGCCACAACTGTGTGGGGCAGTCGCAGTTCTTGGAAGATTGATAGAAATAATTTTCACACAATAAATATTTAAATGGTTTATGTTTATAATATGTATACACAAAAGGCATTTGAAAAGTACCAAAAATAAATGATTTTTAAAATATTTACAACTCTGTAAACCATAATGCTCAAAATAATTAATAGTTTTGAGTAGGGAAAAGTTAAATCATACAATTTAGTTCAAATAAATGGACCTTGATCAGTATTTAGAAACTTTCTCTTTATTTTGAGTTCATGAAACTGACACATTTTAAGTAACCTGAATTCTTTTATTGTTTTGAGTTTAATTAACTTTTCTCTTTAAATTTACAGAAACTTAAATTTAAATGAAACTGAGCAGGGGATTTCTATTTCCAAGCATGCTTTGCATGGCACTCGACAGGGAGATTAAATGTTAAAATTAAGTGTAACATGCATGTGTAGAATAAAATCAAAATCTGAAAGTTCTATTAACTTAAACAATTTGATGTAACTGGTTGCCTAAAATCTTTTGAGTGCTGCTAACGTATTAGTGTTTACATTGAAGTTAGTTTTAATGTGACCTTTTAATATGTGTGGTTTCAGGCCTTTTAGCATTTACCTCTAATTTTTCTAAGGTGACTGCAATGGTTGAAAAACTCTTTCAGTTTGTATCAGCACCTTTGAAAGCTTTAATAAACCAGTGATGATAATTACCAAACAGAGAACAGAGCACAACTTTGCAATCAAAAACACAATGCAACATGTGGTAGACTAATTATATGTTATGCTCTTTGTTCTCATAAAATTAGAGAGTGGTAATATGCAAAAAGAAAGAAGGAAGTTAAAAATGGATGTGCCAGCACCAGTGGCTTCTGTAAAGACCATTTTTAACTATCAATTGTGTTTGGTTTGTGCAGTTTGAAGGGCAGCTTTCAGGAAGTTCAGGGCCGGGCTCATGGTTTAGCGCTGTCAGAAGAGAATGAATGAATGAAAACTGTGATGAGACCCATCAAAAGGTCCGCAGGTGAAATGAAGGAGTGCGGAGACGGCAGACCTCAGCAGGGTCAATGAGAAACGGGAGAGTGTCAGGGAACAAGTGGGACTTTTTATGGCTCTGAATAATTGCTCAAGGGCACTATAATTTCTGTCCACTTAACACCTAAAACCATTTTGCTCCAATGATTTGCCAGTGTGTGGGGTGGGTAGAAAGGAAGGGTGCGGTGGTGAGGGCAAACCCCTTAAGCAGTGCTGTAGAGTAGGTGGAAATTTACCTTAATAAAATGTTTCTTTGTTCATTGCACAACAGGCATTTGTTCTTTACTAGGAGGGAAACTGTTATGGCACTGCAGGTTTCTGCTCACCATTATTCATTTAGTCTCATTCAACACTATAGAAAAGAATCCTGTTGATATTATATTCAAGTAGGCATGTAGCCCAGCAGGCAAAATTGGACATTTTAAAAACGACAGGTGATTTTTTTTATTATTATTATTTTGTTTTTCTAACTCAGTATTCAATTCCAAGCACTTTGTCTTTTTAGAAAGGACTAGAGAGTTGACCAGAAACAAAAACAGAAATGAGAAAGAAAGAGGAAGTAACAGTGTGTTGACTGTTCCACTGCAGGAAATGCAGGACTACAGGTAGGCTAATTTGCCAGCTAACTAGCCCTCCTCCAGTGGCATTTATCCAAGGTGAATACAAATGAAAGAGTGCCTTTGAACTCTCACCACATTTCAGTGTAAGGCTCCCAGGTAAAGGCCAGAAAAAAAATAAAAATAAATTGTGATCTGCAATTCATATAAAGTTGTACACTGAGAAATGAAGTGGTCTATTTCAAGTTACCACTAATACTACTTGTTAAATCCAAACTAGATGGAACTTTCCTTCTGTGTTGAAACCAAAACACTTGTTATGTAGGTCAGTGAAAAGCTTTTCAGTTAATATTGACTAATGTTTTGAATGTATTAAATACATCTTAAGTAAGAGAAAAAATCACATCAGTAGATTTTAGGAATACTGAACTACAATTTGTTTTATTTGAATTTCAGACGGACAGACAGACGGACGGACAGAATAAATATATTCTCTGATTTGTCTACTTTCACTGGGCTTCTCTTTGGAGGCAGGAAGTTGTCAGTGTCTGCTATAGGGGGATTACACCCACTTCAAGCTGTGAATGTTTGTCTGTCTCCCTCTCCCTTTCTTAACTCATTCTGGGGGCTTTGATTCACTGAGACATCATATGTCTGGAAACAGATAACTTCAAAACAATTTTATAATGTTACATATAAATGACACCCTCCTCTATTAAGAGCAAACCCCCTACTGATCCCTCAATATAGTCTGCATGAACAATCATCCATTTCAGACAAGTCAGTTGACACATTTAAAGTGCCTTGCACGCACTGGCTTGGCCTGTTCTGTCGGTGGAGAGCTGTGTGGTATGGGCTCTCGGGTAGATGCTCAATGCTTTAAACAGGACTTAGAAGGCTTTGTATTGATTAGCCAAAGCCCTGTCTTCATAAAATCAAGCCCCGACAAGGCCGGGATTTTTTTTGTGGGCCTCCACTTTTATAGTGGCCTTGTGGCTTTGTTTGTTACATCAGAGGCATTTTTTTTGCTATTTGAAAATGTATTTAAAGTCCAAGACTAACAGGTTTCACAGCACATGTGTAGAAGCCTGTCAATTTAATGCATTATTACAATTAATTATGCAAAAAATAATGCACACCTAAAATTAATGCAAATTATCAATTTATGCACACTGACCTATACGTCAATATGTAGTAAAGGATTATTTTCAGCCAAATATGTTTGTGTAATGCATGTGTACATAGACTAACAATTAAGACATAGAGCAGACTGTATACGCAAACCCATTCTGTGTGAATGGCCCTTCAGTCTATCTCAAACCGTCTGACAAACTCGATTGTAATTTGGATTGCCATGGACTGTAGGCCAGTGATTGACTTGTTAAATGATATAGGAATATAACTAACAAGATATGGTGTCCTAAAAGCCACATTTAACTTGTCTGCCACAATTAGTGTTGGGTAAGTTACTTAAAAGTAGTAATCCACTACAAATTACTAATTATTTCTGAGGGGGGTTCCTCAGTCAGTATTGATTAATGTAATTAATTTGATAAAATTTTTATCCATTGACAGCCCATTTAAAAAAACAATGAAAGGCTCCTCATAGCTGTCAAATACTCCCTTTTAGGTGTTTTATATTGAGTAGAGGAGAGCAGCTACATTTTCCTCTGTTCTGTCACATTCTGCCTGACACCACAGCCTCTCTTGAGCCTGCGGACACCTCACCTGTCGGGGGGTATGTCAAGTCCCTTGATGCACAGAGGCACACCAAAGACACATCACAAATATCAGATGCCAAGACAGCAAAATGCAGAGTTTGAGTCATTCTCTCTCTCTTCAAAAAACATTCACACTGTTTGGGATTGACAACCGTATTTACTAACATGTATGACTCTGAAATTGTTCTGTTCATGCAATAGTATACAGGAGTGAATCAAAAAATGTCTGTGTGCAAGCCCCTTTCTATTCTTACAAAAGCCATAAATAACACAGGTAAACATCATGACAGTAATTAATGTAAATATAAAAAAATGCAGACACTGGGTCAATCACAATTGACACAATGTACCTGTCTAAAAGAATGAATATAAAAATAAATAAATAATGAAAATATAAATAATTCCTGTCGTCTCTTTACTATCTACTAAAGGCCAAAAATAAATCAAAACATAAATTGTCAGTAACTTAAATAATTGCTCTTTGGGGTAACATCTAATTTAACTGGCTTTATTAATGTAAACATATTATTCAGAGTGACTATAATGGTCACTGCAATGGTGTAGTGTGTAGAGATGGTGTGAATGTGCTTTTATCTTGTGGACGACCCGGATTTCATTCCCCATCCTGTTTCCTGTTTCCACTCTTTTAATATTTCCTTTAATACAACTTATAATACTAAATAAAAATGTATATAAAGGTTGGTTGCCTCTCAGTGATTTGGTCACAGTGACGGTCGGGTAGTTTAGAGAAAGGTGGGTAAAATTAACCATGTTTTTACTATAGTAATATTAACCATGTTTTTTGCCAGAAGCAAGTTTTGATGCAATTAACCATGGTGTTACTACAGTAATATGGTGTTAATATAGCAACCATGTTTAATTTTGTGTTTACTATGATTGCTGTAGTAAAACCATGGTTAATTTTGGTAAGGTAGGGTTATGTTTAGGGGTAGGGGATGGTCTAGGGTGTCTGTGGGACTCTAAATAAACACAATAAACATGCTGCAGTAATGCCCATATACTGTATGTTAGTATTTAATTAGGAGTGAATATCTGCCACTATGTGCACTTACGTGCAAAGAAGATGATTTTTGCTATTTACACATAGTGCAAAAAGCTCTGGCAATATTATTTAATATGACTAACTCAACCTGACTTTTTCAGGTTACACCAACTAAAGTCATTTTTATGACTTAACTCCTTAAGATAGCAACTGCACAAACAGTATCCACTTTTAATAGTGTATGACACAGATGATGCAGTACTGTTTTATTAAAGAAAGTTAAAATAACAATGGTAATATTTTAGGGATATTGAGCATACTTACTGTGATTAAGAAGCTGCTGATCACAAAACCAAGTAACGCATTTGATTTTGTGCAAGTCTTAGCTTGTATGTCAGAGCTTCATCAACAGTTTAAACCTTCAGAATAAAGAAACTATCTGGGCAAAAAGTAGAAGACAGAACTGACACAGAATCATAAGCACCCTGTCTCACTCTGCAGCCAACAGAAAGAACAGGCAAGAAAACTTGAGAATCTCTTAGTGTTAAAACAAAAGCTGTGGAGCGCAGCCATGTAGACCACCTTCCAAGGCAGCTCATTAAAGTTTCTTTTAGACACAGACCTTCTTCACCCTGAAGCAAACTCCCTGCTTCAGGAATCAATCTACACTCCCCCATCTCCTACTCCGCATTTTCACAAGTAAGGCCCCAGACAGAGATGGATGCTGTTCACAGCCTGACACAAGCTTTCAGAGCAGCAGGGGAAGAGGTAAACCACAGCTCAATCTGAAAAAGCCCTAAATACATATTAAGTGCTTTCTCGCTGTCCGCATCAGTCTCTCCATATGGTCTATGGTCACAATGCTGTTAGAATCCATCAGGCCCACTTGCATTGCATTAGAACCATAGCTAAAGCTACTCTGCAGAAAACATATAAACAATTTGACTTCGTAAAAAGTTTACTTGTAAATGATTTTTAGTAGTGGTCAACTGATATGGGTTTTTCAATGACCAGTGCCATTATATGTAGTAATCTAGGGAGGCTGATGGCCAGTATGTCAATTTACTGTATTTATGTGATATCCAAATTAGTTGCATCAAATGAGACACATACAGTTGAAGTCAGAAGTTTACATACACTTAGGTTGAAGTCAATAAAACTCATTTTTTAACCACTCCACAGATTTCATATTAGCAAACTATAGTTCCCTATCTGTCACTCACTCGACGTTGGTGTCGATGTAGTGACACTAGGGGTCACTCTTGGGAGCCCGAGACACCTCTGGTCTTTGATAAAAGGCCAATGAAAATTGGCGAGTGGTATTTGCATGCCACTCCCCCGAACATACGGGTATAAAAGGAGCTGGTATGCAACCAATCATTCAGATTTTCTCTTCGGAGCCGAACGGTCATGCTCATCGAGCTGAATAGCACTGTTCATTCACCTCTGCTGGATCTGACGGCGCATTTCAGCGGCTTCTCCCTCCTCTGCACTGGTGCACTGCAGAGAACGCCCCTGGGCGCTTCGGCAGAAAAACTAGAGAGTATATTTTCTGAAAGAGCATTTTTCCCCTCTAAAAGAGTATATATTTCTCTAAAAGAGCGCACACACGGAACGTCTTTTTAAAGACGCGTCTTTTTAAAGATGCCTTTCCGTTCGTGTGTTATTCCTGGTTGCGGTCGATTTCTCTCAACTTCGGATGGTCATGATCGCTGTCTTTCGTGTCTGGGCGCGACCCACACGGAGGCAGCGTTTATGAATGGCTCATGTTCTCACTGCGAGAACATGACCATGGCAACGTTGCGGTCGCGGCTTGCTTTTGTAAGAAAGCAAGCCACCCCAGCGGCTCCCCGCCTTGGTCCTCCTACCTACGGGTTTGAGGTCAGCGCGGCTGGCGCTGGGGGCGATTTGGGGACCTCAATGGGATCGCCTCCGCCGGGTTCCCCCCGCGGACCTCCCATTCCCCAGCACACTCGTCTGCCCCAATCGGGCTTCCGGATGAGTTCGCCGGCTCGTCGCACGGCGAGTCTGGCTTCTCGTTCGAGGCCCGCGAAGATGATGAGCTTTCGAGCGCAGCGTCGGAGAGCGGGCTTGTCCAGTCGGACGCAGAAGCCTCAGCTGGGCTTCCCCCTTCGGGGACGGTCGCCCAGTTACAGGCCGACGCCGAAATGACGGACATGCTTTCCCAGGCGGCCGCGAGCGTCGGGCTAGAGTGGAACCCTCCGCTCTCCCCTGAACCCTCGCGGCTTGATGATTGGTTTCTGGGCTCGCGGCGCCGCTCAGACTGGCCGCGCCCCGCTCCAGTGCCATTCTTCCCGGAGGTGCATGAGGAGCTGACGAAGTCGTGGGAGGCACCTTTTACTGCCCGAACCCGGCTCCGCAGTTCCCCCGCTCTCACTACCCTCGATGTCGGGGCGGCCAGGGGCTATACGGCGATTCCCCCGGTGGATAAGGCGCTCGCAGTGCACTTATGCCCGCAGAGCGCCGCCACCTGGCGTGGACGCCCTAAGCTCCCCTCCAAGCCCTGTAGGCTCACGTCGTCCCTGACGGCCAAGGCCTACAGCGCTGCTGGACAAGCCGCCTCTGCCCTGCACGCCATGGCTCTCCTGCAGGTCCACCAAGCCAAGGCACTGAAAGAACTGCACGAGGGTAGTTCCGCCCCAGATTTGATGCAGGAACTGCGCTCGGCGACCGACCTCGCCCTCCGGGCGACGAAGGTCACAGCGCGGTCTCTTGGGCGGACGATGGCCACACTAGTGGTCCAGGAGCGCCACCTGTGGCTCAACCTGGTCGAGATGGGCGAGGCCGACAAGACACGGTTCATTGCTGCCCCCATTTCCCAGGCGGGCCTATTTGGCGACATCGTTGAGGACTTTGCCCAGCAGTTCTCGACGGTAAAGCAGCAGACGGAGGCAATCCGGCACATCCTGCCCCGGCGCGGCTCAAGACCCCGCACCCCGTCTGCTCGTCGCCAAGGGCGTCCCCCTGCGGTGACTGCACCGGCTCCGCCGCAGCCCGCCCCTCCGGCCCGGCCCCGGCGTGGAGCCCACCGCAGGAAGCCGACGCCACCCGTCTCTCAGCCGGCACCGAAGAACCCACGGAGGTCTTCGAGGCGCCCCTGAGACGGACAACCCAGGGACGAGGGAACCCACTCACCTGGAGCTGGTAGAAAGACCACTCCATCCCCCGGTGGAGGGCCGGGTGGAAAATCTTTTGTTGCCTTTTCGTTTGATTTCGCCGTACGCCCAAGTGGCTGCGGTACCCAACAGTTCAACAAAAGAGCGGCTTCCTTCCTCCCTGGGTCACATACCCGTTGTGTACGGTCGTCACCACGACTACCGTCCACGGGCTTTATCTTGCAGGATTGGCGCTCCAGCGGTGCCCTTTTCGCACCTGAGCGCCCAGCTGTGGCACAAATCCACCCCCGATGTGACAGCCTCCACGGGTCGCGAGGACAGGCCTCTTCCTCCCCCGTCCCAGGCTGTTCCGGGGGTGGTCACAAGGAGCCAGGTAAGTGCTTCGATGTCCCTAGACTCAGCACGGCCACGACGTACTGTGGCACCTCGCGCTCCACCCCGCCGCGAGGCCCCACCTGCCGGTACGTCCGACGACGTTGTCCCCTTGGTTCCCCTCGCACGGAATTTGGACGCATGGCTTGCACTTCCCAATCCGTCGCGGTGGTTGATCCGGACCGTCCGACTCGGCTACGCGATTCAGTTCGCCAGGCGCCCGCCCAGGTTCAGCGGTACTCACTTCACCTTCGTCAAGGGCGAAAACGCTGTTACTCTGCGCGCGGAAATCGCTACCCTCCTACAAAAGGGCGCGATAGAACCTGTCCCTCCAGCCGAGGTGAAGAAAGTGTTTTACAGCCCCTACTTCATCGTACCGAAGAAAGGCGGTGGGTTGCGGCCAATCTTGGACCTGCGAGTACTGAACCGGGCTTTACACAGACTCCCGTTCAAGATGCTGATGCAAAGACGCATTTTAGCGAGCGTCCGGCATCAGGATTCGTTCGCGGCGGTAGACCTGAAGGACGCGTACTTTCACGTCTCGATCCTTCCTCGACACAGACCCTTCCTGCGGTTCGCGTTCGAGGGTCGGGCGTATCAGTACAAAGTCCTCCCTTTCGGCCTGTCCCTGTCTCCTCGCATCTTTACGAAGATCGCAGAGGCTGCCCTTGCCCCGTTAAGGGAGGTAGGCATTCGCATTCTCAATTATCTCGACGACTGGCTAATCTTAGCTCACTCTCGAGACGTGTTATGCGCACACAGGGACCTGGTGCTCTCGCACCTCAGCCGACTAGGGCTTCGGGTCAACTGGGAAAAGAGCAAGCTCCTCCCGGTTCAGAGCATCTCTTTTCTCGGTTTGGAGTTGGACTCAGTCTCTCTGATGGCGCGCCTTACGAACGAGCGCGCCCAGTCGGTGCTGGCCTGTTTGAAGGCGTTCAAACAGAAAACAGCAGTTCCACTGAAACTTTTCAGAGGCTCCTGGGGCATATGGCATCCTCGGCGGTGGCCACCCCGCTCGGGTTGATGCATATGAGGCCGCTTCAGCACTGGCTCCAGACTCGAGTCCCGAGACGGGCATGGCGCCACGGGACACACCGCGTGGCCATTACACTGGTCTGTCACCGTCTTTTCAGCCCTTGGACCGACCTCTCGTTTCTACGAGCAGGTGTTCCTCTAGAACTGGTCTCCAGGTGCATCGTGGTCACGACAGACGCCTCCAAGACGGGCTGGGGCGCTGTTTGCAACGGGCACGCAGCCACCGGCCTCTGGACGGGTCCGCGGCTGCGTTGGCACATCAACTGCCTCAAGTTACTGGCAATTCTGCTCGCCCTGCGGAGGTTCCGGCCGTTGATCCAGGGCAAGCACGTGCTAGTTCGGACAGACAGCACGGCAGTGGTAGCATATGTCAACCGCCAAGGCGGTCTGCGCTCCCGCTGTATGTCACAACTCGCCCGCCGTCTCCTCCTCCGGAGTCAGCAGCACCTCAAGTCGCTGCGAGCCACTCATATCCCGGGCAACCTCTACGTTACAGCGGACGCGCTGTCACGGCAGGTTCCCCGCAGGGGAGAGTGGAGACTCCACCCCCAGGTGGTCCAGCTGATTTGGAGTCGATTCGGTCGGGCTCAGGTGGACCTGTTCGCCTCCCAAGAATCCTCCCACTGCCCGCTCTGGTACGCCCTCACCGAGGCTCCTCTCGGCATAGACGCATTGGCACACAGCTGGCCCCCTGGCATTCGCAAATACACATTTCCCCCAGTGAGCCTACTTGCACAGACACTGTGCAAGGTCAGGGAGGACGAAGAGCAGGTCATCCTGGTAGCGCCCTACTGGCCCACCCAGACATGGTTCTCGGACCTCACGCTCCTCGCGACAGCTCCCCCCTGGCAAATTCCCCTGAGGAAGGACCTTCTTTCTCAGGGACGGGGCACCCTCTGGCACCCGCGCCCAGACCTCTGGAATCTCCATGTCTGGCCCCTGGACGGGACGTGGAAGACCTGGGTGGCCTACCACCCGCGGTGGTAGACACGATCACTCAGGCTAGGGCCCCCTCTACGAGGCGCCTGTATGCCTTGAAGTGGTCTCTGTTCGCTAAGTGGTGTTCTTCTCGACACGAAGACCCCCAGAGATGCGCAGTCGGATCAGTGCTTTCCTTCCTGCAGGAGAGGTTGGAAGGGAGGCTGTCCCCTTCCACCTTGAAGGTGTACGTTGCTGCCATAGCAGCACACCACGACGCAGTTGAGGGTAAGTCCTTAGGGAAGCACGATCTGATCATCAGGTTCCTAAGAGGCGCTAGGAGGCTGAATCCCTCCAGACCGCTCTTCGTTCCCTCATGGGACCTCTCCGTAGTTCTTCAGGGCCTACAGAGAGCCCCCTTTGAGCCTTTGCAGTCAGTCGAGCTGAAGGCACTCTCCCTGAAGACTGCCCTCCTGACTGCGCTCACTTCCATCAAGAGGGTAGGTGACCTGCAAGCGTTCTCTATCAGCGAAACGTGCCTAGAGTTCGGTCCGGGTTATTCTCACGTGATCCTGAGACCCCGACCGGGCTATGTGCCCAAGGTTCCCACCACTCCTTTTAGGGACCAGGTGGTGAACCTGCAAGCGCTGCCCCAGGAGGAGGCAGACCCAGCCCTGGCGTTGCTGTGTCCGGTGCGTGCTTTGCGCATCTATTTGGATCGCACGCAGAGCTTTAGACTCTCTGAGCAGCTCTTTGTCTGCTTCGGTGCACAGCGGAAAGGAAGCGCTGTCTCCAAGCAGAGGATCGCCCACTGGCTTGTTGATGCCATATCTATGGCATATCTCGCCCAAGACATGCCGCCCCTGGTAGGGCTACGGGCCCATTCTACCAGGGGTGTAGTGGCTTCTTGGGCTCTGGCCAGAGGTGCCTCTCTAACAGACATTTGTAGAGCAGTGGGCTGGGCAACACCCAACACCTTTGCAAGGTTCTACAACCTCCGGGTGGAACCGGTTTCGTCCCAGGTAGTGGCACGCAACACAAGCGGATAAGCCCGGGATAGCCGGCCGGGTGTATCGCTTGCACATAGCGCCTCCCACCTCCTTTTGAGCTGAAGACATGCGCTGTTAATTCCCAGTAGTGTTCACAAAAGTTGTTCCCTGGTTGATTTCCTCCGAGCCCTGTGGCAGTCGAGTCTTCGGAGAGACTCACTGCCGGCCCAGTACACGTGCTATCTAAGAGCCCGGTGCTGGGGTAGGTGCTCCGCATGTGGCGGTTCCCTGTAAGGCTAACCCCATGCGATCTATATCTTCCGCTAGCTCATTTCCCTGCTGGCAAACGGCATCTTCCTTGGGCAGAGCCCCTCTGCCCCAGTCTCCATGTTGTAGTACCTCCTCCCCCATTGGGCAGGATCTACCTTGAAGGCTCTCCACATGGTTGGAAAGACCATGTGATGTATTCTTCCACTTAAATATCCCCCCCTCTTGGGGCGAGGTGTGGTCTCCGCAGTGTCCTCCCCTTGGGAGGGACACCCCCCGACTAGAGGCCACGACTGGGTTAAGCCCGTCTCTATCTTTGGGTAGTCGACTTGTCCCCAAGTAGGGCCGTTCGACACTCATAACTGTGTTGGGGGAGGTTACGTGTCGACCTGGTGCGCTGGCTATGAGGCACACAGCAAGTCTGCCCACCACACACCGCCAGTTCACGTAACACAGTTCAGCCTTGTGGCGTTTTGTATAGGGACCCCTAGTGTCACTACATCGACACCAACGTCGAGTGAGTGACAGATAGGGAACGTCATGGTTACTGGTGTAACCTCCGTTCCCTGATGGAGGGAACGAGACGTTGGTCCCTCCTGCCACAACGCTGAACTACCCGCTGAAATGGCCGGACCTTATATCGGCTCCTCAGCGTAAAACCTGAATGAGTGGTTGCATACCAGCTCCTTTTATACCCGTATGTTCGGGGGAGTGGCATGCAAATACCACTCGCCAATTTTCATTGGCCTTTTATCAAAGACCAGAGGTGTCTCGGGCTCCCAAGAGTGACCCCTAGTGTCACTACATCGACACCAACGTCTCGTTCCCTCCATCAGGGAACGGAGGTTACACCAGTAACCATGACGTTTTGGCAAGTCGTTTAGGACATCTACTTTTTGCATTACACAAGTAATTTTTCCAACAATTGTTTACAGACAGATTGTTTCACTTTTAATTTACTATATCACAATTCCAGTGGTCAGAAGTTTACATTCACTAAGTTAACTGTGCCTTTAAGCGCTTGAAAATTCCAGAAAATTATGTCAAGCCTTTAGGCAATTAGCAAATTAGCTTCTGATAGGCTAATTGGCTAATTGGAGTCAGTTGGAGGTGTATCTGTGGATGTATTTTAAAGCCTACCTTCAAACTCAGTGCCTCTTTGTTTGACATCATGGAAAAATCAAAAGAAATCAGCCAAGACCTCAGAAAAAAATTGTGGACCTTCACAAGTCTGGTTCATCCAAACAATTTGGGAGTGATTTCCAAACGCCTGAAGATACCACATTCATCTGTACAAACAATAGTACATAAGTATAAACACCATGGGAACACGCAGTCATCATACCGCACAGGAAGGAGACGCATTCTGTCTCCTAGAGATGAACGTAGTTTGGTGCAAAAAGTGCAAATCAATCCCAGAACAACAGCAAAGGACCTTGTGAAGATGCTGGAGGAAACAGGTAGACATGTATCTATATCCACAGTAAAACGAGTCCTATATCGACATAACCTGAAAGGCTGCTTTTTGGCCATAATAACCATCATTATGCTTGGAGGAATAAGGGTGAGGCTTGCAAGCCAAAGAACACCATCCCAACTGTGAAGTATGGGGGTGGCAGCATCATGTTGTGGGTGTGCTTTGCTACAGGAGGGACTGATGCACTTCACAAAATAGGTGGCATCATGTGGATATATTGAAGCAACATCTCAGCCATGAAGTTAAAGCTCGGTCACAAATGGATCTTCCAAATGGACAATGACCCCAAGCATACCTCCAAAGTTGTGGCAAAATGGCTTAAGGACAACAAAGTCAAGCTATTAGAGTGGACATCACAAAGCCCTGACCTCAATCTGATAGAAAATTTGTGGGCTGAACTGAAAAAGCATGTGCGAGCAAGGAGGCCTAAAAACCCAGACTCAGTTACACCAGTTCTGTCTGGAGGAATGGGCCAAAATTCCAGCAACTTATTGTGAGAAGCTTGTGGAAGGCTACCCAAAACGTTTGCCCAAGTTAAACAATTTAAAAGCAATGCTACCAAATACTAACATAGTGTATGTAAACTTCTGACCCACTGGGAATGTGATGAAAGAAATAAAAGCTGAAATAAATAATTCTCTCTACTATTATCCTGGCATTTCACATTCTTAAAATAAAGTAGTGATCCTAACTGACCTAAGACAGGCAATGTTTTCTACGATTAAATGTCAGGACTTGTGAAAAACTGAGTTTACATATATTTGGCTAAGGTGTATGTAAACTTATGACTTCAACTGTAATCAATAATATTAAAAGAAAATTAATTTTACACAATATTAAAATCCTCAAAATTAATAATAATGGTAAAATAAAAAAATAAAAAATAAAATCCACATTATCCATTGACTATGCTATTGGTAGATTTTTGATCTGTCATAATGGGGGTTCCAACACATCTGTTAAGCCAAGCTAGCAAATGCAGACAATCTCAAAATATGCAAATATCAGCCAGTTTATTAACATGGACAATATATCCATGTAACACACATTTTTAAATTACCACTTATCATTTAGCATAACATTTTTCTGTTTTATTATTACCTCATTCAAAACTGAAAACAATGGCTGATGTTTATATTAGAAAGGATGAACTACCCTAATCTGGCTGGCTATTCATTTATAACCCCATTAAATTCATTATGCCATAGTTCAACAGACCACATATATAAAATTCATACATCAAGTACAAGGTCCTAATAGTGGTGGTACAACTATTCCTCAATAGCCTCACATAAATGTACCACAAAAATAAATCTGTCCATACATTTTTAAAATGAATGTCAACAACAGCCATCCTCTTTTACAAGTCAGTGATTTGATTAAAGGTCTTCAGGAATATTCAGAGCAATTTAGTGTCCTATAATCCCCCCTGACTGGAAAACTCTGAAACATATGCAGAAATCCAGTAGATGACTCGCTCATCACATGACCCTTTCACTGATACTATAATGGCATTCACTCACATAAAAAATTATGAGACAGTTAAACTGAGCCTAGAAACTATGGGAAAGCATTTTCACGAACACTGACAGCCCATGATTCAGACCAAGGAACCTCTGCTAGTGTGGCATGACATTAATAAACTAGAAAAGAAAAATATCTCCAAATGTTGTTTTCTTATACCTCCATGGTTCTCTCACTCTCCAGTGTTTAAGTCCAGTGTTTAAAATACTGTATCCACCTTATTTTTCAGTGAAACTAGGGCGCCGCCATTATCAACATTGAGTGTGGACCACTTCCGGCCACTGCTTTATATCACAGGCTGGCAATAAATGGTGACATATTATTATCATTAATTACAATTTTCATAAACTCATTGGTTTTGTGTGCATTTAGTTTTACCTTTTATCGCATTTTGTCATAATTTTATCACACACAGTTGCACAGGCAGAATGAATGAAATCAAGCACTGACAGGACAGTCCTCTGCGCTGTCTGACAAGCCTCCACATACTTTACACAACCAGCAGAGAGGAGAAATCTGCCAGGAAAATGCTGCTTCAACTTTCTTTGCACCAAAACTGCATCTTGTTTCATATTGGCAAAATAATAAACGCACAATTGTCAGAGAGCATTCTTACTTTCTTATGGGTGCATAGTAAACAGACATGCAAATCTCACATTTAGAATGGCTTATGAAACAATCGCCTTTGGAAGTAAATAAAGGCATCATCGGAGGTTATGCTCATATGAACGGAGGTTTACAAGCAGACAAGAAAGACTACAACATCACGATCTCTGTAAAGAAAGAAACAGATTTTATTACCATCTCTTCAATACAGCAACACAGCAACAAGTGAATGATTTACTTACTCTTTGACTATAAATGCTGATGTTAGAAAATTATCTGACATTGGCACATAATTCTGCTGTACATCCTGTGGTTGTGTGAAAGTTCATAAACCCATATCACTAAATTCTGGTATTATAACCTTCTAGTTATTTACACAGCGGTCAATTCCAGCTAAACTTGGTCACATTAACTGGAAATGCAGCCGCTGCTTACTTCCAGGTTGCAAAATAAGGTGGATAAACTCTTCAATTCTTGCTTAAATATGGCATGAAGCTCTGACAGGGTTATAATCTGAACCTCTATTAGCCCTTATTTAAATTTGCAAAAAGAGACAAGGTTTAACAAGAACAGAGGATACACAGAGGCCATGGGGATTTGTCAGTGAAGTTTTATATTCAGTGAGTCAGGGGAAAATATCAGTATTGTGGTTTAAATGACTGTGAAAGAAGGCTAATGAGGTTTTGCGGTTTTAGAACTAAGTAAACATATAAGTCAGCATGGAGAGATGGTGCTAATCCACACTGACATGTGGACATATCTTTGATTCGGCTGAAGCACAGAATATTAAAGAGAACCAAACACACACACACACACACATACACACACAATTCCTTTGGAAAGCATTGGCCTCCACCTGCAGAACAGAGGCAGTTCAAAGCACAGTCCCTATTGCTCTAGTCCAGCTCCAATCTGGCAACACTGAGGATCGAAGTGTTTAAGCATGAATATAAAGTATTCTCTCAGACTGTACATTCACACTGGTGTGGTGGCCAGGACAATACTATAGAAAGCTTTTAAAGGGATCAAATCATACCTTTTTTTATATCTTATAATTTTTTTCCTAATGTCCATTTATAATGTTAGTGAGGTTTTTTGTGTGCCAAAAACCCAGCTTGAAAAAAGCTGGCTGCCGTTTCCAATATAATTTTAACTCCTTTCAACAGTCTAAGCAAAGCCTGGATTACATTGCGACAGGTTCACAAAACAATCCATTCTGAAATGTGCCACACACACTGTTCAAAGATCAGACTTAAATAATAATTTGCAAAATTATATAACATAGTTCCGAGGTGAAATGTCCACTGTGTGGTGCTAAAATGAGCAAAATTTTCTCCCAGAGTCAGTTTCTAAGGTTAAACCCAACCGAATGCGTCTGTTGATGTGACGCCATGCAATGCAATGGCTTGAGGTGGTCTACACTGAAACATTGAAGTGAACATTCTAAATGACGTGCAAACAGCATGGAACAATCAGTTGTGACCTCGAGTAATAAAGTGGCTGGAGTAGCTCTGCAGTGCGTCAGCAATAGAATGGGCCATCTGTTTACTGTCGCGGCTATACACCACAACAGTCGCTTCCAGTGTAGACAGAGTCATTGATAAGAATGGGAAAGATAAGCTTTTGACATGTCCGGTGTAGACAGAGTGTATCAGAATCAGAATCAGCTTTATTGCCAAGTATGCTTACACATACAAGGAATTTGTCTTGGTGACAGGAGCTTCCAGTGTACAACAATACAAAAACAATACAAAAACAGCAGCAAGACACAGATAATAACAAAAAATACAAAATAATTATACACATACGTACATACACACACAGACACACACATACATACATACACACACATACGTAGTGCAAATCTAATACAACCTGTTATTTGTTATGTACAGTGCAAATACAGTCTGTTATGTACATTGCAAATGGTTTTTGTTTTGTTTATGTTTGTTTTTTGTTTCTTTTCAGAGGAATGAAATGGCAGAAGAGGTTGGATGTGTTGGATAAATATAAAAAAGACTAAACTGTGTATTGCGTATAGTTAATGCTCAATGGGGCAATTTAACTGATCATGAGATGGACAGCCTGAGGAAAAAACTGTTCCTGTGCCTGACGGTTCTGGTGCTCAGAGCTCTGAAGCGTCGGCCAGAAGGCAACAGTTAAAAAAAAAATTTCCAGCCTTTTTCCTCGCTCTGGAAGTGTATAATTCTTGAAAGGGGGGCAGGGGGTAACCAATAATCCTCTCAGCAATCTGAACTGTCCTTTGTAGTCTTCTGATGTCTGATTTCGTAGCTGAACCAAATCAGACAGTTATTGAAGTGCAGAGGACAGACTCAATGACGGCTGAGTAGAACTGTATCAGCAGCGCCTGTGGCAGGTTGAACTTCCTCAGCTGGCGAAGGAAGTACAACCTCTGCTGGGCCTTTTTCACAATGAAGTCAATGTGTGTCTCCCACTTCAGGTCCTGTGAGATGGTAGTGCCCAGGAACCTGAATGACTCCACTGCTGCCACAGTGCTGTTTAGAATGGTGAGGGGGGTCAGTGTTGGGGTGTTCCTCCTAAAGTCCACAATCATCTCAACCGTTTTGAGCATGTTCAGCTCAAGGTTGTTTTGACTTCACCAGATAGCCAGCTATTCAACCTCCCTTCTGTATGCAGACTCATCGTCATCTCGGATGAGGCCAAGGACAGTGGTGACAGGAGCTTGACAGAGGGGTTCTTGGTGATGCAGTCATTGGTGTAGAGGGAGAAGAAGTGGGGAGAGCACACATCCCTGGGGGGCACCAGTGCTGATTGTACAGGTGCTGGAAGTGTGTTTCCCCTGTCTCACAAGCTGCTGCCTGTCCGTCAGAAAGTGAAGGTCAGAGTGGGTGTGGGGTGTGAGATTGGGCCTTTCAAATCTGCAGTAGAACACATTCAGGTCATCAGCCAGTTGTTGGTCCACCACAGGGTTTGGGGTAGGAGTCCTGTAATTTGTGAGTTGTTTCATGCCACTCCAGACTGATGCAGGGTCATCAGAGTATCTTCTTTTAACCACTCTGATTTCCTTGTTCAGTGTGTTCCTGGCCTGATTGTACAAGACTTTATCCCCACCCCTGTAAGCACCCTCTTTGGCCTGACGAAGCTGCCTGAGCTCTGCTGTAAACCACGGTTTGTTGTTGTTGAACTTTAAATAAGTCCAAGTAGGAATGCACATATCCTCACAGAAACTGATATATGATGTAACAGTATCTGTGAGCTCGTCCAGATTGGTGTCTGCAGCCTCAAAAACACTCCAATCCCTGCAATCGAAGCAGGATTGTAGTTCCTGCTCTGCTTCATTGGTCCATCTCTTTACAGTCCTTACTACTGGCTTGGTTGATTTTAATTTTTGCCTGTAGGTTGGAAGAAGATGAACCAGACAGTGATCAGAGAGTCCCAAAGCTGCTCTAGGGACAGAGCGATATGCATTCTTTATCGTTGTGTAGCAATGATCCAGTATGTTCCTGTCTCTGGTGGGGCATGTAATGTGCTGTTTGTATTTGGGCTGTTCACGTGTGAGATTTGCTTTGTTAAAATCCCCAAGAATAATAATAACTGAGTCCAGGTATTGTTGTTCTGTGTCTGTGATTTGATCAGTCAGCTGTTGCAGCCCTGTGTTCACACACGTGTTTGGCGCGATATACACACTCACCAGAATAAGCGAGGAAAACTCCCGCGGCGAGTAGAACAGCTTACAGTTAATAAAGAGCGCTTCCAAATTAGGACAGCACATCCTCTTTAACGTTGTTACATCTGTACACCAACTTTCACTGATGTAAAAGCATGTTCCACCGCCTCTTGTTTTCCCCGTTAAATCCACGATGCAATCCTCTCTGAACAGCTGAAAGCCCGGCAGATGTAATACCATGTCCTGATACAATAGCTCATGTTTTTGCACATCATGGTTATCTATCAGTAGCTCTGGCAACGTCAATAAACCTTTATGGGTGACAATTGTATCTCATGTTACACTCAATCCTCTGTGACTTCTATTGTTGTCTGATGGACATCTCTAATCTGCCATCAAGGTTGTGTGTTATGTAGCCACAGAAACCCTCTAGTCCCAAACGAATGTGGTAGATAGTACCTCACACACTTGAATAAGTTAGCGCATCAATAGCCTCGCTCTTCAGACCAGCTGTTCCTCAAGCCTGACATACACTACAAGGGTCATAAAGCAACAGCCAGTGCCCCATTCTCCTCTCTAGACTGTCATAACTGTTTTCTGATTAGTACTGTGGCACCACCCCCAAAAGGAGATATGGCAAGCTGAGTCTATATTTAGACAAGAGGGACAGGAAAGCCAAATATAGTACTTTTTCTCATTTCTTGTTCTTAATTGGCTTTACATTTATATATATATATCATGTATTTTCTTTATCATTTTTAAGTGAAGCACTTTGAATTGCCATTGTGTATGAAATGTGCTATACTGTATAAATAAACTTGCCTAAATAAACAATAGCTGAATACTAACAATGAATAATACTTTACAGCTTTTATTAAACTTGGATAATGTTAATTTATAAATATACTAATGTACTGTATTTTACCATTAAAAGTTGTATACGTAATTATAGTGAAAGCTTACTAAAAACTTTACAGTGACTGGTGATGCATTGGTAACACATGTAGGCCAGTGACTGCTTAAAATTGAAGCAAACAAACTGAACTTGGGTTACAAGTGAAGATACAACGGTATTCCCCTGTATGTCTTCATATTACTAAAGCAACCACAGGGCATTCAAAAATGAATGTGGTTTTCAATGCATGGAGCAATGGTTGCTTGTTATTTCATGGAACAGTGTTGGAATATATCGGTGTAAATGACAACTTTAAATTCAATGATCTCCCACTCTCATGTCGACAAAATTAAAGATGGAGTTTATGGGTAAAATCAGTTACCCAGAGGCTTGTTTTTTTTTTTTTTTTTTTTTTTTTGCATGGGATTGTTTCTACACATCCATTGAGATTCAGTGTTGAATCTGCGCTGTAATTTGAACCATTCTCACTGCCTAAGGGTATCATCAACTCTTTCAGAATTCAGCACTTTTTTTTTTTCATTCTCAAGTTGCTTTGTCCTTTGGGGCTTTAACGACCGCGCTGTTGCAGAGGAATGAACTCGGAGGACTTGCACTGCTATGATCTAAAAGTAATTTAACCATCTGGACCAGGGTCACATATTTTTCAGAAGCCTGCTGGTTATATGTTATACACGTGCACTATATACACAGCTTAGTCTTAAAAAAGCATTCTCTGCTAGATGTGCAAATACCTTTAAGCAACTAAAGAAAGAAAATCTATGATTCCCTCTGACTGAAAGGAACTTGGAAAACTTCCAGTACCTGAATGTCATAATACTCTATATTCAGTTGAACATTGTGTTTTTTATGCATGGATAAAATGCCTAATGTTACCGTCTGGAGTGATCTGTATGAACCCCTTCCGAAATACACAGCTCTACAGGTGAGCTATTGTTTTCAGGAATGCCAAAAGTGTTCAGAGTCATTAAGCAAATGCATTTGCTGTCCAAACTACTTTAAATGGTCATTTCCTTTTTCTGATAAATTTCCCCTCTGTTACATACAGCAAATGACTAAAATATATCATATTTTACAATTGTTGCATGCGTTTCAGTGAATATTTGAATGAATGTCCAGGGTTGATGCTATTATACCTAATGATCTGACACATTCTTTTGCATTAAATGAGATATTGGATATGTTTGATGATATCAGCAGTGTGGTAACAAAGTTTGGACAAATTGCAAAGGTCACAATGCTGGAAAATCAAATGTAAAAAAAAGTTTATATTGTACAGGGTCATTGGTAAAATTAATGAACTTGATCTGTGGTCTATAGTTCATGGTGGCTATTTAAATAATAATAACAAAACATATATATTTCAATGCACCGTTTCAACAAATAATGGAATACGTTTCAACTGCATTCATATAGCAAATTAATAAAAATAAGGGCTGAAAAAAAAAAAAAGGCCCTATAATTTCTCTTGAGGAGGTTAGTTTTTAAACCCGCATCAAAATAAAATGTATACTCTTAAGCATATCAAATGCAACATTTACTGATACTGAAGAAAGACATGAAACTGTTTTAGTGTGCTGTCAAATGTCAGTGACAGACTGTAAATGCACTCTGATGCAGCACCACCATGCGGTAAACAGGCTTTCATTATCATTATTAAAAGTTCCGCAAAACAGACGTAAAAATCAGATGTCAAAAATAAAATTGATTTCGACTTATGAAGGAAAAACTAAATACATACTTAAACAGAGTTGGGGTATTTAAATGCCTTTGCTGAGCAGAAATTATGCTTGAAAATTCAACGTGGGCAAATAGTCTATATATTTGTTCTTGCAAATGTATACATTAACAAAGAATATAAATACACATATTACAAATAAAATTAAATATAATTTATTGTCGGTTATTTCTAGCTACAGTGCATCACGTAACAAGCAAAAGATTTTTTTTTATTATTATTATTGGAAAATAATTTTCTTCCTTGCTTATTTGAACATTTTCTCGTGTTTACATTGCCAAGTGTCGCGTAAACGAGAAAAGCATATAAAAGGGGTAACTTACCAAAAGAAGTCCCACAGTATTCCTGTTCATCTAGATAAGATCCGAAGAGTCAGTCAATGAGCTGTATGAAATATGTAACAGGAATGGTACGCGTGTAGTAATCCCAATCTCTCGACAGTCCGCAACGGCAGTGGAATTAGTCCGGATGAGCGCAGGTTTCTGTATGAAATCAACGTCCCTCTGGAGTCTGCTGGACCCGCACTGGGAGAGACTATTGAAACAGCGACCCACTCTTAACAATGACTTCCACTACTTTCCCAGTGACGCAGACAAGACCCGCGAAGACCAACTCACTGGGCAGGAAAAGACTCGGGCAGTTTGTGTGAAGCTCTCCGGTCAGAGATTGACTGAATGTGAAAGGCGCTGCCAGCGCCCCCGTGTCTACGCTGCTAGCGACGCGACGCTACAAGACTGGAGCGCTCCAGTTGTAATCAATGAAGCTGTCCGCAACACAAGCAAGCGTGTGGACTGCTTTGTTGATTATAATGAGGGCGCTCTAATTTGTCCCGTCGCTATCTTACACGAGCATAGTTTTAATTAAATGGGTATGAATGAAAAGGATGCGTTTAATATTTTTGTTTTTAACCCGGAAAGTTTGCCACACATGTAAGGGGCCGTTCACACCGAACGCGTTTGGCGTTCCTCTGCGCTGTTTTTCAGTTGTTGTCCTATGCAAAAATGCCCTAAACGGACGTCTTTGACCGTTGCGCTGCGTCTCGCGCAGAAGCGCCGTGTTTTTAGACGCCGTGTCAGGTTAAAAAGAACGTAAACTTTTGAAAACGCGTCTATAGACACATAGTCCTGTTCTATTCGTTGCGCTGCGTCTACCTTTTTAGCGCGAGATCACTTTCGGTGTGAATGCCCATAGACTCGTTGGTGAAATTCTCATTGACTCAAGATACCATGTGGCTATATTTAAATAACAGTGCCCATATTACATTATTATTACATATGGTATTACTGAGTAATACAACAAAAATATGTGTTGTGTTATATTATCGCAAGTAATTTGTATAGCTCATACAATTTAATGTTAAGTGTCATCTTATCTGTATTTAGCATCAGTAATAATTTTACATACAATTCATCTGTGGCAAAAAAAAAAAAAGAAAAAAAAACTTAGAGGATGAATAAAACAGTTAAAGCAAGTTTAATATAATGTAGGTTATTGCTTGAATTAGTTAACAGGAGAAATAAAAAGTATTTTGAATAGTTGATAAAAAACTATGGTGATAAAAAAGAATACCATATTAGATCTTTATTTTACTACCCTAAATGCATCTTTTTCTCTGAAGGATCTTTTTAATTTGTGTTGTAACTTTGGCATAAAAAACTGGTGATTAAGTGGAACCTATCAATGCCTCACACATACAGGTAATAAGTGGGTAATCCTCTTGTGTTAGTCTACATTGTACATTATATAAATATACCACATCAACATAAGTATTCTAATAAATTTCCACCCTGAAAAGCGATCTTTACATTTGAAATGTAAATCCAGATATTAACATTTCAAAAGACTTTTCTTCATCAGTTTTATTATTTACTATAAAGAGTAATAGATCTTATTTTAATCACTGTAATGCAATTGCTTTGGTTTTTCAATACCAGAAAATACTTGTGTATAATATAAAGCCTTACTTGTAATAGAAATTTGCAGCCGAGGAAAGAGTTAAAAAAGAATGGCTGTTCCAAAATTATGTGCAACTGCCTACATGAAAGTAGAGTATTAAATTACATGAATGCCATATTGTGACAACTCAAAAACCAGAGTTCAAATGAGTGTCAATAAAATCTTTACATTTATTGCAGTGATCTTGGAACACAAGGAGAATAAAGTTGTTATCAGATTCAAATGTGGATTAAAACTTTAATCCTGCGACAATCTTACTTGCTGACTTCATAAGCCAGAAGCATAGGGTAATAAAATCTTTGTCAGACAGAAGGCTATGTGTGATGATCTGCTTTTATTGCACCCATAAAAAGGATATAGAGGGTTTTGAGAACTCAAAAATCAAAGAGAATCCTGTATTCCTAAACAACTGTGTTTAACAATACATAATTTCATACTCCTGTTAAAAGCTTTGAAGACAGTCGAATGACTAAGTTGCCAGGCAACTGTCTGCCAAAGTTAAGACCCCTTCACCTGGTCCTTTTTTTTTTTTTTAATTTATGCTGTGAACATGTATTGAGAAGAGTTATAAACTATTCTTATGGACGTGGAGCATAAAATGTCAGCCACCTTGCCCTAGCTGGTACACACTTTTTTAACAGGACTATTTCTACTAGCTTTGTGCTACCAAACCCTCCATCCATCTCCAAAGAACCGTTTGCAAAGTATGTCCTTCAATGGGAGCATTAAAACAAAAAGGAAGCATACAGCTAAACAACTACATCAGCAGTGAGTCCATCATAACTGACAGGGGTCCCTGGGGCCACGCAGGGTACCATGAAGGAGGATGTCAGGCAGCCCAACTATGAAGTCCATCAGACATCATTCACCTCTTTCCACCTGAACGTGGCTCACTGGGGCGTAGTGAATGGTCCCTCAGCTAGGTGATTTTCCAGGCTTTTCTCTTGCACGCAGGTTGGAAGTGAGCTGGCTGTATTAGAACCATTGACCCCTGTATGAGGAGAGAGTTCTTGATAGAGTGGGTTTCAAGCTCAAAGGACAAAATGGATGAAGAGATATAATGAAATGTACTTGGGGATCTGTTTCTCTCTTTTTCTCTTCCTCTCTGTCTTTTCTATCTATAGCACCCTACTCTCCTCTTTGTTTTTCGTTTTGGCAAGTATGGAGACTGAATTTGTCATTGTCCAACCAGTTTCAAACATGATGGATAGGATAAGAACCATTTCTTATTTTAAGAGTATGACTGGGAAGTTATGTCCCAGAGATGTAATTTGAGAAACACCGAGTCAAGTTCACCTTCAGCTTTAAAATGAGTTTAGGTACATGGAATGAATATCATCTATTTAAAGCGATAGTTCAGCCAAAATTGAAAATAATCTCATCATTTACTCACCCTCATGCCATACCAGATGTGTATGACTTTCTTTCTTCTGCTGAACACAAAGATTTTTAGATGAATATTTCTGTAGGTCCTCACAATGTAAGTCAATGGGAACCAACATTTTGAAGCTCCAAAATGCACCTAAACGCAGCATAAAGTAATCAATAAGACTCCAGTGGTGAAATCAATGTCTACAGAAGGGATATGATAGGTGTGGGTAGAGAAACAGATCAATAGTTAAGTCAGTTTTACCACAAAATCTCCTCCCTGCCCAGTAGGTGGCGATATGCATGAAGAATACGAATCGCCAAAAACAAAAGAAGAAAAAATTTGAAAGTGAAAGTGGAGATTGATAGTAAAAAAAAAAAAAAAAAAAAAAAAGGATTTAAATATTGATCTGTTTCTTACACCAAAAAATAATTTTTATGGAGTAAAACTTTTTAATGAGAAAAAAAAAAAAATGCACCTTTAAAAATCTGTTTTTGAATGTATGGATATTGCACACAGAAATAAACTGGAGACTCATATTTCTGAGGATATTAACAATGATTAAATTATGTTTACCTCACTGTGGGCCATAAAACAAATGATCAATAGGTTACATAGAGGAACACTGCAGGCAGAAGAGGCAATATAATAGATTAACTGAATTTCTGTTTCAATAAGTTGCTATTTTTCCCCCATGTAGAGGCTGGGAGATGTGGAGATCTCATGTTTCAGGGGAACTTCCATGCTGCTCCATGGCACACTGAGGCCTTTCAGTAAATGTTATAATATCACAGTCCACAGTCACAACCTTCTCACCTCAAACCCAGACTGACTAAAGCTTGCCATTATGGGAATTATAGGTCACTCACTTGTGCACTATGCACTTTAAGATAATGACAACTTAGGAAGTCAGAGTTATGTGTACAAAACTGCTTTCTGCATTCTATATTTGGCATATTAAACAATTATGGGTTAAACAAACTAATTAAATAAAGGCAAACTAACATATTTTAGAGAAGACATGGTGTTTCTTTAACTATGTAGCTATTAAATTAGCCAAAGCAAGATAAAATAGTCTGCCATTTTATTCCAACAGTGGTTCCGTTAACCTCTGGTGGGTCTCTACAGACCCACCTGAGTGCTTAAATTAACTACATGATTAAATGGTAATTTATTATATAATCTTTAAGACCAACACATCGTTTGAAAGCTCTAAATCTCATGCTTTGATGACCGAAAGCTGTGTCATGATCAATATGTTATAACAAACATAATTACATAATTTATGTAAAGAGTAAACATCAAAACATTTGTATCATACATCCCATATAATGAAATAATTCTTAAAAAAAATAAATAAATAAATAATACAATTATGTAAGGTCCAGTATACTTGTCATTTGATGGCTTCACTAAACAAACTCCAGTAGATCCTTTAGTCCAAAAGTGTGCAAAACTGTAGAAATCATGATGGAAGTTTACTTCATTTTTCTTTTGACAGAAACGTAATTCATGTCAATTTTCTAACAATTTATGCAATCTGAAGCACTACAGCACTCTAATCTTCTCAAATAGTGTGTTTTCTATTAAATCAGGAAGACAGAGGTCACTATCCACCTTGTTTTTCAGTGAAACACGGGCGCTGCCATTATCAACCTTGAATGTGGAACACTTCCGGTATAAGCCACTTCCAGCTATTTTAGCTATACAAATATACTACATTATGCTGCTTTATATTACAGGCTGGCAATACATGTTGACATATTATTATCATTAATTATGATTTTCATAAACTCGTTGATTTTATGCGCATATAGTTTTACCATTTATCGCATTTTGCCATCATTTTATCACACGCAGTTGCACAGGCAGGATGAATGAAATCAAGCACTGACAGGACAGTCCTCTGCGCTGTCTGACAAGCCTCCATAAACTTTGCACAACCAGCAGAGAGGAGAAATCTGCCAGGAAAATGCTGCTTCAACTTTCTTTGCACCAAAACTGCATCTTGTTTCATCTTGACAAAATAATAAATGCATTATTCTCTTCGTTCTTGTCAGAAAGCATTCTCTTAGCGGTGCATAGTAAACAGACACGCAGATCTCACATTCAGAATGGCTTATGAAACATCGCCTTTGGAAATAAATAAAGGCATCATCGGAGGTTATGCACATATGAACGGAGGTTTACATGGAGACAAGAAAGACTGCATCATTATGATCTCGGTAATGAAATAAGCAGATTTTATTACCATCTCTTCAACACAACAACACAGCAACAAGTGAATGATTTACTAACTCTTTTACTATAAATGCTGATGTTAGAAAATTATCTGACATTGGCACATAATTCTGCTGTACATCCTGTGGTTGTGTGATAGTTTATAAGCCCATATCACTAGATTCTGGTATTATAACCTTCTAGTTATTTACACTACGGTCAATGCCAGCGGAACTTTGCCACATTCGCCAGAAATGCAGCTGCTGCTTATTTCCGTGTTGCAAAATAAGGTGGAAAGCTCCAGATATGATCCATATATGGACTGTAGAAGAAGAGGTTATCACATCAGAGATCACATGACAGGTGTCCTCATCCCTTACCATAGTAGGAAAAACTCTGTGTAAATCGTAATAATAACATTTAGACAGATGAAATGTGTCGTGAATAAATAGACGATTATGAAAATATATGGTTTGGCTATATTTTTCAAGCAATCACTGGCATTTTTGTTGGTTTGATGTCTTTGTACTTGAAGAATTCTGCATCTGTCAATGAGCGTGTTATTTGCTATTGGCTGCACATTCTATAAATATTATGCTTTCTGCATTATTGTATGAATGGGATCCACATGAGATCAGTAAAAGAAGCTGTTATAACCACTCAATGATAATTGAAAGCAAGACAAATGCAGTATGTTATGTTTAATTTGTACTGTTTACACTCTACTGACATGGAGCTAAGCTAATGCTAGCATGCTGTCCTTTGCCATTGTATGTACCTGTTACTGTCACATCCTCCTGATCTGTTCACACAATATCTCCTTCCCCTGAGTATTAACCCATAACTGGACTACATTTCCCAGAATCCCCTTCTTCCCGCCATTGACTCTCACACCTGATTACCATTCATTCATCAACTCCCTGTGTATATAATCCCCGCTCAAAATTCACTTCACTGTGAAGTCTTGCCAATTCACCTGTTGACTTGCATTTCTGAGCGTTATCTTTATCTACTGCCTACCTGTGTTGATTATTGCCAGTCCCTTGGATTACCCCTTTGTTTACCATCTTTGATTTGTTTACTTTGTTTGGACTGCTTACCTGGTTTTGACCTCTGCCTGTTTAACTACTATTGCTATTAAACTCTGCACATGGATCTTCACTCTGTGTCTGCCTCTGACTCGTCACGGTTACCCTTTCTTACTGTATTTTATGATGGAAACTGTTAAAAGAATCCATGTAAGATCACCAAATATACTTGTTTCTAAGAAAGGCATTTGTTGCAACAACAAAGGTGAGTGTTGGAATGCTGTCAATCAGAGGCGCGGGGGCCCCCCACTTTTTGCCTACACCTCAAAGGAATTTCAGCTGACATATGCGTACTTCTGGCGCAGGCATTAATAGTAGTATAGCACTGGAATTGACTGAAAAGAAGTGATTACTAGGTGCTTTCCCATTCTTGATAGAAAATAATGATCAAACTGATGTCTCGATCAAGCAATCAAAAGGTCAGGCTTCAGCAAACTTGTGTGATGGCAGTCAGGAAACACTTCATAAAGCTCTAAAACTTTTATTAGCAATCTGTTTCAACCCACTGCTTCTAAGCGTACATCAGTGGCGTATCCAGGACATTTTTACTGGGGTGGCCAAGATGGGGCACAGACCTAGTGTGGGGTGGCAATACCGGGAGAAACTTTATGAATGGCACATGATCAAAATGTGTAAATATCGCATTGCTTTGCTTCAACATCTACACATGTAGAATAAATGTATTCTTGAACTCATGTTAGCATTCACTGAATTGTTTGTATTCAATATCAGACTGTTGTTTTGACATTTGACAGTTTTCTATTCCTGTTCTATTTCAACCTATTACAGTTTCTGGGAATCTCTGGTTATTTTAACATAACATCCATTTTTAAATCAGTAATTGTTTAGGAAAAGTCAGTTCCACAATTTTAAGAGCTATTCTCATTGTAGAGAATTAATCTGCGTATAACATCAGATATAATGTATAATCATAAAAAGATACAAGTACAGGTGATAACTGATTGAGGCGCAATTCAGTCAATCATTCAATCAATTATGCATTCGTTTATTAGCTATAACTGCACTGTCCAGCAGAAATATTGTTAAATTGGGTACAAATCAGTGTGTGAAATTGGCTATGAGGGCTTATAGGTGTCTGTCTGGAAACCCCAAAACTGCAGATTGAGCTCTGAATACAGTAAAAAGCAAAACTCTATTTACAGTGTCTACTCAGGTTTATTTTCCACATGTTCTGATAGCTTCAATTACTTTGAATATTACCAAATAAAATAGTTAGTCAAATCCTTTGCGGCATTTAAGTGCAATTTGCCCTGCTTCTGCATATTTAAAATGTCAAATAAGGTATAAAAACTTTGAAGATTTTATTGGTCTGACTGACCAATAATACACATAAAGAGCTCATAAATAACTCATGTAAAGATTTAAAGTACAGTCACAGCACAAACCCTTCCATTTCACACACAGGTTAGCCATATATGTAACTTTAGCTATTGAACATATACATCTGTAAAACGCTTTACACACCTCCGTCATTAAATCAGAAAACATGGCATTTCATATTTTATGTCAATATAAAGATAAAATGCTGAATGTGGTGTAGGGTCTAGCTTACTCTTTAACCTAGCTACTGTAACAATGAAAAAATGTTTTCACATGGAAATTCGGGATAAATTAAATGTTAGATTAGATGAACATACCTCTCAAATAACAGCTTTCTTTTTTACCACAAATCGACGTCGTCAACTCATTGGAAGTTGGAGGTAGACGCTAGCTCGTATCAGCTTCGTGCTTCTGAATGACCATTATACTCCAGACCTGGCGCCCGCTGCGCCCGCGGCCTGCCCCTCGCCCCACTGATCAAAGATCAGCTCACACAGCTTCAGTCCCACCACTACTATAATGGTCAGAAATATAAAACTGACCCTGGGTCAGTGTGGCTCTAAATCAACAAATGACCTGAGATGTCATCTTTGATTGACAAGTGTTTCTATTGGTTCTTCGTTCTTGTGTTGATGAACATGATGAACTACCAATCAGTTCTGGGGTGGCCACAGGGTGGCCAATGAGATTTCAGGGGTGGCCCCTAATATCGCCACTGGCGTACATCACACTGGTCAAGTCATGATATTACCAGCAGCAGGTATCGCCAGTGTGTTGCAGTAGGAGCACTTCTTTGATACATATTTATTGAATCAACTGATTTAGAAGTCCTAAAAGTATTGTATAATACGTTAATTCATCAAACAGCATCACATCTAACTCAATGAAACACTAATCTCACCCATGGTAAAAAAGTCATAGCATAAAACGAAAAAATTAACATTAAATTAAATTTAAAACATAACTATACACCCCAATAACAGTCCCCAAAACCTGCACATATGTACCTCATTAATTATTAAATGACAACAGCCAATAGCAAGTCCTCAAGCATAAACAACAACAGACGTTAAAGTATATTCCTGGTAAGGACTATAATTCTATGTAGTTTTAGCATCTGATATTCGTTTAAATAGGTAAACATGCCATTTTGCCCTTTGCACCAAGAAAAGTGAAAAAATGCAGACATCTGATCAATCCATCTAACCACTGATCTACAAAATCCCTGGAACCTGAATAAAACAAGAAAGAAATTAATGAAAGTGGATGAGGGCACGCTGGTTGTCACTGCCCTTCTATGTTGTTTGTAGACGTGTGTTGAACCATAAGGAGATGTTCCGTTATACACAAGTCCAGATGTTTAGGTAAGTAGTTATAACTTGCATTATATGACTTATATGATAGTCATAGAATGACCATACACTGTTTGCACAGTGTTATCAAGCTTATCAAGTAAAATAACGGTGTTTTAAAACCTATGTGGGTTTCGTGTTATTCTTCTTTCAAGAGGGAAATTTGACTTAATTCACAGTAAGACAAGATTGATATTGAGGATCAGTCATAAAGTCAGCAGAATTAGACAAAGTAGGATAATAAACAAATATTGCTCTGTATCCTGTTATTGGGGATGAGGAAATAACTTTAACCCTTACCTCAAGTCACACAATGTCGAATGTAATATGCTGCTTTATAAACGGTATAAAACACAGGGCATAATGTTCTTGTGTAACATTGTTAAATGCAGCACAAACAATAAAATGACTGTCAAACAATTTAATAGACACATACAAAAGAGGGACCGATACACATGAACACGCAGTTGAACCAACAGTGAAGTATCCGAAACTGAAGAAAGCTGCCTCGTCAAAGATATGTGTGAACTGTGAATATAATAACAAGCGTATAACCAGTCTCTCTCTGTTTCAGCGTGGAAGCAGATTTGAATCTCTTTAGTTAGACTACTTACTAATATATATATATATATATATATATATATAAATTGGCCATATTGACTGCAGAATGTTGTTGTGATGGGGGCAGTGGGAACAGGTTAAAATGTAATTCCCGTCACTATCATTTCAACCACAGAACACTATCAAACATAATACACTGACGGCCAGAAGTTTGGAATAATGTACAGATTTAGCTGTTTCGGAAGGAAATTGGTACTTTAATTCACCAAAGTAGCATTCAACTGATCACAAAGTATAGTCAGGACATTACTGATGTAATAACAGCACCATCACTATTTGAAAAAAGTCAATTTTTTATCAAATCAAGACAGGCCCCATTTCCAGCAGCCATCACTCCAACACCTTATCCTTGAGTAATCATGCTAAATTGCTAATCTGGTACTAGAAAATCACTTGCCATTATATCAAACACAGCTGAAAGCTATTTGGTTCGTTAAATGAAGCTTAACATTGTCTTTGTGTTTGTTTTTGAGTTGCCACAGTATGCAATAGACTGGCATGTCTTAAGGTCAATATTAGGTCAAAAATGGCAAAAAAGAAACAGATTTCTCTAGAAACCTGTCAGTCAATCATTGTTTTGAGGGATGAAGGCCAAAAAAAATAAAATAAATAAAAATAAAAAATGATTTAATACAAAGGTGTACACTACAGTCTTCAAAGACAAAGGACAACTGGCTCTAACAAGGACAGAAAGAGATGTGGAAGGCCAGATGTACAACTAAACAAGAGGATAAGTACATCAGAATCTCTAGTTTGAGAAATAGACACCTCACATGACCTCAGCTGACAGCTTCATTGAATTCTACCCGCTCAACACCAGTTTCATGTACACCAGTAAAGAGAAGGCTCAGGGGTGCAGGCCTTATGGGAAGAATTGCAAAGAAAAAGCCACTTTTGAAACAGAAAAACAAAAACACACAGTTAGAGTGGGCAAAGAAACAGACATTGGACAACAGATAATTGGAAAAGAGCGTTATGGATCTTAACCCCATTGAGCTTTTGTGGGATCAGCTAGACTGTAAGGTGTGTGAGAAGTGCCCGACAAGACAGCCACATCTATGGCAAGTGCTACAGGAAGTGTGGGGTGAAATGTCATCTGAGTATCTGGACAAACTGATCGCTAGAATGCCAAGCATCTGCAAAGCTGTCATTGCTGCACGTGGAGGATTTTTTGATGAGAACTCTTTGAAGTAGTTTAAGTAAAAAATTTTTTTTTCAAATTGTAATAGTAATTTTTCATATTATTAATTAGTGACTATACAGATCAGCTGAATGACACTTTGGTGAATAAAAGTACCAATTTCTGTCCATAAGAGCAAAATCTGTACATTATTCCAAATTTTTGGCCACCAGTGTGCATAATTTGAGATGTGGTGGAAATTACACTGTGGTGATGTTTATGCCATTTCAGAAAAATGACAAAAATTATGGTAATACTTTACAATAAAGTTGTATATGTTTTTTGTTGTTGTTGTTGTTGTTGTTGTTGTTGTTTTTTACACAATAGACCAATACTTTAAAGAAAAATACTTTTACAGCATTTATTGATCTTGGTTAATATACTGTATACTCATTTATAAAACAGGTAGTTCTGGTCCTCAATGTTGACTGGTCAACAGCTGTGCTTTATTCATAAAAAAACACAGCTTTGACCTCTTCACAGAACGTTCTGTTTACTCTTTACTGTCAGGGACTATTTCTTCTAGCGGAAGGATGGTATTTAATGATTTAAATAAAAAACAATATGTTTTAATGAACATTTGTGTCCTTAATATTTTATTATGTGGTAACCGTTTTATAAAGGCAACAAGGCACTCAAGGCACTTTGAATATAGTCACGGCTGAAGGGGTTGCATGCACTTCACTTTGTGTAGTGCATTACAGTGCTTTTCAGCTGTATTCCAATAGCCAATATTCACAATAGCATGGCCTCTCGTACCATATTGCTTAAATATTTTTAACATTAAAAGATGTACAAGTTAACATTAGTCAGTGTATTATGCACTAACACTAAAAAGGAGCAATAGTAAAATTATAAATTAACATTAACCAAGAAATTAAATAATTATTGCACATTGTTAGTTCATGTTACCTAAAGCATTTACCAGTGTTAATGGATAGCTTATTGTAAAGTGTTACCAAAATTCTCTTGTGATGCATGTTGGATGTTGTTAGTGGACAAATTGACTAAACTTGTTTAAAAGTGTGATTTAAGAAAGTTTGTGCATAGTTGAAGAAACTTCAATATTTTTTTGTTCAACAGCATGTAAATTGTTATATTCAGTGAAGACTTTTTCTTTAACTTACCTTACAATTAATTTCCAGATACCCTCAGTGACTCCTTCCTAAACCAACACATTCATAATGATCATTTCAGTGTCTTTGATCATACTGTTGCAGTCTTCGCTAACCGAAATGTTACAATTAATTTGAACTTCAAATTGAGACTCGCCCACCATCAGCACAGGTAAACATCCATCATCTCTCACTCCCCAGCAGAGGCCACTGCATCTTAACAAGCTGTCCAAAAACCTGCACATGAAAACACTTTGTTGACAAGCAAGTTTACACTGGGGTAATTGGTTTTAGCACACCAGACAAGTTAATTAATTTTAATTATTTACTGTGAATGGCAGAGGTCAGGCAACAGGAGCAGACTTGGGGTGGTTAAAAGTTTAGTTTGTCATGAGTTGCTCTCTGAGAAGAAAAGGCAAACTTTGCTGAGACAAGAGGGCAGATTGTTGCCACTACTAATCTGTCAGTGTCTGCATCACAATTAACATTCGCTTGTTGGAGCTTGTCATAATATTGACTGAGTGTGTTCTGATTTGTCTCTAATTTGAGTACACTGAAATACCAACAACATAAAATCATAAGGCTTCTAGCGTCCTAAGACCATAGCAGAAAAGCAAATTGGAATAATTGTTCTTTAAATACAAGAAACAGAGGAGAATCCAACACTATGTAAAAATTAATGATATACAACCCTTTGTTAGGCCAGAGAGATCATTATAATTGCTTATATGGTCTACTTACTTTCTGGAAATTGGATTGCTCACAAGATATGGCGAGTCAGTCTCAGCATTGAGCGTAATTTTGTGTGGTGCAGTGAAATAGCAAAAGAGGAGTGATAGAATATACAGACAAGGGTTTCTGACATTTCAGTAAAATCTGAGCCTCAGACAGACAAACCGAAAGGACACCTTTACATTAGGATGAACAATAATGGCAGGTATATTGAAGTCAAACAATGCTTTTCACTTTCATAATCTGACATATTCCAGACACAAGCATCACTGCCATGCAAACCACTGTGAACACACAGTGAATGCAGCGACAATAGGTTAAAAGTTCTTCAGCTGAAATCAGTCTGTGCTTACTGAAATTCAAACCACTGCCCCCAGTGGCTGAAGATGGAAGTGTTGTTGAACATATGTGCAAATGTAAGCTCCAGTTTCCGGATGAAATGATGACAGAGTGGCATCAAAAGTGAGTTGTTTTTAGTTGTAAATGATGTAATACAGTCAATAGGAATACATATTTTATTAACCATGTGCCCTAAGCCAAACCCCAACCCGAAACCTAACCATCCCCTGCTGAAAAGACCAGTATTGCTAGTCACCAGCTTATGCTGTATTTTGGGTTCTGGTCCCCCAGCATGGGATGTTGGTGTGCTGGTGTCCCCACCAGGATTTTAGACTAGCTTAATCAGCTTCATCAGAAAGACCATGCTGATCAACAAGCTTCAACAGCAAGGTTTAGCTGGTGAAAAGCATGGCTATGCTGTACAACCAACTAAACCAGCACCAAACCAGCATATACCAGCCTAGACCAGCATGGGAATTGCATGCTGGTTAAGATGGTCTTTTCAGCATGGTCAATGGAGTAAAAATGTAGTTAAGTCTTAGAAGGAAAATACAACCTCTGAATCATGCTTAGCATTGATTAGGTGAACGTGATTACTTCCTGGTTTCCATGGGACAAAAAACCCATGTCTCTGAGGCTGCTTGACGCAACACACTATCAGTAGCACCACAGAAAAAGGTAAACACATTTTGAATTGATGCCAAAATGTCTAACGGGACATGTCACTTGTTAGTAACTTGGCAGAATGAGATCAATGTCAGGATACCAGAACATTTGGTAAACCTTGGTAGCCTCTACGAGTCTCATTTACTTCATTTACGTCAAGAACTTCACTAAAAAAATGACAAACTTATTTGGTTATTTTTAAACAAAACCTACCGTATTTCTTCAAAAGACTTGGAATATGACGTACAAGTTTCATGCACTATTTTTATGATACTTTTGGGTCCATTTTAAGCTTTAAAGTCACTATCAACTGCCATTGTATTGAAAAGACCGACAGAGATATTCACTTAAAAATACCTCTTTTTGTGTTCTACATAAGAAACATGATCATTTGGCTCTGGAACAATATGACGGTAAGTAAATTATGACAGATTAACTATTCCTTTAAATTCATATATACACTCACTGAGCAATTTATTAGGAACCCGATGTGGTCTTCTGCTATTGTAGCCCATCTGCCTCAAGGCTCGATGTGTTGTACATTCTGAGATGCTGTTCTGCTCACTACAATTGTACAGAGTGGTTATATGAGTTACCGTAGCCTTTCTTTCTGTCATCTGTTTCTCGAACCAGCCCTTCTATTCTCTGTTGACCTCTCTCATCAACAAGGCATTTCTGTCGGCAAAACTGCCGCTCACTGGATGCTTTTTTTTTTTTTTTGGCACCATTCGGAGTAAACTCTAGTGCAGTCATGCTCAAATGGCGTACATGTCCGGACCCAGCAAAGGGTCAATACAGACCGAACAGCACCAAACTTAATTATATCAAAGTCATTAAATAAATTTCAGACCACTTTCAAACATGATCGACTGGGCGCAGTTTACCATGTGCAGCGCAGCCTCTCTCTAGCTGTGTCTCATTTCGAAGGCTGTGTGCTAAGCAGGCCTTTGAAGGCTGCAGTATACCGAGCATCCTCCTTTAAACAAGCCTAGTTTAAATGAGACGGCCTTCGTAGGACAAACGGAAACGGAACGTAACATGGTTGCTATAACAGCACGCCACTCTTTAACAAATGCGAGCACTTTAAGTGACAAGGGAACAAAGTAGGGAATGTATGAGGTAAATTTTAGGAGAGTTATAATGATATATAGAGAAATAAAAATAGATTTACAGGTGTACTTTAAGTCTTTAATACTTTATTTTAATTATATATTACAATAATTATACATATTATATACTCTGCACCCATCTACTGAGGTTAATTTCCGTTGAAGCAAAGAATTGTAGGTTGTGAGTGCCCACGAAGGATACGCCTCATGCATCCTCCGAATTCCCATGAAAGAAGGTCGCATTCGAAAGCTGCATTCGGAGTGTCCTACTCGCTTTTCTGAAACCAGATGGCCTCGATGACGTATGCGGCCGACAAATGCTACCTCCGGAGGATGCTGCCTTTGAAATGAGACACAGCCAGGCCTATCCAATCACGTGCATTGATGCAAATTATTCTCGTGACGAGTCTGTGTCCTATCCAATCGTGTGCATTAGGCCGTAGCAGAAAAATACAGTGAGCAGCAATATAGATACTGTCATCTTTCGCTAAAACACACTGCAGAAAACAAGAATGAAGCAACGTGAACTTCATGTGTCTGAAATGAATCCGACCGTTCAGCAAAACCAGGTTTGTGACAGGACAATGTGCTTCCAGAGCACGTTTAAACAATTTCCTTTTTTTTTTCTGGCTAAAATTGCCTTTATTATGATCAGCATGTTTAAAGTCTTTCACAAACAAATTATTTTTGTGAAAATTAATCAAAGATGTTATCATCTATGGCATAGATTGCATAGATTTTCACTTTAAGGAAAATATAAAAACGTTCCATTCAGACTTTTACATTTTTCCACATTTTCTTTCGGGGGGTACCCCTGAACCCCCATAATGTATCTTTCTTTAGTCTCAAGGCCTGCTATGCCCCTTAGGTATCTAAAAATATTCAAACGCAAATACTGGACTGCTGTCATTCAGCTTAAAAACAAACAGTTGATTTTATCTTTTAATATTCATTTCAAAGTGCACTCGGTTGATGAACTAATTGAAATATTTTAATTGTTTGGTAGAATATTCCCCAAACCCCACTACTTTGGCTTTGTTTCTGGGATCCCAATATCATAATCCTTGCCTAATTTTGAAGAGACTGTTTTGACTTCATAATTTTTTATTTTTTCATTTACAAAGTACTATTGCTGCCAGCTTGTAAATTTATAATAATTATTTCATAAAATTGTTTAAGCATTCCTTATGTCATTTCATAGCTACAGTATACTGACAACTGACACCATGTAAGCTATTGTCCGGACCTTTGCTGGGAAGGAAATGTAGAGACCGGACCTCTTGAAACTTTAATTGAATACTGCTGCTCTAGAGACTGTTGTGCATGAAAATCCCAGGTGATCAGCAGTTACAGGAATACTCAAAGCAGCCCATCTTGCACCAACAATCATGTCACAGTCGAATTCAGTGAGATCAAATTTTTTCCCCATTCTGATGGTTGACATGAACATTAAAACCCGTATCTGCATGATTTTATGCATTGCACTGCTGCCACATGATTGGCTGATTAGATTATTACATGAATAAGTAGGTGTACAGGTGTTCCTAATAAAGTTATAACTGAGTGTATATATGAATATATATTTTGGTACAGAAACATTCACACTGCTATTACAATTACTAGGAGAAAAACTAAAGCAACATTACGTCTAGCACTGCTACTGCTGAGATCGGTTTCAGGTGAAAGAACAGGTTTTCCCAAATCATGACTAATATCTAGGATTGGAGGATTTGTGTCAACACTGCAAGCCACACCGCAATTCTTTCCTGTGCCCTGTGCCTGTCTGCTGTGAAGCATGGGATTGAATTTAGCTTGTAATGGAATGAAGCATATTGTCTCACTCCAGTGAGAGAGATAAGAGTGATAATGTTGCCTTTTCATGCAACACAAATCTGTTCCACAAAGTGATTTTCAAAAGAGAAAACTTTCCATCTTTCCGCTTTTGTTTGGTTTTCTCTAAGATTTGAGAGAGCATTGTTTCGAGTTCAGTTTTTTTGTTAACGGTTAAGTCATAATGTTCTTTTGCGATACAGGGATAAACAGAATCAAGAAAAAAAAAATTTTTAAAGAAAGTTTTGGCCATTATTTGGCCTTCACATTAATGAAGGACTCTTCTGCAGTTGCTAGTCGAACCTGACTTGTTTCTCAGGACCTTTTCTAACTCCATCAGAAATTTTAATTAAACGCCTACATAATCTTTGGAGTCCATTTTTCTTTCCTTCACTCGCACATATTTGCTCTCATTTTCTGCATGCTGTTGAATGAACAGAACCACATTATTACTTAATTTCTATCAGCCATGCCACAATGACTTCAAGAGCAAAAACAGCATCTTTCAAAATGACAACAGGCTACAGTCTCATTTGTTTTTATGGGGGTTGATGTCACATTCTCATTTTCGTAGACCACTCATTTGAAGCCTTTGTTTTGCAAGTGACATTAAGAAAGCTGACAGTTATAATGGATATTATGAAAAGGAGTCACATTGGAAATAATGGTTACAGCATAGAACAAAATTGTTCCTTTGTGCTATTCAAGTTTATCTTAAACAGTTGACACACCGCTTTTCCCATAGATTCACATACCACTTTCAGTTTTTTTAATTTTATCTAGTACTGCTCTGAAGAAACTGTGGAATAGACATATCTGCAGTTTCTTCAGAGCAGTACTAAAAAAAAAAAAAAAAAAAAAAAAAAAAAGACAAAATTATAACTGAAACTACACAAATTATCCAGTTCAAAAGTTTACATACCATCCCATTGGTTTGTAAAATTTGTGTGTTGCCTCCTGAGATTCTGAAAGAGGTATATAAACTTATGAGCACAACGTAATTTTTAATCACAAGACATGTAATGTGAGAAACACCTGTAGAGAACATCACTGGTGCAAAGCAAAAGCTCTAAAGGGGACTGAAGTATTAAAGATAATGAGAGAAACAATGGGAGCTGCTGACCGCTGAGAGCGATTACTGGAAAAGCCAGGACAGATTTTCATTGCCCTTAGCCATTAATAATAGGAAAAATTATGCATTTCTCAAACACTCTTGCAGAGCACAGACAGCTAAGAGAACTCAGCATGTGAGTCTGCCAGCCAAAAACAGAGCATCCTCATACGTTTTTTATCCTATTACTAAAACCAGTGAACAGGAAGTTATAATTCCGAAAACGAATAAGTTCAGTGTCAAGCATTTTAGGTATGAGTACCAACATGATCTCATGAGAATCCATATGTACTCTTACGTAAAATTTGGTTCTAGCAAACGTACATTCTCTTACGTTTGCATAGACACCGAAACATACAATACTGACGTATTGACAACATGTAAATGTCATCATTTTACGTATTAACACCTATAGAAACGTACAAATGTTTGTGACTGTTTGAACTGATTAATATTGAATAATTCATAGAATTAATTTATAATCAGTGAGATTAGTTAAATGCCATTATATTTAACACAGTTGACATTATAATATGACATTTTAACAGTTTCATTCAGTTCTGTGTGATTTCTGCTGCCCTATAAAACATTTTAAAGGATTATATCACTTTAACCAATACTAAACTTTAAAATGTTAAAATGAATAAAAACTCTGTAATTGTTTAATCATTTAATTTTTATTTTTGTTTGCCATGGGACACAAAAGGAGTTTTCAGAATATGCCAAAAAACAAAATACACCACAAAATTATATTCTTTAACATATCCTACCTCTTCTTCAATACATTAAATCACCTGCACATAACTGTATATCTGTATATAAAATATTCTAACAACATTATTGCACTATTGTATTTCTTTTTTTTATCTGTTATATCATATTGTTTTAATTGATTTGTTTTTTGTTTTTTCTTTGTCACTATATGTATATGTTTAAATGTAAATGTTTGTATGTATGTATGTATATACATAGCATTCACTTGCATTGGAGTACAGTATCATTATAGCTTTCTCTCCTCAGCATAAATCCCAAGGGGCGGATCAAACACTTCTAATAGCTCAGTCGAAGAAGAAGAGTGTGTTTAAATGAACTGGGATAACACCCATTTCACAGATGTTTTTTGCAATGGAGCAGACCATATATACAGCCTGGAGGCAGAAACTGAATTCTCCAAAGAAACAGTACTAGCCATAACAATTTCTTCTCAACATGGCTAATGGGAGTCCATCTGACTGCACAACCTCTGCCATACTCTGAGAATGAGCTTTTAGCTTCTCACACCTGGCACCTTTAAGTACAGGCAGATGGGTATTGCAGTTCAATTAAAATGGAAATCTTGTTCAATTAATGTGGTGGAACAAAGGATTTTCTGGCGGTAACAAGAAACTGATTATCTGAAGCTGTGTTCATGAGCCACACAATGGATTAACATGACACACATTCGCAGACACAAAGATAGACACGCACATTCACACACAGTTATGAGCTCAAGTGCCAAGCAGCCCTAAAATGTTTACAATCATTTGAAACAAATCAACTGATAAAGCCTAAGATGTGTGCCACAGCTTAGAGCTTATGTGGCCAGCTTTCTCCACAAAACAAAGTAAAAAACAAAACAAAACAAAAAATGCAAACCAATCAACCAACAAACAAACAAGTATATAGTGTGTGGCAGGTTAGAGCTTATGTCCAGCTTTCTCCAAAATAAATAAATAAAAATTACAAAAAACCATCAACCAACAAACAAACAAGTATTTAGTGTGCTGCAGGTTAGAGCGTGTATCCAGCTTTCTCCATAAATAAACGTCAAAAATAAAAACCAACCAACCAGCCAACAAACAAGTAAATAATGTGTTGCAGATTAGAGTTTATTTGTCCATCTTTCTTTTCATTTATTACTCCGAAAGTCATTCCATATTTGACAGTCACTGTTGAGTCATAACAACTGACTCATAAGATCTGTGTTGCATTTGTGGTTTTACGTCCTGCATCTGAAATAGCAAACATGAGAAGAGTCTATGGAGCAACTTATTGGGAGAGATAATTCAAAAGAGTGTGATGTCATCATTATCCCTGTCAGAAGTTAGAAATTCTCCTGCTGAGGTGAAAATTGTCCATTTGGAAAGCCTTCCCCATAAAATATTGACTCAACACATGACTATAAATCACTGCAGCAGGCAAATACTGCCTCTTCCATGAAGTGTCTAATAAGTTCACTTTTTAAAAAAAGTGTCTAATACATTCACACTGCACAGCAGGGAGTTGATGCCCCTGACCTTGAATGACTTTGTTGTCCTGTTTTGAAAGTATGATTAAAAAAGACTAATTGTGTATAAGTATGAATTAAACTTGGCAGGCAGGAGGCGAAAGACAACAGTGAGCCAGCAGTTTTGGAGCATCTTTGGCACAAAGCTTTTCATATTTACTGTACAAAGAGCAGAGTCTGGGCTGCTTCAGTAAGTACTGTACAACCACTGAGTCCATGCCTGTAATCCTATAACAAATCTCCTCTATAAGTTATTTTGTTATCAATAAAAGAATCGTTGATGGTAATGACACTATGTCTCTTTCTGCTTGAAACACAATGTAGCACCAGATTTATTGCATCAAAATATTAAGCCTGAAAAATTCCCCCTCTCTCTTCGTAAACCTAGGGGTCTTCATAAACGGAGTGCTCGCCCACAGCACATCTTGCTTGGAATGATTTATAATTAAAAACTACAGAGAATCTCTTGAAGGATGTAGCTGCACAGCAACAAAAACATTAAGACAAAGCAGCTTTTTCTTTGCATGCTAATGATGATGGCATAAAGGAAGGTGGGGGTATTTCTCTTCAACGAAATCAATGATAAGATCATATCTTATTTTTATGATTATGCTGTTATGCATAAACTGTGGTTAAATGACAGGTTATGCAGTGGGTGAGCACGCACACATCACGTTCTGACATATAAAGATGGCAGTGCTAAAGCCAAATACACAGGACGAGCTGTGACATCAGATCATTCACCATCACTGGCACAACTAATACAGCCTAACTGATGCTCCTGTCTAAAATGTGACACCACAACTTCCTGCATTCATAAGCATAACTGCCACACAGGGCTTACAGTGCTCCACACATTAACAAGGATGGATGTGCTACCTTGGCCAACTTAGGCGTGCAGCCATATCAGCCATGTTCTGGTGCTCATGGACAGTTGTTCTCAAAATTGGACACAGGTTTAATGTGATCGAGTTGCATGAGCTCTGAGACACTTTTATTGCTTTTATTCCCACAGAGACCAACAAAGCAACAAACATAATTCCAAATCGATACAATACAAAATAAATACAATACAAAATTCTGTGGTACACAAAAGTTATTTTCCTATTTAAATCATGGATCTGTTTAGGGGTAAGGGGTTACATTTAAGGTTAGGTTTTGGTTTGGATTAGGGGTTAAACTTAGAAAAACTTGTAATAACATCAACTCGTACGATTTCTTATGCTTTCGCCATCTCGTTCTATTAAGTTTTTAATGAGATGCAATAATTCCTAATCCATCATCAAAGTGTAATAACATTCTCCGCCTCTACTTTCCTTTATTGCCTGATGTCACCAGGATCTCTTATTTTTCAAAAAATACTTGTCAGATCACCTGTCACCACTTTGCAAAATACAATCAATTCCCAATGGATAAAATCAAGTCCCGCCCTACACTTGTAACTTGTTAAATATCCTATTTCACCTGTAAATGCAAGTAAAATAGGTTGTGAGTGTCAATTAAAATTTTCAGTGTGTGAAAATCAGTCAGTGTGTATGTGAGGAAGCTTTTTCAACTCCAGTGTTCTTGGAGTATTGACATTTGCTGACTAATTTCTTATGTCCAATGTACAACCCCATTTCCGAAAAAGTTGGGATAGTATGAAAAATGCTAATAAAAACAAAAAGAAGTGATTTGTAAATTATATTCACCCTTTGCTATATTGACAGCACTACAACTACACATTATATGATGTATTTCCTTGTGAATTTCATTGTTTTTTTTTTAAACTGTACAGTAATTCCAAATCAGATGATTGCAACATGATCCAAAACAAGTTGGGGCAGTTGAGTGTTTACCACTGTGAAACATCACCATTTTTTCTAATAACACTTATTAAGCATTTGGACACTGAAGACACAAGTTTGTTAAGTTTATAAAGTGGAATTTTCCCCCTTTCATCCATTATGTAGGTCTTTAGCTGCACAATTGTACAGGGTCTTCGTTGCCGTTTGGTGTGCTTCATAATGCGCCACACATTCTCAATTGGAGACAGGTCAGGACTGCAGGTAGGCCAATCTAGCACCCACACTCTCTGCTTACACAGCCATGCACTTGAAATCCGGGCAGTATGTGGTTTGAAGTTGTCCTGCTGGAAAATGCAGGAACGTCCCTGGAAAAGACGGTGCTGGATGGCAGTATATGTTGCTCCAAAATTTGTACATATCTGTCTGCATTCATGGTGTTCTCATAGATGTGCGAGTTACTCATGCCATGGGCACTGACACACCCCTGGCCCATACAGACACTGGATTTTGGACCTGACGCTAATAACAGCTTAGATGGTCCTTTTCCTCTTTGGTCCGGATAACACAATGGCTTTGTTTTTCAAAAACATTTTGAAATGTGGACTCACAGTTCCACTGTTCTACTTTCCATCTAAAATGAGACAGAGCCCAGAGAAGTCGGCAGCACTTCTGGACAGTGTTGATGTAGGGCTTCTGCTTTGCATAGTAAAGTCTTAACTTTTATCTATGGATGCAGCGGCGAGTGGTGTTGACTAACAAAGGTTTACTAAAGTTATCCCAATCCCATTTTCATGATATCCACTACAGATTAATGCAGATTTTTAAAACAGTGATGTCTGAGGAATCAAAGATTACATGCATTCAGAAATGGTTTTGTCTTGCCCTTTACACACTGAGATTTGACCAGATTCCTTGAATCTTTTAACTTTATTGTGCACTGTAGAGGGTGAAATGCCCCAAATCCTTCCAATTTGTCTTTGGGGAACATTGTTTTCAAAGTGCTGGATTATTTGCTGAAGCATCTGTTGACAAATTGACAAGTCTCGAATGATCCTCTTGAAGAACTAGGCTGTTTTTGGAGGCTCCCTATATACTATGACACGATTGCCTCACCTGTTTAACATCTCCTGTTTCACATCAGCTTGTGATTTCAACTCATCAAATTGTTATTGTCCTAAATTGCCCCGTCTCAACCTTTTTGGAGCATGTTGCAGTCATCTGATTTGAAGTTATTGTACATCTTTTTTAGAATTGGGGTTGTATGTTTTTATTTGTTTCTCACACAGATGCACGTGACTAACAAGCTCAGGGCAACACCTCCAGTGTGCCTACAGGGTGGACAAAAACAATGTCACTTACCCCTGGAAAAAGTCTGTCTGCGCTGTAGCTTGTGGGCTCTGGAAGAGAATGTGCACATTAAACATTACAGTTATAATAAATTTAATGTCTGAGGAAAGTCCTGTTGAGAATTTAAGAAACATTAAGTTTAAATGTAATGTTGTTAACTTTATTAACAAAGAAACTTGTCTTTTTTCTACATTTCTTATTCTGGAAAGACTGATAACAATCCTTACCTGTGGCTGCAATGTGTTCTGGTTCAAAGTTAAAAAACCTCAGGGTCTGTAATTGTAAATGCATAACCAATGCAATTACCAGAAATACATGTGCTCACTTTATCATTAGACATACAGTATACGTAAAACCACAATAAAACTAGCCCAACATACTGTATTTTGACTGCTCAAAATCAAACATTTAAAATAAAGTACTGAAATTTCTGATTATAAACACTAAGTAAAATCTTGGAGAAATATTTCACAGGAATTTGATCTCAGTGATTTTGACTGTGGCATGATCGTTGATGCCAGACAGGCTGGTTTGAGTATTTCTATAACTGCTGATCTCCTGGGATTTTCATGCACAACAGTCTAGAGTTTACTCAGAATGGTGTAAAAAACAAAAAACAAAAAACAAAAAAAAAAAAAAAAACACATCCAGTGACCGGCAGTTCTGCAGCCGGAAATGCCTTGTTGATGAGAGAGGTCAACGGAGAATGGCCAGACAAGTTCGAACTGACAGAAAGGCTATGGTAACTCTGATAACCTCTGCATTCAATTGTAGTGAGCAGAATAGCATCTCAGAATGCACAACACATTAAACCTTGAGGCAGATGGACTACAACAGCAAAAGACCACGTCACCCCCAAAAAATGTTTTATGTTGTGTTTGCAAGTGGTTGAAAAAGTCAGGAGAAATTCTTTATACAGACTACATCTAGGGCCGAAATGCTAAAAAGGGTATTCCAGCAGAGTTTGATTTACATGTACTGCAGTGATAGATCTATCATAGTACAAATATTTTAAAATATCATGCAGAGCAAAGCCGCATTCTTCAGTCATAAGCTGCAATGAATGCCAAGAGCCACCCACCCTTCTGATTTGACTGAGATTATATCATCCCACTCATGAGAGAACAAAGCATAGGGGGCATTGGCTCTGCAGGGTTATTAATATGAAAATATGTAATACACAGCAGGCTGTTAAAAGCACAAAGCAGAAAACCAACTTCTAAAGTTACAAAGAACAAAAGAAAACAGTGTGACAGGCTTCAACCTTAATGTACTACTGCCCCCTTGTGGTGTCAGAGAAAGCAGCGGCTAAACTCCAACTATAGTTATGTTTGGAATAGCATACTCTATTTCATAAGTATAGTGTATATAATGTGCATAGTATGCATATTTGCCTGGAATACCTAAATGACATACTACATGTGTAGTATTCCAAATACCATTCTACACTGGTTTACAGACTAATGTACTTGACCTTCCATTTCAAGAAAATGTATTTAACAACAAATGAACCATAAACAGTATCTGCCATGATTTTTAACACTTTGTTCTCGACATTTACACCAGGCAGCACAAATTATATATATATATATATATATATATATATATATATATATATATATATTATGCCACAAATGCTGTCGAATGACCTCAACTTGTATTGAACCCGGAATATTCCTTTAAACATGCATGTGATAAGGCCATGTGACAAAAAATATACATTTAGTGTTGCATATTGCGTACCATTTTGCACACAGCATCTACACTCACTGAGCACTTTATTATGAACACTATGGTCCTAATAAAGTGTCAGACGTGGTCTTCTGCTGTTGTAGCACATCCGCCTCAGGTTTGACGTGTTGTGCATTCTGAGATATTCTGCTTACTACAATTGAATGCAGAGGTTATCAGAGTTACCCCAGCCTTTCTGTCAGTTCAAACTTGTCTGGCCATTCTCCGTTGACCTCTCTCATCAACAAGGCATTTCCGGCTGCAGAACTGCCGGTCACTGTATGTTTTTTTTATTTTTTACACCATTCTGAGTAAACTCTAGACTGTTGTGCATGAAAATCCCAGGAGATCAGCAGTTATAGAAATACTCAAACCAGCCTGTCTGGACCAACAATCATGCCACAGTCAAAATCACTGAGATCATTTTTTTCCCCCAGTTCTGATGGTTGATGTGAACATTAACTGAAGCTCCTGACCTGTATCTGCTTGATGTTATGCATTGCGCTGCTGCCACACGATTGGCTGTTTAGATAATCACATGAATAAGTAGGTGTACAGGTGTTTCTAATAAAGTACTCAGTAAATGTATATATCTTTTTTTCAGTAGTAGGAAGTAAACAGTATGTACTGTGCAGTGAGCTGTATGGACATTTTGGACATTATAGCCCATGTTTGATGACTTCATCCTATAACATCGTAAGCACAAAAACATGTTGCTTTATTTGAGGTCACAGGTGTAAATCATTGTCATCGCAAACAATGAAGTAAAAAATTCTGTTGAGTTAATTGTTGTCAAACAATACACATATTTCAACCATCTTTATTTTTGAAAGAGATTCAAAGGGTTTTTCCATAAATACAAAAATAGCATATACAGTACATCAGTTTAAATGAGATAATACGTACATGTTGCAAGATTAGCAAGTTAAATAAAATTATGATTAAATGAAATTATAAAGTGAAGGTGGGAAGGACTGGGGTGACCAGGGGGAAAACTGAACTATACACATATATTCTAAAAGCACACTTAGATCACATCCGTTCATGTGGACTTTTTTTTTTTTATACAAAACAAAATTATTGATCCCATTATGTGAACCTGATACAGTATATTGACAATTGCACAGATATTATTTCATGTGCTAACCAAAGCACATCAACATTTTTACCAGGAAGTTCAGTTTGAATTGATCACACACTTAACGTATGCCTTAACACGCACGCATACTAACACACACAGGAAAATTCTATTTCAGTTAGCGGAGATTGTTAATAAGGGCACTGTGATCTTGAATGCATCAGTGTATTACAGTTAACTTGATTAGCGATACAACACAGATTAGGACTGCTGCACATTTACACAAGTCATAACCATTAACCACACTATCCACACTGGCTCTGGCTGATTCATGAATATTGGACACTCTCCAACAGAATTAAGGCAATTACAACACATTAAAAGTGTTTCAGAGGGCTTATTTATTTATTTATTTTTTATTGTCATCACATATAAACTGAGATTATAAATAAACCTGAGGCTAGACCTCTATACTTTAACCTCTCCCTTTGGGACTTCAGAAAGAAAAGGAAGAAATGTGTCAACAATGTTGTCTAAGCAGAACACACTTACCACTTGGCACTAATCAACCCACTAGCCTATATATATACATGATATAACTTCCTTTACACTGTGCTGAAGCTCATGGCATTCAAGAAATAGTTCACAAAAATGAAAATTCTGTCCTCATTTACTCACCCTCATGTTGTTCCTGTATGACTTTCTTCTGAGAAACACAAAAAGAGATGTTAGGCAGAATGACTCAGTCAATATTCACTTCCATTGTATGGAAAAAGATGCAATGTAAGTGAATGGTAACTGAGGCTCCTTTTGTGTTCCACAGAAGAAAGTCATAAGGGTTTGAACAAAATGAGTAAATTATGACAGAATGCAAATTTTTGGATGAACATCCCTCTATTCCCCAGGACTCCTCGAAATTTTTCATATATTAAACTACTGAAATGACTGGATAAGTGGTGTCTGTCATTTGGCTAAGCCCTGTCGGTGCTGAAAGAAATGAGCATAAGGCATGGGTGAACTGAAAGCCCCGGGTAAACCAGCGTGGGCAGAGCAGTGCTTCACTCTGCCAGAAGATGACATCAGGCCAGTCTGATTCTTTATACTGCATATTGTGCACTATCCAAATTCTCTCATTTCATAAGAGAATCAGTAAGAAAGATCCTTGTAAAACCACCAGCAATGTTTAACCTTTGTATAATTTGCTGATAATTTCAAGTGGTTTGAGAAGAAATTAAGTCCAGATGGAAGAAGAAGAAAAAAAAAAAAAACATTGGGGGCTAAAGCTGTTGCTTAGCCCTTGTTGTGTTTTTACACTGGTGAAAAGTCTAACTTGACCTTCCCTCTGATTGCGATTGGCTGTGGCTGTCCACTTGCTGATTGTCTGGAGAGGTGGCACTGGGCGTGTAAGGAGGAGGGGCATCGCTGATTGCACTGGAATCATTGGCGTCTGGGATGGTGATACTAAGAGCTACATCGGTGTCATCATTTTCAGCGTACTCACTGTATGGTGGAGGCTTCAGGTCATTTGCTGCATAAAACAAAAAGAAGATCAAATTGCAATGATTATGCAAAAAGTTTTGAAGTTACAACAAAACCCACTGAAAAACAATGATGATAAAAATATACTGCTCAAATAAATTAAGGCAACACTTAAATCACAGATCGGATCTTGATGAACGAAACATATTGAAGATCAAAATCTTTACTGTACATTGTGTAATTCGCTGAGAACAAAATGACATAACAATGGTCAATGGAAACCAAAATGACCAACCGACTGAGGGCTGGATTCTAACTCACACCAAAAATCAAAGTAAACAATTGAAATCACAGGCTGTTCCAACTTGTGTGAATTTCATTACGGCAACTCATAATGTGACTCAGTAGTGTGTATGGCCCCCACGTGCCTGTATGCACTCCCAACAACGTCTGGGCATGCTCCTGATGAGATGGCAGATGGTGTCCTGGGGGATCTCCTCCCAGACCTGGATCAGGGCATTAGAAAGCTCCTGGACAGTCTGTGGCACTACTGGGCTGCACCGATACACAACGTCCCAAAGGTTCTCAATTGGATTCAGGTCTGGGGAACGTGAGGGCCAGTCAATGGCATCAATGCCTTCGTCATCCAGGAACTGCCTACACACTCTGGCCACATGAGGCCGGGCTTTGTCTTGCACCAGGAGGAACCCAGGGCCCACTGCACCAGCATAAGGTCTGACGATGGGTCTGAGGATTTCATCCCGGTACATAACAGCAGTCAGGGTACCGTTGGCTAGTACATGGAGGTCTGTGCGACCCTCCAAGGATAAGCCTCCCCAGACCATCTCTGACCCACCGCCAAACCGGTCATGCTGGATGATGTTGCAGGCAGCATAACATTCATCACAGCGTCTCCAGACACTTTCACGTCTGTCACATGTGCTCAGTGTGAACCTGCTCTCATCTGTAAAGTGAACGGTGCGCCAATGGCGGACCTGCCAATTATGGTGTTCTCTGGCGAATGCCAATTGAGCTGCACGGTGCTGGGCTGTGAGCACAGGTCCCACTAGAGGATGTCGGGCCCTCATGCCACCCTCATGGAGTCTGTTTCTGACAGTTTGCTCAGAAACATGCACACCAGTAGCCCGCTGGATGTCATTTTGTAGGGCTCTGGCAGTGCTCCTCCTGTTCCTCCCCACACAAAGGAGCAGATACCGGTCCTGCTGTTGGGTTGATGCCCTTCTACAGCCCTGTCCAGCTCTCCTTGTGTAACGGCTGGTCTCTTGGTATCTCCTCCATGCTCTTGAGACTGTACTGGGAGACACTGCAAACCTTCTTGCGACGGCACGAATGGATGTGCCATCCCGGAGGAGCTGGACTACCTGTGCAACCTGAATGGGCTGCAGGTACCGCCTCATGCTACCAGTAGTGACAAGGACACTAGCAAAATGCAAAACTAGAGAAGAATCAGTGAGGAAGGATAAGGAGAGTGCAATTGTCTGTGGCCACCACCTGCAAAACCATTCCATTTTTGGGGTTTGTCTTGCTTTTGCCTCTCTAGTGCACCTGTTGTCACTTTCATTTGCACCAAAACAGGTGACACTGATTCACAATCGCTTAGGCTTCCTAACTGGGCAGATTGATATCCCTGAAGTTTAACTGACTTGTTGTTATACTGTGATGATTACGTGTTCCCTAAATTTTTTTGAGCAGTGTAGTAGTTCTGACTCTAAACTATCAATTCTGATTGGATGAGCCATGTTTGAAGCTGTTGTAAAGTAATCATAAAATAATAATTGTGACCACACATTCTATAATAATGTGCCAAGTTGCTACATTGCTTGGCAACCACAAAAAGTCTAAAGATAATGAACTATACTATTTCCTAGAAGAATTGTTTATTCTGCTAATTATTAATAACACATTTAACGGTTCATTGAACATCTGGTGTCTTTTATCACGGTGCTGTTGCCACAGTTTTATAAAAGCAATAAGCTACTCAGGTTTTACACACCTTACCCATGGTAAAATCACTGTAATGCACAGTATCTCATGGCTTACTGCTTTATTACAATGTATTAATTTTTGAATGCTGAGGTAACACATGCTAGCTGCAAACTCTGCACAAATCATACCTTGAAATCACCCAACAATGCAATATGCATTGAAAGTAACAAGGTCATTCTTATAAAATTACATAACTTCCTGTTTTCATCCTGCAGGCCACTGCAAATGATCTGCCACATGGACCAATGCCCAATTTTGGCTTTAACAGCAAACAAAAGCAAGCACAGCCAAACATTTTCATGGAACAGTTGACTGTTTCAGCATGTACAGAGGACATGAACTACAAAAACGGAAGGGGATTCTGAGAAAAGGGGGGTTTCCACTGTAGGTATACATCAAATATCAAGAAATGGTGGAAATGCTGAATGATGTGGCGGATGTTGTCATCAATGCTCACTGAAGGTCATACCACAAATACCACATCCTGCTCTAGAGATTTTATCTTTCACTCAACTGTGTCAAAGGAAGTCCAAAGGTATAGACGTTATACTTGCACATGTTGTAGCATCCTCCATGTCTTCATCATCACTTTAGCACTTGACTTTTGTCTCATCTTCTTGTTTTGGTGATTGCCACTTAGGGAATATGTGCAGTTCTTTGGCACTTGTTGTGTAGGTTGCTTCGGGAAAGTAAAGCTACCAAGAACTTCAACGAAAACATGTTTTTCCTCTCAAGTGAAGTGGCGTGAAATCAAATAAAAGCAAAGCTTGATTTGTATAAAGCAAAGGCTGAAAACACATTGTGCTCATGCAGTTCAAAGATTGCCAACAGAACTGTAGAATCACGCTAATTTAGGCTGGTAATAGGCCACTGTTCTAGGTGAAACATAATTCCACTTTCCATGAAGTCTGCAGCAATTTGAAGGTCAAGGGCACACTTTTTTCCCTACTGACTGTACTACAGGGCCTCAATCAGCTGTTCTGAATGACGAAAGTAAGAAAGAAAACTAAGTAAACAATTAAATCAATGCTAAGTTTATTCTGTGGCTCCAAGAAACTCAAACAAGGGAATTGTTTGAGCTGGTGCTTTCTTGTAGAGGATTGTTTTAAGAAACATTTCAAAGTATTACAGGAGGACAAAAAGTTAATTAACATAGTTAACTAAACAAACCAAAGGACGCCAAATCGAAAAACAATAAGCACGAATGCTTAACTAAGCAAATTCAGGCATGTGATCAGGCAAGGACAAAAAAGAAGGAAGGCCGCAACACCAGTGACACAAAGTCTCTAATGTTAATAATAAAATGTTAAATCTGTTTTAAGTCATAAGTCAACATCAGGATGGAGGCTAAATCCTATAAGCAACTATTTTTCTGAAATAAATATTTCACATTTGGCCACACAATATACGAGCCATTGTAATTACTCAATTCTGATTGGCAATTTTAGTTTTTTTAGCAGTTTAATAGTCAACTCGGATGTATGCAATTTACACAGGTCATCCCACCAATGTCAGAAAATACAGAAATCTGTATTTATATGGAAAAATAACATCCCTGCAAATTCAAAAAGACGAGCCCCCATTTTGCTACGACCCGTAGCTCAAGGGACGCAACAAAAAAGAGGGACATACGAGTACAAAATTAAACAAGGATTCATTAACAAAAATGTAAGTATTTAACAAAACAAAAGAATGTCGGACGTCATTGTCAGTAAAATCAGTAAAGTAGTGTAAGAAAATGTAATGTGCTGTGGAGATGTTGTGAATGCACAAAAGAAAACAACAAAGAAAAGGTTTAACATAGAACACACAGCCCACCTTGGAGCAGTCCGATACCCCAACTTTAAAGGGCCCAAAGATTCCCATCCAGGTGTACGTGATGAAGCAATTTGGGCGGAGCAATTAATCTCGAGTGCAATGAGAACACCTCTCCAAACTAATGTGATAAAATATGATACAAAAGAACAGCAATTCGAGTCTGAATGTGCCGTTTGCTGCCAACTTCCTTTTCTATTGCTGAATGAACAATCAGTTTCACCACAGACAGCTGACTTGAAGTAAACCCAACACACAGAGCTCCGATTGCCAAATCAGTCTTTTCTACTTCCTAATGTCAATATCTGGCAGCTTGTGTGCATAAATGTCCTTCCCAGTATGCCAGTTACTAAACCTGCCAATTCAGAGACACTGGTTTAATTTGGGATGGCTTGATGTCTGCAGGCCCACTCTCCAACTGTTGTTCCCTCTTGTCAAACAATTGTCCCGGTTAACCATTTACAGAGCATACAGCAGACTGAGTAAAAACATAAGACTCCACTTTCACTAGAGAGGCAATGTGAATAGAACAGACACAAAGTCTTTACTGTTTGACAAGTCAACTTATCTGTTTTCTGTCGCACAAATGTGTTCTTGGTAGGGCTGCAACTAACGATTATTTTGATAATCGATTAATCTAATGATTATTAGAACGATCATTCGACTATTCGAATATTCGATTATCGTGCGCTCGAAGGATAAGTGTCCCCACAACAGTGTGTGCATCAGCCGAGTGCAGTTCCAATCTCTCCCCCTTAGATCAGGACACTTCGCGCAACTCATAGAAATGTTAGTGCACAAGCTCATAGTTCAACAAACGTTTAATCATTTACATTCCCACTATGCTGCAAGCCATCATTTGGAAAAGTACTTTCAGAGCTGATTTTAAGTGTGCCATGGTCTACATGTAGCCTAAAACAAAACTGGGTTTAAATTTGGCATATGGAGAGTTAAAAAACAGGTTAAAATTTCACTAAACCCATTCTTCATACACAAATCATGTGCAACTAGAAAATTAGACCAATACCAACGTTGTAGTTTATAGTTTTTAGTTATAGTTATGGTTTATAGTTATACTTTTTGTAAAACACTCCCCTGAACAAAAACTAATTCATGCCTACATAGCAAACAAATAAAAATGCCTTCTTAAAGCAGAAGCCTGTGATTAAAACAGCTTTCACGAATGCTCACTCTGTCTTCCATTCGTTGAACAAACAGATAGTCCTGCCCCAAACTGATGGCATTGATTGAGTAAATTTTGTTTTGTCAGGCAGGTTGGGATGCTCAAAAAAATCAGAACAATGTTTTGATAGCACCATTAAGTGTTTACACTTTAAGGAAATTAACCTACACATGGTTTATTTATAGTTGGCATTAAACTACATCAGATTATATTTATTTCATCCTGGTTTATATACCCATTGAACTGGTCCAGAAAATGTTTTGATTATCAGTTTCTTAATAATCCTAAAATAAGCTATTCTCTTCCCAGTGTAGACATGGGTTTCATCATGGTGAATCAGTCTTACCTCCAGACACATCCTCATATGGAGGTGGCATGTCCAGATGAGACAACGAGGAGGATGGTGGTAGAGAGGCAGAGGGTTCGCCCACTGAACCGTCATCCTGAACGCCATACCAACTGGGCCAGATTGATGTCTGTAAAGCAAAGCAACAGTAGTTAAACACTTACAATCAGAATGAATCAAACATATTTTCACCAGCATAAATAGGTCACTGAAAACCAACAGGAAGCACCTGAGGTTTACTTCTGTTAAAGAAAACTTTAAATACATGTGGCAGTGTAACCAGAGCTTGTGTATGCCAGAATTGTGCAATGCTTTGCCTGGGCATATGTGCTTACTATTTACAAGACCGAATTGTCTTATTGACTGGTAAACTCACACATCTCCTTTTTTTGGCACTTCTTTATTGTCTTTTAAGTTCATATGCTGCTTTGTAAGAGAATGTGACTAATAATAAAATTTGCTTCAAGACAGATTCCTCTTATGGGTTAGATCTTAATAGTTATTTTCATTGTTTGACTCATCATAGCATTTGCTAACTCCCATGAACATTTTAAAATGTAATTTATTGTTTAGAGTACTCCTAAAAAAGAGGTTTGTTTTGCATAAAACAGATTCCCAATCTGTAACCCTGTCACCACATTTAAAATCAATCTATCAAATGACTTCATAAAGCAAACCACATAATAAAACTACTGTACAGAAGATAAACAACGACTGAAATGAGATCATGCAAGCTACCCAAAAGTTTATCATCTGTTTGAACTGTTTGTTGTTAAATTGGGGACATTTCCTGTGTAGATGGTTAGAGGCAGTCTGAGTTTCTAAAAATATATTGTTCTCTGCACTTCATAAGTAAAAAAACAACAACTGCAGTGAAGTTCTCACATAATCTAGAACATAGCCTATAAAAATATAGTTGAAAAAGAAAAAAAAAAAATATTACACAGTATATTAGTTATGATTTGAATGGAAAACATTAACGCTATATTTAAAACATATGTTAGTCTATTTTTATCCAGTACACCACAACATTTTGAAACAGAAACTGTTTGAATGGCAAAACTCCTTTCCTTAATATAGTCTTCAACAACAGTCTATAGCTGAAGACAGAATGCATTGAACACTTCAGACTCCTAAAGAGAAAATATAATAAAGACACAATAGCCTGACTGTACTAGTGAATATGCTTTAGTCAAACTGCTAAAAAAACACAATAACATTCCTTAAAAGTATGTTGTGAGCACTGTCACAGCCCATCGCTCTGGGCCCCACTTTTGTTCCATCTAGTCTGCTTCTCCTGGCTCCTTAAGGCTTCTTCACAGGCACCAGTTAGATTTGACAAGTGCTGTGCACCAACAAGTGCAACGATTCTCTTAAACAGAAGAACTCACACACTTAGAGGCCTGTGCAAATCACACGGAACTGAGACCCATACTCCTGCTCTTAGATTGGTCAAACAGATCTGTGTTGTCGCTCTGAGCTCAGAGATTGAAATTTTTCTAAAAAGAGTCTAAAAAAAGACACAGCACCAAGGTAAAAAATGGTGTTGTAAAACAGTAAAAGTGGAAGTGTACCAAAACTGTTTTGAAATGGTTTCTGACCTGTGTAAGTAAATGACACAGACATCTCAACCTAGAACATGTAGGCTACTCAAACTGAAAATGGATCATATATTACTAAATTATGACTGTTTTGGTGCAAACAAACTTTACTAACATTATCAGTGGACCTCAGGGAAACTAATAAAACTATATATATATATAAAATGTGCCAGACGCATCCGGTGTGCAACACCCTTTAAACAAGACACATTCATGTGCCTATCTGGATTTAAGTGCTTTCTACATACACATGGACTAGACGAATGGCTTTCACTGTTATCATGCATCTTGCGCCGCTTTTAAAAGACACATGTCAAGTTATAATTCTAAAAAGGAGACTGCCATTCTTTTTCATCTTGCTGTTTGCTGTTGCGCTGTTTTAAAGGCATCATGGACTGTTTTTGCACCCTTCTGTGCTATTTTTAATTGTTGGTCTTTTGTAAACATGCACTAGATGGCCGTCTTTGATCATTTTGATGCGTATCTGCAGATGTGTGCCATGTTTTCACTATTAGACCACAAAACCGTAAGTTAACAATTTATTTCATGAATATTTCATGTGTCATGACTTTTTGACAGTTTTGGAAGGGCTGCACAATGTTAGCCAACTATAACAGTGGGCATTTACACTGAAGCCTTAAAGTGCCAGAGAGCTAAAAGCCAAGCTTTACTAGCATTACAAGTGGACCTCAGGGAAGATAATTTTATATATATATATATATATATATATATATATATATATATATATATATAAAAGAGCATCACGTCATTGACACGTTTGTCTATATTTAATGAAATATCAACTAATTAACATTAAAAAGGAGAAAAACAGAATAAGACAAACCAGCATACATTTTAAAACATTCTATCTGCATCTAGACTGATTGAGGTGTGATAGTTTTCCAGATTTGATCTGAACAAATTTTAGTGCTTTATCACAACTTAACAGCAGAAGAAAAGAGATTTATCTATCATTAATTATATATTTTCTGTGAACTTCCACATCCACAACATAATGTATTCACCTTTGACATTCTGACATACAGAGAAAAAAAATAAAAATAAACTACCATAAAATTCACATATAATCTTGTTTTCATACGACTAACTGTAGACTAAATTTAAGAGAATCTATCACACTGTATTACACATGAAACTAAAGTATTTCATGCTTTTAAAAAAGTGATAATATCAGCAGCTAATGACATAAAGCCATTATGGCCACACCCTGAAACAAAAGTGTACAGCATTTAAATGGATGGCACCTGTAGTTTACTTACATTTTGCCTTTCACAGATCTGGTGCAAGTATGCTCTTCCGCCTACAATGACTATCTGTGCACTGCGGGGATTGCTGAGGTATGCAGCGAGCTGTCTTTGCCTTGAGCGGTACCAGCAGATGTAGAAGAAGATCTTAATCATAATAAATATTATGACGACTCTAAAACAAAATGAAGATGAAGTTCAACTCGTCTCTTTTAAAGATGCATGGCAGACAAAAGTTACTCTGATTACATTGTTACGTTTTCTACACATTGCACAAAGATAGTGGAAGATCTTCAGCAAATACAATCCTTAGAATTTTGTAGTGTTGCACATATTCATGGTAAGACCATTTCACAAGATAACTGATTCAATGTTGAAACAAAAATTAGGCAACCTAACACAACTGTTATTACATAAACCACCAAAAGTATTAAGAAAGCACCCTCCCTATAACTTACATGTACCAGTACAGCTCCATGCTTCTCACCAGTTGGTATCAATTATCATAATCAGCTTCCAAGCTGTCAAAAAAAATAAAAAATAAAAAAATAAAAAAAAAAATCCAATAAATTAGCAAAAGGAAATGTCACTTACATTTATGCAATCTTGACTGACACATTACAGATTACAGGCAGCATACAACCCACACATGAATAGTCACTCATAATGTCAACTGATTAATCTTAAAACCAGTTCTTATATTCCCATCATAAACATTGAAAACCGACTACAATTGGTTTATTTACAATAAACTGTAATATTCAGGGTTGGGTAACTTTCTTACAACATTGCAACAGAATACTGAAAACAAACTCCAGCACAACCACACGCTTGGTTTATTTATATAAACATTACAGTGCTCCTGAAAACAATTATCCCTTTAAATACACTCCTTATTTTGTTTTCATAATTTAAATACATAACAATTTTAACAAAACAGTCATTGGTGTCTTTAAAACAGACTTTACCTTTTAAAAGCGATTTAAGTATCGTTATAATCCAGTTTAGAGAACTATCACATCTGTTCCTCATAGACAGCAGAGGAAGTAGCTTCGCTAACGGGTAAGAAAATACATTCACCTTCAAAAAATAAAAACAGGGAGCGCTAGGTATAATTTTTCGAAAAACTCGGCGTCACTGTTTGGTTGTTGGCCTAGTATGCCTGCTCTTTTAGTAAACGTAAATACTTAAAAGTCTCAAATGCTTCCGAGAAAAGCTCCGTTGCTGTGTTTTTCCATAAGCAAACGGATGGGTTTTGTTATAGTTCTTCTGTTGTCTTGAAAGGCGTCTGTAGTTCCGTGGCATGATGGGAGAAACCCTTCATATTAAAAGTCCTTTGCTTCATCAAGTAAATTATGATTTTACTGAGGTTATTTAAATGTAGTTTATGTTTATCTCAGATATACAATTAAAATTGTATATATATGCTTCGAAGCCATTTTTTAAATCAACGTTCCAGCCTTAAAGTTGCTGTACCTCCAGCTGTATTTGTATGGGACGATCATATTTTTCAAGGTGTACACAAACATTATAAAACGCCACCTAACGGGCACAATAGATATTATTCAGAGTAGCGCCATATCAAAAGATTTAAAGGTGCCCTCAATAATTTTTCCCTCATTAAAAAAGTTTAACTCCTAAAGACATAAATTGTAATTTTGCAATATATGTAGGAAATCATGACCACTCACATGAAAATGAAGACTCTAGTCATATCAGTAACCTTATAAAAGCTGTTTTATTCTACATGGAGAGGGGCCTCACATGGGGGTTGCCATTTTAGAATCACATGACCACATGAATACTACTCGCTTAATCTCAGTCACCTTCCTGTTATTTGACACTTTCACTCACTGATTAAAGTATTCATGGCTGACTGTGAATCCTAAATGTCTACAATGGCATCTGAAACTGAAAACTATTGATTTTAAATTATGCTGCATCCAAGCCGCTAGGTGTCAGTGTAAGTCCAAGATGACACAAAGACCAAATTTACTGAGTGCACCTTTAAGGAATAGTTCAACAAAAAATGAAAATTCTTTCATCATTTACTCACCCTCATGTCATCCCTGATGTTCACCAAGTAAATGGTGACCAAAACTTTGAAGCTCCAAAAACCACATGAAGGCAGCATAAAAGTAATCCATGCCTTCTGCAGCAATCAAATCCTTTTTTCTGTTAGAACAGACCAAAATATAACTTCTTTTTCACTATAAATCTTGACTTCAGCAGTCTCCTTGGCAATCATTATTACATGCATCAAGTGCTAGGAAGTATAATGTCTGCAATGGCAAGATGTACATTGAAAAAGGAGTTACATATTTGTCTGTTCTTGGATTAAACCACCGGAGTTATATGGATTAATTTTATGCTGCCTTTATGTGCTTTCGGGTCCTTCTTCCATAAAGTTCTGGTCACCATTCACTTGCATTATGATGATCTACAGAGCTGAGATATTCTTTTAAAAATCTTTGTTTGCGTTTTGCAGAAGAAAGAAAGTCACACACATCCAGGATGGCATGAGGGTGAGTGAATGATGACAGAATTTTCATTTTTGGTTGAACTATCCCTTTAATTTTGATGGGAATGAAAATGAGGCTGTGAGGGATACACTTCCAGTTTTTTCAATGGGTTGTATACTGTTTAAATTGGTGTAGAACATCCAAACGATCAGAAAAACATAATTCCAAACATTTCAGAAGACAAAAAAAAACAGAGTTGTAAAAATAAGATGTGACCAAAAACCTTTATACAGCTTGATACAGTGCATACCATAGATCTTTTTCACAGCAGCACTATCTTTGATTTTTGACAGGAATGACAGTATGAGGCTGAAGAATAGACGTACAGTTGTTTAAAATGTTTTTTGGATTGTTCCGCTGACAAAACATCGAAAAATATCTTTCCAAGAAATTGCAGTAGACAAAAAACTCCAGATAACATGAGTTGTGGACAATTCGATGTGATTACAAGCTTTTTACATCTTTTTACATGCAACGGATGCCATTGCAGAGACTGTAAGTCTATCCCTCACAGCCTTGTTTTCGTTCCTGTCAAAAAGTGAAAATGGTGCTTCTCTGAACAAGGTCTTTAAGTAAAGTTACTATACTAATGACTTGAATCCAAGGTTAAACTTGTTGGACATCAAACATTTGTTACTTAGCAGTCCCGTCCATGGGTATTTTCTCATTTGGTAATCAAAGCAAGCATTCTTTTGAGAATCTTGCTTTTACTTATTTTCAACAAAACATACAGATGACAGTATCACTTTAAATTATATAAATTTAAATTATATAAATATAAATATATATGAATTTACTTTGCATTGGATACTTAATCTACACTTTCAGGCAATTCCAAGACATAGAGAAAAACACACAGATCATTTGGAATCAAACACCTTTATTAACCAGTATTACAATTAGTATTTGAAAAAAATAATTTAGAATTTTTCTAAATTAATTCTATGCTTGAACTTTTTTTCAGAAATCAATGAGTTTAATACCACAAATACACAAGATGCTCAGTAGCACCACCATGTCTGAAAGTTTAGTTGATATTTAATTTCCTTCACAGATTATGCTACATAACCATGGGATAGTCAAAACAACAAAATACAAGCATTACAAATCCAAGTTTGATTAATCCAGATTGTGGATAAATAAATAAAAATATCTTTAAAGAAATGAATAAATACTAATGTATACATAAATATAAAAATCTGACATAAATATTTATACTTTTATTTCCTTATTTATGTATTATTGTATTTATTTTTTCCATATTAATGTATTTCCACATGAATTTATTTCCTCATTATTTTTTCTACATTGATTTATTTTTACATGTATTTATTTCTACATTTATTTATTTATAAATGTATATATGTCCATATTTATTCATTTCCGAATTTATATATTTCCAAATTCATTTAATTCTACATTTATTTATTTCTATATTTCTGTGTCCATATGGTAATGAGGGGGCGTACTTTCCACTTCAGGCACAGCGATCGAGCTCCGAGTGCTCCAGAGTGAAGCTTAGAGGCCACAGTGACATCTCGTGGTTGACCAAATGAAATGCACAGATAGGTGTGTACGTGCATCAAGAAATTGTAAAATGTACCTGTAGTAGAGAAAGTCAGACAGGAAATGAATTATCTGTATTGAATGAATGATTTACACTGTGTGCGTGTGCAGTTAATATGAGAGAGAGAGAACTGGGTAACGGCACCAAAGCCGGTTTTAGCAATCATGGGAGAGAAGGCAACCATTAGTTTTGTCACTCAGAAATGCAGTGAACGGTTCATAATCCGTCCACCGCAGTCATTGGTTTTTTAATGGATAAACTCAGTGTGCCGATCTCACCATCGATGGCAGAAATGCACAAACAGCCCAACATGGTTGGTCAACAACACAGCAAATCTCATTCATGGTAACAGTAAATTACATTCATACCTTGAGTATTATTAGCAGCAATGAGTGGACTCGGCAGTCCGTAAACTGTACAAGCAATAACCTTGATACACAAGAATAACACACTATAATAATTTATCTCTTCCTCTTACTTGAGTCACATGGGGATGTGGGTAGAATGTGTGTTCGTCCGTCGTTTGAATCCGACTCGGTTCCTCAAAGCTTGGGTGATGACGGGAGGCCATTTCCTCGCCCTGTTGGCGGGCGGTACGGCGGCTGATTCTCGGCAGGTTGGTGGAGATATCAGCAAAGTCGACTCGGTTGAAGAAGGAAGAGAAATTGGGGGGCCTGGGTAGCTCAGTGGTAAAGACGCTGGCTACCACCCCTGGAGTTCGCTAGTTCACTAGTTAGGGTAGAATCATATGGGGTAACCTCCTCGTGGTCGCTATAATGTGGTTCGTTCTCAGTGGAGCATGTGGTGAGTTGAGCATGGTTGCCGCGGTGAATGGCGTGAAGCCTCCACACGTGCTATGTCTCTGTGGCAACGCGCTCAACAAGCCACGTGATAAGATGCACATTGGGAATTGGGCATTCCAAATTGGAAGAAAAGGAAAAAAAAAAAAAAAAAAGAAGAGAAATCTTCTTTCTTCACTTCTGCAGGCAAATGGGTGAGACGCGGATTGCTCAGCGGTCTCCTTCAGAGCCGTTAGCATGCTCGGTGGCACACAGAGAAATCTCAGTTCATCCAGCGAGATGGAGATTGTATTCCTTGGGCAATGAGGCTACACCTGGGAGCAGCAGTGCTGCAACTGGAAGCAAAGCTTAGAAGGATCTCCAAGGATTTATATGCTGGATGATGTCATGGTTGAGGGACGAGTTCTGTCATGCATTTCATCCAACAGGAATTGAGAGTTTGATCCTTCAGAATTTCACATCTAGGTGTAAAGCGAGCAAGGCTTTATGGGATCTGTAGTATGTTTTGGACTCCCTTTGTTTGATTTTGGTGCCGTTTGTGTTATCAGGCTTTTAGTGTTCCTACAGGCCGCAGTCAGGCTTTATAACTGTATGTAGGCCTGCTTTTGTCTCCTATCTGAGTACATGAGGCCCAACATTCCCCTCTTTGGTCTGAAGAGTTGGTTGTTGTCCAACATCTTTAGAGCAACTGAAGGGCCGAACAGTTCTTGCAGGTTCACAGTAACCTGTGGGTTATGCCATCCATGTCTTAATGATAGAAAAGAAAATGGTTGCACAGTCCATATAGTTCATAGAGTTCACAGAGGCTTTATCGTCTGGGCAGAGACTGAAGCACATCTGGGCATAGAAATTCTAGCTAAGTCTAAAACTACATTCATCACACATAAAGACAAACATTCCAAGTTATAGGTAGGCACATCATTAACCATAACACAGTCCTTTGCTGTTCTTTGTTCATAACACAAAATCATAGTAGAACCTGACAATGGATACTAGGACCAAAACGTTAGAGGAAAGGAAAGGAGGGTTAGAGATTAAAAGGCTTATCCTTGGAAATGATTGGGATTAACCTGCGGCATGGGCTCAGACTGGTGTTTAAAATGTGGCTGTACGAGAAGAAGGGAGTTCAGTCTGGCCTGTAGGTTTTGAATGTACCTGTACATGGTGTGTGTAATACTTGCCATGATGATCCAACCACTAAGGATGAGCCTGAGGGCGACTATACTGATAGGTGTTCATGATAAGATGATGATCTGCTTATGTGACTAGGAAATATAGTGGTCAAGCCAGTCGGTTTGAGACTGAACTTCACTAATTTCATCCCTTCAGCCTGAAGTTACTGTTGAAGGGTGTCATCGATGGTGAGGTTGTGACCTTTAAATGCGTCCATAATATAAATTTCCGTGTCATATTTGTCGATGCTGAGATGATGGAGGACAATATTGTCAATATGCATGGTGGCTCCTTGGGGAACCGTTAAGAACACCGTCTGGTAGCATTAGTTTAGTGGCTGTATCATGGTGGTCGTATGACATTAGAACTTCGGTGGCTTGTGTGTTAATGAGCCAGTGATTGCTTGCTCACTCTACCTTTGTCTTTGTTCCTTCATCTTTGACAGACATGCTATCTTGGCACTTTTGTTCAGGGGATTCAGCTCTTAGGCCACAGAGGTAGTTAGTCGCCTCTCTAACAAAGCGGTTGCTTGGACAAATCCAATGAATGTTCTTTGTCTTGTTACACATGCTTAGGTTAGGGATAAGGTAGAGCAAGGTGTCCTCATTGTGGTAGGCGAGTGTTGACGGTGTTTTGAGGTGAATGTGTGTGTTACCTCTCCGAAAACCAACATTCAATACAAACTTTAGTCGGTATATATTCTGCCTTTCTATGATGGTTAGATTTAGGATGAATCCTATTCCGAGGTTCTGAGGATTTACATAGATTGGAATTGCACTGCCAAGACTATATGCCAGGTTTATCTGTGAAGATTGCACAATGGAGGTAGTAGCAGATCTAAGGATTTGTTCGACAAGGTCTAGAGAGACCAGGTAAGCTGGAATCCTTCCACCACTCAGACTGTTGACTGAGGAGCTAATTTCCCTGATGAGGTCCTGCAGTAGATCTCTAATGATACGCACATAAGTTATGTCTTCTCTGACAACCTCTGACAAAGTCCCTAAAGCATGCAAAGTGTTATTGAAAAGGGCAGAGTGCAAATTTACAGTGACTATAGTACCCTGAAGGGTTTTACCCAGGCCCTGTAATTGTTCTTGTTGGAGGAGGAGTCTCTGTTGGATTTCTGTATGAAAATGGAGTGGTGCTAGGAGTTAGAGCATGCCGACAGGATGGGTTGAGGCATGCAGCTATCCTTATGGTGCTACTGTGGTGCGTCTTCTCCCCTTTGGAGTGAAAATGGCTTGAAGAGCTTAATCTGATTCGAATGGACCCATTTGTATGCCGATGTTTGTATTGGTTTTGAGACCCTGATGAGGTGCACTCAAAGGGTCCTGACCAACTTGGTAGGAACTTTTGAAAGATTCCCGCCGGTTTGGTTAACCTGAAATAGAGTACCTTGTCACCTACTTGGTACTCACGGTGAGATGCTTTCCTGTCATAGTACACTTTGGATCCCTTGACGCTGGCTTCCAAGTTCTTCTGGGCCCATGCAAAGGTGACCAGGCATCCTTTGACATAGGAAAGGTTGTTGCAGGCCATTGATGGCCAAGTGACTTGCTGGAGGGTCTAGAGGGTGGCCTTGTAACCCCAGTGGCCTTCAACAGAGTCGTGAGTGTGGGCTAGCATCACCCCATTATGATTGGTTGGGCCAACCCAGCGAGCTGGTCCCAGGTTGGTTTGGGTATAGACCAACAATCCTTTCTCCAGTTTAAGACATGGCTGGTCACGAAGGAGAGCATGTATCTCCGACACACGGTGGGGTTTGAGAGGCCCCTTGTGTTGCAGGGTTTGCTACCACTGCCGGACTGTTTGGATGGCCAGGTCTTGCTCCTGCATGGTGATCAGATCTGCACTGTTGGGTCTCCGTCCCAGGTGCAGAGTCTGTGGGCAGGTCTGCAGGTCTTCTCGTCTTTCTTTTTCCTGCTGACAGTTGATTGCATTTACTGCACAGTTTTGGGTAATTGGAAGCCACTCGTCTCAGAACTCCCAGGCCGTGCCCTGTTCTGCGCCTAGCTTGTCTAGGCAGTCGGCTTTGTCATCACCGTCTTTGTCAGGACCAGAGGTTTCGGAATGACCTTTGAACTTTTTCCAGTACACTGTCATTCCCAAGTTGGTCACAAGTCTGCCGCAAGCCAGAAAGAGTTTCGAGTGCTTGACTTCCTTGTTTCTCGCGTTATTTGCCATTTTCTTTCAATGTGGGAAAGTGAGAGATAAAACTATGATGAGCATAGTTTGAGTAAAACAGATCATCAGTTGCTCAACAGTCAACTTGGCAGATTGCTGGAGCATGATGAGCACTGCTGCAATCTCTGCGGTGGTGACAAGTATTTTATTGTTCTGAGCATACTTTTTTTTCTCTCCCCTTTTCTCCCCAATTTGGAATGCTCAATTCCCAATGCGCTCTAAGTCCTCGTGGTGGCGTAGTGACTCGCCTCAATCCGGGTGGCAGAGGACAAATCTCAGTTGCCTCCACATCTAAGACCGTCAATCCATGCATCTTATCACAAGGCTTGTTGAGCGCATTACCGCGGAGACCTAACGTGCGTGGAGGGTTCACGCTATTCTCCATGGCATCCACGCACAGACTCACCACGTGCCCCACCGAGAGCGAGAACCACATTATGGTGACCACGAGGAGGTTAACGCAACGTGACTCTACCCACCCTAGCAACCGGGCCAATTGGTTGCTTAGGAAGCCTGACTGGAGTCAGGTTCTGGGTGTACTTGACCTCAATGTATTAGTCTTTCAGTGCCATCATTCAAGTGGCAATGCGGCTGTTGGATACCCACCCCTCCCTCAGCTGTTGGCTGTTCAGGAATGTGACAGTTTGGTAGCAAGTCTCAATGACTGTCTTCTGACCCCCAATGTAGCTACGGAAGTGTTCCACAGCCCATACAGTGGCCAGGAGGGCCTTCTTGCAGTCAGAGATCTTCATCTCAACAACACTGAGGTCGGCTCGTGTAGGCGATGACACATTTGTCTGTGTCTTGCTTCTGTGTCAGAGTGGCACTGAGACAGTGGGACGAGAAGTTTGCCTCGAGATGGAACTCTTTATCCTTATCTGGGTAGGCCAGACAGGGCGCAGAGCTGAGCTTGTCTTTCATCTGGCAGAAAGACTGTTCCTGGGGTTCTCCCCACTCGAATGTTTTGTCTTTACGGAGTAGTTCCGTGAGGGGCCTGGCTATCTCTACATAGTCCTCGATGAACTGTCAGGAGTAGTTGCAGATACCTAGGAAGCTTCTGAGTTCTGACAGACCTGTCGGAGCTTTGATGTCGTGGATGGCTCAAACTCTCCCATCTTGGGGTTTGATGACATCTGCACTCACTGTTAGACCCACATACTCAACCTTGGTGTGGCACCACTGGCCCTTTGCTAGTGCAAGTTTGGCGCCAGCGGTGGAGAGTTGGTTAAGTATATGTCGGATCTTGGTCAAGTGTTCCTCAAAGGTCTGGTTCCTCATGAGAATGTTGTCCACGTAGATGAGGTTACCGTGGGCAGCAGCGTCACTCATGGCCTTATGGAGGAAGATATTGAACTCTGCTGGGGAGTTCGAATATACAAATGGACAATGGTTCCAGGTGTACTGGCAGTTATCAAAAGAGAAAGCCAGCTTGTACTGGTCAGCTGGGTCGACTCTCATTGTCCAGAAGCCGTTGGCCACATCCACAGTAGAGAAGAAGCGGGCCCCTTTGACCTTGGCCAGTTCTTGGTCCAAATTGATCATGGGCCAGTGGGAAAGTGGTACCTGCTTATTCAGAGGGCGACAGTCAACAGTGAGATGGCACTTGCCGGTCGGCTTTAACCCTGGCCAGATAGGCGAGTTGTAGGTTGAGTTGCATTCCCGAATTATTTGCTTTTGCAAAAGCTTGTCAAGGATCCCTTGGATCGACTTATAGGCAGCCAGGGGGATTTTGTACTGGTGTACAAATATGGGTGGCGCATTTGGATCAGTGGGAATGCGAATGGTGTGGAGGTTGGTGACCCCACAGTCATCGGAATCTCTCGAGAAGATAGGCTGGAAATCATGAGAGAGTTTCCGAATCGCATTTCTCTGATCCTCTGTTGTTAAAGCATCTGCTTTGGAAAGCTGCTCATTGATCTCAAAGCCAACATAGGGTTCCTCTGGTGAGGAACAGGTTCTGTCATCACCAGGGGTAGTGTCTCCGGGTTGAGTCACAAGAGAGTATATGACCATGTCACCTCTGGTGCCCAGGGTAGCGCTGCAGATTGGTTTGCCTTATAGAACTTCGTGGCGGGCCACCATGATCATTTTGGTTGGGTAAGTGGACAGGACACCGTCCAGACTGTCGTCCCTGGCTAGTGATGGAGGTAATTCTCCTAACACTGGCAGTGTCAGTTCGAAATCATGAAACAAATTATTGACCAACTTCCCTTGCGGTCACCACACCGTCACCTGAATCGGGACATGCATCAGGTTCTGAACCAATAAGTAGGTTGATTGGTGGCTTAACTCAAGCAGGGGCATGACACAGACGGTCAGATTGACTTCCCAGAAATGGGGAAAGGGTTGGAAGAATGCCTGTGGGCCAGGTATCTTCTGTCCTTTAGAGCTCACCAGGCGGATGTGAATGCCTGCTGTTTGCATGGGGATAGTCATATCTACCTCTCTAGTAACCTGGCATGCCTGGGGAATGGTCTGGCTGGATATCATGTGTTATACCTCAATTGCCAGAGAATGCCTTTCGGGCTTGGGACCACAGAACCTGTCCAGCTGAGCACCTAGTCTGACCAGAAGGTCCGCCCCCACAAAGAATGGGGTTTGGAGTTGAGGGACTACACTCATAAAATGCATGACCTGCCTTTTCCCAATCCATACGGAAAGGGCGCATACCCCAGTCGCTTTGAGGAGACTTTGTGGTGACCCTGCCGAAAGGATGCGGTGACTTCGTGGTGTGAAGAACAGAGACTGTGTCGAAACAAGTCATCATATAGGTTCTGCTCATAGCAGTCTTTTCTGACCAGATCGTTACAAGTGCTTCTGGTGTCACTATACTGTTGATGTGCATGCCTCCCGCTATGTGGGGCTGTACATGGTTAAGTTTGTGTTCTTCAGTGAACAAAGGAAAAACTTGTTGTCATGAAATTAGTTTTGACTATCAACCTGTGGATATAGGCTCACAGGTGGCATAGAAGGATCAGAGCCAGGGTCAGACTCTGGAAGAGGCATGATCATTGGTAGAGGTCCTCTGGACTCCTGGATGATGGCGACTTGTCCATCTGAAGATGGCAAACTGTTTTCTGGACCAAGTGGCCTCTATGTGTCAAACTGATGGCATTCAATGAGCGGAGCCAGTCAGCCCAGTACATCCTGGCCAATTAACAGTGGTTCTGTATTAATGGGACATACACTATATTGCCAAAAGTATTCGCTCACCCATCCAAATAATTGAATTCAGGTGTTCCCATCACTTCCATGGCCACAGGTGTATAAAATGAAGCACCTAGGCATGCAGACTGCTTCTACAAACATTTGTGAAAGAATGGGCCGCTCTCAGGAGCTCAGTGAATTCCAGCGTGGTACTGTGATAGGATGCCACCTGTGCAACAAGTCCAGTCGTGAAATTTCCTCGCTACTAAATATTCCACAGTCAACTGTCAGTGGTATTATAACAAAGTGGAAGCGATTGGGAATGACAGCAACTCAGCCACGAAGTGGTAGGCCACGTAAAATGACAGAGCGGGGTCAGCGGATGCTGAGGCGCATAGTGCGCAGAGGTCGCCAACTTTCTGCAGAGTCAATCGCTACAGACCTCCAAAGTTCATGTGGCCTTCAGATTAGCTCAAGAACAGTGCGTAGAGAGCTTCATGGAATGGGTTTCCATGGCCGAGCAGCTGCACCCAAGCCATACATCACCAAGTGCAATGCAAAGCGTCGGATGCAGTAGTGTAAAGCACACTGCCACTGGACTCTAGAGCAGTGGAGACGCGTTCTCTGGAGTGACGAATCACGCTTCTCCATCTGGCAATCTGACGGACGAGTCTGGGTTTGGCGGTTGCCAGGAGAACGGTACTTGTGTGACTGCATTGTGCCAACTGTGAAGTTTGGTTGAGGGGGGATTATGGTGTGGGGTTGTTTTTCAGGAGCTGGGCTTGGCCCCTTAGTTCCAGTGAAAGGAACTCTGAATGCTTCAGCATACCAAGAGATTTTGGACAATTCCATGCTCCCAACTTTGTGGGAACAGTTTGGGGATGGCCCCTTCCTGTTCCAACATGACTGCGCACCAGTGCACAAAGCAAGGTCCATAAAGACATGGATGAGCGAGTTTGGTGTGGAAGAACTTGACTGGCCTGCACAGAGTCCTGACCTCAACCCGATAGAGCACCTTTGGGATGAATTAGAGCGAAGACTGTGAGCCAGGCCTTCTCGTCCAACATCAGTGTCTGACCTCACAAATGTGCTTCTGGAAGAATGGTCAAAAATTCCCATAAACACACTCCTAAACTTTGTGGAAAGCCTTCCCAGAAGAGTTGAAGCTGTTATAGCTGCAAAGGGTGGGCCGACGTCATATTAAACCCTATGGATTAAGAATGGGATGTCACTTAAGTTCATATGCGTCTAAAGGCAGATGAGCGAATACTTTTGGCAATATAGTGTATGTAAATGGGGTGTACCAGTGTTATCCCTTGAAAGGTAATGTCAGTCCATGAGCGTTTTGTGATAGACGACCTATCTTGCATGTAGCTTGTGATGCTTATGTTGCAGGCCTCGATTGGTAACGGCTTTCCAAGGGATAGCATTGATCTAGCCACATCTGCGAAGGTGCTGGAACCCATCAGACTTATTTTGGAACCAATGTCGAGTAGTGCGTGGAAGCTGATGCACCCCCCTACCACTACTGATGTGTATATGCATTGGGCATTGCCCATACGGTACAGATCGCCCAAGAAGGTCAGAAAAGGAGGGTGTGGTGTGTTAGGAGTGACTGTTTTGGGGAGCAACTTGTCCTCCCCAGTTCCCCTTTCCCAACCTACAAAGTAAACTTTGGCGTTAACAGGAGGGGGTACATAATCTAGTCCTTTGAGGAGTTCGGTGGCCCCGGTGAACGACGGAGCACATCAAGCTGCATTACTACCTCCATCAGGCATATTCTGATTATACCCTCCATTTCTCATCTCAAACCTTGTCCTCTAGAGGGGTTTGAAACCTTGTCTTTCCACTCACCTTCTTGTTTGGGTTACCATTTGAACCGTGACTCATTTTAAATCTTGACTACTTGGGTCAAAGCGCTCTATGTCCCTTGCAAGGGACTCGAGTTGTCGAGTGCGTAAGCCTTGGTGTCGGTATGACCGTGGGTCGTCCGTGTCATCTGAAGCACCATAGTCACTCAGATCACAATTATGATGAGGACGACTTCTTCCGATTCGTGGTGGGGATGGAGTCCTGTCGACATGTGGGGGTGGGCCCCGTGTTGCATACAGCTCCCTGGCTAATGGGGCCCTCGAGCCGCTTACACCATTCTGGGCTTGGAAGTAATTTTCCTACTTCACCTGCATCCAACCAGCGGGCCGCTGGAGGAGCTTGAAAGGCATCTAGGAGGACGAGGTCAGAGACTGTACCACTAGGGGCAGCTTGGCTCCCAGTGTGTGTCCCTGGGTTTCCTAGGGGCACATTTCTACTGGTTGTGCTAAAGAGGGAGCCCTCTTCTATGTCAGATGTTGTGCTGTGCATTTCCTGGGTGGCCAGCTCAGCAGCTGCACTTACCTGATCTGACTCTGCTCTTAGCTGGGCAGCTTTGAGCTGCCTGCACAGTGTTTCATTTACCTCCTGCATCCAGGCATTATCTTCCTGTGGCTGGACTCTCTCAGCTTGGGTGCACCTAACTTCTTGGTGCAGGCTGAGATTTTCTCTCTGCACTGCTTGGTAGCTGTTCTGAAGCTGGGTGAGCTGGGCCTGGTGCTCTGCGGTTTGCAGTTGGGTTCTGCGGTGATGAAGAAGGGAAGTTTGGCCCACAAGGTCCAGTATTGTGCGCTCTGGCTTCCCGACTGGGTTGGTGACATAATCAACTAGTTCCTGCAATGCTTCATCACAATGACTAACACTGTAGCCGTTGAAGTTATCTCTCCTCTACGTAGAGTTGGAGGACAGCAGCGACCAGATCTTGCAGTGCTGGGTCATCTGGCCTCTAAGGAGCTTCAGCTCCTGCCACGTGGGGCAACTGCGACTCATTTTACTGGGGCAATAAAAATGCTTGCGACAGTTGCTATTGTTGGGCCTCATGTAGTCAGATAGAAGACAAAGGCAGGCCTAACACAGTCGTAAAACCTAACTCAGGCCCCCACATAAGTCAAAATTATACTCATAAAAATCACGCCAAAATCAAACAAAGGGAGTCCAAAACAGACTACAAATCCCATAAAGCCTTTGTTCACCAATGGATCGAACTCTCAACTCCTATTGGATGAGGCACACGACAGAACGCACCTCAACCATGACATCATCAGGAGTAGAAATACCTTTGAAATGCTTCCGGGATTTGCTTCCAGCAACTTTACTCGCCATGTATAGACGCAGCTCATCGCTGCTCTCAGGTGCAGTCTCGTGGCACAAGGAAGTAACGTCTTCCAACGTCGTTTCAACGACTTGAAACTGTGGCCATACAATCTCCATCTCACTGGACGAGTTGAGATTACTCTGTGTTCAACCGAACACTCTAACGGATCCGAAGGAGACCGCCGAGCAATCCGCATCTTCATCCGTTTGCCTGCAGAAGTGAAGAGATTAAAGATGGAAGAGATTTCTCTTCCATCTTCAATCAAGTCGACGTTTCTGATTTCTCCGCCAGCCCGCCGAGATTCAGCAGCCGTACCGCCCGCTGACAGAGCGAGGAAACGGCCTCCCGTCATCACCCAAGCCTCGAGGAACCGAGTCTGAGTTAAAGGACGGACGACACACATTCCACCTGCATCCTCATGCGAGGTTTACATCTGGGCAGAGATAGAATATTATAGTGTGTTATTCTTGTGTACCAAGGTTTTTTGCTTGTACAGTTTACGGACTGTCATGTCCGCTCATTATTAATACTCAGGGTATTAATTATCATGAATTTGATTTGCTGTATTGTGGTCCAACCTCATTGGACTATTGTGCGTTTCCACCATCGCGGGTGAGACCGGCAAACTGAGTTTATACATTAAAGAATCAAAGAACGCGGGACTGTTTACGAGCCATCCATTGCGTCTCTGAGTGATAAACTAACAGCTGCTTTCTCTCCCACGATCGCGAAATCAGCTTTGGGGCCGTCACTTAATTCTCTCTCTCTCTCTCTTACTAACCACACACACACACACACACACACACACACACACACACACACACGCGACCCCTCACAAACATTCTGGCACACATTTTTGGCTCGTAGGTAGCTTCGTGATAAAGCTCAGCTTTGTCCCTAAGCTATCGTACAAGAGGATACACGCAGTAACTGGTAGACGCCATTGACTGGTTTCTCTCCGCCCACATTTGCGGCCATATTCCCTGGCCGGAAGTCTCGTGTGACATACTCTCCACGAGAGTCACGTCCGCCATTTTGTGCGCATCCCTCCTTACACACACACACACACACACACACACACACACACACACACACACACACACACACACACACACACTCGCTCTCACACAAACACACACCCTCATGTGTTATAGGATTATTTTGATTTCCATATCAAATCATATCACTGTTTAGTTTGTAGTTGGAAGCTGGAAGTTTATTGACTGCATTGTATTAATTATTAATTGATATTACTGCATAAATAAACTTTGTTTATATTACAAAGAGAAGTGTTTTGGTTTGTTTTGCAAAAATACTGAGACTGTTATACTATCTGGTTATTAGTCCCTGATTCCAGGGTGGTGCCCCGTCAATGTTAATCCTTATTAATATTCTGTTGATTTTTGATAATTGATAATTATCTTTGATGATTGTTGAATTTGAATGATCAATAAGCTAGTGTTGATTTTAATTAATGTTTCATCGATGTTAACAATTAATGATTATCTTTGATAATTGTTGATTTAAAGAATTAGAAAAAGCTAACATTGATTTTCATCAATGTTCTATTGATTTTAATAATTAATAATTGTCTTTGATAATTATTAATTATTGCTAATAACCAAACCCGCTCCTAAACGTAGCGCACTACATTTACTGGAGCCCCACATGAGGTTTTAATGAGTTAGATTCAATTAATTAATTTAAATATTAATAACTAGAGAAATAATTATTAATTATTTCTGATAGTAACACTGATCTAAACAACCAGTAAAGCCCTACACTATAATGCGGACATGAACGCACAGGTGAGGGGCTTTGACCTGTGGCTTACGGGTAACTGTTATGCAATGTGCGAATTTCATTACGACCTCTCCTTGATGGACGTTAATTATGTGACCTGACAACTCTCTGTAACATCTAGGCGAAAGCGTTAGGAGTTAAATAACAACAACAGCAGGCTTGGAGCAGACTATCGTAAATTTACCAACCCCTAATCCACTCTAAGAGCACTTTCACACCACACTGGCTTATGCTTGGCAAGTCGTGAGAGAAGTCAATCGTCAAACAGAACCAAACTTTGAACTAATTATTCAAGTTATTACTTTGGATTCTTATGCATACACACTGTGACAAAACTGCCATATAGGATGCCTCATACCAGGCACCATTAATGTTGGGCATGTATGAAACAGTATGTGTGATCTAGGAATTAGTTTATACTGTCCTTATTCTACATCATTATTATGTAAGGAAATTTATAATAGAATTAGTCGTGTTCGACAACCATTATAAGCAAGATAAATGACAAATAACTAGATTATTTGTCTGAATAAAATTCTCCACCATTAAAATTGTAATACAAAGTCTCGTTGTATCCACTCACAATTTCTATTGTAAGGAATTAGCTTTAATAAGGGAATTATGATTAATTCACTTATTGGTGTAATATTATTCTCATGGCTTATTGAAAATAATATCACATATTTAGGTATAGCTTTGAAGCGAAATCTTTTAAAAACAGGGATGAGGTTATTTATCAAAATATACCACAGTCAAATTATCTTTGAATACAAACAAACTTTATTGCTATCCTAAACATAAAACTAATCTAACACATACAACATGAAACAGGTTGGTGAGTAGTGACAGAAAGTGAAATAAATGATCAATACAGAGAAAATGAACTTTATGGAGTCTGTAGACAAAGCCTTAAGAACCTGATGAGGTGGGCTTTGAAGTGAGGCCTTCCGCAAGGAAGACTTGTGACTCCCGTTGGGTGTGTGAACCGTAGAGCAGAGATTGAAAGGCTTCCTCGGGACTTCGGGTCCCAAGGTTCCTTGGACTCTACATGGCATGGAGGAGTGAAAAGCAAGAGAGCCGACCAAGAGAAGAGAACCACTGAGCCAGTTCCAAGAGACGAGTTCTAAGAGAGAGTTCTTCCTGTTTTGGAAACATTTGAACTGAAATTGACCACACCCCAAAGGTGTCCTGAGCCAATCAGAAGTGGCTTTTCAGAGACACATGGTCAACTGGTCTGTCCTTTTCAAAGTTGATTTACAATCCTTTGTGTGGAGGATTCTTACACTTCCCGCTCAACAATAGTGCATGTTTAATCATGAACTTTTATATCTTGAAAACAGTGCAAGAGACATGACATTTGTTGTCATTAGCATTCTCTACGTAAACAAGCAAGTGTTTACATACTAAATATGACATACTTTCATAAATATTATACATGCAAGTAACAAACATGAAAATCCCTGATTACAAATCATACTGGTTGAATAATACAAGATTAAAGAATATAATCATCGATTTGTTAGTTAGAAGTGATTACAAATCACTACACATATTTTAAAAGGTACATCGGCTATAATCATTAATTTGTCAGTTATAAAAGTTATCACAGGTCATAAAGTCATTTTCAGAATTATCTAGCAAAGCTAGGTATGGTATATATATTTGGGTCCAAATGCATTCTGTACATTTTAGAGGGTTAAATCACAAGTACTGGGACTTTATGTGAAATGTTCATTCATTCCCTTTTAGCTGCTGTTTGCAAAATGAGGATCTCATGACTAATTATCATCCAGAATAAAGAGTCATAGAATTGGCTTGGTTTGTTCATTGTAATTCAGGAGGATCTCACAAGGGAAGCTTGTTTTAACTCTGTGTGGAAGTTCAGAAGGTCATGCTGAGGGGCCTCTCTGACAAATGACCTTTTTTGCTTTAAATCATGCCGTTTCAGTCTCTTTGACCATTTTATTGTCCAAAGGCAGGCCTCCACTAGGCTTATTGGTGCCTAGTCCTTTAATTTATGACATTGAGGAATTCCAGGATTAAAAGGTTGGGTTTTTCTAGATTCAAGTCATATTGCTAGCAATTGTTCAATTCTTCTGCATCTAATATCCTACAGGCGCTTCGTTCAGGAGTGGTTTGGTTATTAGCAATAATTAATAATTATCAAAGATAACTATTAATTATTACAATTAGTAGAACATTGATTAGAATCAGCATTAGCTTATTAATCCTTCAAATCAACAATCATCAAAGACAACTATCAATGATCAAAATCAACAGAATATTAATTATCAAAGACAACCATTAATTATTAAAATCAATAGAACATTGATTAGAATCAACATTAGCTTATTAATCCTTCAAATCACCAATCATCAAAGATAACTATCAATTTTCAAAATCAATAGAATATTAATAAGAATTGATATTGCTGGGGCACCACCCTGGAATCAGGGAATAATAACCAGACAGTATAGCAGTCTCAATACAGGATTGTTCTCTTAGGAAAGTCGACATCTGGAGAACATTGACATTCAAAAGGTAAACAATGAAGGCTTGAATCTGAGCACCGACATCCCCTGCCAGCCCTTGGCACAGGTGCATGCAGAACAATACTAAAACTCTTCTCTTTAAAGTATAACAAAGTTTATTGATGCAGTAATATCAATTGATAATCAATACAATGCAGTCAATAAAGTTCCAACTACAAATTAAACAGTAACTGATTAGATATGGTAACAGATAAGCCTATACTACATGAGGTGTGTGTGTATGTGAATGTGTGTATGTGTGTGTGTGTGTGTGTGTAAGGAGAGGAGTGCACAAAATGGTGGATGTGGCTCTCATGGAGAGTCACACAATGTTTCCAGCCAGAGAATGTGGCCACAAATGTGGGCAGAGATACTGGTTAATGGCGTCTGCCCATTTAACGTTTGTCTCCGCTGGTACGATAACTTAGGGACAAAGCTGGGCTCTACCGGCAAGTTATCTGTTTGCCAAATGTGTGTGCAGGTATGTTTGTGGAGGGTCGTGTGTGTGTGCGGTTAGTATGAGAGAGAGAGAGAACAGGGTAATGCCAGAAGCTGGTTTTAGCAATCGTGGGAGAGAAGGCAACACAGCAAATCTCATTCATGGTAACAGTAAATTATATTAATACCTTGTGTATTATTAGCAGCAATGAGCGGAATTGTATTGTAAACTGTATAAGAAATAACCTTGATACACAAGAATAACATACTATAATAATCTATCTCTGCCCAGACATAAACCTCTTACTTGAGTCATGTGGGGATGCGGGTAGAATGTGTGTTTGTCCATCGTTTGACTCCGACTCGGTTCCTCAAAACTCGGGTGATGACGGGAGGCCGTTTCCTCACTCTGTCATCGGGCGGTATGGTGGCTGATTCTCGGCGGGTTGGTGGAGATATCAGCGAAGTCAACTCAGTTGAAGAAGGAAGAGATATCTTCTTCACTTCTGCAGGCAAATGGGTGAAACATGGATTTCTCAGCGGTCTCCTTCGGATACGTTAGCGTACTCGGTGGAACACAGAGAAATTTCAGCTCATCCAGCAAGATGAAGATTGTATGGCCAAAGTTCAGGTACATACATTACTTCCTTGGGCAATGAGGCTACACCTGGGAGCAGCAGGGCTTCAACTAGACGTGGCATGAACTGTCGCTGGAAGCAAAGCTTAGTGTTCCTACAGGCTGCAGTCTGGCTTTATGACTATATGTAGGCCTGCTTTTGTCTCTTATCTGAGTTCATGAGGCCCAACATTCCCCCCTTTGGTCTGAAGAGTTGGTTGTTGTCCAGCGTCTTTAGAGCAACTGAAGGGCCGAACAGTTCCTGTAGGTCGACATTTTTGATTATCAAGGAGCCATTTCATGAAATTGTTCTTGAATGAATAATAAGATGGGGATTCTCTAATTGATTGTGGTATTGAATTCCACTGATGTGATGCTCTGAAGGAAAAAAAAAGCCTGACTAAATGAAGTTTTCCAACGTGTGATTGTACAGTTCCCCCTAACTGCATCTCTAGTTGCTCTGTTTACTATAGATTTAAAATTGATAAAGCCAGCCAGAAGAGGAGGAGCTATACCATGCATAATCTTATAAACTAAACAAAAAATGTTGTACTTTATGAGATTTTCCTAGCTAAACAGATTGTACTTATTTAAAATGTGACAGTGATGAAAACTAATTGGTTTCTTATCTAGAATTGTAAGTGCTTGTTTGTGTAATGATTTCAGTGGTTTTAAGACTATAGAATGTGTATAAGACCAACTTATCAAACAACAGGTGATGTGGGAAAGAATCATCGAGTGAAAGTATATCTTTGCTGCCTCACTTGATAAAGAGTTTCTAATATACCTGAAATTTGCCAAACTGAATTTTACCTTATTATTGACCCTTTCTGTCGAGTGATTTGCCCTATATCCAAATTGCATTGGATGTAATGGAAAGGAGCTATTGTTAAGATGATCAGTGATTTATTTGACAATCAGTTTTTCAAATACCTTTGGTACTATGGGCAAGATACTAATGGGCCTGTAATAGGAGATCAGAAGAAGGTAGCCGCCTTTAAATATAGGAGCCACAACCGCAGGCTTCCATGAATTAGGGAATCTCCCTTGACTCAATGAGATATTAATAATGTGCAGTAATGAATTAACTATTGAGGAGTTGATCTCTTTCAGCATGAATGTGTCCATGCCATAGACATCCTTGGCCCTTGAAGACTTGAGAGATACAACTACTTTTTCAACCTCTGTCTCAGTTACTGGTCTTAGTACTAGTGTTGTCACACTATTATTGACAATACATGCATTACTTTGTTGTACTGTGAAACTTTGGGCTATAGTAGCCACTGACTCAACAAAATAGTGATTGAGGGCCTGTGCCACATCAGTCGGACTCTGTAAGATTGTGTCACTAATCTTTAATTCAATTGGCTTAGTTATAATATTATTTTGACCAGTCAGTTTTTTAATCTGACTCCATATAGTTTTTGAATTACTATGAGATTTTTCAATGATTGTGATGACAAAGTCCGCCTTTGCTTTTCTTAGTACTCTTATTACCTTGTTCCCTATCTGTCACTCACTCAACATTGTGTCGATGTAGTGACACTGGGGGGGTCACACTTGGGAGCCTGAAACACCTCTGGTCTTTGATAAAAGGCCAATGAAAATTGGCGAGTGGTATCTGCATGCCACTTCCCCGGACATACGGGTATAAAAGGAGCTGGTATGCAACCACTCATTCAGATATTCTCTTTGGAGCCAAACGGTCATTTTCATTGATCTGAATTCTCACGACTGTTCATTCACCTCTGCTGGATCTGACGGCGCATTTCAGCAGCTTCTCCCTCCTCTGCACTGGTGCACTGCAGAGAACACCCCTGGGCGCTTCGGCAGAAAAAGAGTGTATTTTTCTGAAAGAGTATATTTCTCTAAAAGAGCGGCACACACGGAACGTCTTTTTAAAGATGTGTCTTTTTAAAGATGCCTTTCCGATTGTGTGTTATTCCTGGTTGCGGTCATTACCTCTCAAATTCAGACGGTCAAGATCGCTGTCTTTCGTGTCTGGGTGCAACCCACATGGAGGCAGCATTTGTGGATGGTTCATGTTCTCACTGCGAGAACATGACCATGGAAAGTTGTGGTCACGACCCTACCCCAGCGGCTCCCCACCTCGGTCCTTCTACCTACGGGTTTGAGGCCAGTGCGGCTAGCACTGGGGACGATTTGGGGACTCCAATGGGATCGCCTCCGTCGGATATCCCCCCGCAGACCTCCCAAGCTGCTGGACAAGCCGCCTCTGCCCAATGTGCACGGTCGTCGTCACGACCACCGTCCACAGGTTTTTCCTTGCAGGATTGGCGCTCCAGCGGCGGTCTCCCTGCCCCTGCACGCCCAGCTGTGGGTCTCCAGGGGTTACAAGGACAGGCCTCTTCCTCCCCTGTCCCAGGCTGTTCCGGGGGTTGTCACAAGGAGCCAGGTAAGTGCTTCGATGTCCCTAGACTCAGCACGGCCACGACATGGTGTGGCACCTCGAGCTCTGTCCTGCCGCGAGGCCCCACCTGCCGGTAAGTCCGACGACATTGTCCCTTTGTTCCCCCTTGCACGGAACTTGGATGCGTGGCTTGCACTTTCCAATCCGTTGCGATGGCTGGTCTGTACCGTCCGACTCGGCTACATGATTCGGTTCGCCAGGCGTCTGCCCAGGTTCAGCGGTATCCACTTCACCTTGGTGAAGGATGAAAACACTGCTATCTTGAACGCGGAGATTGCTACCCTCCTACGGAAGGGTGCAATAGAACCTGTCCCTCCGGCTGAGATGAAGAAGGGGTTTTACAGCCCCTACTTCATCGTACTGAAAAAAGGCGGTGGGTTGCGGCCAATCTTGGACCTGCGAGTACTGAATTGGGCTTTACACAGACTCCCGTTCAAGATGCTGACGCAAAAACACATTCTGGCGAGCATCCGGCATCAAGATTGGTTCACGGCGGTAGACATGAAGGACGCGTACTTCCACGTCTCGATTCTACCTCGACACAGACCCTTCCTGTGGTTTGCATTCGAGGGTCAGGAGTATCAGGACAAGGTCCTCCCTTTCGGCCTGTCCTTGTCCCCTCACGTCTTCATGAAGGTCGCAGAGGCAGCCCTTGCCCCGTTAAGGGAAGTGGGCATTCGCATTCTCAACTATCTCGATGATTGGCTAATCCTAGCTCACTCTCGGGACATGTTGTGTGCACACAGGGACTTGGTACTCTCACACCTCAGCCAACTAGGGCTTTGGGTCAACTGGGAAATGAGCAAGCTCCTCCCAGTTCAGAGCATCTCTTTCCTTGGTTTGGAGTTGGACTCAGTCTCTTTGACAGCACGCCTCATGAACGAGCGCACACAGTCAGTGCTGGCCTGTTTGAAGGCGTTCAAACAGAAAACAGCGGTTCCACTGAAACACTTTCAGAGGCTCCTGGGGCACATGGCATCCTCAGCGGTGGCCACCCTGCTCGGGTTGATGCATATGCGACCGCTTCAGCACTGGCTTCAGACTCCAGTCCTGAGATGGGCATGGCGCCACGGGACAAATTGCATGGTCATCACGCCGGTCTGTCACCGTCTTTTCAGCCCTTGGACCGACCTCTCGTTTCTACAGGCAGGCGTTCCCCTAGAGCAAGTCTCCAGGCACGTCGTGGTCACGACAGATGCCTCCAAAACGGGCTGGGTGCTGTTTGCAATGGGCACGCAGCCGCCGGCTTAAGGACTGCCTTGAATTGTTGGCAATTCTGCTCGCCCTGCGGAGGTTCCGGCCATTGATCCAGGGCAAGCACGTGTTAGTTCGGAAAGACAACACGGCAATGGTAACATATGTCAACCGCCAAGGCGGTCTGTGTTCTTGTTGTAAGTCACAACTTGCCCGCTGTCTCCTCCTCTGGAGTCAGCAGCACTTCAAGTTGCTGCGAGCCACTCACATCTCGGGTGACCTCAACACTACAGTGGACGCGCTGTCATGGCAGGTTACCCTCAGGGGAGAGTGGAGACTCCACCCTCAGGTGGTCCAGCTGATTTGGAGTCAGCACAGGTAGACCTGTTCGCCTCCCAAGAATCCTCCCACTACCCGCTCTGGTACACCCTGACCGAGGCACCCCTCGGCATAGACACGCTGGCACACAACTGGCCTCCTGGCCTATGCAAATACGCGTTTCCCCCATTGAGCCTACTTGCACAGACTCTGTGCAAGGTCAGGGAGGACGAGGAGCAGGTCATCCTGGTAGCACCCTACTGGCCCACCCAGACATGGTGGTAGACATGATCACTCAGGCTAGGGCCCCCTCTACGAGGCGCCTGTATGCCTTTAAGTGGCGTCTCTTCGCTAAGTGGTGTTCTCCCCGACGGGAAGACCCCTGGAGATGCGCAGTCAGATCGGTGCTTTCCTTCCTGCAGGAGAGGTTGGAAGGGTGGCTGTCCTCTTCCACCTTGAAGGTGTATGTAGCTGCTATAGCAGCACACCACGACACAGTGGACAGTAAGTCCTTAGGGAAGCACGACCTGATCATCAGGTTCCTGAGAGGCACCAGGAGGCTGAATCCCTCCAGACAGCACCTCGTTGCCTCATGGGACCTCTCTGTAGTTCTTCAGGGTCTACAGAGAGCCCCCTTTGAGCATTTGCACTCTCCTTGAAGACTGTCCTCCTGAATGCACTCACTTCCATCAAGAGGGTAGGAGACCTGCAAGCGTTCTCTGTCAGCAAATTCTGCCTGGAGTTCGGTCTGGGCTACTCTCATGTGATCCTTAGACCCCGACCGGGCTATGTGCCGAAGGTGCCCACGACCCCTTTTAGGGACCAGGTGGTGAACCTGTGAGTGCCGCCCCAGGAGGAAGCAGACCCAGCCCTGTCGTTGCTGTGTCCGGTGCGCGCTTTACGCATCTATTTGGATCACACACAGAGCTTTAGGATCTCTGAGCAGCTCTTTGTCTGCTATGGTGCCCAGCGGAAAGGAAGCACTGTCTCCAAGCAGAGGATCACCCACTGGCTCATTGACGCCATAGCTATGACATATCACGCCCTTGACATGCCACCTCCGGTAGTTCTACGAGCCCATTCTACCAGGGGTGTGGCGGCCTCCTGGACCCTGACCAGGGGTGCCTCTCTAACAGACATTTGCAGAGCAGCAGGCTGGGCAACACCCAATAATTTTGCAAGTTCTACAACCTCCGGGTGGAACCCAGGTAGTGGCACATAATACAAGTGGATAAGCCCAGGATTGCCAGCCAGGTGTATCGTTTGCACATAGTGCCTTTCACCTCCTCTGAGCTGAAGACATGCACCATTAATTCCCAGTAGTGTTCACAAACTATGTTCCCTGGTTGACTTCCTCCGAGCCCTGTGGCAGTCGAGTTTTCGGAGAGACTCACTGCCGGCCCAGTACACGTGCTAACTAAGAGCCCTGTTCTGGGGTAGGTGCTCCGCACGTGGTTCCCTGTAAGGTAACCCCATGCGATGTATATCTTCCGCTAATTTGTTTCCCTGTTGGCAAACTGCATCTTCCTTGGGCAGAGCCCCCTCTGCCACAGTCTCCATGTTTGTAGCAACTCCTCCCCCATTGGGTAGGATCTGCCATGAGACTGTCCACATGGTCGGAAAGGCCATGTGACATATTTTCCACTTAAATATCCCCCACTCTCTTTGGGTGAGGTGTGGTCTCCGTGGTGTCCTCCCCTTGGGAGGGACAGCCCCCGACTAGACCTGGTGGCCCAGTCGGATAATCCCCCTTGTTTTTTAGGGAGTGGAAAAAAAGAAGGGGAAAAGAGGCCACGACTGGTTTAGCCTGTCTCTATCTTTTGGGTAGTCGACTTGTCCCCAAAGGGCCATTCGACACTCATAACTATGTTGGGGGAGGTTACGTGTCGGCCTGGTGCGCTGGCTACGAGGCACACAGTGGTCTGCCCGTCACACACCGCCAGTTCACGTAACACAGTTCAGCCAGTTGCAGCATTTTGTATAGGGACCCCTAGTGTCACTACATCGACACAATGTCGAGTGAGTGACAGACAGGGAACGTCCTGGTTACTTGCGTAACCTCCGTTTCCTGATGGAGGGAATGAGACGTTGTGTCCCTCCTGCCACAACGCTGAACTACCTGCTGAAATGGCCGGACCTTGTCTCGGCTCCTCAGCATAAAACTTGAATGAGTGGTTGCATACCAGCTCCTTTTATACCTGTATGTCCGGGGGAGTGGCATGCAAATACCACTCACCAATTTTCATTGGCCTTTTATCAAAGACCAGAGGTGTTTCGGGCTCCCAAGAGTGACTCCTAGTGTCACTACATCGACACAATGTCTCATTCCCTCCATCAGGGAATGGAGGTTACACAAGTAACCATGATATTTCTTAACATTACAAATGTATTCCTATCATGGGACTTCTTTGATTTTGTTGCTATTTTAAAAACATTGTCCTGTTCCTTCATTCATTTTTTTTATATTATCGTTCACCCAGGGGAGAGACTGTTTCTTTTTCTTACATTTCATCTTGTTTGAAAATTCACTGATTGTAAGTAGTAATTTTTTCTGTAAAGGTTTGACTTACTATTTTTAGATCATTTTCAGATAGTACATCTTCCCAGTTTATGTTTTTTATGGCTACTTTTAAATCCTCTTGCTTATTTTTTGGGATGCCATAGAATTATTTATTACCAGCATGTGTAGTAAATCACTTAATTTAACCTCGACACAGACCCTTCCTGTGGTTTGCATTAACTTAAGTTAATTTTCTAGATATGAGCACCATATTATGGCCTGACAGCACAGTTATCATATTATGTGACTTTGTAATTCTTTCGGGTCTATTACTAAATGCTAGGTAAATCTGGGTACTGGTGCTGTTTGTTATTCGTGTTGAGCCTTTAACCATTTGAGACAGATTAAATCCATCAGTAATTTGCTTAAGCTTTTTCCTTGAAGACTTGTCTTCCCAGTATAAGTAAAAATCACCCCTAACAATGACTTCTTTCTTAAAATCACATTGACATAATACCTTCTCGTGGTTGATAAATGACTAAGTGTGACATCTGAGGTGATAGAATCATGTTTAAACCTATACATTCAAGATCATTAGTGTAACGAGGCAGGCGAGAATAGAGGATCTATATGCGGCTTTTAATGTTAACAAAAGATGAACAAGGTAGCTCAGAATAAAATGAAAACAAAAAAAGGGGACCCAGGTACAGAACATGACTACTAACCAGGGGAAACAAGGGCTTAAATACACAAGGGAAAACAAGGAACACCTGGGGAAACAATCAGGGTGAACCAATCATGAAATAAAACTACAAAGGACTACGAAACTAACACAGGAAACAAGAACGGGGAACTAAACAAGAATTTCAACATAAAAGTCTAGACAAAAACAGGGAATACATGACAATTAAGCTTAAGATGTGAGGGGATAGGGTCAAGTAGACAGGTGGTAGTACTGTTAAAAAGAAGCACTTTGGAGACCTCAGTCTCGGGGGGAGGGGAGAAAGAGGAAAACAGAGGATGGGATGTTGGAAGAGAGTGGCTGTAGGTGTTAGGTGTAGAGAACTGGCTGCTGATGCCTGCTAATTTGTCAGTAAAAAATGTGGCAAAGTCATCAGCAGTCAGAGAAGAAGTAGGATGTGGTGGAGGAGAATAGAGAAGAGATGAGAAAGTTGAAAATAGATTATGTGAATCTGAAATGTTCCTGATTTTATTCTAGTAATAATCCATTTTAGCACTAGAAACGCTGGTGGAAAAAGAGGAGAGAAGTGATTGACACTTGCTTGGAACACAGCTAACAAACAGTTGTTGTTTTCTTCTGACAGATGAATGTTTGTCCTGCTAGGTAATGGGCCTTATCTCAAATAAATGCTGAATCCAGCCCACAAATTAGCAACTCAAAGTCAAAAAGTGTCAAATGCCTGAAACTTCAGCTGGATTGCCCTAATATATTCAATAATAGTCAAATATTTACCTTAATTGTCACAGAAGTGCAGCAAAATATCCTGGCTAACACAGCTACCAAGTCCAATGTCACAATATGAACACAGCTAACAAAACTACAGTTGTTGTTTTCATCTGACAGACCAAATGCTCGTCCTTATCACTGTCAGATCAACACGTTATTAACCTATTTCTAACCAAACTTCTCTCCTTCGGTCTACTCTCCTTCCACTCTGCAGTACATGTCCATTGGTGTTGAAGAAATCCACTCAATGCCCACAATTCTGTAATTTGTAGGCCTACAGCAAGTGTGTATTGTCTATGATTGCTTTCCATATAATACAGTCAAAGAAATCATCATGTAAATGCACGATGATGAGAAAGATCATCAATATATTTACACAGGATTGCACGCTGTAAAGTTGCGCACAGTTGATATTAAACAAGATGCGCAATGCACCCACTCAGATCCGCACCTGTGGCAACACACCGTTCAGGGCATTTTACATGGCACGAAGTTACAGAGGGTTGCCCTTTCATTTTTTATTGGATAAGGTGACAGGAGGCAGAACTGAGTGTGACAATTTAAATGCTTAACAATTATAACGCATATTTGCATTTTTCAAGATACTCCTCTTGGATACTGAAGGATGGGCTACTAATTAATAAAGAGCATCTCTCATTCAAACAGATCTCATGCATGCACCTGTCTTCTAAATACCGTACATTACACAGTGAAACACAATACAACCTCTCATACATTGTAGGTACAGATATACTTGTATTATCAAAAATTACAACAACATTTGGACAGTAATTTTGAGCTCAGTGTGTTCTGTTTTCTGTACATCATAACTGTGTGTGTATGTGTGTGTGTGTGTCAAAAAGGCAAGGCCTCTGGTTTAAATAGAGTTTGTTTAAACTCTATATACTGTATACACTACCTGTCAAAAGTTTTGAAACACTTGACTGAAATGTTTCTCATGATCTTAAAAATATTTTGATCTGAAGGCGTATGCTTAAATGTTTGAAATTAGTTTTGTAGACAAATATATAATTGTGCCACCATATTAATTTATTTCATTATAAAACTAAAATGTAATAAAAAAAAAATAAAATAAAAAAAACATTTTTGAAATTGATGACTTGGACCAAATAATAAAGAAACATTGATAGGAACTCCTTCAGTACTGTTTAAAAAGCATCCCAGCGTTGGGAGAGAAAATGTCAAGAGTACATGTCTGCAAATTCTAGGCAAAGGGTGACTACTTTGAAGATGCTAAAATATAACACATTTTTTTATTTATTTTGGATTTTGTTTAGTCACAACATAATTCCCATAGATCCATTTATGTTATACCATGGTTTTGATGACTTTACTATTATTCTAAAATGTGAGAAAAAAATTATAATAAAGAATGAGTAAGTGTTTCAAAACTTTTGACCGGTAGTGTATATACAGACATAACTGATACATGCTTAGCTTCACTGAATGTTCTATACAGTCATCAGTTTATCTACACAATAGGCACATTTAAAAAAAAATTTGTAGGCATTATTGCAAAGTCACACCAATTCATGTTACTATAGTAAATGTGGCTGCTTATCAAATCTAATTTAGCACATTAGTTGTCATTCTAAGTGCTTTAGAAATGACAAAGAAAATAAAAAAAAAGTCCATTTTAAAATTACTTAAGAACAAGAAAAATTAAAAGACAAAAATTTAACATTGTGTTTGGGGCGCCCCATCAGTGGTCCGAACGTCAATCACACTGTGATATTGAAGCAGGGGTGGCTCTGACTCTGGCATGACAAGCTCGATTGCTGTGCCTGAAGTGGGAAGCACCTCATTACCATACCGACACAGAAATGTAGAAATAAATAAATGTGGAAATAAATAAATGGATAAATAAATAAATGTGGAAATACATCAATTTGGAAATAAATTGATATGGACATATACACATGTATAAATAAATACATGTATAAATAAATACATGTAGAAATAAATAAATGAGGAAATAAATAAATGTGGAAATACATTAATATGGAAAAAAGACAATAATGCATAAATAAGGAAATAAAAGTATAAATACTCATTTACAGTATTTCAGATTTTAACATTTATTTATATCTATACTTTTTATTTTATTTTTCATTTTTTTTAAAAGAGATATTTATTTATTTAGTATTTTGGCAGTCCTGGTCCTCCATAATGAATGTGACAACTATAAATAGAACGTCTCGGTTACTGTTGTAACCTCCATTCCCTGATGGAGGGAACGAGATGTTGTGTCGATGTAGTGACACTAGGGGTCGCCCTTGGGAGCCCCAAACACCTCTAATCTTTGAGAAAAGGCCAATGAGAATTGGCGAGTGGAATTTGCATGCCACTCCCCCAGATATACGGGTATAAAAGGAGCTGGCTCACAACCACTAATTCAGATTTTGTGCTGAGGAGCCGAGACAAGGTCCCGGCCATTTCAGTGGATAGTACCACATTGTGGCAAGAGGGACACACCTCACGATGCAGGTGAAAGCAAGCTGCTGCGTGTGTAATAGCAGGTGCATCAGTCCGTACGTAACCTCCCCCAATGCCCCACAAGACATCATGTAGTTCCCCACATCCCAGAGGGGGGGAAGCGACGTAACTAGCATGGGAGCAGGCCACACCAGCTGCGGTCTTTTCTCTCTATGTTTTCTCTCCACAGAGTATTAGATTTGGCTGGGGCCATCGCTATTACAAGCACCGGGGAAGGTGTTCTTTTCCTTTCCTATTCTTTCAGGGGGAAAAAGACCCCGCTGAGACCACATCCTGCCCGGAGGGGAGGTAACGTGGCAATACGTCACGTGGGCTCACCAGCTGCACATGGAAGAGGCACGGTGGTAGGTCCTGCCTGGAAGGGGAGGAGCTCTACAAACACAGCAACCGGGGGCAGAGAGGGCTCCACCCAAGGGAGACGCGGGTCTGCCGACAGGGAGACCGTACCGCAGAAAATACATCACAGGGTGTTACCAGAGTAACCAGCACCTGTGGAGCACCTATCCCAGTACAGGGCATATTAGTACCCGTAGTGGATCCAGCTGCAAATTCCTCCACCGAATTTGCGAGCCCCAGGGCTAGGGAGGAAGGACATCCAGGGTTCACGGTTCATGAACTCGCATGGGAAAAGAAGTGCACATCTTTGCCTCACGGAGGGGAAAGGCACTATACGCAAGCGATACACCTGGCCAGCTGTTCCATATTACCAAACTTACCTGTTCATACCTGACAAAACACGGGACGAAACCGGCTCAACCCGGAGATTGTAAAATCTCGCAAAGGTATTGGGTGTTACCCAACCCGCTGCTTGAGGCGCCATTGGCTATTGCCCACAAGAATGCCAGACTCCTTGTAGAGTGTGCTCGCATTCCCAAAGGGGTCAGCACTGCCTGGGCTTGGTATGCCAGAGCGATGGCATCCACGATCCAGTGGGCAAGCCTCTGTTTGGAGACAGTGTTCCCTTTATGCTGTCCACCGAAGCAGACAAAAAGCTGCTCAGAGTGTCTAAAGCTCTGCGTGCGATCCAAGTAGATGCACAAAGCACGCACCGGACACAGCAACGACAGGGCTGAGTCTGCCTCCTCTTGGGGCAGTGCTTGCAGGCTCACCACCTGATCCCTGAAGGGGGTCGTGGTAACCTTGGGCACATAGCCCAGCCGGGGTCTCAGGACCAGGTGAGAGTCTACCGGACTGAACTCCAGGCAGGTATCGCTGACAGAGAACGCCTGCAGGTCCCCAACCCTCTTGATGGAGGTGAGCGCAATCAGGAGGGCTGTCTTCAAAGAGAGGGCTTTCAGCTTGACTGACTCTAGTGGCTCAAACGGGGCTCTCCGAAGGCCCAGGAGGACCACGGAGAGGTACCATGAGGGAAAGAGGCATGGCCTAGGAGGATTCAGCCTCCGGGCACCTCTCAGGAAGCTGATGATCAGGTTGTGCTTCCCTATGGACTTACCATCCACTGCGTCATGGTGTGCCGCTAGGTGCCACATACACCTTCAGGGTGGAGGGGGACAGCCACCCCTCCAGCCTCTCCTGCAGGAAGGAAAGCACTGGCCTGACTGCACATCTCTGGGGGTCTTCACCTCAGGAAGAACACCAACTCGCGAACAAACACTACTTCAGGGCATAAAGCTGCCTCGTAGAGGGAGCCCTGGCCTGAGTGATCATGTCTACCACTGCTGGTGGTAGGCCACTTAGGTCTTCCACGTCCCATCCAAGGGCCAGACGTGGAGGTTCCAGAGGTCTGGGTGTGGTTGCCAGATGATGCCCGATCCCTGAGAGAGGAGGTCCTTCCTCACGGGCATCTGCCAGGGAGGGGCTGTCGTGAGGAGCGTGAGATCCGAGAACCAAGTCTGAGTGGGCCAGTACGGCGCCACGAGGGTGACCTGTTCCTCATCCTGCCTGACCTTGCACAGGGTCTGTGCAAGTAGGCTCACTGGGGGGAATGCAAATTTGCACAACCCCTGGGGCCAGCTGTGTGCCAGCGCATCTGTTCCGAGGGGGGATCCCGGGGAAGCGAACAGGTCTACTCCAAATCAGCTGGACCACCTGGGTGTGGAGTCTCCACTCTCCGCTGAGTGTCGCCTGCCGTGACAGTGCATCTGCTGTGGCGTTGAGGCTGCCCGGGATATGAGTGGCCCGCAGCGACCTCAGCCGCTGCTGACTCCAGAGTAGGAGATGGTGGGCGAGTTGCGACATGCGACGAGAGTGTCGGAAAAGACGCGTCTTTAAAAAGACGTTCACATCGATGTGCTGCTCTAATAGAGGAAAATATACACTTTGCAGAGATATATACTCTCTTAGTAGCGCTGTCGAAGCGCCCAGGGGCGTAGTCTGCACTAAGCATGCAGAAGGAGAGAAAGCCGCTGGAATGCGCCATATATCCAACAGCGTACGCTTCTAACTGAGGTGAATGGACCAGCAGTGGAATTCAGCTCGCTGACACACAACCGCTCAGCTCTGAAGAAAAAATCTGAATGAGTGGTTGCGAGCCAGCTCCTTTTATACCCGTATGTCCAGGGGAGTGGCATGCAAAGTCTCATTGGCCTTTTCTCAAAGATGTGTTTGGGGCTCCTAAGGGCGACCCCTAGTGTCACTACATTGAAACAACGACGAGTGAGTGACAGAAGGGGAACTTAAAAGGTTTTGACAAGGTAAAATAAAATTGTACATATTTTTTTTCTTTCAAAACATTACTTCTAACATGTCAACTAATCTATTTTAATATGTTTCAATCACACACAACAACATTTCAGGGAGTCCAGCTGAATAATCAGGTTACACTTTATTTAAAACACACTGTCCAGCATCAAGCAAATGTATTATGAACTAAATACTTTTTGTCAAATTACTTGGTTTGTCAGATTGTATGTGGCAGAAAATACTGACATGTGCTCCACCCCTTTCTTATTAATTAGTAACTTGATGTTAAAAATATTATGAGCACACTTTGCTGTATGCATAGGCAAGACCAGCTGACTTTGGGTTTCATTTACTGATGGTGTTTAAAAGGAGAACACGTTTTTGTTTAATCTTCTGAGATAGTAGTCAGATATCTCAACATCTCTAACTAAAAGTTACAGGATTAGAGAACTAATCACAGTACAATCACCCCTGGATGAGGAGGAATACAAACTACACCTGTTTATCAGTTGGTCAAGTATCGCATTTTATGATCTTAGAATTTTTTAAAGGTCTTCAGCTATGCATTTTGCAAAGTACAAATACTTACTCAGGACATTACAATTTGTATTGAAAAATAATCTGAGCATTACAATACAGTCTTGGAAGTCAAATCAGAGAAAAAAAAAAACATGTCGGATTCAAATTCCACTGAATGAAAAATGTACATCAGTTTGAAAATTCAGTTTCAGTACAGTGTCTGTAAATGAATAGTCCCCAAGAGCTTGATAGTTTGATCTACTTTCAGACCATAGAAGATGGTGCAAATATATTGCCCATCAAATTGGCTAAAAATGGACAAAAATGCAGAACTGAAAACATTGTAGTTTGAGGCTGTTTCCACAAGGTGGTCTCATAAGATGTCAATCTTGGGTGTGGTGTGTATGATGTAACAGACTGTAAAGAAAAGAACAAATTATTAGGTAAACTTCAAATCGAAATTGGCATACATTGCTTCCACAATAAATAGGCTCATTGTAACAGCAAATTAAGATTTAAAAGAATAGGCTGCATTAACTAGCCACTGAAATTGTAAACATTTTCTTAACAGCTGTTCTTTAAAGTACACAGTATATCACACACATACTGTAATTGCATTATAAACTTATAAACAAACATCAGCTATGTAATAGCATAATTTATATAAACAGTTGGAACAAACCTTTATGTCTTCAACTTCAGGTGAAATTGACATTCTACAGTACATCTACTAAGAAAGTTTCCTAGTCGAAATTCACCAATAAAGTCATCAATTCCTCAATAGCATTTATTTTTCTGTTTATAAAAGTTTATGTTTATATATATATATATATATATATATATATATATATATATATATATATATAAACATCACACCAGTGGACAGACAAGATGAAGACAACAACTTTTATTTTGGAAACACTGATAAATCTTTTAAATAAGTGTGGTGATGATTGTTTAGAAATCTAGCCTGGAAAAATGGGGACTTTTACTCTGCTTCCTTATGAATATGGATAAGCTTTACAAAAAGGCTTTAAGTTTTTCAAATGTTTCACAATAGTACTGAATTAAAAATGTGTGTGTGTGTGTGTGTGTGTGTGTGTGTGTGTGAAAGTGCAGGTGTATGGTATTAGTTTAGGGCTAAAAGCTTTGAATAAAATACAAATAAAATAAAGATAACCACAACAAAGAATGCAAAAATATAAATAAATATATCTATTATTGATGTCACAATTAAGTTTTCCCCAGCATAATATTATATATTATCCAGCACGATTAACTATATTTTCCAATACATAATGTTTTCTCTCCATTTTATTTTATTTTTTTGTACAAAAACTTCCCAGTTAAGATTTGGCCTCAATCTGACATATGGGTGGGACCTAGTGAAATATTGGCCAATTAAAAAGTTATTGACATATGTCATAAGTAGGTATTAAAGTTTTTTTTTTTTTTTTTTCAAAGCTTATTTCAAAGGCTTAAATTGGTGCTAGATTTAGAATTATTAATATATAATAATAGTTTATTGTTTTTTTGACAAAGCAGAAACTCTTCTTTGTTGCAAGTTCAACTGTTGAACAAGTCATCTAATTTTTAATAGAGTTTAAATGCTACTATAATATATGTAAATGTTAACTTATCATCATCCATCAGTTTTCCTAAACACCAGCAACTGAAATAGCTTTTGGCAAAAAATATGTACATAAGGATCCCATAGTTTGTTAATTTAATCACAGAGGGTAGCCTATAAATGTTGTTATGATTTTAGCATGCAGTTAGTTAATATAGCATTAAACTATATAGGGAAGGACAGGGGCTTAGTGTCATTCCATTTGCTATAATTTTTCATTTAAACCTATATGTACAATAATTAGTGTTGGGTTCAATGCTGTACCTGTATGTACATTTACTTATTTTAAAATTATAAGGAAAACATGCATGCAAAATCTTAACATTAAGGTCTCTTATCCGACAAAAATGTGGATAGAAAGTTTTTGCTAAAAGTTATTTTTTGCTGAAAAGGCATTTCTAACAAATAAAAAAAGACAAAGTTTGGTAGCAAAACATGAACATATAAGGCATGCACTACAACAATAAGTACTGAAATTACTCATTCACATTTATTCATGTAAATTAAAATGAAACAATCTCTAAATTTCACAAACCTTAATGCAATATATTTGCAATCCTAAATAAGTCATCTAAAAAAAAGGCAATGCGCCTAAATTAGGTGTTCACGTTAAAGCAATTTCATCACAGTCACTTCCTTTGTTACTGTATTGATGTCCTCCTTTGGGAAACGTTTACATCTGCAGGTTGTTTTGATAAATTTGTCTTTAAAATGTCCATGTTATTATCAAGCTGGTGTATATCTCCGGTCCATATTTTCATATTTCATTGAAGCCCGTTCGTACTGATCCAGGATTGCACTATTTTCTAGAAGTCTACATGATGGAGACAATGTATGATAAAAGATGAGGAAAAAGCACACAGCATTGCACATTACACAATATGATACAACACACACAAAATAATTTGCTATGCATGAACATAACAAAATCAGTGCATCACTAATACGAAGACGTGGTACTTTGTGTAGATTATTAAGAAAAAAAATGCATGACATGTTTAAAAGTAAAAAAAAAAGTACATTAACATATATCATTATATACTGTAGGTGAAATGCAATTATAAGTAAACTTAATTTTAGGCAAATTTACGCATTTCCTCATTTCAAAGTGTCAAAGATAAAAGACAATTTAAGATAGTGCTATTTTTGTTCACAATCTGTTATTAAGCAATTTCCTGTCACTGGGGTTAAGCAGTGTCTTGAAATTTTCCTAAAATGCTACTTTTTATCATCTTGTTAACATGTCAACAGAGTGTCTGAATTTTGAAGATCATAAACGTCTATTTTGATATGCAAACAAAAATCAACACATTGGGCCTTATTCATGAAACATGAGCAGAACAAATTGGTGTGTGTATTGGTAGTAAAAGGATTAGTATGGAAATTGTCCCATTTAACTCAATGGTACAATTTACGTAAGCATTTATTCATAAATGATTTACACACAAATTTGTTCTGCTAATGTTTCATGAATAAGATTCCATGCAAATAACATAAAAAAATAAATTAAATGAAGGAAAAATGACAAGCAACATTTGAAAGGACCTCACTAATAAGCAAGATGATCACATCTTAATGATGACCATCTCAATGGCAATGACAAAGGATTGCGACAAAACCGAACGTGATTAGAAAATAAATAGTAGAAGAAATACAATTGACACTGACTCACAATGACTACACAAACAAGTACAGAAATGAAATTGAGTGTTTTTATAGATTTCTTACCTTCAGATTGTCTGTTACACCCTAGTTGTGTTGTACTCAGATTCATGTTTGTTTAGAGACCCAATGAGGCAGAACCTGAAATATCATTGCTTTTATGTTTATTATCATGATATTTGTTGCATAAGGAATTAAAATGCACATTTAGTTGTGTTTTTGGGAAAGCTCTCTTGCGAATCATCTCCTTTTTACATTCAAAATTACTTTGAAAACTCTGTAAACCATCCTTTAAGTCTTTAAGCATTGAAGGAACAAAAATATTCTGTCCATTTTGCTTTTTCAGTCCTGTTTTTTTTTTTTTTATAACAGGACCATGCTAAATCTTTCTTTAAAAAATACATAATCCCATTATATGAGTTTCTATGGATATTTTATCAGTCAAATTAAACATATCAAGCGTTATGTATAAAACAGTTTAAAAAAACGTAAAAACTCTTGTTAAAATAGAAGCCTTTATGTTAATTTCAAATAAGGTCACAGAGGTCATTGACAATCTCAGAAAAAATAAATAAGGAGGTCTGTGTTCATCTCAGTTTCAAACCCAACTCAATGACCATGACTGCAGTCTCAATGTCAAAAAAGGAACATCAAAGTAAAACAAGAATGAAAGTAGGAAAGAAAAGCTGGAGCAAAACTCAATGAGGAGCTAAGAAGGAGAGCTAAAAAGGAATAAAAATGAAAGTGAGGGTAAATCGTTCCAAAATATGCATTGTAATTAACTATTTACATCAAAAAATCAATGTATACTGACCGCTGCACTGCTTTCTCATGTCTGGACAGCCTGTGGCTGGTGGTGGGCACTTCCTCCAGGTCATCATCCAGGTCACAGGCATCTGCAGTGTCTTGTGAGTAGGTGTGTCTCATTACCAGAATGTTCCGCCGGTTGGTTTGGGGAGGAAGTGGCCGCACCGGTTGCGTTGGGAGGTCTGTCAATATGGCCGTTGCCGCTTCACGGGGACTCAGGTTAGTTCGGCTGCCCTTGGTGCTGGATAGCTGTGAGGAACCACAGTGATGCTCATGTACACAGCGTGAGGAGGCGCTCCTTAGTTTGTGGTAGCTCTCAAAGTCCTCGGCCAACTCGGCCAGGTCCACCGAGGTGGCCGCTGCACTGCGAAGAGTGCACAGTTCATAATGTGGTGGCTCTTGGAACACCTCCTGGAACATGGTAGGGTCAAAGTCCTCACGTCTCAGTATGTACTTCTTTCTTGGCTGCTTGATTTGAACAATCACTGATACAACCAGTAGGATCAGTACAATGCAGCACGTTACACCGATGATGGTGCCATTTGTGTTATTGATGTTGTCCAGGATATTGGCTTTCCGTTTTTCTGCAAAACGCAAAAGGAAGCATAACTAGATAATTCCATTTTCAGAAGAAAAAGTGAGCGGTGCTTGCCCATGTCAAACTCATCGCAGTGATGCTATATGGTTTTATTGTCTGCCAAGCGAAAATAAAAAAAACTGATCACTAAGAAAAGTGATAGCACACTGAATATATCATTCATGTTCTCAGCACAAACATTCCAGGCAAATACAGATGTGAGCACTTGGCTAACGCATTGCCAATGCACGGTCCGGTTGAATGTGTGTAACGTGTGCTCATGTGTAACCGGGGCAGTAACAAAGTTACTATAAGTATATTGACTTTAACTGACTAGCTCAGCAATTTTCTCTTCAAACTGTTGCTCTGTCATGACATTAATTGGCTTGAAAGAGAAAACTCACCATAGAATCAGAATCAGAATCAGAATAAGCTTTATTGCCAAGTATGCTTACACATACAAGGAATTTGTCTTGGTGACAGGAGCTTCCAGTGTACAACAATACAAAAACAATACAAAAACAGCAGCAAGATATAGATAATAATAAAAATAAAAAAATAATTATACACATACATCCAGACACACACATACATACATACACACATACACATGGGTAGTGCAAATCTAATACAATCTGTTATGTACAGTGTAAATACAACTCTGTTATGTACAGTGCAAATTTTTTTTTTTTTTTTTCCAGAGGAATGAAATGGCAGAAGAGGTTGGATGTGTTGGTTAAATATAAGAAAGATTAAACTGTGTATTGCACATAGTTATTGCTCAATGGGGCAGTTTTAACTGTTCATGAGATGGATAGCCTGAGGGAAAAAACTGTTCCTGTGCCTGACTGTTCTGGTGCTCAGAGCTCTGAAGCGTCGGCCAGAAGGCAACAGTTCAAAAAGGTAGTGGGCAGGGTGAGTGGGGTCCAGAGTGATTTTTCCAACCTTTTTCCTCACTCTGGAAGTGTATAGTTCTTGAAGGGGGGCAGAGGGCAACCAATAATCCTCTCAGCAGTCCGAACTGTCCTTTGTAGTCTTCTGATGTCTGATTTCGTAGCTGAACCAAACCAGACGGTTATTGAAGTGCAGAGGACAGACTCAATGACTGCTGAGTAGAACTGTATCAGCAGCGCCTGTGGCAGGTTGAATTTCCTCAGCTGGCAAAGGAAGTACAACCTCTGCTGGGCCTTTTTCACAATGGAGTCAATGTGGGTCTCCCACTTCAGGTCCTGTGAGATGGTAGTGCCCAGGAACCTGAATGACTCCACTGCTGCCACAGTGCTGTTTAGAATGGTGAGGGGGGTCAGTGTAAAGTCCACAATCATCTCCACCATTTTGAGCGTGTTCAGCTCAAGGTTGGTTTGACTGCACCGGACAGCCACCTGTTTAACCTCCCTTCTGTATGCAGACTCATCGACATCTCGGATGAGGCCTGGTGTATGCTGTCGAATGTTCAGCAGCTCGTCTCTGGTAAAACTGACTGAAAAATATTACTAAACAGAGGACAAACAAACAAAAATAACAAAACAATAGAAGCGCTCCACACCGAGGCGGCCATCCGCGGCGCCATCATGATGTATAATCATAGAAGTGGACAGTTCACACTAAATGTCTGTTATACTGCACCAAGAGGCAACGTTGACAATGCAACTCGTAATTGCGTTGTTTTATAAATTGCAGTCTGACTCTTTTTGGAATGCAACAATGCACAAAATCGACCTTGCGTAGAGTATGTTTCGGCCTTTAGGGCTATTGGTTTGTTCAAATACCTAACCCCCAGTACAGACAATAGAAAATGTGATGCTAGTCTTAGCAAGCACCACAAATATATAAATTATTACTCCAGTCATGCAATGTCATCTCAGGTTAGCTTCTGTTGAAGCTGTTGTATCAAAGAGATTACAAATACAGCACAGAAGTAGTAAATCATTCTAATGGATCAAGTTTGACATTTATGTACTACAGTGAGTATATAACATCTGTGCTGGCTTTGGTTCAAGAGAGTGTATGGGGTGTATACAAACCCTAAACCATGGCATTTCACAGCTAATGAGGATAGATCTGTACATTTTACAGTGTCTCTAAATTATTACTGTGGAAAACAAATTAGGCTGAAACACCACTTCAGTATCCTCTATGGTGGGTCCCAGAAGTACTGTCAACATTCAGTTAATTTAGCATGAACATCTTATGTGAAATACAAGCACATATATTGCCGAAACGCACTCAGAAATTGCTGCTGACTAGTTGTCAAGCATGAACAAGAAGAGGTGGGCAAATGTTAAGACAATGCTTCTGATGTTCCCAAGAAACACTAGTATTGATCTTCAATCAGAGAAAAATGAAGACCAAACTATATGTGTTCACAAACCACTAAAAATTGCTCTGGAGGGACTATGTCTGACAGAATAAAAAACAGTTCCACTCACCTTTGCAGTGGTTCTCATCCCAAGGGTAAACACAGTTCTGGACTCCATTGCACACCAGCGTGTTATTGATACACATGTTACTGTGGCAAAAGAAAGTATCTGCCTCACATGGAGCTGAGGGAGAAAAATGGATAATGCTAATGTCAGATTACACTTAATTTCTTCTTGTTAATAAGATGCTGTCTATAACGTCTTACCCTGTGAACACAATTAATCCCATAAATCACACTGCATGTCTATCTGACTGTGTCTGTGTGCATCAATACAGTTCAAATTTAGAAACTCATTACTCAAACCCACCAAATCATGTTCTTTAGCCTTCTGTCTGGCATGAATTGTAATCTCTTTATATATGCATGGAAACAAATCCATGTCTGTAGAAGTTTTGCAGATATTTTGTAATATGTAGGCTACAGTGACTTAAATTTAATAAAGCTGTTTGATTAAAATGTATTACTGAATTTTAGATAATTTGATTTGAGTTCATCCTAACTGATCAGATGTCATTAGAATAATGAATGCACATACAAACTGCAATTAGTTCCAAACCCACTAATATCCTTCAAAGATCAAAGAAGATTAATCTCATATTTGTGTCACACATTAAAAAACATAAGAGGGGCTGTTCAAATCTACATTTGCAGCTAAAAAATAAATGAAGGTCTCATAGTTGAAATCATAAAAATGATATGTGAAAGAATATGCGTGAAGAAAACTAGTTACAGTTTGTACAGAAGACTCAATTAAAGGCAAAGTGACTTTCATAATGGGCGTCACTTCCATCTCGATCACCTCACACACGTAAGTACCTAACACACCCACCCATGTGTGGGCAATTCCCACACACCTTACTTGAGATACTAATATGCTAAACAAAATCCTGTTGCTCATATTGTAGTCTTCAGAGGACATGAATCATGTAGTTCGCACAACAATGAGAACTTTTTTTTATATAACACAGCTTCAAGGTTGCAGTGATGTACCTGGCTGATTTATAAATGACTGTATTCCTCAGTTGTTTCCAGGTTAGATATAACAACATAAATTAGGATGACTCATCATTCCTGAAGTATTGTCCTCTTCACGACTTTGGTCTTTGAGTTTGGACACAGTTCCTCTTCTCACCACAAGGTAGTGCTGCAGACCTGTGCTTCTCCAGACAGACTCACTAAATTAACTGATCTTTATTTAAAGGTGGGTCTGCTCCCACCTCCAGAGAAATTAATTTCCAGTGATCTTCTAATAAAAGTGGCCTTTTTCTCACACTCGCTAACCACCCAGTGCATAAATTAAGCAATAACACAGATGTGGATGTAATAGTAGCCAGCTGGTAGGTAGCTGTGCAGTGTGTAAACCTCACTACCCTGGCCTCAAGAGGCACACTAGCGACTGATGCTAGGGGCTGTAGCCATTAGCCTCCTCGTTAGCGCACCTGCCTCCCATGCCAGTGCAATGCAAGTGAATGTACTCCATTTTTTGACAGTCCAAAATGTACATTTAGGGTGCATCAAAATAATCCACACAACTCCATTCGACAAATAAAGTTCTTCTGAACGCAACGATTGATTATTTTGAGAAACAAAACAATACTTATATACTTTTTAACTATAAATGTTTGCTTCTGTACATCTCTGTGACGTGCGCTCATGAGAGGGATGACATAAGCTCGTTGGTAAGGTCATGCGTCATGTGGAGGAGGAGTCAGGAAGTGCGTCATTGTTTACATTGTTTATTTTACTTATTTTTATTTTGAAATTATTATTTTTTTTATTTTATATTGTTTTGAAATTGTTTTGGACTGTTTTGGTTTGTGAACGGCGCTTGGTCTGTGCTCTGTGCGAGTTTCTATTGTAAACAATGACACACTTCCTGCCTCCTCCTCCACATGACTCGTGACCTTACCAACGAGCTTACATCATCCCTCTCATGAGCACACATCACAGAGATGTACAGAAGCGAACATTTGTAGTTAAAAAGTATATAAGTATTGTTTTATTTCTCAAAATAATCAATCGTTTGCATTCAGAAGAACTTTATTTGTCGACTGGAGTCTTGTGGATTATTTGGATGCACCCTAAATATGCATTTTGGACCGTCGAAAAATGGAGTACATTCACTTGCATTGTTTAGAGGAGGAGGCCTGAAAAATCCTAAAAGTCTTAAATTCTTTTTGATGAAGAAAGAAACTCATATACATCTTGAATGGCCCGAGGGTGAGTAAATTATCAGCAAATTTTTATTTTTGGGTGAACTATTCCTTTAATGTTTGTTTCAGTGTTAGTTGATGATGCATGTTAACATCTAATACTTTCAACATAAAAATGTGTTAGTATTTGTAGAAATTAACACTAACCAAAATTAATAAATGCTGTACAAGTATTGCTCATTGTTAATTCATGTCAACTATTGTGTTAACTAATGTTAACAAAAACAACCTTATTGTAAAATATTACTGTAAAAAGAAACATCAAGATATTGTGATATAATAATTTATGCATTAGAGGTATAAAGTTTTCTAAGAAGCAGAGGTCCCATCTCATATCAAGTTGATAGATCAGCCAATTGGTTGAATTAGGAATATATGTCAGATTCAGGGTAAATTAAGTTATGAGAGTGCATGTTGATTGCGTGTGTGAAGAATGGTTCTTGGACACAACATGTGAATTAGTCCTGATTTGACACCAGTCAGAAATTAATTTGTCTACAAATGGAATATGCTTAAGTGGACTGAATGTAAACTTTAATTTCTTAAAAAAGTATATTGGTTAAGACCTTCCTCAGAGGACTGTGGTTTCCCCCTTCAGGTGCTGAGGATAGCAAGAAAGATGGGGGGAGAAAGAGAGTGCATAAGTAAGTGCCAGAACAAGTTATGCAGGGGTGTTACCCGGGCAACCGCACATCCTGTGTTCATTCACTGGAAAGGGCTGCACAAAGGACAGTGGGCTCTTATACAAATCCACCTATCGCTATTCATGAAGACTGACGCAAGCGCACAGCTGCCTCTTTCTATCTCAGAAAGAGCATTATGTGCTTTCTTCACCCTCAAGTCTCTCAGCACTAAACCCCCAACTCATTCCCTAAACCATTTTTCTTAATTCCACATGCTTCAGGACATCCGCCTCCCTCTTTATATGCAAAATCATGCTGAATTTAGCTCTGCATTCAATCAGAGGAAGTGGAAGCTGTGTCTCTATGCTGTAGCAGAAACATTATAAGGGAGGAGATGGACAGTTTTTATATATTAGGGTGACCATACTTTTCCTGGACATGTCCTCTTTTTTGGACCAGAAAAAAGCATCCAGCCGGGATATAAAAATTGGCTGAAAATAGGATTTGGCTTTGTCTTCGTATTGATGTGCTCTCTACAGTAAGGACTATCATACATTCTGTGTATTTGATTCTGCACATCAGTTTTCACCTGTTTACTTGTACTTATTTGATTATTCTGGCTGAGAGCAGAAGAGCGTGCACTTTTTCAAAGTACTGTTTTTTTACACTCTCTCTCTCGTCCACCTGCGCACGCAGTATGTGTGCACGCGAGAGTCATCGCCAGACCTGTTCTGCCTGTTCTCTCATCCAAAAACATCAATAACGTAAGAACACTTTTAAAAGTACATTCCCCAACACTGCAAATTATTAAATAGAACACTTGTTTCATCAGACTTCCACTAACTATCTATATCATTATATAATTTTTAACTGAAAATGTTGACTATATCGAGACAACATCAAATATACAATGTTTCAGGGAAATTTAAACTAAAAATATGATCTTCAGAGAAAGTACACCTGGGCACAGTGGGAGAACTGAAAAGTGTGAAGTATTGTAGTATAAAAATGATTTTTTAATGACATCTGATCTTTTCTGTTTTTATTTTACATTGTTGTATTTCATTTTATGGCCATTATTAAATTAATTAATGTTACTATTAGTATTAGTAGTTACTAATAGTAAACCAACCATTTTGGAAATTCAAGTCTTTCCCCATTCAAGTAGATAGGAGCTGTAGGAGCTTGCATGAATGAAAATGTCTGCCTGGGGCCATTACGAATATGGCTGCAGAGTGAAATGACTTTCCTTAAAGCAACTTTGGCTGTAGTGTGAGGGGCGAATACACTAAACATTTTTGCACACTATTTTTGCACATGGTATTTCAGCACAAAAATCTGAAACTTATTCGCCACGCACAATCCAGTTTAACAAGGTGCTAAATGCCAACATGATCACACGGGAAGTCTGCATTTAGGTTCCGAGAGTTTCAATACCCGATGATTGGCCACATTATGCAGACTCATTGACAAGCTCCATCTCATATCAGACATTTTTGCATTGGCTCTAGCATGTTTTCCTTTCCTTGTGGTGCAACAGAGGAGTGTTACATTAGCAACGTGGGAGACCCAGTTTTGGATCCTGCACTGAAACCAGAAAGTAATCGTGTTCGCATAATAAGTGATGAGCGTGATCAGAGGTTGCATTTTTCCCTCTAACATGAAATGTAGTCTTTTGTTGTGTGTGTGAAAACATGCTTCTTTCTATCAATTAGCCTTATTTACAAAACTCAGCACTACTTGCCTGGCACAATTAATGTCGAACTACTGTATTACCAGCCACAGAAAGAATTATTAAAAAGAGATATTTGTGTACATTTTGTATTGGTCATGGCAGCAGTAATTCATCAATTGATGTTCAAATGATTGAGAAGAGTATTATTACTGGGCATATGTCCAGACACGGGGTGTAGTTGAACACACTTTCTGCATTTGAAAGAGCCAATTCAGGTGCCTACATCATAGCGGTGGAGCAATGCTGTACAAGTATGTCAGTAATTCAGCTGGATTGGTTTGATTTCAGGGTACATAAACTTTTGGAAGCAACATGTCAATTTCCTGTATGATAATGTTGATTTGTTTGGTGAATCAGGTGCTAAAATAAAGCAGACTGAGAATGAAAATAAATTATGCTATCAGTAAGTGCAATTCAGTGAAATCCCCCCTCTCACTCATGCTAACATGAGCAACTGGCTGCAGCTTTAGCCTGGTAGTAAGGATGATGGCATCTCACATTGCAGTTTCCTTTTAATCTTTTACTCATCAGTGTCTGGCATGGTATGATGGGGCTGGTATTATTTTTAGGGGCTACTGGGACTAGACACATGGTGACTGGGCATCACAGCAGTGGGACCATTATGGAGGAAGGTGTTTGATGCCGGCAGTGTGCACTAATGATGAGTATGCTACATGCCAAACATTAAACCCACAATTCATGACTCTGTCTCCAATTTCTCTCTGAGCACTTCCTCTATTAACACTCCATCTTTATCGTTCCTTTCTTGTTCCTCCTTTCCCACAATTCCTTATCCCCTTTAAAGTTCCCCATCCTTCCATTTCCTTTTTTTCCCTCAACATTTTAGTTCTCTACTTCCCTATTATTGCTTCACAGTGACTCGACTGTGTCTGATGCAGCTAGCACCGCCACCAAGAGAGCTGCGAACCCCAACTGTGGTGGATCACTGAATCAAAGAGGCCCGCGTGGCGGGGCACCAGTGTTGCCCTCATGCTTCCAAGAAAATGCTGCATCCCTGCAGAAACAGCTCATCCCTTAAATGAGTAATCCTGTAATTCTGTGCATCAATGGTCCCCACCCCACAAACCCTTCTGTTTCTGATAAGGGTAGCAGAGGGAACAGGGGAAAGCAGAAGCCAGCAGGAGAATTTTAAATTCAACATGGGAAAGTATACAACCAGTTTTACAAGGCTGCAGTGTAATGTGGCTCTACTAATTAAATAACACTCATGTTATACAATTTAAAGGGATAGTGCACACAAAATGGATGATTCTTTCATTATCTTCTTACCCTCATTCTGTTCTAAACCCGTGTGACTTACTTTCTCCAGTGGAACACAAAAGGAGATGTTACAGTAGGACAAATGACAGCCTCAGAATCCATTCACTTTCATTGTATGGAAAAAAAAAAAAAAGATGCAATGCAAGTGAAATGTGACTAAAACTCACATTCTGCCTAACATTTCCTTTTGTGTTCAACAGAAGTAAAAAAAATCATATGGGTTTGGAACAACATTTAATTTTTAGGTGAACTATTTTTTTAAGAGCCAACAGATGATTTACTTTACAGTATGTATCTCATTTTGAGAGAGAATGTATTGCACCTTGCTGCCCTGATGCACTGGCAGTCTTATGCTTCATTCCATTCAACTCGGAAAGTCAGATTTTACAACTTCCTACTAGGAAATGTGGAATGGAATGCCACTTGAAGTCGGAATTCCAACTTGAAAACTCGTGCAAAAATTTTCATCTCCAAATTTGGCAAGATGCAGGTGTGTGACGTCACACAAACATCTCAGCACCCAGGGAGATATACAAAGTATGTTCTAAACATTATCTTTTTATTAAATAATAGCGATAAATTACTCAAAGTTCCTACATTAATTGAAGTTCCTAAAGCAAGTTCGGGAGGAGCTTGTTCATATAATCCCATTAAGTAATCATGTTCAAGTTGTATATAAACTGTAGCTCGCCTACCTCTCCTATGACGTCTTTCAAGCATCTAGCTATGCCCGTACAGGAAACCATGTCTGATTCTCTGCAGCATCATTCCTCCGGCCACAAAGACAAAGAGAGTCTCCAAGCTCAACCGATTCAGCAATCTAGCCCTACTCCCCTGTTTACAGTCCCTCTAAACTCAACAAATAGTTACATCCCTCCCATAGCATGGATGGTAAATGGTCTGCATCATGCTTTAGCAGCCTCAGATATTAATTTTTCCCACAGATCCACTAAAGCACAGATATAAAACTTGTACGTCACCACTAAACGCGGCAGCTCTGTAATCCAACCACCCGACGTTACTCCAGAATCTCTTCAAAAACCAGCTAAAACATCCATTCACCGCTCAGCTTGGGCCTCCACAGCCATCAAAACAGTCACTGCTTCCTCACAACAAACAACAACAACTCACTCTCAACCTCCGCTCCAATCAGCTGACGCCCTGCTGCATCGTAACGTTCCTCCTACACAGGTTGCCTTATCCTCTCAGTTTCACCCTCCCCATTCCTCAACTCAACTCCAAAATCCCCCCTCCTTTCCTCTTGACGCTCCTTCCATGGCACTCTACCAAAATATTGCCGTCTCCTATCCCCACATACCTCCTCAAACGGCCCTTGCAAGCTCTCTTTCCTATCACTTCTATTGGGCTAACCAAACGTTGCCTTCCATGGCAGCACCTCTCCAATATTTTTCTCATCCAAATTCCTCTCTTCTTCCTTCTCGCTCAGGAGCAGATGCAAGCATGAGACTGCCTCTGCCTGATACATCTGCTCCTCCTCATTTGTCATCTAACCCCTTTTTTCCAACTGCCTTGCCTCCGCTGCCGGCTTCTGCCCATATCTTTCCTTCCTTTCCTAATCCTCCCTTCCCAGCTCCTACCCTTTCAGCCACATATACAATCTCTTCAGCATCTGCTTTACCAGCCCCTCCTCATGCCCCAGTAATGGATCCTCCACAGGTTAATCCAAGTACTGCCAAATTCTAGCAGATGCAGACAGATAGCTTTGGCCTCTCTCCTCTCACCTATCTCACCTATCTTTGCATGATCCCCAGCACTCTCTGGATTGTGGTTCTATTTCGGTAGTGCTTAAAAAACGAATGCCAATTCTAAGAAAACGCTAACTTTAACCGAGTTTTGCTTAGCATTTTCTAGATTCGCAAAAGTTATTTGTTCCATATATCTGACTAGATGCAGAGAACTAAATGACTACATGGCCATCATCGCCGAACTCTCCCTCTCATTTGGGGGACCACTGTTCTATGCTACCTAAAGCTTTTCCTCTGTAAAATGCGCAGCCAGAGTGTCCCAGTGGAACCAATGCCCATGCTGGGGAGCTCTGGACATAGAACTGCATAACAAATTGTTCTTAGGATGCAAAAGCGTGTCATGTGTCATCTGCAGATCATTGGAACATCAGACAAAAATTTGCACACTAATCCAAAATTCGCCACGTCCTAAATCTTCCTCCCCATTAAGTCTACCACTTATGTTCCCCAGTTCAGAGGCAACAGCACTTCGAATTTCAAGAAGCGTACCTTCTGTCCCAATGCTGGAAGACAAGTATGTAATGCTTTAAATGATTTTGTTTGCTCCAGACAACACTGTCATTATTTACATATCTGTAATTTTTATGCCGGTGCACAGGCCCGCTCCATTTGCCCTGTTTGTAAATCCTCCAATAAGAATACTAAAATGATCCAAACATACCTCTCTACTCCCATCAATGTCTCTGCTTTAGCTGATGAACTTGCTAACTATCCTAACAAAGATTTTAAAAACTATCTCATACACAGTCTCACACACAGTTTTCATCCTGGTTTGGAATGTTTTCCAGACAGGAATATTACGTGTAATAATCTCCTCTCCACTATTTCAGACCAAGAAGCCGTCGATATGCTTATTGTGAAATAAATCACCTTGGGCTTCATGATCGGTCCATTTGAAGCACCTCCCTTCAATCGGTTCTGAATCAGACCCATCGGAGTAGTGACCAGAACATTTTATGGGAAAAAATGCCTTATTATTGACCTGTAATCTCCGCACAATAGCTGTCACCCTAGCATCAACAGCCTAATTCCTACCACAACATTGACCATGCGATCAAATTAATCAAAATGGTCGGCAAAGGAGCATGGCTGGCCAAAGTGGACATCACATCCGCTTTTAAAGTCATGCCAATTCATCCGAATTTCTGGCACCTCTTCAGATTTAGATAGAGAGGAAAATATTATTTTGCAGTCCGGCTTATGTTCGGCTGCAAAAGCAGTCCAAAAATCTTTGACATGCTTTCCGAAGCTCTCTGCTGGATCTTGTCTAATAATTATATGATCCCCTCCCTCGTTCATCTACTTGACAATTTCCTCTCCATCTCCCCATTCAGTGCTCTCCTGGCGGCGCATCTCACCACAATACTGAAAGTTTTTTCAGACTTAGGTATTCCCGTTTCTGAGGAAAAACACTTGTTCCCGTGACAACGATCTAATTTCTAGGTGTCAATCTCGATTCCATTGAATTACAACCTTCCCTCCCCAAAGGAAAGATCGACAGAATCCTTACGGTGATATCGAATTTGCTAGCATCCCCACAATGCTCTAAAAGAGAGCGCCTCTCTTTGCTCGGCTACCTAAACTTCGCAATGCGCATTATCCCCCAAGGTCGACCTTTTATTTCTCACCTCCTCTCTCTCGCCTCCTCCGTCCCGGCTCTCAGTGATTCAGTTACTTTATCCCCCATGCAGAGCAGACCTGCACCTCTGGATCACATTTCTCAAACAGTGGATTTCTCTCTTCTAAAATGATTTCCTCTCTTATCCCAGTGAGATGCACCTGTTCACCGATGCAGCCCCATCCATCCAACTTAGCCTCCCCAGCTCTCAAATTTACCCTATCCTCTGCCTCTTCTGCTCTTTACGAACTATACCCGATCGCTGTAGCAGCTCGTATCTGGGGGAAAGAATGGTCATCTAAAACCATCCTTTTCCTCTGCAATAACCTGTGCAATGCAACAATAAAGGGCGATCCAATTCCCCTGTCCTCATGCCACTTCTAACATGTCTCATTTGGACAGCCCCTTGCAACCAATTTATTGTTAAAGTTGAACATATTCCAGGAAACAAAAATCAATTAGCTGATTCTCTCTCCCGTTTTGTCTTTCAGAAATTCAGGACACTGGTTCCAGCAGACCCCTTCCCAACACAGATTTGATCTTCCAGTTAATCATTCCTCAACTACTTGCATCATATTTCGACCGAATTAATATTTAACGCTGTCTCCCTCAATACTCTTCAGACCTACTGGATTCCTGGAAAAGCTTCAAGCAGTTTCACAGTCAACACAACTTACTTTTCCCCGATTTTTCTCTGCTCACTATCTCTTCTTTCATTTAATTTCTGTCTCATTTCAAGCATATCGTGCCCGGGTCGGTAAAAACTCTGTGGTATTCATTAATAAATTAATTTACAGTTGCCCATGCCCAGAAATAATCAATCCTCAAATCTCCCTCCAAATCAAAGGCATTCACAAAGCTCAGCCCACCCACCCAGACGCTAGACAGCCCTTAACACTCAACATTCTAGGCAAATGCCTATCCTCCCTATACCACTCTCCTAACACAGCCATAATCCTCGATTCTATGTTCATTCTAACTTTTTTCGGGTTTTTGAGATGCTCCAAATTTATAGTCACATCAAAATTTTATTCCAATGTTAACCCTACAATCTTTAACCTAAACATTTTGGATAAAGATACCATTAGTTTCTTCATTAAACAAAGTAAAACAGACCAGTCAAGACACGATCACACGATCACTATCTTGTCTATATTTTAAACTTACCCACACCCATCCAGCTGTTTCAATCTCTCTCCTTCTATTCTTCATACAGGAGAAACAGAGCCAGTTTCCCCTTCAATCCTCTCTTTATTGACGACTATAACCAAGCCGTTACTAGGCACTGGTTCCAAAAACACCTCAAATCCGTTCTTGCCAGGTCGGGCGTCCCCCTAAACATTTCTCTAGCCACTCATTCCACATTGGCACGGCTACTACTGCTGCTAAAAAAGGTCTTAAAGAACTCCAAATTAAGTCTCTCTGTAGGTGGTCCTCACAGGCTTTTCATTCTTACATTCATCTCAATCCCCTGCACATCAAACAAGCGCATCAAGCACTCTTATTTTAAGCATTCATGGGTACCCGCGTGCTTAGTCAGCCATGGATGGGACCTTACCTCGACATCATTTTAAACAGGTGCCTGTTTTAATCATTGGGCTGGGCCATCCAATTTATCAGGAGTTTGCCATCCTGACAGAACAGGACCTTCTCTTAACTACCAAACCTTGGGATCTCCGCCTACTTCCCCTGCCCCATACATGCGTTGGCTTCAGGAGGAAGAGGGGGAGGGGTGTACGGCCAGATTGAAATCCCATCTTTTTCTCAGCCCAGTTACAACCATTACAATCACTAAGCCATGTAAAAACTTCCCGTGTGCGCGACCAGCCAACCATCCAAGCATTAAGAATACCCATCTGTCAGTCCTATGGTTGACATTCGGGAGAAGCTACACCATGGCCCTACCCTACAACCGATTTAGCTCCATGTCTTACCTAGTACAGAGTTAAGCACTTTTAAGGCATGGAGATTTCCATTATTTCCCTCCCAGAACATATAATGGGTTCTGCGCTGGCTTCATCTTTAAAGTATAACCCTATCAAGCACCCTGCCAGCCAAATACCGCAACTATAGCCGGTAAGTGATAAACCAAGCCAGCCCGGCCCGCACGCTTCTTATTCGCAACCAGAAGTGTTTTATCTATTCAGACCAAATGCGTGAGGATGCCTCCGCAACTGAAATCGTTTTCTTTTTAGACCACTGCGCGAGGATGCCTCCGCAATTAAAAATATTTTATCTTTTCAGACCACTGCGTAAGGATGCCTCCACAATTAGAAATATTGTATCCTTTCAGGCCACCGCGTAGGATGCCTCCACAATTAGAAATATTTTATCTTTTCAGACCACTGCTTGAGGATGCCTCCACAATTAGAAATATTTGATCCTTTCAGACCACCGCATGAGGATGCCTCCACATTTAGAAATATTTTATCTTTTCAATCCACTATGTGAGGATGCCTACACAATTAGAAATATTTTATCTTTTCAATCCACTACGTGAGGATGCCTCCACAATTAGAAATATTTTATCTTTTCAATCCACTACGTGAGGATGCCTCCGCAATTAGAAATATTTTATCCTTTCAGACCACTGCGTGAGGATGCCTCCACAATAAGAAATATTTTATTTTTTCAATCCACTGCGTGAGGTTGCCTCCACAATTAGAAATATTTTTCTTTTCAATCCACTGTGTAAGGATGCCTCTCCAATTAGAAATATTTTATCTTTTCAGACCACTGCGTGAGGATGCCTCCATATTAGAAATATTTTATCTTTTCAATCCACTGCGTGATGATGCCTCCACAATTAGAAATATTTTACCTATTCAAACCGTTGCATGAGAATGCCTCTGTAACTAGAAATGCTTAACCTATTCAGACTATCGCATGAGGATGCCTCCACAACAGGACATGTTTATTTTTCAGACCAATGCGTGAGGATGCCTTCGCATCCAGAAATGCTTAATCTATTAGACCACTGCGCGAGGATGCCTCCACAACTAGAAATGCTTAATATATCAGTTGCCTGCGGGAGGATGCCGTAGTTCTTGCTATTATCGATCCTCTTTGGGTTATCCCGCGTTCATGGTCGCCTAGCTCGTTCTTGGGGGGATTTAATATTCCCAAGCTCCTATTTTCATCTTTCCCCTCGAAGTCCGTTCAAGGCGTGCTGTCCTCTAATTATTTTGGGGGGAATCTAAGAGCTCTGTTTTGATTCGAGATTCAACTCAAACATGGACAGCACGCCAAATTAGTTTACCATTTTCGCTCTAAGATTATATGATCAAGTGAACTCGTGAAATTATATTAAAGATAGTTTAACATATGTTTGCAGACACAGGTGTTCAAAACATGGTAAATTATAAACTATTTTGATAATCGTACACCTATAGTACAAATGCTAGCGCTGCAGCATAGTTTATCATTTGGGTTTCTAGGAGACGTCTCTGGTGACAGTCAAACCTTGCTAAGCTAACAGGAGTTTTGCTTCCTTATACGTCATCTTCCAAGCCTCTGGCAATGGAATGCCTTTATGGTCGAAGATTGGAGATATTAAGTAGGACTATCCAACATCTGACTTACAATGCATTCGGAAAGTATTCACAGCGCTTCACTTTTTCCACATTTTGTTATGTTACAGCCTTATTCCAAAATGGATTAAATTCATTATTTTCCTCAAAATTCTACAAACAATACCCCATAATGACAAAGTGAAATACGTTTTTTTGACATCTTTGCAAATTTATTAAAAAAAAAAAAACGAAAAAAATCACATGAACATAAGTATTCACAGCCTTTGCCATGACACTCAAAATTGAGCTCAGGTGCACCCTGTTTCCACTGATCATCCTTGAAATGTTTCTACAACTTGATTGGAGTCCACCTGTGGTAAATTCAGTTGATTGGACATGATTTGGAAAGTCACACACCTGTCTATATAAGGTCCCACAGTTAACAGTGCATGTCAGAGCACAAACCAAGCCATGAAGTCCAAGGAATTGTCTGTAGACCTCCGAGACAGGATTGTATCAAGGCACAGATCTGGGGAAGGGTACAGAAAAATTTCTGCAGCATTGAAGGTCCCAATGAGCACAGTGGCCTCCATCATCCATAAATGGAAGAAGTTTGGAACCACCAGGACTCTTCCTAGAGCTGGCCGCCTGGCCAAACTGAGCGATCGGGGGAGAAGGGCTTTGTCAGGGAGGTGGCCAAGAACCTGATGGTCACTCTGACAGAGCTCCAGCATTTCTCTGTGGAGAGAGGAGAACCTTCCAGAAGAACAACCATCACTGCAGCACTCCACCAATCAGGCCTGTATGGTAGAGTGGCCAGACGGAAGCCACTCCTCAGTAAAAGGCACATGACAGCCCACCTGGAGTTTGCCAAAAGGCACCTGAAGTACTCTCAGACCATGAGAAACAAAGATTGAACTCTTTGGCCTGAATGTCAAGCGTCATGTCTGGAGGAAACCAGGCACCGCTCATCACCTGGCCAATACCATCCCTACAGTGAAGCATGGTGGTGGCAGCATCATGCTGTGGGGATGTTTTTCAGCGGCCCGAACTGGGAGACTAGTCAGGATCGAGGGAAAGATGAATGCAGCAATGTACAGAGACCTCCTTGATGAAAACCTGCTCCAGAGCACTCTGGACCTCAGATTGGGGTGAAGGTTCATCTTCCAACAGGACAACGACCCTAAGCACACAGCCAAGATAACAAAGGAGTGGCTTTGGGACAACTCTGGACAACCTTGAGTGGCCCAGCCAGAGCCCAGACTTGAACCCGATTGAACATCTCTGGAGAGATCTGAAAATGGCTGTGCACCGACGCTCCCCATCCAACCTGATGGAGCTTGAGAGGTCCTGCAAAGAAGAATGGGAGAAACTGCCCAAAAATAGGTGTGCCAAGCTTGTAGCATCATACTCAAAAAGACTTGAGGCTGTAATTGGTGCCAAAGATGCTTCAACAAAGTATTGAGCAAAGGCTGTGAATACTTATGTACATGTGATTTTTTTATTTTTTTATAAATTTGCAAACATTTCAAACAAACTTCTTTCACGTTGTCATTATGGGGTATTGTTTGTAGAATTTTGAGGAAAATAATGAATTTAATCCATTTTGGAATAAGGCTGTAACATAACAAAATGTGGAAAAAGTGAAGCGCTGTGAATACTTTCCGGATGCACTGTAAATGGAACACAGCATGATACATTGAAAATTAGCTGATGATATGCTTATTAGATAAGAAACCTTTGCCATTGGCTCTTCTGCCTCATTTGTGGTTTGTTTATGACTTACTCCATACCATTGGCAGGACATAGGCATGACCAGCTAGATGGTTTAACTTAAGTTTTTCATGTACCCCCACAGCCCAATCAATAAGGCTCAAGTACCCCTTCAACGACATCAAAGAAAATGATTAAAGTCTCTTTTAAGTAAAAGAACAATCAATACTGTGAGTGAAAAAGACACATATAATTTATGTTATATGTAACTTAAAGCTGAAGTATGTAACTCTGTCTTTATTAAAATACTTTCTCCTATTCCAGCTTAATATGCAGAGACAACCATTAGTAAGCCATTCATAGGTTAATTTTCTCGAAAACTGTAAAAACTGTGTTTCTGTTGCTCTTTGAAACTTGATTTGTTTTTTGTTTTTTGTTTTTTGCAACCAGCTTATACCCAACCCAACAACGTAACTCAACCAATGGTGTGAGTTGGGGGCGGGACTATCTCTTTGTTTGACCAATGGCAGATGGGGGTGTATTCAGAAAGCTGTTTTGAAAACAATGTTTATTTTTGCAATTCCATTTGGTGGCGATAGTGGTGCAGAAATTACATACTGTAGCATTAAGATAAGTTAATGTTATAATACTCATCAAATTTTATGTGTTACCTGCTCCATCATTTAGAGTCACTTTGACCCATAAGCACATTAAGAATTTTATGCAAAAAAGTGCGGTATAGTTATTATGTTTCAACTCAAAACCATTGTAAAGATATAATTATTTAATTTTGGCTTATATAATCAATTAAATACTTTCCTTTTTACTTTAGTGCATAAAACTCAAAATGTGTCTCTGGGACAAAGTGACTCAAAATGTTGTAGCAGGTCACACACATATATACATATATTTAGCTATGAGTGTTCCCAAAAAGGAACTGACAAAAAAATCATGAGGTTAATTATGAATGGTTGTCATTTTAATCTATTAGCAACTTTTTAGCAATCTATAAATAGTTTTAACATATTGACAGCCCTCTGTGTTTGGGAATCACTGGTTAAATGGACCTGCTCAGTAAAGAGTTCTGTCAGGTGTGTATGATGAAAATGAGAGTGGGAATGTGTGTCTTGTGTGTGTTTATTAGAGAGAGTGTGAGTGAAGAAGTGTCAGACCATGTCTGCTTTGCACAAACACGTGGATGTAACATGGATGCAAAACACATCATTGCTAATAAATAAGCCTATGTAAATTTAAAGCTGAAGTGCGTAATTTCTGTGGCACTAGCATCACCAAATGGATTTGCAAATATACTGATTGTTTTCCTGAACACTCCCTCCATCTTCTATTGGTCAGACAAACAGATAATCCTGCCCCAAACTCACACCATTTATTGAGCCAGTGTTGCTGTTTCGGGCTGGTTGGGTTTCTCAGACAAACAAAGCAATGTGTTGATAGTGCTACAGAGCCACTGTGTTACACTTTTAGGTGAAATCACCCTACAATTTTTTACTAAGTTATTTCTGCATTTTAAACAGGGATAGAAGAAAGTATTACACATGTCAGCTTTAATAAAATCATGCAGGTGAGATGGGAGCACTTAAACTGTGACAGTTGTGTTTGTGTGTGTAGCTTACGCTCTTGGAAGGTGGTGAAGAGGATACGGAAGCGGCTCTTGCGACTCCCCTCATCGGCCCACATGCGGACCACACCCAGCTCGGACACCAGCATGACATCGTTGGCCACAGTGCTGCAGAACTTGTTCCTCAGGTCCTCCACCGAGCTGCTGCCATCATACACTGCCACAAAATTGCTTTTACACTCATTGGACTTCTGCATCTCGTAGTCTAGGAAACGCAAGTAGATCTAAGAGAGAGGAGAAAAGAGAGAGTGAGAGACAGAAAGTGTTACGTCCATTGGAAATCTATTACTTCTAAAACACTGGGAACTCGATTTTCCACAGGAAATAGGCATATCTGTCAAAATAATGTTTTTTTCCTTCAGCGGTTTCGATGCACCCATCTCACCTGTCATATCAATGACATCTAGATTTCCTGGCATAACAACAGAGCTTGGACTCTGAAGTCTAAAAAATGCCTCAGATTGATGTTAATTGCACAGATAGATCGATACCGTGAGAGCAGTGATGAACATAGGGGGTTGTGTTTACAAACTGACATACAAAACATTGAGCGGTTTCAGAAAATTGCATTGATGAGCCCTTCAAACTGATGAGCTCACACAGCTTGCCGTTGTACTACATATCCACTCACACCAACCCCTTTGGTCTCTCTAAAAACCAGAGAGGTGTTAGAATGAACCATCTGTTCAGTTCTCACTCAATCTAACCCTAATCAAGCTTACTTCACACCTGTCCTCATCCAGAATCCCAAATTCACTGTTTAAAATATTAAAGGGGCCATGTCATGCATTTTTTTTTAGCACAATTTATGATACAACTGTCAGATTTAACTGTTGATTTGAAAGGTGTTCTTTGATCATAATCTTGACCAATCTTTTTGGAGATTTTGGTCTTTCTCCATTCAAGTAGACAGGACCTGTAATTTTATGCTTGCATCCATAGAAAATAGCTGCCCAGTAGCATTCCAAAGATGGCTGCAGAGTTGACTGATTTGGTTTTAAAACAACGTCAACGTCCGGGGAACTTGACATCTTAAATTTTCGTTGGTTAAAAGCAAACAACAGTAACAATATTACCACCTTCAGAGTTGAAGTATCTTAATATATCAGTTCACTGTGACAATTACTTATGTTATAGAGGCGGGGATATAGAAATTAACCCCCTATTCCCACATCACTATGGAGCCAATTTCAAAATGAGTCATTTTTGGAGGGAGAAAACAATAAATGCTCTTTAGGGACTGGAGAGGAGGTTTTGAGTTCTGAAACATACAATACCGGTATGTTTTTATAGTACAATTGCCTTTTATATGTCAATATATGAACACTCATACTGTATGTGCTTGTTGAAGATTAAATTTCAAATTACAGGTTCTTCCAGGAAGGCTTTCCACTTTATTTTGGAACACAATTGCAGGGATCTGCTCCTATTGAAACAAAAGAATCAATGAGGTCAGGCACTAATGTTGGGTTATAGGGTCTGGCTCACAACCGCATTCCACTACATTTCAAAGGTTTGCAGTGGGGTTCAGGTCTGGGTTTTGTGCAATCCAGTCATGTTTTTCGACAAAAGACTAAGTAAACCTTTTCTTTATTTACCCCACTTTGTGCACAGTGTCATTGTCATGCTAAAAAAAAAAAAAAAAAAAAAAAAAAAACTGTCCCCAAACTGTTACCACAAAGTTGGAAACACACTAAATTGTGCAAATTTTCTAAATTGCATTCGGTCGCATTAAAACTGATGTGTGTAATCCCAGTTAAAATCTTTACATTATATGGGGTGTGTCCACACCCTTTTGACCATGTAGTATAGAATGACCCTCACCATGATGCTCCAAGCAACACTATTTGACAGATCTGATAGCACCAATATCTCACAAAATTAGCATAGAGTGTGCTTCTCCGATTGCCCTTCTTGTATCTCCCAGGAGCATTTTGAATTTTTAGCCCAAATCATGGAGTTTTAATGAGCACTTAGTGTTCCATTATGACAAGTAAATGGAGCTCCCAAGCTCTACCAATGAGTAAAGGCTCGAATGTTACTCAACTGCTCAGTAAATCTTCTCGATGTAATAGCATTTAGTTTAGCAAATTTCACTTTTTATAGGGGGACCAATCAGTGTGTCATGCAAGCCACATTGCACATTGCACGTTTGTCCTTGTCACCCACAGCATCCTCACACTTCCAATATTTGTAATAAACTAGAGAAGCCACATCCTTTCCGGAATGCTTTGGCATGTACAATCTGTCGTCATCTGCAAAACAGTTTGGGAGCGTCACTTATGCATACACACATAAAACCCCACTCACTCACAATAAAACAAATAGTAGGCTCACCACTCTCCATGTGTTACCCTGAGAGAATTACTGTACATCGAGACGAAAGGAGATCCACGAGGGTATGTTCCAGCTTGTTAGTAATTTTTTTTATGCAATCTAATAGACAGAATATGAGGAATGTGTGAGACAGTAATTAGACAGAACTGATTTTGAAAAGGTTGTCCAGAAAAATAAATAATGTGGGAAACCATCTGCTAATTATGAAAGACTTGCTTATTAATCTAACAACTGGATGGTCCTGGTGTTTATGTGTACAGTCTATGTTAGAGGAATAAAATATGTGAAACACAATGATAATGTGTTCCACAGGTTTGTATCCTTGAGGCAGCAGAAAGCAAAATCCAAAATAATATTTTAAGAGTGCATGACAAGTGACTTGGCAATAACTGGCAGTGACTTACAAACCCCAAGGAAGAGGAATTGTCTGTATTATATAATGTGACAAAATAAAATATTTAATCAAAAGATTTGGGCTGTCCACAGCTGCACAAAATGCTGTTACATAGTCATGGCAGTCTTTTCATGGGACCTTAATTAGTGGTGCTAGCTAAGGCAAGTATCACTATTGTTATTGCTCATACTAATGTATATATCTTTCGTCCAAAAGCATAAATTGTCCTGAACTGTTTGTGCTACAGACATGAATGATTCCACAAACTGTGCGGCTTATTAAAGAGAGGTATGCTTTTTAATTTTATGTTTTCATATGGTGGACGAAACAACAGGCGAAAAATTTATGTAGACATACATTGAAAAGAGGCCCCACACATACAATATGTGGGTGATTCTCACGGAACCTGTCAAGAAAATGTTGTGGTCCAATTTTACTCCAATATATATGGTATATACTACAGATATAAAATTAAGCCTAATTTTGGGGCCTTTAAGATTTTTTACAATGCGCATTTTCAAGACAGTTACGCACATTCTCATTACCGCAATGTTAAAAAATATGTTCAGTTTGATATTTTTATCACCACCATGTGAAAAAAAAAAAAAAAGAGAGAAATTATTACAATTGTGAAGTATTTATACATTATAGTAGTACCCTTGGTACCAGCCTTAATTGTTGATGAAAAAAATTAAAAATGTTAAGAAATATTTTTTTTTATTGAGTTGTAGTGAAATATGCCCTGGACTTTTTCTAGTCATAAGTTACGTTTCATAAGAATCACCCCTATAGGGAGCAGAATGTCATTATCTACATTCAAACCACAGCCGAATGTGGCCCTGATCTGATTAAAATTCGTTTTTTTAGGTTGTTTACAACATTTTAAATATAGACCATATCAGACACTTGTCTGAACAGCCGATGCTCCTAAACTGACCCGAATGCATATAACACTCCTTAAGCATACATATAACAAACCATGGCATGTTCATCATTATAAAATGTATAGTTAAGTTTAAATAATTTTAAAAAAATATTAGTTTAGCCATTATTTTATTTATTTATTTATTTATTTTAACATGTTTATCTAATAATATATCAGCAACTGATGATATATAGCAAATTATGAATTTTGAGTTAGACTGATGTAAAAAAAATAAATAAAAAAAATCCCATTAAATCTGATATTGCTGTTCACACTGAAGGCATAGAATCATGGGCCGGTTGCACCAGCTATACATACGTTACAACTTAGCCTAATTGTGGTGTAAATGGACACTAAGCCTCAATTTACGCATGAAACCGATCTAACGGTGCACTTTCCTGTGTATGCTGCCCGGTGTCAAGTTTCAACATATACGAAATATATAAGATATTAAAATGAATAAATGACTATTTTTCCAGCCTGTTGTATAAGTAATTATTTATTTATTGTCCCTTATTAGTTTTAGATACAGTAATTAAATATTGTTATTTACATAGGCTAAATATACCATTAATGAAATCTTCTTTTATTACATATCGTATTTTAATGGGGATTTAATTTATTACAGCTGACAGTTACGTGAGCAAACAAGGTTTGAACATCAACCGTAACGAGATAAAACTGAAATGCACGGCTTTTTCAATGATGGTAAACGTCATATTATGCAACTACGCATTACTTTACGGAGAGCTTACCACCTACTAGTTAAGTCTTGCCGTTAAGAACAGGTGGTGCAACCAAATTAAGCACTGACTTAGTTACAAACTAACTAGTAGTTACTAACAGGGTTGGTGAGTAACGGAATACATGTAACGGGAATACGTATTTAAAATACAAAATATAAGTAACTGTATTCCACTACAGTTACAATTTAAATCTTTGGTATTTAGAATACAGTTACATTCAAAAAGTGTTTTGATTACTGAAGAGATTACTTTGCATTTTATTGTTATTTGTTTCATTTAATATTTAGTCCTTTCAGATGGAAAACATTTATACATATAAATGATGCGATCCAAAGTGCATTTGAACAGCGGTAAAACACTTTCTTATGATGTGTTACATTCATACGAGCAGACAGAGAAGTAAGTCTGAAGTAAATCTGGAGCAGAAGAAATAGAAATAAACCTTGTATAAATTGTCAGCTTTACGCTAAGCTAAAATGCTATTTCTAGCCATTTAACATGCACGTTACCAGGCACGGTCATATTTTTTTATCAAGAAAAATCACTTTGGATCATAATTTCTTTTTTTCTAGTAAGACCTTTGATATTAGGGCAAAAGTCATATTCTTGATAATACATTTTTTTTTATTGTTTTCCATGTATTTTGTCTTGCTGTACTGGCAGAGTTTTTATAGTCAAAACAAGTGAAAAAATCTACCAGTGCTGAAGAAGTAAACCAAAGTATTTAGAATACGTTACTGACCTTGAGTAATCAAGCAGAATACTTTACAAATTACATTTTACAGCATGTATTCTGTAATCTGTAGTGGAATACATTTCAAAAGTAACCCTCCCAACCCTGGTTACTAAGCCCTTAGTGTGAACTTTACGTCCTAACTTACGTGAGAACTTAAGCACAGCTGGTGCAACCCTACCCAGATCCCTAGCAACCACCCAAACCCTCCAGCAATGCCAAAGACACCACTCAAAACACTCAAATGTAAAATAATTGTACATATATCAGGTCATCTGTGGAGGGTTTTTCACAAGTAAGCACCACTCACATTTTCTTAAAAAAATAAAAAATAAATAAAGATCTAGCTTGTTCTTTTATACCTACAGAGACCTTCAGAGCTAACTCTAGCACCCAAGAGCCACAAATCTTCTCTCTTCTGACCTGTTCTAACAACAGCACATGTAGAGACACATGCATGAATTACACTCCCTTATTTTCTTCAGGAAGACTTTTTCCCACTGAAACCTCCAGATCCGAATTCCTGACCTTAACTCTTACATGTGAATCTGTGAAAACACTCTGAGCGTCTAAGAATGGCTCAGTCTCCTGCACCCCTCCATCTGAAACATGCCCCCTCCAGGCTTGATTGTTTTAGTACAATCTAATTACCCATTGGAGTTGTAGTATCTCAATATTTTGCATTTTCTTCTACCTCTCTTTTGGAATACATTATCTATGACTGCCTGACATAGAGACAGCAACCTTTGGCCAAGAGGGGACTGCTGTCTCTTTAGGCCATTTGGATGCATTTGAGGTGGCATTCAAATTCTTTCTGTGCTAAATTATATGTACTCTGCATGAACTGGCAGTCCAAACAGACCATAGAGAACAGACCATTTTTGTATAGTTTTACAGTAAAAAAATAAAGTAAAAAAAATATAAAAAAATACTTTAAACAAGAAAAATTTGCTTGAGTACCAAAAATGAGTAATATGACTTTTTTTTTCATATAATATATTGTGAATTAAGCTTATTTTTCTTACCCACCTGCAAATATGTTTTTTGATTAAGCATAAATTTGACCCAATTTAGCTAGGTTTATGCTTTAAAAAAATAAATAACAATTTGCCAGTCTAACAATTACACTGTTTTGATTTTCAAGTAAATATATTTAGTTATAATGATGTTTAGATATTTTTACTGGAAAACAACACAAAAAATGCTCATTAAGAAAATTATTTTTTGCATTCCTAAAATAGTTAGTGCAGCTCAGAGACACTCATATGGATGAATTGCTGCAAGCAAATTATAATGTAATAGACCCCACCCCCATCCACCCCCTTTATTTCCCCTATCAAACAATAAATCAGCTAAAGAAATAGCAAGATGGGGTGTGCATGTCTGGAGGTTACATGCTTGTGCTTTTAATTGGATGGGATATATGAAGGCTTGCGAGAGATGTGGCGAGGATAGCTATTTCAGCAACAGTAGCTGTGTCTGGGGGCAGACACAATGTATTCCCAACCATATGTGCTTCAAACAATCATTCCTGAGGGAATTCTGCGGCCAACCAAATATGACATTGATTCAACGCTGTTACAGAAAATCATCTCAATCAAACTGAGAATATTATACTTGTATGGAGACCATGTTATTTTAAATGCTCATTGTGAGAGGCAGTGAGAATGGAGGGCCCAGTAACTTGTGTTCTGCTTTAACCAGTGGTGTAGAAGTGACTGAAGATGTGGGCATACTGTGAATTTATCAGCTTGCTTTGTGAATAAGCTGTTTCCATAAAAACACAACAAAACAACAACAAAACGCTACATGCAATACAATATCATAAATTGGACAAAATTGAATTTTAATAACAGATTAATATCCGTCTCTAAAACATGAAGAATTCAGAATACATTAGGCTAACGTCTACAGAGTGGCTAAAACTTCAGTATATTCATTATATGCTATTATTTCAGGAGCTCAGGTTTTCACAGGGACAGTTGAACAGTATTCATATTATATGTAGTCTATCTTTTTTATGTTTGATACATGATTCAATTAAGAAAATGTTTATACATTTTTGCTAAATGTTTAAATATTTGATTAAAGTTGGGTCTGTTACAGTTTGACACACTATTTGTCATTTTGCACAATATCATCAACTTAAAGATTTAATTTTCATTGACCAAAATGATATGCCATTTTAATCAGAGTAAAACTAACTAAAATTAAGTAATATAACAAGATGAATATTGACCAATTTTAAACAACATTTTCATCTAAAGAATAGAACAATTTTTTTAATTTATTTATTTAAACTAAAACTGAATCTGAATTTTTTTAATCTAAAAATCATATACACTCACTGAGCACTTTTTAGGAACACCTGTACACCTACTTATTTATTTACTTATTTATTGATTATCTAATCAGCCAATCGTGTGGCAGCAGTGAAATGCATAAAATCATGCAGATAAGGGCCAGGAGCTACAGTTAATGTTCACATCAACCATCAGAATAGGGGGGGAAATGTGATCTCAGTGATTTCGACCGTGGCATGATTGTTGGCGCCAGGCCGGCTGGTTTGAGTATTTCTGTAACTGCTGATCTCCTGGGATTTTCACATAAAACTGTCTCTATATTTTAGTCAGGATGGTGCCAAAAACAAAAAACATCCAGTGAGCGGCAGTTCTGCAGACGTAAACGCCTTGTTGATGAGAGAGGTCAAAGTAGAATGGCCAGACTGGTTCGAGCTGACAGAAAGGCTATGGTAACTCAGATAACCACTCTGTACAATTGTAGTGAGCAGAATAGCATTTCAGAATGCACAACACGTCGAACCTTGAGACGTATGGGCTACAACAGCAGAAGAACATGTCTGGCACTTTATTAGGACCATAGTGTTCCTAATAAAGTGAGTTAAGAAAGCTAAGTGAGAGTATATTATTATTATAATCAAAATAATAAATACGTAAGCAAATAATTAAATGGAATTTTCAAGAGATGTCTCTTCTTGCTGTGTAAATGTCTTTAAACTCTTCGTCATTTAATAGTGATCCGTGTTTTCATTGATCATATTTTTATAACGTCCTCCTGTGCTGTGTAACTTTTTTAATTATTCATAATTTTCATAAAGATTTTTAATGAAGAAGTAAATCACGCTTACTCTCTCATGAGAAGTGAATCATGCTGTCTATGTTGCACGCAATTGGCTGTTTGCTTCATTCATGTGAACCCGCTTGTAAACTAATCATAAACTCTATTCATAAATAATAATCCTCTATTTTTTAAGGATAAATGGAAGTGAGTAGAATGTTTTTTTTTTCTATTTTGAATGACTGGAAATATCAATTTGATTTAAAATTTAAATTATATATACATCAATTATTTTATTATGTGAGAAGAAAGAGACTACAGAGTTATGTCTTGAAACTAGCTCTAGACTAACCAGAGAGTTGTATAATAAATTATTCTAACAAGAGAGCCTAACCCACATTTGGATGGGAAAATAACATAATGAAAGAAAAATTGAGCAGTTTAAGAAATCTGTATGCTGTTATTGTACCATGAAATGGAAGAAGGCAGACCAAAAAAAATAGGTGTGTATTTTGCACAGGGTTAGGTGGTGAGGTCAGGTCTATTTCATCAGCTGTAAACTTCTCCCTTGGCAACAGTGCTCCAATAAAAAAAGCGGACCTGACCCCAAATAAACTGCACTGCCTGACCTTTTCCACATGGATGCCTTTTCTTTGATTCTCATCTCCCATTAAAACAATGCCAGTCCTGAGAAAGCTCATTCTGCACTGAAAAAATATATTTTTTATATCAGTGTTTTTGTCTTGTTTTCCAGTAAAATTATTTAAACATTCTTAAAACAAGATACATTTACTTTAGAATATTTTTATTTCCCTATCTATCACTCACTCGACGTTGTGTTGATGTAGTGACACTAAGGGTCTCTCTTGGGAGCCCGAGACACCTCTGGTCTTTGATAAAAGGCCAATGAAAATTGGCGAGTGGTATTTGCATGCCACTCCCCCAGACATACGGGTATAAAAGGAGCTGGTATGCAACCACTCATTCAGATTTTCTCTACGGAGCCTAATGGTCATGCTCACTGAGCTGAATTCTCACGACTGTTCATTCACCTCTGCTGGATCTGACGGCGCATTTCAGTGGCTTCTCCCTCCTCTGCACTGGTGCACTGCAGAGAACGACCCTGGGCACTTCGGCAGAAAAATGAGAGTATATTTTCCTGAAAGAGTATATTTCTCTAAAAGAGCGGCACACACGGAATGTCTTTTTAAAGACGCGTCTTTTTAAAGATGCCTTTCCGATTGTGTGTTATTCCTGGTTGCGGTCGTTATCTCTCAACTTCAGACAGTTACGATCGCTGTCTTTCGTGTCTGGGCACGACCCACACAGAGGCAGCATTCTTGGATGGTTCATGTTCTCACTGCGAGAACATGACCATGGCAACGTTGCGGTCGCGGCTTGCTTTCGTGAGAAAGCAAACCACCCCAGCGGCTCCCTGCCTCGGTCCTTCTACCTACGGGTTTGAGGCCAGCGTGGCTAGCACTGGAGGCGATTTGGGGACCCCAATGGGAACCCTCCACTCTCCCCTGAACACTCGCGGCTCGATGATTGGTTCCGGGGCTCGTGGCACCACTCAAAGCAGCCGCGCCCCGCTCCAGTGCATTTCTTCCCGGAAGTGCACGAGGAGTTGACAAAATCATGGGAGGCACCTTTTACTGCCTGGTCCCTATTTCTCAGTTCCCTCGCCCTCAATACCCTCAATGGCGGGGTGGCCAGGGGCTATACAACGATTCCCCTGGTGGATAAGGTGCTCGCGGTGCACCTATGCCCGCAGAGCGCCGCCACCTGGCGCGGACGCCCAAAGCTTCCGTCCAAGCCCTGTAGGTTCACGTCGTCCCTGATGGCCAAAGCCTACAGCGCTGCTGGCAAGCTGCCTCTGCCCTGCACGCCATGGCTCTCCTGCATGTCCACCAAGCCAAGGCGCTAAAAGAACTGCATAAGTGTAGTTCCGCACTCAGTCTGCTCGTCGCCAAGGGCGTCCCCCTGCGGTGACTGCACCGGCTCTGACACAGCCCAGCCCTTTGGCTCGGCCCCGGCGTGGAGCCCACCACAAGAAGCAGACACCACCTGTCTCATGGCCAGCCGCCAAGAACCTATGAAAGGCTTCAAAGCGCCCCTGAGATGGGCGACCCAGGGTCGATGAAACCCACTGCCTTGGAGCTGGTAGAGCTGGAGAATCTTTTGAATTTGATTTCGCCGCATGCCCAAGTGGCTGTGGTACCCAACAGTTCAGCAAAAGAGCGGTTTCCTCCTTCGCTGTGTCACATACCCGGTGTGCACGGTCATCATCACGACCACCGTCCACATTTTATCCCTTGCAGGATAGGCGCTCCAGCGGCAGTCTCCCCACCCCTGCGTGCCCAGCTGTGGCACACATCCACCCCCGATGTGACAGTCTCCATGGGTTGCGAGGACAGGCCTCTTTCTCCCTCGTCCCAGGCTGTTCCGGGGGTGGTTACAAGGAGCCAGGTAAGAAAACAGCGGTTCCACTGAAACTCTTTCAGAGGCTCCTGGGGCATATGGCATCCTCAGCGGTGGCCACCCCACTCGGGTTGATGCATATGAGACCGCTTCAGCACTGGTTTCAGACTCGAGTCCCGAGATGGGCATGGCGCTGCGGGACACAATGCGTGGCCATCACGCTGGTCTGTCAACATCTCTTCAGCCCTTGGACCGACCTCTCGTTTCTACAGGCAGGTGTTCCCCTAAAGCAGGTCTCCAGGCACATCATGGTCACGACAGACGCCTCCAAAATGGGCTGGGCCGCTGTTTGTAACGGGCACGCAGCCATCGGCTTATGGACGGGCCCACGGCTGCGTTGGCACATCAACTGCCTCGAGTTGCTGGCAATTCTGCTCGCCCTGCGGAGGTTCTGGCCGTTGATCCAGGGCAAGCATGTGTTAGTTCGGACAGACAACATGGCAACGGTAGCATATGTCAACCGCCAAGGCGGTCTGTGCTCTCGTTGTGTGTCACAACTCGCCCGCCGTCTCCTCCTCTGGAGTCAGCAGCACTTCAAGTCGCTGCAAGCCACTCACATCCCAGGCGACCTCAACACTGCAGCGGACGCACTGTCATAGCAGGTTACCCTCAGCGGAGAGTGGAGACTCCACCCTCAGGTGGTCCAGTTTATTTGGAGTCGATTCGGACAGGCACAGGTAGACCTGTTCGCCTCCCAAGTATCCTCCCACTGCCTGCTCTGGTACGTCCTGACCGAGGCACCTCTCGGCATAGACGCACTGGCACACAGCTGGCCTTCTGGCCTATGCAAATATGCATTTCCCCCAGTGAGCCTACTCAGACCTTGTGCAAGGTCAGGGAGGATGTGGAGCAGGTTGTCCTGGTAACACCCTACTGGCCCACCCAGATGTGGTTCTCGGACCTAACGCTCCTCGTGACAGCCCCCCCCCCGGCGAATTCCCCTGAGGAAGGACCTTCTTTCTCAGGTATGGGGCACCATCTGGCACCCGTGACCAGACCTCTGGAATCTCCATGTCCCTGGACGGGACGCGGAAGACCTAAGCGGTCTACTCTATGAGGCGCCTGTATGCCTTTAAGTGGCATCTGTTCGCTAAGTGGTGTTCCTGACGGGAAGACCCCCAGAGATGCGCAGTCGGATCGGTGCTTTCCTTCCTGCAGGTGAGGTTGGAAGGGTGGCTGTCCCCTTCCACCTTGAAGGTGTACGTTGCTGCTATAGTAGCACACCACACAGTGGACGGTAAGTCCGTAGGGTAGCATGACCTGATCATCAGGTTCCTGAGAGGCGCCAGGAGGCTGAACCCCTCCAGACTGCGCCTCGTTCCCTCATGGAACCTCTCTGTAGATCTTCAGGGAACTACATTTTTTTTTAAAAATAATTGCCTGTGGGCTAGGGATGGGCGATACCACTTATTTTCTTTTCGATCCGATACCAATAATTTCAAGTCCAATATCGTCGATACCAATACCAATACTTCTAATAAATTATTTTAACATTTTTTTTTTTTCGATTTCTTGGGATTAAATGGGTAATTTAAAATATTATTTTTAGTCATAATTCAAGTCATCAATTATTTTATTTTTTACATTTGTAAAAATGCCTGGAGTTCGGTCCGGGCTACTCTCACGTGATCTTGAGACCCCGACCAGGCTATGTGCACAAGGTTCCCTCGACCCCTTTTAGGGACTAGGTGGTGAACCTGCGAGCGCTGACCCAGGAGGAGGCAGACCCAGCCCTGTCATTGCTGTGTCCGGTGCGCACTTTTTTTGGTGCACAGCAGAAAGGAAGCACTGTCTCCAAGCAGAGGATCGCCCACTGGCTCATTGATGCCATAGCTATGGCATATCACGCCCAGGACGTGCCGCCCCTGGTAGGGCTATGAGCCCATTCTACCAGGGGTGTAGCGGCCTCCTGGGCCCTGGCTAGGGGTGCCTCTCTAACAGACATTTGCAGAGCAGCGGGCTGGGCAACACCCAACAACTTTGCAAGGTTCTACAACCTCCGGGTGGAACTGGTTTAATCCAAGGTAGTGGCACGCAATACAAGTGGATGAGCCCGGGATAGCCGGCCGGGTGTATCGCTTGCACATAGCGCCTTTCACCTCCTCTGAGCTGAAGACGTGCACCATTAATTCCCAGTAGTGTTCACAAACTATGTTCCCTGGTTGACTTCCTCCGAGCCCTGTGGCAGTCGAGTTTACAGAGAGACTCGCTGCCGGCCCAGTACACGTGCTAACTAAGAGCCCTGTTCTGGGGTAGGTGCTCCGCATGTGGCGGTTCCCTGTAAGGTAACCCCATGCGATGTATATCTTCCACTAATTCGTTTCCCTGTTGGCAAACTGCGTCTTCCTTAGGCAGAGCCCCCCCTGCCACAGCCTCCATGTTTGTAGTAACTCCTCCCCCATTGGGTAGGATCTACCATGAGACTTCTCCACATGGTTGGCAAGAATATCCCCCCCTCTCTTTGGGCAAGGTGTGGTCTCCGCGGTGTCCTCCCATGACACACCCCGACTAGAACTGGTGGCCCAGTCGATAATCCCCCTTGTTTTTAGGGAGTGGAAAAAAAGAAGGGGAAAAGAGGCCACGAATGGGTTAGCCTGTCTCTATCTTTTGGGTAGTTGACTTGTCCCCAAAGGGCCGTTCGACACACATAACTATGTTGGGGGAGGTTACGTGTCGGCCTGGTGCGCTGGCTACGAGGCACACAGTTGTCTGTCCGTCACACACCGCCAGTTCACGTAACACAGTTCAGCGAGTTGCGGCATTTTGTATAGGGACCCCTAGTGTCACTACATCAACACAACATCGAGTGAGTGACAGATAGGGAATGTCCTGGTTACTTGCGTAATCTCCGTTCCCTGATGGAGGGAACGAGACGTTGTGTCCCTCCTGCCACAACGCTGAACTACCCGCTGAAATGGCCGGACCTTGTTTCGGCTCCTCAGCAGAAAACCTGAATGAGTGGTTGCATACCAGCTCCTTTTATACCCGTATGCCCGGGGGAGTAGCATGCAAATACCACTCGCCAATTTTCATTGGCCTTTTATCAAAGTTCAGAGGTGTCTCGGGCTCCCAAGAGTGACCCCTAGTGTCACTAAATTGACACAACATCTCGTTCCCTCCATCAGGAAACGGAGGTTATGCAAGTAACCAGGACATTTTCTCACCCTTTTGGCAAATTGTTTTTTAAGCATACATCTATCACAATGAAGTGAGGTTTATGCTTACATTTTTTTTTTTTAAATAATTGCCTGTGGGCTAGGGATGGGCGATACCACTTATTTTCTTTTCGATCCGATACCAAAAATTTCAAGTCCAATATCGTCGATACCAATACCAATACTTCTAATAAATTATTTTAACATTTTTTTTTCGATTTCTTGGGATTAAATGGGTAATTTAAAATATTATTTTTAGTCATAATTCAAGTCATCAATTATTTTATTTTTTTACATTTGTGAGCCTCAACAGAAAATTATTAAACTTCTGTTTTGTTTACACCTACAAAAATTAACCATGGTTTCACTACAGTAACTATAGTTTAACCATGGAATTTAGTTAAACCATAGTTACCACACAATTAACTATGGTTACAACTACAATATTAGTTTAGTAAAACCATGGTTTCAACTATTTTTTAGTTACTTATTAACAACACTTACACACTGTAGAGCCGAGGAGGGTGGGGCCGGGCTGGAATGATGCACGCCCGGTCCCTAATCAGCGTGAAGGGGCACGCGAGGGATAAAGGCGGCCGGGGACGACAGTTCGAGAGAGAGAGAGAGAAAAAAAAAGAAACTCACTCGCCAGTTCTCTGATGCGCCGTCACGTGGTCCTCGATCACTCCTCCACCCTCTCAGGTGGATGGCAGCCGCTCCTCTCCAGGCGGACCGGAGTCAGACCTCCGACCCCCAGTGGACAGAACGCCCCTCCACATTCCCAGCATCCCGTGGGGACACTTCTCCGCCCCTGGCAGCGGCCCTACCACTCCAGGTGGTCGGGGAGTCGCTTCCCTCCTCCCCCCGTGGACGGCGGTCTTCTCTCGACCCCTCCGCGTTCCCGGGGGATGGCAGGGCACTCCTCCGCCCCCGGCAGCGGCTCCCTCGCTCCAGGTGGTCGGGGAGTCCAATCCCCACTCGCCTCGTGGACGACGGCCGTTCCTCACGTCCGGGTGGTCGGGCTACTCCGTCCCCCGTCGGATGGCAGCGGCGCTCCCCTGGGTAGAGGCAGTGTCGAGGACTCTGCGACGGGAATCCCTCCTCCTTCCTGGGTTTCGGCACCAGTGTAAGGGGGTTCAGTGGAAAGGAGAACCTGCTTGACAACTTAAATAATAATTTAATAATAAACTTAAACAAAAACACACAACCATAAACACACACAGTACAGATGCCTGTAATTCTCTCTCTCTCTCGAACTGTTGTCCCCGGCCGCCTTTATCCCTCGCGCGCCCCATCAGGCTGATTGGGGATCGGGTGTGCATCATTCCAGCCCGGTCCCGCCCTCCTCGGCTCTACACACACAAACTCATAAGAAATGTCACCTTTAGATATGTTATTTTTGCGTGAATTTACTCCAGAAGCTGTTTTTCTAAATTTCTATTATTACCTCTACAAGGCACTGATCCCTCATGTTTGAACAAGCCTTGTGACGACGCTGTCTGCTTGTGTCTTTCAGCATGAATGTTAAGATGAGCACAATCCTGCACAAGTATTTGCTAATATAGCCTAATCCTTTTTATTTCACTTTGAAGCTTATGATTATTGTTCATGTTCATGGTAACCAAATAATAATATCCCAAGTTTTTTTTTAAATTATAGAATCGATATTTTTGTGTGAGGATTGACATTTTTGATACAGCATCAGTATCGGAAATATCGATATTTTAGGATCGATCCGCCCATCCCTACTGTGGGGTCAGAAAGGTAGACTTAATTCACTCTGATGCCACATCCTCACTAATACGTTTTCGTTTAAAAATATAATTTTTTTTGTCTCTCTTCAACACTAGAATGGCTTTTGAAAATGCTCTCCATAATCGCATACTTTGGGAAACAATGGCATTTGGAAACTGAAAACTGAGATTTTAAACTGAGGATTAGTGTTGACGTGGCATGAGTATTATCATCTTACACAATTTTGCCTCTCAAGTAAATGCATCCTGTTTTAAAGATGTTTGGATTGTTTTTTTGTTTTTACTACAAAACAAGACAAAAATACTGATAAAGAAAATATATATTTTTTCAGTGTGCTGTATGTCACACACCCAAGAGTTGCCACATTTTATATTCTCAGCATTCCAACTAACTGCATACAAATCTGCCTCAAGATGTTTTACAATGGCCACATAATGCAAACGACTGCAAAACAGGAAGCCAAGTGTGTTAGGCAGTTAGTGCACTGCTCGAGGCAGATACAAGCTGTCATATGTCAGAAATGTGGTAGGCAGGGTAACAGAATGATAACAGGGAAATAACTGTGGTGTTATTAGTTGTGAGTAGGGGAAGTCAGGACAGAGCTGACTGCAGGGGACTGACCTTGGAACGGGGAGGGGCACGGATGTACCACTTGCAGTCCACTGCCTCTGTCTGTGAGGCTTTGCCATCTTTGGTGATCTGCTGCGATTCAATGATGCCTTCAGGTCCTCCCATCTCAAATTCACAAACTGCAGTGGAGGTGACATAAGAAGACAGATTATAGCTCACTAAGGAAATGGAAAGCCATTAGATTTATTCATAAGGAGAATGCTTATAGAAAAATGAATAATACACACAGGGAAGTGGTTTGGGGACTCCTATGTCTTTAAAGTCAGGATCTGGAAAAAAATAAAATAAGATGTAATGTAAAAACAGCAATTTCAGCCCTAATTCAGATTAGCAATAACCATGTACTGTGTTAAATGAACTGAGGCATTCAATGTAAAATCAAGTTTGACTGATCAGTAAGATGTGTGAACTGTTTTATAACCTCAATAAATGTTTGAAATCTCTTTTAAAAATGATGCAGAGTTGCAGAGTAAAAATGAATGAGAGGTAGAGTGTTAACAGTTGAAAAGTGAAAGTGGAAGGTAGCATTCAATAAACTTTGATTAGACTTCAGTCTTGCTATCTCTCTCTCTCTCTCTCTCTCTCTCTCTCTCTCTCCTCCCCTTCTCTCTCTGTATCTTTATTTTCCCATGCCACTCTCCTCTAGGTTTATAAAAGCTATAAAAAATTTTTTGATATGTTGGGCCAACTGTCCATTACAAATTATCTGGACCCAAATATGGAGAGAAAATTTGAAGGTGGAGAGAAGAGATGCCAGAATAATTCTCAAAAGGAAGGAGGCAAGTGGTTGTTACCCTACCAATACACTACCATTTAAATGTTTGGACTAGCATGAATGACTACGTTCAGGCATGAAACTCTACATGGCACAAACCAATAGGTTCTTTGAACTTGTTATCTTTTAGCCAGTCACCTCGCTCACATGGTATAGGGTCCTTTGACATGTAATCGGGTAGCCAATACACTTGCATACTCTCTCTTTGCCTAACATTTAAAATGACTGTAGGATTATCCATGAATGAAGCCATCAAATGAACACAAAATCACATTCCACAGATCAGAAAGATCCCCCACCAAGCCATTAGAGAGTCATAAAAACGTATCCATGGTGCCTAAATTGCTGAAGGAGACTGTCTCTCCCATGCCTGCTTAATCTCAAACTAGGGTTTGTAATGACAGAGCTGACCAATAAAGAAAACCCTTCTTTGTTCCACAAGCTTAAACCCTCTGTAAGACCAACTGGCCAAGTAACACCTTGTAACCTTAATGCATAAATCCGCGGCCATATCAGGAAACGGAGACTCGTGAAGACAGTCCCAAGGCCCGAAATCAACATAGACCTAACACAGTGACATTTGTTCCTCCCCCGGGACACCTCCTCTCCCCATCTGCACATTCCAAAGACATTCTCTCTTAGCTCAGCAGAGACAGCATGGATTCCACTCTCGCTGTTTTAACAGACAACGGTCTCAACATTTCTGCCAATAAGCTGTATTAATCACCAGTAGTTGCCTTAGATATGTCTTATATATTATGTATGTTTTATTTAACCTGTGATTACTTTTATAACTGACAAATTAATGATTATAGCCTGATGTACCTTTTAAAATATGTGTAGTGATTTGTAATCACTTACAACTGACAAATCGATGATTATAATCTTTAATCTTGTAAGATTCATCTCATTCTACTAAGAATGGTGACTATTCAAGGCTTGATAATATACCCCGACAATCAGGTTTCTCGTAACGTGTAATGTATTATCCATGTTGTAAAACCAGTGAATTAACCAGTATGATTTGTAACCAGGGATTTTCATGTTTTGTTACTTACACATGTAATATTCATGAAAGCATGTCACATTTAGTATGTAAATGCTTGCTTGTTTATGTAGGGAATGTTGATGACAATGAATGTCATGTCTCTTGCACTGTTTTCAAGATTAAACATTCACTGGAATGAGCGAGAAGTGTAAGAATCCTTCACACAAAGGATCGTAAATCAACTTTTAAAAGGACAGACCAGTCGACCATGTGAATCTGAAAAGCCACTTCTGATTGGCTCAGGACACCTTTGGGGTGCGGCCAGTTTCAGTTAAAAACTTTCCTACCAAGAAAAAACTCTCTCTTAGAACTCTCTTAGGAACTCTCTTGGAATCCTCTTAAAACTGCCTCTTGAAATCCTCTCTTGTTCCTGTCTCTTGGTCTCCTCTCCTCTTCAGCTCCGCAGCCTCTGTGCCATGTAGAGTCCAAGGAAACTCAGGACTCGATGTCCCGAGGAAGCCTCTCACTCTCTGCATCTACGGTTCACACACCCAATGGGAGTCGCGAGTCCTCCTTGTCGGAGGCCTCGCTTCAAAGCCCACCAGCATCATCCATGCAGACAATAACTATCCGCGATCATAACAGAGTCCAAGACATCGACGGAACGAACTTTCCTCAAACGCCAAAGAAACAAGCAACACAAGGAACGCAACACAAGGAAACGCAACGACATGCAAGTACATCTCCAGACTTTTGCTCAAAGTGCTGGTGTATTAGTTAAATACTTTGGGTAATCCGATTGCAAATCGATTTAGACTCAAAGAAGGATAAATGGTTCTTAAGGATTTGTCTACAGACCCCATAAAGTTCATTTTCTCTGTATTGATCATTTATTTCACATTCTGTCACATTCACTACTTACCAACCTGTTTCATGTTGTATGTGTTAGATTAGTTTTATGTTTAGAATAGCAATAAAGTTTGTTTGTATTCAAAGATGATTTGACTGTGATATATTTTGATAAATAATCTCATCCCTGTTTTTAAAAGATTTAGCTTCAAAGCTATACCTGAATATGTGTGATATTATTTTCAATAAGCCATGAGAATAATATTACTCCAATAAGTGAATTAATCATAATTCCCTTATTAAAGTTAATTCCTTATAATAGAAATCGTGAGGGGATAAAATGAGACCTTGTATTACGATTTTAATGGTGGAGAATTTTATTCAGACAACTAATCTAGTTATTTGTCATTTATCTTGCTTATAATGGTTGTCGAATGCGACTAATTCCATTATAAATTTCCTTACATAATAATGATGTAGAATAAGGACAGTTTAATTTAATTCCTAGCTCACACATACTGTTTCCTACATATAATGGTGGAGGTATGCAGGCACTTTAACCCATCCCGTGTACATTTATACTACCAGATTTCCTACATGACTTTGTTTGCAAGTAAGCCAGTTTCACTGCAGCGTGCAATGAGAGTTTTCTCTGAAAATGCTGTTTGCTCAGGTGGTTGCTGGGGCTTTTTGTTCTATTAGCTTGCAAGGTAAGGTCTGCTTTTGGCCATGACACAGAGAGGAGCTTCTTCAAAAAGGTAAGCAGTAGCCAAATTAGGCACTGGCACACATTGCTATCTTAGGAAATTAGTTTACATTTATCCACACATAGCTAGGCTTAGTCGCTAGTTAAATAAGTTCTGGGCTTTCCTGGTCCAGATTCACATTTTGAGTTAGATCACTAAACTAATATATTAGTTTAAATGAATCTACTCCCCCAGGTTATTGTTTTAAACATGAGCCCCGTCTGAAGGGTCGAGGAGGAGGTGTTGCTACAATTTACAGTGAAGTTTTTGGTGTTACTCAGAGGACAGGATATGTTTAAGTCTTTTGAACTAATAATGCTTAATGTGACCCTGTCAGATATAAATAAATAATCTCTGTCATCTTTTGCCCTTGCTACAGTATATATAGATCATCTGTGCCATACTCTGGTTTCCTTGGTGAATCTGCAAATTTTCTATCAGATCTAGTAGTTAATGTAGATAGAGCTTTAATATTTGGTGACTTCAACATTCACATAGATAATGAAAATGACACATTGGGATTAGCATTTATCTATATTCTCAACTCTCTTGGAGTCAAACAAAATGTGACAGGACCAACTCATCACCATAATCATATGCTAGATTTAATTCTGTCATATGGAGTTGATGTTGATACTATAGAAATTCTACCACAGAGTGATGACATCTCAGATCATTACCTCGTCTCTTGTTTGCTGCGATCAGCTGTCACTCAATCTACATCACGCTATCGTTCAGGTAGAACTATTCTTTCGACCGCTAAAGATAGCTTCACTAATAATCTTCCAGAATTGTCTCACATACTCAGTAAGCCAAAAAGTCTAGAAGAACTTGATGTAATAACAGAAAATATAAATACAGTCTTCTCTAGCACTCTTGATAGTGTTGCCCCCCTTCGATTAAAGAAAATTAAAGAAAAAAGCCCCACACCATGGTACAGTGATCACACTCATGCTCTCAAGGAAGCAGCTCGGAAAATGGAGCACAAGTAGAAGAATACAAAATTAGAGGTATTTTGCGGTGCATGGAAGGACAGTGTCTGTAGCAACAGACAGGCACTAAAACTGCCAGGTCAGCTCATAGAAAATAACCACAACAATCCTAGGTGTTTATTCAGTACTGTGGCTAAATTGGTTAGGAATAAAGCATCGACTGAACCAGATATTCCGTCGCAGCACAATAATAATGACTTAATGAATTTCTTTACTGATAAAATTGAAATAATCAGAAATAAAATTGGAACTATGCGACGATACCCAACTTTATATTTCTTCTAAACCCAATGAAAATTTGACTCTCAATGGATGTACTGTTACGATGTCTTCTACAGCAAAGAACTTAGGTGTTCTATTTGATACCAATCAAATGTACTGTTAAGTCGTCTTCTACAGCAAAGAACTTGGGTGTTCTATTTGATACATCAAATTTCCAATGTTTTTAGAACAGCATTCTTCCACCTCAGAAATATTGCTAAATTACGACACATGCTCTCTGTTGCTGATACTGAAAAACTAATTAATGCGTTCATGACCTCAAGACTAGATTATTGTAATGCATTACTGGCAGGATGTCCAGCAAGTTCAATAAATAAACTTCAATTGGTTCAAAATGCAGCTGCCAGAGTGCTGACTACAACCAAGAAATATGATCGTATTAGCCCAATTTTATCGTAATTACACTGGCTACCTGTTAAATTTCGTATTAATTTAAAAATTGTGTTAACTACATACAAAGTTTTGAATGGTCTAGCTCCACAGTACTTAAGTGACCTTTTGACTCGCTATATCCCATCATGGTCATTACGATCACAAAATTCTGGCTTGTTAATAATTCAAACAATATCAAATTCCACAAAAGGAGGCAGATCCTTTTCATATTTGGCTCCTAAACTATGGTCTCCCTAACTCTGTTGAGGATGCAGACACACTCACTCAATTTAAGTCTAGACTAAAGACTCATCTATTTAGCCAGGCATACACCTAATTTATCCATCAACTCACAATTAGGCTGCTTTAGTTAGGTCTGCTGGAACCAGAAACATCTATCATGATCTATAACTCTGCATAAAATTGAATGGTATCCACGCTAAGATTATTCTATTTGTTTCCATGACTCAAACTCGGGATTCAGAGCCAGAGCCGGCCAGATCCAGCTCCGTTCCTGCTTGGTGTCAGACTCCACTGCTATGTGTTGCTGAGTGATGACGACAAACTACAGCCGGTGCTAGCCAGACATCACATCAGTCTTTTGACTTCTGAGGTTGAATTGATGCCAACTCCAACTGTAAGACGTTGGATACTTCATATGCCACTGCCTGAACATTGGATTTAGGATGGACCCCACCGAACCTCACCGAAATAACCTGCCGGTTGAACTGCGATGCACCTCATTGATCTCTGCCTGCATCACCTTTGTTTATTGATGGACTTCACTCTTGAAATGGAATACATAGACTATCATTTAATTGCCAACAAAGCCTTCATCAGCCAACTAATAAAGGACAATGCATCTATGTGAACTTCTGCTGTTAATCCAGAATGGACTTCAAAGACATTAGTCATTAATCTTAAAAAAAAAAAAAAAAAAAAAAATTAAACACTGGACCTTAATTAATGCTTACTTAATTTACAAATTTTAAACCATGGCTTGCACTGCACACAAATAATTAATATTGGCATTTTATTCATGTTGTTTAGCCAGAGGGGAACTGGCCCCCACAGTGAGCCTGGTTTCTCCCAAGGTTATTTTTCTCCATTAACTAACATATTATGGAGTTTTGTGTTCTTGCCACAGTCGCCTTCAGCTTGCTCACAGGGGTTCTAAATACAATTATTATTTAATTATTTAATTTTTATACACAATTTACAATCATATTTAATCCAACTATTCAGTGATCACTCTAAGACATTGTAGATATTACAGTTTCATTTCATCAAATATAAATTGTGCCTCCATAAATATTTCTTTACAATCCTAAAGTTTTACTGTAATTAAAAAAGATTAAATGGATGAGTTGGACCAGATAGTAAAGGAAAAGCAGCCAACAGATACCCCAAATACATGGGAACTCTTTCAGTGCTGTTTAAAAAGCATCCCAGGTGGATACCTCATTAAGTTGGTTAATAGAATGGTGCAGAGCTGTAATCAAGGCAATTTGTGCCTAATTTGAAGAAGCCTGGGGCTTTGGGTTTATTCAACATTCTAAAATGTGCAAAGTAGTAGTAACAAGATATGTACAATTTGTCAAGACAAACTTTGATGCTGGTATGACAAAGCCTGGCCTGAAAAACAGACACAGACAGACAGATGGATAGACAGATAGATAGATAGATAGATAGATAGATAGATAGATAGATAGATAGATAAATAGATAGATAGGTATGTAACCCCTTTAAAATGTAACTGGGCTTACAAGTGAATAAATTAAGCAAATGCAGTAAATGCTAATTTCCCTTAGAGTGCGTTTATCTCTTTCCAGCCATCTTGCAGAGGATGAAGAGCTATGCTGTAAATTATGGATGCCCAGGAGTGCCATTTACAAAAGAATGAAGGAATAAATGATCAATCTATTAATTTGAAAATAAAAATGTGAATAAATTAACCAATTTATAAATGGACAAATAAATAGACACATTTAAATGTGTTTATTTAATTCATGTTTTAAAATGTACTTATATTCAGCAATAAAATAGCACATCAATAAGTCATTTTTAAATGCACCTTTTAAATGGCGTTTTTAAAAAGCATTTGGCAATTGCTTTTCTTCATCCATTTGCCAGTTGCTTTTCTTCATCCATTTGCCAATTGCTTTTTTATTGTTTGACTTTTCCTTTTCTTTTACCATTTGTCAGTCCATACCAGCTGAAGCCCAGGAGTGCCAATTAAAAAAGTATGAAGGAATAAATTATCAATTGATTAATTTGAAAATAAAAACTTGAATAAATCAATCAATTTATAAATGGACAAATAAAAAGACACATTGAAATGTGTTTATTTAATTAATGTTTAAAATGTTATTATATTTAGCAATAAAATTGTGCATTAATAAATCATATTTATTTCATCTTTAAAATGTCAATAAATACAGCAATAAATGAGTACATTAATGAGTCTTTTAAATGCACTTTTAAATGCACTTTAAAAGTACCTTTTAAATTGCATTTTTAAAAGGTATTTGGCAATTGCTTTTCTTAAGTCATTTGCCAGTTGCTTTTCCTCATCCACACTGTAAAAATCTACAGAAATAAAATGTTAATTGATTAACGAATATTAACTGTAAAATATACAGTAAACATTTTTGTATATATTTTAAAAGACAATACAGTAGTTTTTACAAGAACAATTTTTTAGATGTAAAAAGTATGATTTTCTTGTATGTTTAACAAGAGAGTACATGTACTTTTCTACAGTAAATTATTGTTAAAATTACAGTAAAAAACAATAATCGGGCGTTCCCACAATTCCCTGCATGACCCATCATATTTCATTATATTTTATGGGAATAATTATGTTTCTTCTTATTTTTAATATCAGTTACGTACATTGAGGTGTTCTGTTTTATATTTGATATAGTTTAGTTAATGTTTACTGCATTATTTAAATTTCACATGTGTTACACATGTGATGGTGTTTAGTGTTTGTGTGAGTGACACTGAACACTGTTTCTACATGTTTATTGGTCATTGCTCCTAGAAAAGCCACTATTGGTGAACTTTACGTCATCATGCGCTCTTCTGTAAGTTTTACGGTGATTAACAATACCTTAAGTAAAAAGATTTTTACAGTTTCAGAAGGTTAATATCAAGTTTATGATGTTTTTTTTTTTTTTTTTTTACTGTAAATTTAACAGATTTTATTTATTTATTGTTTAAAGTGCCATCATGGTCATGTAAATTACAGTTTTAAACTGTAAAATTTACAAGTTGTTCTGTAAAGTTGTTTACATTTTTACTGTATTTTTTACATATTTATTCTGGCAACCACAGCTGGCAGTTTTTTTTTTTTTTTTTTGCATTCGGCTCCGAAGAAAAATTCTGAATGAGTGGTGCATGCCATCTCCTTTTATACCCCTATGTCCGGGGTGGAGAGTGGCATGCAAATTCCACTCGCCAATTCTCATTGGCCTTTTATATTTTAAGCAATGGTGATTGGGGCTCTCAAGATCGAACCCCTAGTGTCACTACATCGACACAACATCGAGTGAGTGACAGTCAGGGAAAGCCACTTCTTCTTCAAGAGATGTGATCCCTCCCAAACTGTTTATTGAGTTGATGGGTACTGTTACTGTAGTCTTATGAATGGTGATGTACCGTTAAGCTGTAAGCATGCTGTTGTTCAGCCCCTGCTTAAAAAGCCAAATTTAGTCCCCTTGGATTTAAATAACTTTCTGCCAATTTCGCAGTTGCTGTTCTTATCTAAAATTTTGGAAAGGATAGTTTTTAAGCAGTTAAATCAGTTTTTAATGCAGAATAAAGTACTGGACAAATTTCAGTCGGGTTTTAGAGCATGTCACAACACAGAATCAGCACTTATTAGGGTTTTAAATGATATTTTTATAGGTCTTGATTCTGGAAATAGCATGGGCTTAGTTCTATTAGACCTTAGTGCTGCATTCGACACTATTGATCACACCATTTTGATCGAGTGCATTAGATAATGTGTCAGTATTCAAGGAAAAGCGCTAAAATGGTTTACGTCTTATTTCAAGCATAGGACATTATCAGTTAAAGTGGAAAATCTATTATTGTCCTCTGCCCAGGTTTTATATGGGGTCCTACAAGGTTGGGTTTTAGGACCGCTATTGTTTTCTTTGTACATGATACCACTCGGAGCAATCTAGCATGGCATTTCATATCACTTTTATGCAGATGATACGCAAATGTATCTACCGCTTAAGGCAGGTGATAATATGTCAATTCAATCTCTAATGAAAGGTCTAGATAATGTTAAATGCTGGATGAGCAGCAATTTTCTCCAGCTTAATGATAAGAAAACTGAAATTATAATATTTGGTGGTAGTGGCTGTGCTGAAACATATAAAGATAGTTTTGGGCCCTTATCTTCTTATGTGAGGAACCAAGTGAGATATCTGGGTTTTATTGTTGATTCTGATCTTAAATTTGATAGGCAAATCAACTCTGTGGTGAAGAATATCTTTTTTCAGCTTAGGAACATTGCCAAACTGAAATTGGTCCTAGCTTTTAAGGACCTTGAATAAGTTATTCATACTTTTGTGTCCTCGCGATTGGATTATTGTAATGCACTGTATATGGGGGTCTGTCAGTCCTCTTTGTCACGACTGCAGTTGGTACAAAATGCTGCAGCAAGGCTGCTAACTAATACTAGACAGAGAGATTATATTACTCTGATCTTAGCCTCTCTTCACTGGCTGCCCATTAAACAGAGAGTAGAATTTAAGGTTCTGATGTATGTGTTTAAAGCATTACATGGTATGGCGACAGATTATACAGGTGCATCTCAATAAATTAGAATGTCGTGGAAAAGTTCATTTATTTCAGTAATTCAACTCAAATTGTGAAACTCGTGTATTAAATAAATTCAATGCACACAGACTGAAGTAGTTTAAGTCTTTGGTTCTTTTAATTGTGATGATTTTGGCTCACATTTAACAAAAACCCACCAATTCACTATCTCAAAAAATTAGAATATGGTGACATGTCACTCAGCTAATCAACTCAAAACACCTGCAAAGTTTTCCTGAGCCTTCAAAATGGTCTCTCAGTTTGGTTCACTAGGCTACACAATCATGGGGAAGACTGCTGATCTGACAGTTGTCCAGAAGACAATCATTGACACCCTCCACAAGAAGGGTAAGCCACAAACATTCATTGCCAAAGAAGCTGGCTGTTCACAGAGTGCTGTATCCAAGCATGTTAACAGAAAGTTGAGTGGAAGGAAAAAGTGTGGAAGAAAAAGATGCACAACCAACCGAGAGAACCACAGCCTTATGAGGACTGTCAAGCAAATTTGATTCAAGAATTTGGGTGAACTTCACAAGGAATGGATGGAGGCTGGGGTCAAGGCATCAAGAGCCACCACACACAGACGTGTCAAGGAATTTGGCTACAGTTGTCGTATTCCTCTTGTTAAGCCACTCCTGAACCACAGACAACGTCAGAGGTGTCTTACCTGGGCTAAGGAGAAGAAGAACTGGACTGTTGCCCAGTGGTCCAAAGTCCTCTTTTCAGATGAGAGCAAGTTTTGTATTTAATTTGGAAACCAAGGTCCTAGAGTCTGGAGGAAGGGTGGAGAAGCTCATAGCCCAAGTTGCTTGAAGTCCAGTGTTAAGTTTCCACAGTCTGTGATGATTTGGGGTGCAATGTCATTTGCTGGTGTTGGTCCATTGTGTTTTTTGAAAACCAAAGTCACTGCACCCATTTACCAAGAAATTTTGGAGCACTTCATGCTTCCTTCTGCTGACCAGCTTTTTAAAGATGCTGGTTTCATTTTCCAGCAGGATTTGGCACCTGCCCACACTGCCAAAAGCACCAAAAGTTGGTTAAATGACCATGGTGTTGGTGTGCTTGACTGGCCAGCAAACTCACCAGACCTGAACCCCATAGAGAATCTATGGGGTATTGTCAAGAGGAAAATGAGAAACAAGAGACCAAAAAATGCAGATGAGCTGAAGGCCACTGTCAAAGAAACCTGGGCTTCCATACCACCTCAGCAGTGCCACAAACTGATCAGCTCCATGCCACGCCGAATTGAGGCAGTAATTAAAGCAAAAGGAGCCCCTACCAAGTACTGAGTACATATAAGGTAAATGAACATACTTTCCAGAAGGCCAACAATTCACTAAAAATGTTTTTTTTATTGGTCTTATGATGTATTCTAATTTTTTGAGATAGTGAATTGGTGGGTTTTTGTTAAATGTGAGCCAAAATCATCACAATTAAAAGAACCAAAGACTTAAACTACTTCAGTCTGTGTGCATTGAATTTATTTAATACACGAGTTTCACAATTTGAGTTGAATTACTGAAATAAATGAACTTTTCCACGACATTCTAATTTATTGAGATGCACCTGTATATCAGAAATGATTAACACTTACTCTTCCATGAGACCTCTTAGATCTAATAAGCAATTAATGCTCAATGTTCCATGGACACATTTTAAGGGTAAGGGAGTTCGTGCATTTGCTGCGGTGGCACCGAGATTGTGGAATACTTTGCCACTGTTGGTTAGATCATCAGACACGATAGGAGTATTTAAGACACATTTAAAAACATATTTATTTTCTGTGGCATATGAGAGTTGATAGAATGTTATTAGCTAGACAGCAGAGTATGGCCTTGTCTATGTGTATGGTGTGAATTGATTGTTTTTTTTGTACTGTATTTTTATAATGTTTATTATGTGTTTATTGATGCATTGTTTTTTAGAATGTTTGATTATGTTTTTAACTGTACATCACTTTGGTATAACTTTGTAGTCTTTAAAGTGCATATTGTATGTAAAAAACAGCACCATCACTATTTGAAGAAAGTCATTTTTGATCAAATCTAGACAGGCCCCATTTCCGGTAGCCATCACTCCTACATCTTATCCTTGAGTTATCATGCTAAATTGCTAATTTGGTACTAGAAAATGACTTGCCATTATATCAAACACAGTTGAAAGCTATTTGGCTCATTAAATTAAGCTTAACCTTGTCTTTGTGTTTGTTTTTGAGTTGCCACAGTATGCAATAGTCTGGCATGTCTTAAGGTCAATATTAGGTCAAAAATGGCAAAAAAGAAACAGCTGTCTCAAGAAACTCATCAGTCAATCATTGTTTTGAGGAATGAAGGCTATACAATGCTTGAAATTGCCAAAAACAACTGAAGATTTCATACAAAAGTGTACACTACAGTCCTCAAAGACAAAGGACAACTGGCTCTAACAAGGACAGAAAGAGATGTGGAAGGACAGATGTACAACTAAACAACAGGATAAGTACACCAGAGTCTCTAGTTTGAGAAATAGACACCTCACATGACCTCAGCTGACAGCTTCATTGAATTCTACCCGCTCAACACTAGTTTCAAGTACAACAGTAAAGAGAAGACTTAGGGGTGCAGGCCTTATGGGAAGAATTGCAAAGAAAAAGCCCTTTTGAAACAGAAAAATAAAATGAAAAGTTTAGAGTGGGCAAAGAAACACAGACATTGGACAACAGATAATTGGAAAAGAGTGTTATGGATCTTAAGCCCATTGAGCATTTGTGAGATCAGCTAGACTGTAAGGTGCATGAGAAGTGCCCGACAAGACAGCCACATTTATGGTAAGTGCTACAGAAAGCATGGGGTGAAATGTCACCTGAGTGTCTGGACAAACTGCCAAGGATCTGCAAAGCTGTCATTGCTGCACGTGGAGGATTTTTTGATGAGAACACTTTGAGGTAGTTTAAGAAGTTCTGAATATTTTTTTCAAATTGTAATAGTAATTTTTCACGTTATTAATGTCCTGACTATACATTGTGATCAGCTGAATGCCACTTTGGTGAATAAAAGTACAAATTTCTTTCCATAAGAGCAAAATCTGTACATTATTCCAAACTTCTGGCCGCCAGTGTATATACATATATATACATATATATATATATATATATATATATATATATATATATATATATATATATATATATATATATATTCCACACCAACCTGCTGTGTATATCTGTTTATAATGTCGCATATAAAGTTTGTGCTTAATCTTTTGTTATGCTCATCTTCATAAAGATGTTTATTAACTGACAGGAGCTATACACACAGTAAATACACAATGTACACATTCTTTTATCACATTGCTCTTTTACAATTGTACCTGAATCGATTATGTTATAGCCAAAATTTTACTGACATAAATAATGTCTGAGTTAAAATGTCCAAGATTTAGGCCTGACATTTTCAGAGAGAAAAAAAAGCAATAACCAACAAGTGTTTTACCCCTTCACTGCTAGAATTGTGTGAAATGAAACAGTCACTTAACATAAATGTTACTGTGAAAAAAAAAGACCTTCTGGTTGTGTAAACGAAAGATAACTTTATAAATAAAGAAAGCTTTATTAAACTTTATATACAGAAACAGTTTAGCACAGTTTCATTGTGTCCCAGTGCATTAACTTTATTTGCAACATTATAAACAGATATACACAGCAGATTGGTGTGGAATACACACACACACACACACACACACACACACACACACACATATATATATATATATATATATATATATATATATATATATATATATATATATATATATATATGTGTGTGTGTGTGTGTTTGTGTGTGTATAATTAACTTTCATTTGAAAGAAACACTTTCATAATACACAACATTAGTTTAAACACTATAATTTGTTCCACAAAATTGTGCTCGCTGCCTTCTCTGTATCATCAGCTCACTGTCATTCCGACAGTCCGCATTTTAATGAATGTGATATTACTGAAAGGGGATGTGCGTTTTCTCAAGTATTAGTTCTGGAAAGTCCATCGGCTTTCTCCAGCGACTCGAGCCATGCCCTTGCTCACCTCCGTCGCGTGTTTCAGTTCGGGGCACAGGTCAGGAGGCTGGTTCTGTTCAGAGCATCACGAATACCAGCTCCCATCCTGAACACATATCACTGTGCACGCTCAGGTAGGGCCTGTCACGCTGGGGAATGACAGGACCCAAAAGCAGAGGTAAAGCTCACAAGTCTTTAATGAAACTGTCTACACAAAAGTGCTACAGCACCAGCTCATTCAAGCTCAAAAGTAAGCCACTGGTTCGAGGATAGTGTGTTTGTCAGTGTGTGTGCTGTGGAGGTCTGGAACAATCCGTTGAATTGTGATGTGGTGCGAAGCAGAGCCCAGAACAAGTCTCCCTACAAGTGGGCAGAAACCAAGGAATCCTCCTCGAGCGCGATCACCAGGCAACGGCGATCTGATGGGCAAATACCACTGGAGACCAAGCAACCAACAGAACGGAACTTCACACTAAACAGGAGAGCAACGTTAAGGTACAGCAAACAATAAACTAGCAAACATACAGGGAACACACAAGGGATAAAGTAGGGCATGCAATCAGAGGAAGACAGGTAGAGTGTGTGAGAAACCCATTAACGTAATCAACGCCTCCCTGGGAGCGATCAGCGTTCCCATGGAAATGCCGATTAAGCTCACCAACTCCACCTGTGAAACACGAGGGAGAGAGAAAAACAAACAACAGAATGAACCAGCAAACGCGGCAGCCACGACAGGGCCACGTTCAGTATTTCACAGCAACAGTGAATGAGCCACCATTAACTTCTGATATGTTTCGCATCAGTTTCTTATGCGCAGATCCAATAATATCAGGTAAACTGCTTGTACCATCATCCAATGACAGGCCATCTTACATCCTCTTCGAGTGGCATGTGGGGTGTGTGTCTTATAACCGAGTCAAAAGTTCATTGGTTGCTCTCATGAGTCAACAGTAAAATGTCATTTTTTAAACTCGATACTCAATTGGTTAAAGAAAAGAAAAAGGAAAAAGAAAAGGAAAAGCAAAACGAATAAGAAAAGCCATTGGCAAATGACTTAAGCAACTGCCAAATACCTTTTTAAAATGCTATTTAAAAGGTGCTTTTAAAGTGCATTAAAAAGTGCATTTAAAAGACTCATTAATGTTCTCATTTATTGCTACATTTAATTACATTTTAAAGATGAAATAAATATGATTTATTAATCCACAAATGTATTGTTAAATATAACGACATTTTTAAACATTAATTAAATAAACACATTTAAATGTGTCTTTTTATTTGTCCATTTATAAATTGATTTATTTATTCAAGTTTTTATTTTCAAATTAATCAATTGATAATTTATTCCTTCATTCTTTTTTAATTGGCACTCCTGGGCTTCAGCTGGTATGGACTGACAAATGGTAAAAGTAAAGGAAAAGTCAAACAATAAAAAAAGCAATTGGTAATTGGATGAAGAAAAGCAACTGGCAAATGGATGAAGAAAAGCAATTGCCAAACGCTTTTTAAAACGGCATTTAAAAGGTGCATTTAAAAATGACTTATTAATGTGCTATTTTATTGCTAAATATAAGTACATTTTAAAACATGAATTAAATAAACACATTTAAATGTGTCTATTTAATTGTCCATTTTTAAATTGGTTTATTTATTCACATTGTTATTTTCAAATTAATAGACTGATCATTTATTCCTTCACTCTTTTGTAAATGGCAGTCCTGGCGTACATAGTAAATTGCAGATTGATCACCTTAAAGCCAATTTAAAGTGTAAAGAAACTGAGAAGAGTGTTATTTTCAGGGGAGTTGTGAAGAAGTAACCAATTCTTTGAGTATTTTGTTTCAGAAAACTTCGTGTGTAATGTGCCTAGTTAATTTTCTTTTTTTTTTTTTTTTGTACAAACAATATGATATATAAATATGGACTGATGTAAAAATATCGAACTATCTACATTGTAAGACAGATATAAAAGTCAATTTGTAATAAAAAAAAAAGTTAAAATCAGTATTGAAGACAAAGGGTTTTCTGCTACTTAGCATTCAACAGAGACATAGTCGTTTGACACTGTGTTGATCATTACAGTGAAATATTATTAATTATAATAGGAAAATATATAATCTGTTGATAAAATGCACTGATGGTCATTGAAGCACTGCAATGACTGTTTAAATCATAAAGGTGATGCGTATGTAGTTCCCTATCTGTCACTCACTCGATGTTGTGTCGATGTAGTGACACTTGGGGTCACTCTTGGGAGCCTGAGACAGCTCTGGTCTTTGATAAAAGGCCAATGAAAATTGGTGAGTGGTATTTGCATGCCACTCCCCCAGACATACGGGTATAAAAGGAGCTGGTATGCAATTGCTCATTCAGATTTTCTCTTCGGAGCCGAACGGTCATGCTCACTGAGCTGAATTACTACTGTTCATTCACCTCTGCTGGATCTGACGGCGCATTTCAGCGGCTTCTCCCCCCTCTGCACTGGTGCACTGCAGAGAATGCCCCTGGGCGCTTCGGCAGAAATAAAAGAGTATATTTCTCTAAAAGAGAGGCACACACTTTTATACGTCTTTTTATAGACGCATCTTTTTAAAGATGCTTTTCCGATTGTGTGTTATTCCTGGTTGCGCTCGTTATCTCTCGCCTTCTGATGGTCACGATCACTGTCTTTCATGTCTGGGCACTGCTCACGCGGAGACAGTGTTCGTGGATGGTCATGTTCTCATTGCGAGAATATGTCCATGGCAATGTTGCGGTCGCGGCTCGCCTTCGTAAGAAAGCAAGCCACCCCAGAGGCTCCCGCCTCGGTCCTTTTACCCATGGGTAAGAGGACAGCGCAGCTATCACTGGGGGCAATTTGGGGACCCCAATGGGACCGCCTCTGCCAGGTATCCCCCCGCGGACCTCCCATTCCCCAGCACGCTCGTCTGCCCCGATCGGGCTTCCGGATGAGTCCGCCGGCTCGTCTCATGGCGAGTTTGACCTCTTATTCGGAGCCCGTGAAAGTGATGAGCTCTCAAGTGCAGAATCGGAGAGCGGGCTTGTCCAGTCGGAAGCCTCAGCTGGGCTCCTCCCTTCGGGGTCGATTGCCCATTCACAGGCTGACGCGGAGATGACAACATGCTTTCCCGGGCAGCCGTGAGCGTCGGCTAGAGTGGAACTCACTGCTCTTCCCTGAACCCTTGCGGCTGGGTGATTGGTTCCTGGGCTCACGGCGCTGCTCAAAGCCACGCCCCACCCCCTTCCTTTCTTCCCGGAAGTGCATGAAGAGCTGATGAGGTCATGGGAGGCACTTTTTACTGCCCAGTCCCGATCTTTTCAGCTTCCCCGCCCTCACTACACTCGATGGTGGGGCAGCCAAGGGCTATTCGGCAATCCCCTGGTGGATAAAGGCGCTCACGTTGCACCTGTGCCCACAGAGCGCCGCCACCTGGCATGGGTGCCCTAAGCCCCCGTCCAAGGGCTGTAGGTTTACGTCATCTCTGACGGCCAAGGCCTACGGTGCCGCTGGACAAGCCGCCTCTGTCCTGCATGCCATGGCTCTCCTGCAAGTCCGCCAAGGCGCTAAAGGAACTACACAAGGGTAGTTCCGCCCCGGGATTGATGCAGGAACTGTACTCGGTGACCGACCTCACTCTCCGAGCGACGGAGGTCACAGTGCGGTCTCTCGGGCGGACGATGGCCACACTAGTGGTCCAGGAGCATCAACTTTGGCTTAACCTGGTCAAGATGGGTGAGGCCAACAAGACACGATTCCTTGCTGCCCCCATTTCCCAGGTGGGCCTATTCGGTGACACTGTCGAGGACTTTGCCCAGCAGTTTTCGATGGTAGAGCAGTAGATGGATGCTAGTTGGCATATCCTGCCCCGGCACGGCTCAAGATCCCGCACCCCGTCATCGCCAAGGGCGTCCCCCTAAGGTGACTGCACCAGCTCCGCCGCAGCCCGCCCCTATGGCCCGGCCCCAGCGTGGAGCCCACCACAGGAAGCAGACGCCACCCATCTCACGGCCTCCCAGAACCCGTGAAAGGCTTCAAAGCATCCTTGAGACGGGCGACCCAGGGACAACAAAACCCACTGCTCTGGAGTTGGTAAGCAGATCTCCATCTTTTTGTTACCTTTTGCATTTAATTGCGCTGCATACCCAAGTGGCTGCAGTACTCAAGAGCTCAGCAAGAGCGGTTTCCTTGTTCCCTGGGTCACGTATCTGGTGTGCACGGCCGTCATCACGACCACCGTCCACCACTCTATTTGGCAGGTTTGGCACTCCAGCGGCGGTCTCCCGCCTCTGAGCGCCCAGCTGTGGCACAAATCCGCCCCCGATGTGACAATCTCCATGGGTCATGAGGACAGGCCTCTTCCTCCCCCATCCCAGGCTGTTCTGGGGGTGGTCGCAAGGAGCCAGGTAAGTGCTTGATGTCCTTAGACTCAGCACGGCCACAACGTGGTGTGGCACCTCGAGCTCTGCCCCGCCGCGAGGCCCCACCTGCCAGTACATCCGATGACGTTGTCCCTTTGGTCCCCCTTGCACGGAACTTGGATGCATGCCTTGCGCTTTCCAATCCGTCACGAGGGCTGGTCCGGACCGCCCGACTCGGCTGCGCGATTCACTTCACCCGGCGTCCGCCCAGGTTCAGCGGTGTCCACTTCACCTTGGTGAAGGACGAAAACACTGCTACCTTATGTGGAGATCGCTACCCTCCTACGGAAGGGTGCGATAGAACCTGTCCCTCCAGCCGAGATGAAGAAGGGGTTTTTCAACCCCTACTTCATCGTACCGAAAAAAGGTGGTGGGTTGCGGCCAATCTTGGACCTGTGAGTTCTGAACTAGGCTTTACACAGACTCCCGTTCAAGATGCTGACGCAAAAACACATTCTGGCGAGCGTCTGGCATCAAGATTGGTTCGCGGCGGTAGACCTGAAGGATGCGTACTTCCATGTATCGATCCTTCCTCGACACAGACCCTTCCTGTGGTTTGCGTCCAAGAGTCAGGTGTATCAGTATAAAGTCCTCCCTTTCGGCCTGTCCCTGTCTCCTTGCGTCTTTACGAAGGTCGCAGAGGCTGCCCTTGCCCCGTTAAGGGAGGTGGGCATTCGCATTCTCAACTATCTTGACGACTGGACATGTTGTGTGCACACAGGGACCTGGTGCTCTCGCACCTCAGCCGACTAGGGCTTCGGGTCAACTAGGAAAAGAGCAAGCTCCTCCCGGTTCAGAGCATCTCTTTTCTCAGTTTGGAGTTGGACTCAGTCTCCTTGATGGCGTGCCTTACGAACGAGTGCGCCCAGTCGGTGCTGGCCTGTTTGAAGGCGTTCAAACAGAAAACAGCGTTTCCACTGAAACTTTTTCAGAGGCTCCTGGGGCATATGGCATCCTTGGCGGTGGCCACCCTGCTCGGGTTGATGCATATGAGGCTGCTTCAGCACTGGCTTCAGACTCAAGTCTCGAGATGGGCATGGTGCCATGGGACACGTCGCGTGGTCATCACGCCAGTCTGTCACCGTCTTTTCAGCCCTTGGACCGACCTCTCGTTTCTACGGGCAGGTGTTCCTCTAGAACTGGTCTCCAGGCATGTCGTGGTCACGACAGATGCCTCCAAAATGTGCTGGGGCGCTGTTTGCAATGATCACACAGCCGCCGGCCTGTGGACAGGTCCGTGACTGCATTGGCACATCAACTTGCTCGAGTTGTTGGCAATTCTGCTCGCCCTGCGGAGGTTTCGGCCGTTGATCCAGGGCAAGCACGTGTTAGTTCAGACAGACAACACGACAACGGTAGCATATGTCAACTGCCAAGGTGGTTTGCGCTCTCGTTGTATGTCACAACTCGCCTGCCGTCTCCTCCTCTGGAGTCAGCAGCACTTCAAGTCGCTGTAAGCCACTCACATCCCGGGCAACCTCAACACTACAGCGGACGCACTGTCACGACAGGTTACCCTCTGATTTGGAGTCGATTCGACTTGTTCGCCTCCCAAGAATCCTCCCCACTGCCCGCTCTGGTACACCCTGACCGAGCCCCCCTCTGCATAGACACGCTGTCACACAGCTGGCCCCCTGGCATGCGCAAATATGCATTTTCCCCAGTGAGCCTGCTTGCACGAACCCTGTGCAAGGTCAGGGAGGATGAGGAGCAGGTCATCCTGGTAGCACCCTACTGGTCTGCCCAGACTTGGTGCTCGGACCTCATGCTCCTCGTGACAGCTCCCCCCTGGTGAATTCCCCTGAGGAAGGACCTTCTTTCTCAGAGACGGGGCACCATCTGGCACCCGTGCCCAGACCTCTGGAATCTCCATGTCTGGCCCCTGGACGGGATGCGGAAGACCTAAGCGGTCTACCACCTGCGGTGGTGGAAACGATCACTCAGGCTAGAGCCCCCTCTACGAGGCACCTGTATGCCTTTAAGTGGCGTCTGTTTGCTAAGTGGTGTTCTTCCCGTCAGGAAGACCCCCAGAGATGTGCAGTTGGATCAGTGCTTTCCTTCCTGCATGAGAGGTTGGAAGGGAGGCTGTCCCCTTCCACCTTCAAGGTGTACGTTGCCGCCATAGCAGCACACCATGATGCAGTCGACGGTAAGTCCTTAGGAAAGCACGACCTGATCATCAGGTTCCTAAGAGGTGCCAGGAGGCTGAATCCCTCCAGACCACGCCTCGTTCCCCCTTTGAGCCTTTGCAGTCAGCCGAGCTTAAGGCACTCTCCTTGAAGACGTGGGTAGGTAGGTGACCTGCAAGCATTCTCTGAAATGTGCCTGGAGTTCAGTCCAGGTTAATCTCACGTGATCCTAAGACCCTGACCGGGCTATGTGCCCAAGGTTCCCACCACCCCTTTAGGGACCAAGTGGTGAACCTGCAAGCGCTGCCCCAGGAGGAGGCAGACCCAGCCCTGTCGTCGCTGTGTCCGGTGCCCGCTTTACACATCTATTTGGATCGCATGCAGAGCTTTAGAATCTCTGAGCAGCTTTTTGTCTGCTTTGGTGCACAGCAGAAAGGAAGCGCTGTCTCCAAGTAGAGGATCGCCCACTGGCTCATTGACGCCATAACTATGGCATATGTCGCCTAAGACATGCCACCCCCGGTAGGGCTACCAGCCCATTCTACCAGGGGTATAGCGGCTCCCTAGGCCCTGGCCAGGGGTGCCTCTCTAACAGACATTTGCAGAGCAGCGGGCTGGGCAACACCCAACACCTGTGCAAGGTTCTACAACCTCCGGGTGGAACCAGTTTCGTCCCAGGTAGTGGCATGCAACACAAGCAGATAAGCCCGGGATAGCTGGCCGGGTGTATCGCTTGCACATAGCGCCTTCCACCTCCCTTGGAGCTGAAGACGTGCACCATTAATTCCCAGTAGTGTTCACAAACTTTGTTCCCTGGTTGACTTCCTCCGAGCCCTGTGGCAGTCGAGTCTTCGGAGAGACTCGCTGCCAGCCCAGTACACCCGCTAACTAAGAGCCCTGTTCTGGGGTAGGTGCTCCGCATGTGGCGGTTCCCTGTAAGGCTAACCCCATGCAATATATATCTTCCGCTTGTTCGTTTCCCTGCTGGCAAACTGCGTCTTCCTTGGGCAGAACCCCTCTGCCCCAGTCTCCATGTTTGTAGTAACTCCACCCCCATTGGGCAGGATCTACCTTGAAGGCTCTCCACATGGTTGGGAAGACCATGTGACGTATTCTTCCACTTAAATATCCCCCCCTCTCTTTGGGCGAGGTGTGGTCTCCGCGGTGTCTTTCCCTTGGGAGGGACACCCCCCGACTAGACCTGGCGGCCCAGTCGGATAATCCCCCTTCTTTTTTAGGGAGTGGAAAAAGAGAAGGGGAAAAGAGGCCACGACTGGGTTAAGCCTGTCTCTATCTTTAGGTAGTCGACTTGTCCCCAAAAAGGGCCATTCGACACTCATAACTATGTTGGGGAGGTTACGTGTTGACTTGGTGCACTGGCTATGAGGCACACAGCAGTCTGCCCACTACACAACGCCAGTTCACGTAACACAGTTCAGTTAGTTGTGGCGATTTGTATAGGGACCCCTAGTGTCACTACATCGACACAACATCGAGTGAGTGACAGATAGGGAACATCATGGTTACTTGTGTAACCTCCGTTCCCTGATGGAGGGAACGAGACGTTGTGTCCCTCCTGCCACAATGCTGAACTACCCGCTGAAATGGCCGGACCTTATATCGGCTCCTCAGCATAAAACCTGAATGAGTGGTTGCATTCCAGCTCCTTTTATACCCGTATGTCCGGGGGAGTGGTATGCAAATACCACTCGCCAATTTTCATTGGCCTTTTATCAAAGTTCAGAGGTGTCTCGAGCTCCCAAGAGTGACCCCTAGTGTCACTACATTGACACAACGTCTCGTTCCCTCCATCAGGGAACGGAAGTTACACAAGTAACCATGACGTTATATTTTGTAGAAGAGATGTATTTTGGGTTATGTCTGCTCCCACATTTTAATGGAGAGGTGAACGAACGGCCACAAATACTAACTGGGGCAGATCTGAAACCCCATATCTGTTATATTTCATCTAAACTGATAATTGAGTGTATTGAGCAGTTTTGCCAACCAGTGGTGTAGTCGGGCCCTACGCACGTATGTGCCATATGCGTACTTTTTTCCCAGGGCTGTTTGCGTACAATGACTTCTAAGGAACAATATTTGCATATACCATCGGTATACCCACTTGTTTTGCTGCTTCAGAAGTCCATAATCTACTGTCGTGTTAGTTTCCCTTTAACTGTATTGGATGCTGTTTTGTGAAACTGGTAAAATGTCCTGTAAAATAAGGAATCGTCCCATAATTAAGGGAAACAATTGCGTTCCGTATGAAATCCATATGCGATGCTGTTTGTCCTGTTTTTAGCGTCACAAACCCAAACTGCTGAGAATGTTTCACAAATCAAGAGAAATGGACCTGAAACACACACACCTTTCACGTAAGTTGTGTGAGATATTGGCTGTTGCTTTACAAGGATGCTACACTTGGCAGAAATGGCTGGGGGAAAGACCAGTGACAATCAGCGCATTTTCTGTCAGAAGCAAGATAATTTTGTCAATATCATATAGCATTCGAGTGCATGTTAACTGTTTCCCTCCATTGGGATTTTAAAACACCAGGAAATGCACCTGTTCATGACATGCCATTACAATTTATTGCATATGTCAGAGCTCGTTCTGGAAGAGAGAGAGAGAGAGAGAGAGAGAGAGAGAGAGAGAGAGAGAGAGAGAGAGAGAGAGAGAGAGAGAGAGAGAGAGAGAGAGAGAGAGAGAGAGGTTAGAAAAACTGCATTACTGCATTAATTCAAAAGAAAAGTACAGTAGCACAGGTTTAGTTAAAACACTTAATGTGATTTTCTTACATTTTCCTTATGATAAACACTATTTACTGCCAAAACAACGACACTAATCCAATGAGAAATACACTATTTTCATGTTAAGCCTTTTCTCTCCCTTTCTCTCTTCTTCCTGGTCGTTGTATTAAAGCATTTTTCATTTTAAGTTTAGTAGGGGATGTTTGCACTGAATGTATTTTTGCGTCCATCTGCACAATTTTTCAATGTAAAGCAGCATCTCGCACAGGAATGCCAGTAAATATGGGTCATTCCTACAATTCTGACACATTACAAGTGTGTGTGGTATTTATATTGTTTAATTTCACCCGATTACAATTTTGATAGGCTTGTTAAAAATAATAAAGACTTTTTATAATGTTACACCTCTGTGGGCTTAAAAGATCCATTTTAAATAATTGAAATCCTTTTCTATTGCACTGTGTCACCTCCTCATGTCCCAAAAACTGCACGTCAAACATCTTTGACAAAAATAAATGCTAAATCATTGGATTTCTGTTTTTCCTCCACATACAGTTAAGAGTTTAGTGTTACATTCTCTCTCACTAACATGTATTCATTTGTGGTACATGTGTAATTTTAACACTGATAGTGGAGTTTTTTTTTTTTTTTTTTCTTGATTTATTGCTGATTTATTGATTTTATGTACATCACCCTTTCTGCTAAATTACTTTATAACTTAGTTTATAACTAATTGTTTTATTTATGTCCACCCTATTATGGGAAGATATATGGAAAATTAATATAATTGTACAATTATTTTATAATCATAAATATTAGTTTACAAATATGTTTCCTAGATATCAATCACAGACCATGTAGTGGCTCATTTATCCACTGAATGTCCACCCTCTTATCAGTGGCGATTTTAGGGGGTGGCCTGTGGTGGCCTGGGCCACCCCTGAAATCTCATTGGCCACCCTGTGGCCACCCCAGAACTGATTGGTAGTTCATCATGTTCATCAACACAAGAACGAAGAACCAATAGAAACACTTGTCAATCAAAGATGACATCTCAGGTCATTTGTTGATTTAGAGCCACACTGACCCAGGGTTAGTTTTATATTTCTGACCATTATAGTAGTGGTGGGGCTGAAGCTGTGTGAGCTGATCTTTGATGGGGCAGGCGCGGGTGGCCAGGCAGGTGCCGCAGGTCGCGGGCAGCGGGCGCCAGGTCTGGAGTATAATGGTCGGTCAGAAGCACGAAGCTGACATGAGCTAGCGTCTACCTCCAACTTCCAATGAGTTGATGATGTCGATTTGTGGTCAAAAAGAAAGCTGTTATTTGAGAGGTATGTTCATCTAATCTATCGTTTAATTTATCCCGAATTTCCATGTGAATGTGAAAACATTTTTTCAACATTTATTGTTACAGTAGCTAGGTTAAAGTGTAAGCTAGACCCTACACCACATTCAGCATGTTATCTTTATATTGACATGAAATATGAAATGCCATGTTTTCTGATTTAATGACGGAGGTGTGTAAAGCGTTTTACAGATTTATATGTTCAATAGCTAAAGTTATATATATGGCTAACCTGTGTGTGAAATGGAAGGGTTTGTGCTGTGACTGTACTTTAAATCTTTACATGAGTTATTTATGAGCTCTTTATGTGTATTATTGGTCAGTCAGACCAATAAAATCTTCAAAGTTTTTATACCTTTTTGACATTTTAAATATGCAGAGGCAGGGCAAATTGCACTTAAATGCCGCAAATGATTTGACTAACTATTTTATTTGGTAATATTCAAAGTAATTGAAGCTATCAGAACATGTGGAAAATAAACCTGTGTAGACACTGTAAATAGAGTTTTGCTTTTTACTGTATTCAGAGCTCAATCTGCAGTTTTGGGGTTTCCAGACAGACACCTATAAGCCCTCATAGCCAATTTCACACACTGATTTGTACCCAATTTAACAATATTTCTGCTGGACTGTGCAGTTATAGCTAATAAATGGATGAATGATTGATTGAATGATTGATTGAATTGCGCCTCAATCAGTTATCACCTGTACTTGTATCTTTTTATGATTATACATTATATCTGATGTTATACGCAGATTAATTCTCTACAATGAGAATAGCTCTTAAAAATGTGGAACTGACTTTTCCTAAACAATTACTGATTTAAAAATGGATGTTATGTTAAAATAACCAGAGATTCCCAGAAACTGTAATAGGTTGAAATAGAACAGGAATAGAAAACTGTCAAATGTCAAAACAACAGTCTGATATTGAATACAAACAATTCAGTGAATGCTAACATGAGTTTAAGAATTCATTTATTCTACATGTGTAGATGTTGAAGCAAAGCAATGCGATATTCACACATTTTGATCATGTGCCATTCATAAAGTTTCTCCCGGTATCGCCGCCCCACACTAGGTCTGTGCCCCATCTTGGCCACCCCAGTAAAAATGTCCTGGATATGCCACTGCCTCTTATTGTCCACCCTGATGCTGCCCATTTAACTGGATGGACAATTTTAGTAATTTATCTTGACCAGTATGACTAATACAATCTTTAATATGTCCCTGTAATGATGAAACATGAAGAAACTTGTAAAAGTATGTTTTATTTTTCAAAAGTTTCAAAGCTGGAATGTCACCGAATTGTAGGAATGAACATTTTAAACATTAAATATAATGCCTCATGTGGAGCTGTTTAGGAGATAATATGTAATATATGTGTCTTATTTTTATTAATTTTTTTTACATATCTGTTGTGTGATGCTGAACCATCAGTGTGTATTACTTGTGCCAGTGTTACTGTGTCACAATTACTTTTTTTACAGTGACACCTCATCTGTTCATATCACTTATCTCTACACTTTATTATAGATCAGGGGTTCATATCCATTCCATTCTCTCTCTCTCTTTCTCTCTCTCGCTCTGCTAGATAATTTCTCAATGCTTTTCTATAGCTGTAGGCTGAATTTTCTGTTCTAAATGGAGAGCATGCATGTGAATTGAGGTTGAGATTGTTGCAACAAATACCAACAACACGAAAGCTTGTCAGTCATTCGATTTAGAACAACTCCTGATGGCATGTAGGTCTGTCATATTACTTGAAACACAGGGGGACACTAGAACACAGAGAAAAATGAGACATTCAGGAAAGAGCTGATGTTTTTTGTGTCGATAGATGTGTTAGAATGTTGCTAAAGCAAACTACAAAAGTTGCTAAAATTGTCGCTAGCAGATGGCTCTTTTACTTGCTAAGGGGGTCAAAATGTCACTAAATCTAGAGACAAAGTCGCAAAGATAGCAGCACAGGTATTGAGTGATAATGAGTACTCTGCATTCATGCAGGTTGTTTTTTTTTTAATGACTGTGCTGCTTCCACTGGATGAACCTTGATTCTGGATCAGGCGAGCCAGCAAGATTCATGTGACATCACAACACACCACCTAGTGGAGTGGAGCTTTTCATCCGGATTACAAGGAGTGCTTTGAGAACCAAGAGATTCAAACACTCAGAACACTTTGAATCATCTCAGTGATCACAAGATTTAAAACTACCTGGGTAGTGGAATGTAAAGGACTGAGACATTTTTTTTGTTTTTTTTTTGTTTGTTTTTTTCAAGAAAAAGAGCTCTTTAGACTCTTTAGTGGGGTTGTTTTTTCTTTTCTTTTCCATATACAGGCCTGATTATATGTTTTGTATTTTTCCTTTCTGCAGATACTTGAAAATAATAATAATAATAATAATAATAATAATAATAATAATAATAATAATAATTCAAAGTTAGACTTTTCTATCTCAAACATGTGGGGTTTGCTGTCTAAAACCCTCCTTTGAGCCTAGAAGGTAGTGTGGTGTTTATATTACTGTGCCCATCTGAATTAATTTAGATATCTATATTATTAATCTGAATACACCACGCTGTGTATAGATAGATAGATAGATAGATAGATAGATAGATATGGGAGAATAGAGATTACACTACAGAACTAGGGTAGGGGAAGAAAGGATGAGCAAGAGTGAGAGAATCACCATATCAAATGATATTTGCTGGTAGAATGAAGATAAGATCAGAGAGAAGAAAAGTGTGAAAATAGGACCTGGGCACTTCCATTTACATTCAAAATGAGCCTTCTCTTCAAACTGAATCCAGCCACTCAGTTCACCTTTGAAAGCATTTCTAGTTTAATCCTCAAAAAAAAAGAAAAAAGGTTTACCTACAGCAATATAACGGTCTGCTAAAGCAATACCATGAAAATAAAATTGATTCTTGTTTGTTATTGACACCATCTGTTAGTCAAATCACATTCAAATCACATTCGGAGGTTATCATAAGCACATGTGACCACATCACATTTGTAATGTAGGCTAAACGCTAATCCATTCTACTCACCTCTCAATCAACAAATGCACTAAAACATCAGTTTTAAACTTTAATTTAGAAAAAACAGATTAGAAATCAACTCATCCATTATATTATATGTTTAGAGCTGATGATTTAACATGTTAATTCAGCGTGATTATTTATATATATATATATATATATATATATATATATATATATATATATATATATAAATCACATTTAACACAATTAGTCATGTCCCTGACCCATAATAAGCAATATTCCAACCATCGCAGTAATTCAAACTTGAAATACTACCTGTTTATTATCAGGGGGCAGTGTGTACTGTACAGTACATAGACGGATCCTTAGAAAAGCCCCTGTAATAAATCGATCTCGGATGGATTGACAAATTCAATTGCAAAATGGATTGCTGTCGACTATAGGCAATTGATAGGCTTATGTTCAATAATACGGAAATAAACTATATATTGGCCTCTAAAGCCACTTTTAGTATTGTCTTATCAATGCTTTACTCGTCTGCCACAATAATGTAATGGATTTTAATTATTTTAATTATTCTAGATATAATATATTTATAATTATTTAAATAAAACTATTTATAGTTATCTAATCGTGATTTACTGAATTGTTTTTATTTGAGAGCCTTTCTTATCAAATAATTCGATTAATTCAAGTAATTAACCCTTTAAGCCCGGATGGGCCAGCCGGCGTATTTGTTTTACTCACAGACAAAAATAGAGCGAGCAGTAGTCTATGTTGTATACTGTATATGTCTTTCACAATTATGTTGGTGTTGCTTGCCGCATTTTTGCTTATAACTTCACGGACAAAAATGGAACATAAAATATCACATACCATTACTTAGAGGGGGCGATTATCTTTCAAAGGAGTCAACACACAACATAATTGTATGCATAGATCATTAGATAATCTACACGAAGCACAATGTTACATTTGGCCACCAGGAGATGGCGCCAAGTAAATAACACAGATATATAATTTATTTATTTTTACATAAAACATTTTAATTATGCCTATACACTTTCAAACCATACAAAAATGAATGGAAAAATAAATAAATAAAAAGTGATACTGCTGCAGGAGCAACCCCTGGGCATGAACACACTGCAAATCAAATCTTCCATTATCTGCATTTAAATAACAGAACAGTTTTCTCTCAGTGGAGACATTTACATTGCATAGTTATTTAAAATAATAATAATAATAATAATAATTGCAAGGATTCATACCTGAGAATGTTAATCTGCCTAAGCAGTATCTAAAAAAAGCATTTTTAAACTCCAGTAAACTTCCAGTAATAATAAACGACTGTGATTGCCCCATCCTGGCCAGCGCTGAGAAAAGTTACAGATACCACGTGTCAGCGACAAGACTGAGAGGATGGTGACAGGCTGTTCCAAAAGCACCATACAAGTCATCCTTAACTCTTGTGCCTTATATATCAATTAGTGATGGGAAGATCGGATAATTTTGCAGACTTGGGTCTTTGAGTCTCATTCAGCAAAATGAACAAACCTTTATTCAAGTCATTTCATTCATTTGGGGAGAATTCAATTAAAATGTTACACTTTCAATTGCCAAATCCCCCACAACACGTCTACTTACGCAAACTTTGATTATAGTCCCAATAAGGAAAAAATTATAATGCAGCCAAGTACAAATGATGAGAAACAGAAAGATTAGTTCACCTCTCGAGTCTTCTTGGCCGAGTCGTACGTTTTTTTGTCATGTGAGAGCCATATACGCTATGCACACACACAGGAAACAGAAATGATTAGTTCACCTCTCAAGTCATATGGTCCGAGTCGTTCGTTCTTTTGTCACGTGACAAAAGAATGAACGACTTGGACCAGATGACTCGAGAGGTGAACTAATCATTTCTGTTTCCTGTGTGAGCAATGCATAGCGTATACGGCTGTCACGTGACAAAAGAACGAACAACTTAAACAAGAAGACTCGAGAGGTGAACTGATCATTTCTGTTTCCTGTGTGAGCAATGCATAGGGTATCATGAACGACCCATCACTAATATCAATTCTTTTGAAGCCATTTGATAGTGTTTTTTGAGGGACCGACCGAAATATTAGTGTTAATTCATTGTTTCCCTCATATGAAACTGGCGCGCGAGACGTCTTTGTTTACATATGCACAGCTGACACTGACTAAATGCTTTGTGCCATTTGCACTGCGGTGCCTGCCAAATGTTAAAACATACAGGAGAAAAGGCAGAGGTGAAGAAATTGCACACACTGGTTCTTGCGTGTATTGATAGTGTTGTGTGAGGGACCAACCGAAATATTAGTGTTTATTCATTGTTTCCCCCATTTGAAACTGGAGTGCGCGAGACACGTCTTTGTTTACATAAGCGCAGCTGACACTGCTACATGCTTTGTGCAGTTTGCACAGCGGTGCCTGCTGAAAGCTTAAACAAGGCAGAAGAAAAGGCAGAGGTGAAGAAACTGCGCACATTGGTTGTTGCGTGTATTGTCACCATTTTTGCTGAATGTGTGAAAGTGATTTGAGAATGGGTCAGTCTTCCTTACAATACCTTCACGCCCCCCCTATGGGGCGCACCCCACACTTTGAGAACCACTGATCTATATCATTAAAAAATGTGTAAAGTTTTCTTTACAATGATACCAGACACTTGACTCTCCTTTTTTTATTTTATATATATATATATATATATATATATATATATATATATATATATATATATATATATATATATATAATTATACATTTATAAGCCTTTAATTTTGCCACTGAAACAGGAAATCTTTAAAAAACACATTCAGAGCTTAAAGGGTTAATCGGCATATCGTGTAATTAATAGTATATCCTATGTATATTATATTAGATATTTTTTAATCAGTATACAGTAACACACTGATGTGGTGTGCAAAGTATGTAGTCATAAAATCTGAGACTATCCTATTAAATCCAATCACAAGAGGTCACATGAGATGCATTAGAGACTCATGTTACTACCAGGTGTAAATTAAGATCTGTCTTGCTTGACCACTTGTGATCGGATCACCCAATATGGATCTTAAAACCAGGTGTAAACATGCCCTTCTCTCTCTCTCTGTCTCAGTTCAATCTCAGGTAGCTGCCACCCTCTATTACTTTTTTCACAGAAGATGTGGATTTTTTTCTCTTAGCGAGGGAGAAAAGAGAGAATGTTCGAGTGGAAGGGTGTTATCTGATTCTGCTTGTGTGTTATCCTCCTCATTCTTTATCAAATAATCTTGTAAAAGAGAGGCACTGACATGGTTTACCCACCCACAGCGTTAGCGGCATGAGGCAAAGGGAAGGCTCCACTCCCCAGTGGACAGACCGCGCTAGTGTTGCAAACAGGCTTCTGTCCGTTCAATTCCCCCTGCTATAGATCTGATGGCAGAACGAGGGTAAACCAGGGGCTAGGGGCTGTCAATCAACATGAGAGAGAATGTGTCTTCTTTTAAAAACAGCCAAGATTTATGATTGCGGTAGATCAGGTAGAATATTACCACTTCAAGAATCAATAAGGTATAAGCAATAAAGTAAATGTGTGTGTATGTGTGTGAGCAGGTAGAGCACTACCAGACCAACATCTATTGTATTTGATGGCAAGATATGGATGGAAAATTCAGACTGGCAGCAAGTTAATGAAAAAATGACCTTCCGGTCAAGAGAGCTGGTTGCCGGGCTGATTTATGATTTGGATGTGGCATCACTTAACCCACAAGGTCCAGTAAAACCCATGGGTCTTCAGCCACAGCCATGTGTAATACGGGATATTTCGAAAGGTTAACTTAAATGTCTATCAGCATAAAGAACAAGGCAAAAGACAGTCATATCACTAAATGTGAGATATGAGATGACACTACTTAAATTAATAGTTCATCCAAAAATTACAATTATGTCATTATTTACACACCCTCATTCCAAACCTGTTGTTCCAAACTGTATGCTGTTATTTATTTTTATTTTTTTTAATGTGGACCACAAAAAGGATAATTTTTATGTTTATGCAGCTTACAACAGTAGTTCACAGTAACCACATCTGTTAAGCAAAAAAAAAAACAAACAAAAAAAATAATAATAATAATCACCATAAAGCAGTCCAAGTCTTCCGAAAACATATGATAGCTTTGTGTGAGGAACAGACCTTAATTCACTGATAATCTTATTCACTGATAAATGAGCAGTGTGGGTGTGCTAAATAATTAAATCATTTTAATTTTTGAGCAAACTATTCATTTAAGAAGGAAACAGGCTTCCTTTTGTGTATGATCCTATGGCATTTCTGCATTTCCCACTTCAAGATCTTCAAGTATCAGCATGTCAATAAGTGCATGATGGATCGCTGCCTGATTGCATTTACATCTCAGCAATAGTCTTTATAAATATGCATATGCTTGGATAATAATTGCATGACACAGTGGTGCATTGTATAGAATCAATAATAGAATAAAATATAATTATCTCACAGCTCTCGTTAACTGCAATGGATGACTTATATTTAGGGTTGTTCTTCACCAAGACCTATCGTATGCCTTCAGATGACTAAGAATATGGCCCAAAAGTCACATGGACTACTTCTATGATACATTTGGGTCCTCTTTTAAGTTTTAAAGTGAGTCACTATTGAGAAGATGGACAAAGATATTCATTCATTTTTTTCCTTTTGTGTTCCACATAAGAAAGCCATACCGGTTTGAAACAACATGAGGGTGGATAAATGAGGACAGAATTTTCACTTTATTCCTTTAAGCTGCAACCCTAGATGGATTATTTCTTATCAGTTTTTTTTTTAATAAAAAAGGAAATAAACAGAACAAATAATAACCAACATTAGAGCAAAAATTAGATCATTATCAAAGTCAAGTGCTCCCAGAAGGACTCCAGAGGCTAAATAACAGAAAATGCATTAGGTATGGCAGGATGAATGAATATTTATCATTAAATTAACAGCAGTGACCCTTTGAATTAGCTTTGAAACAAATATGGCAAAAATGCAAAAATAGCCCCTACGATGTCACACATCTATACATACAAAACATTTTGCTTCTGGAAATATGGACACACCTTAGACTTCTAATGTTTTTATATAAAGCTAATTGTAATTACTATTACACTTAGCTAAACGTTGCATATTTGGTCACAAGACATGATGAGAACCGTTGAGGTTTGATGCTATCCACAAGTCACTATTCAATGTCATTATGGCAAATAAACCCTTTGAAGATGTTTTTTTTTTTTTAAATTTATTTATTTTTACCTTTTATATTCCACAAAGTAAGTAAAGTCATATGGATTTGGAGCAACATTGCGGCGTGTCATTTTTATTTTTGGGTGAACTGTTCCTTTAGACAACCAATTGTAATTTTTTACATTGAAAGTTTTTTTTGCGTTCCATATGAATCATTTTTTTTTCAACTGAGGACATTCCCAAAAGTCTCCAAAGGGAGGTTTTGTAAGATTTAGTTCACATTCAGGGACAATTATGCTACACTGCCTTACCAAAAAAAAAGTTGCATACTCTAATATTTTGTTGGACCGCCTTTAGCTTTGATAGCGGCATGTATTCGTCATGCCATTGTTTCAACAACTTTATGCAACATCACAACATTTATTTTCATCCACAGCTGCATTCATTTTTAGCCGAGATCTTGTATTGGTGACGAGAGAGTCGAACCACTCCGTAAAGTCTTCTCCAGCACATCCCAAAGACTTTCAGTGGGGTTAAGTTCAGGAATCTGTGGTGGCTAATTCATGTGTGAAAATGTTTCCTCATGCTCCCTGAACCACTCTTTCACAATTTGAGCCAGACGAATCTTGGCATTGTAATCCTGGAATATGCCCGTGCCGTCAAGGAAGAAAAAAAATCCCTTGATGGCATAACCTGGTCATTAATTACATTTAGGAAGTCAGCTGACTTCATCGCTGACCTGACCAACTGAAGCAATCCCAGATCATAACACTGCCTCCAGAGGCTTGTACAGTGGGCACTATGCATGATGGTTGCATCGCTTCATGCACTTCCCTTCTTACCCTGACGTGCCCATCGCTTTGGAATAGGATAAATCTGGAATCATCAGACCACATGACCTTTTTCCATTGCTCCACAGTCCAATCTTTATGCTCCCTAGCAAATTAAATTTGTTTTTTTCTGATTAGCCTCACTAACAAGTGGCTTTCTTGTGGCCACACAGCTGTTTAGTCCCAAGTTCTCATCACATTGTGCATGTGGAAATGCTCTTACTTTCACTATTAAACATAGCCGTGAGTTCTACTGTATTTTTTTTAATGATGTGATTCAAGTGTTTTAGTGATCTCCAATCCAACCACATTTCTTCCACGAAGCTGACAGTTCACCACTATCCTTTCAGGTTTTAATAATGCGTTGGACAGTTCTTCATTTGAGAGACTGGTGTTCATTTGAGAGACTGGTGTTGGCCCACCTGAAGAACATCACTGGATCCTTTCTAGATCCCCTTCAATTTGCTTATCGAGCAAACAGGTCTGTGGATGATGCAGTCAACATAGGATTGCATCATATCCTGCAATATCTGGACAGACCAGGGACATATGCAAGGATCCTTTTTGTGGACTGTTTTCAACACCATCATCCCAGCTATACTCCAGAATAAATTACACCAACTCTCTGTTCCCATGTCTATCTGTCAGTGGATTACCAGCTTTCTGACGGACAGGCAGCAGCTTGTGAGACAGGGGAAACTCACTCCTAGCACCTGTACAATTAGCACTGGTGCCCCCCAGGGATGTGTGCTCTCCCCACTACTCTTTTCCCTCTACACCAATGACTGCATTGCCAAGGACCCCTCTGTCAAGCTCCTGAAGTTTGCAGATGACAATACTGTCATCGGCCTCATCCGAGATGACGATGAGTCAGCATACAGAAGGGAGGTTGAACATCTGGCTGTCTGGTGCAGTCAAAACAACCTTGTGCTGAACACGCTCAAAACGGTGGAGATCATTGTGGACTTTAGGAGGAACACCCCAACACTGACACCCCTCACCATTCTAAACAGCACTGTGGCAGCAGTGGAGTCATTCAGGTTCCTGGGCACTACCATCTCACAGGACCTGAAGTGGGAGACCACATTGACTCCACTGTGAAAAAGGCCCAGCAGAGGTTGTACTTCCTTCGCCAGCTGAGGAAATTCAACCTGCCACAGGCGCTGCTGATACAGTTTTACTCAGCAGTCATTAAGTCTGTCCTCTGCACTTCAGTAACTGTCTGGTTTGGTTCAGCTATGAAATCAGACATCAAAAGACTACAAAGGACAGTTCAGACTGCTGAGAGGATTATTGGTTGCCCCCTGCCCCCCCATCAAGAACTACACACTTCCAGAGTGAGGAAAAAGGCTGGAAAAATCATTCTGGACACCACTCACCCTGCCCACTACCTTTTTGAACTGTTGCCTTCTGGCCGACGCTTCAGAGCTCTGAGCATCAGAACCGTCAGGCACAGGAACAGTTTTTTTTTCCCTCAGGCTATCCATCTCATGAACAGTTAAATTGCCCCATTGAGCAATAACTATGTGCAATACACAGTTTAGTCTTTCTTATATTTATCCAACACATCCAACCTCTTCTGCCATTTCATTCCTCTGAAAAAAAAAAAAAAAAAAAAAAAAACATTTGCACTGTATATAACAGATTGTATTACATTTGCACTACCCATGTGTATGTGTGTATGTATGTATGTGTATAATTAGTTTTATTTTTTATTTTTATTTTTTATTATTATCTATGTCTTGCTGCTGTTTTTGTATTGTTGTACACTGGAAGCTCCTGTCACCAAGACAAATTCCTTGTATGTGTAAGCATACTTGGCAATAATGCTGATTCTGATTCTGATTCTGATTAACACAATTCCAGTGATTTCAGCAATATGGATATATTTCTCCTTAGTTGTTTTCTTTGCTTGATGCAGGCCAATAATTTGCCCCTTCTGAAACACAGTAACATCTTTTCCACGGCCACGGGATACGCTTTCCGACATGGTTGTTTAAGAAATGAGAAGCTACACTGCATCAGTCGTTAGGGTTAAAAGAATTGTTGCCAGCTGAAACATATTAATCACTGCAATAATGATCCAATCATAGGCTCTTAGTATCTGCTTATTTAAATCCAAAAGGTGACTTTTTTGTTTTGGCTAGGCAGTACATATGCTCTCTCTCTCTCTCTCTCTCTCTCTCTCTCTCTCTCTCTCTCTCTCTCACTTACACACACACAATTATTCTCACTTACTAGGGAATTATCACACCCAGCATAAATCCTGCAGATATTATTTACAGTAATAAAGCACTGTGAGAGGACAATATGGAAGCTGTAAATCCTCTCATGATGAAATCCTGACCTCTGTAAACAACATCAGTATCATAAGCAGGCATTATCTGGCTAAAAGGAAGATGTATTATATCGCATTTCTTGCCTCGCCTGCCATTCAATGGGTGTGTGTGTATGTATATGTATGCTCAAAATACTTACACACCCCTCCGTAGATTCCCCCGGTGCTTGTGTGCAGCCTCGGTTTGTAAACCCTGGCTTAAACTATAATCTTTTGAAGCTTACAGTATTTACCCATAACAACCTAGAGGAGATTTATATTTTTCAGCCTCAGAAATTGTGCCTGCCAGGAGTTCCGTGTACTGTGCAAGGAAGCAGTCACGTAAGAATACACTCACACAGACACATGCATAAGCATATGAATATGTAACACCCGGTCAACATTACAGTATGTCAAGATACAGTGGAATTCCAACCTTTGTATCCAATTTCTCTGGATAAAGAGTTCTTGAGTGCATCAACGCTACATTATGCTGCCTTTTTAGCAAACTGGCACACAGGCAAATTGGCATACACACACCAGCTCATGTTTAAACACATAAAAGAGTGCATAAATTGCTTTTCAATTCAGATAGCTCAAAATGGCAGTTAGAGTCAAAAGAGCTCCCTGTATTTTGGCATGCTTCTATAAGCCAATCCAGATGATCCAAATGTAGAATAGCTGCTGAAAAGACCCCTTTTCCCAAAGGCCTCATTTCCCATCCACTGCTTCCAGGTGACGTTTAAATAAGCAACTGATTACTATCCTCTAAGGTGCTAAATTGGTAGATCAAACTCCAATTATTCAACCAATCCCCGGTGTGAGGTGGTACCATACCCTCTCGGCTCTGCCAGAATCATGCTCCAATGCCTTATCAGTGTTGCCTGATGGCAACTATGATCTATAGCCACTGTACTCTAATCACTGAACAGGACATACTTTAAAATTGCTCCTTTTGTGTTCTGCAGGAGACAATGTCATTCAGGGTTTAGAACAACGTGTAAATTATGGAGGAATTGTCATTTTTGGATAAACTAATTAAAACTAATTTCCTTAGAGAAAACTGGACGTCACTCCAGTGAATGAAATATGCAACAAATTGAGGTCATGTTACAACAAAGTAGCATACTGTTTAAAAACATTTACCATTGCATAATGTTTTACATACTGTACTATTTTTAAATAGCATACAGTATGCAGTATATACTGCACAATATACAGTTCAATTCCGAATGTGGCCCGAGTGTCCAGTCTCAGATGTGTCATATACTGTATGAAGCACACCAGGAAAGACCGCTGGGTCCTTTAACACTGGTGTACAGTTCAGTCATATGGGGCTTTCAAATATTGCTCAGATCCATATATTATCATAGTTTTCTCCGTCCATTTTCTCCGAATGCCACAGGAATGAAACTGTGATTTGAGGCAAAAGTGGTAGGGGACAAAAGTAGCACAAATTCTCTGGCTGTTGACAAAAAGAATTCACCAGACACTTTGCAAGATAGGGAATAGGAAGTGTGTTGGTGCTCTGCCCTAAACAGTCATTAGAAACAATATTTACTTCTGAGTTAATCAGATTTTAAAGTCATGCCAAGCTCTACTAGAGTATCTTTGGCAGATAGTTGTGGTTTGGATTGTGTGGTATTTTGTCTGTTCAGTCTTTTACTAAACTTAACTTACCTTCAACTGAAACTTAAAGGGGTAGTTCTGTTCTCCCAAAAATGAACATTCTGTCATCATTTACTCACCACAATGTTGTCCTAGACATTTTTCTTCCATTGAACAACAAAGGAGAACTTTAGCAAAATGTCTGAATAAAAGTGAATGGGGAGCAGGGACTGTCAAGCTTCAAAAACGTCTCTGTTATGTGAAGCGTAACCCTGGTTCCCTGAGCGGGAACGAGACGCTGCGTAATCACATTGGGACACGCCTTGAGTGTCATGTGGTCTGAAGCGCTTATACAGTCACGCCAATTTATTGGCTGATGCCGCTTAAATGACGCCCCTAGAGAGCTATGTCATGGGCTCCATAAAAGCACTCACTTTGCGCCATCAAGTCAGATTTTCTGCATGAAGGTAAGAGCCTATGCAGCTGCTAGAGAATATGGCGAGCTTACACAGCATCTCGTTCCCACTCAGGGAACAAGGATTATGCTTCACGTAACCGAGACGTTCCCTTTTGTAGGAACTTGAGCTGTGTAATCACATTGGGAATGATATACTGTACATTCATGCCATGCAAACAGTAGCTGCCAACTGTCTACGGACATGTGGCAAGCATATAGTGGCGCACAAGCGAGCTAAAGCATCTGAATAAAACAGAAGGAATTATGAGTTTATTCCTGTTCCAACAGAGAGAACCTAGGAAGCAGGATTCAATCCTTCATCCAGATTATAAAATCTAACAAATGTATGCAAAGAGGACCATCCTGCTGCCATACAATGTCCTCCAAGGATGCACCTCTAGCCAAAGCCCATGAGGATGCCATGCTCTTCGTAGAATGAGCTAAAAAACCCAAAGGCGAAGGTAAACCACGCGCTTCGTAAGCACTTGAAATCGCATCAACTAGCCAATGAGACAATCTTTGCTTGGACACTGAAACATCCCTGTTGTGGCCACCAAAGTACACAAACAACTGCTCTGATTTACGCCACTGGCTAGTACGATCAACATTAACTCACAGTGCCTGAACTGGGCAAAGCATATGCAATTTTTCATGCTCCTCCGACTCAAATGGGGGAGGACAGAAAGCCTGAAAATTAATAGTCTGTGAGCAAAATGATGTAGAAATGACCTTAGGCCAATAGCACATGCGAGGTCCTAACACCACCCTTGAACACCCTGGTGCAAAATCCATACATAAGGGATTAATCGACAGGGCATGCAAATCACCAACCCTTTTAAACAATGCCAATGCCACCAGCAGGGCTGTTTTAAGAGTCAGAAACGTATCAGCGACTGTTATCAAGGGCTCAACCGGAGCACCCAAGAGTGCCTCTTAAACAACAGATAAATCCCATAAAGGAAAGCGGACAGGATGAAAAGGTCTAAGCCTGCGTACCCCACGCAAAATACGAGAGACAAGAGAATGTCTACCAACAGAGACTCCATTGATAAATAGACTTCATAGACATACACAGACTTTAAAGGCAACCCCAGTCCCAAAACTAATAATAATCCAGCACTGTACCGACATGGTAGTGAACTGGATCTTGACCTCACACTGTACATCAAGAAGCAAAAATACGCCACTTGAATGTATAAAGCTTCCTAGTTGATGGAGCTCTACCATTCAGAATGATTATCAACCACAGCGGGGGATAACCCATCATTCAAAAGTGCGTGCCGGTGAGGGGCCATACCCATAAATTCCTCAAGTCTGACCGGGAGTGCCAAATGCTGCGCTGAGCCTGAGACAACATATTTGTTCTGACTGGAATCTCCCAAAGCACTTTCTCCAGGAGATGGCCAAAACCATGCTTGAGATGGCCAAAACAGTGCCACTAACAGAAGCCGAACCCGATCCTCCAGAACTCTCTGCAGTACTGCATGAAGTAGACTGATCAGTGGAAAAGCATAAATGTTGACATGTTGTCGGTCACTGATGCCCCAAAGCATCGATGCCCTGCGATGCTGGGGGCAAGAGGGAAAAACCAGAGGGGACAGTGTGACATCTCGCTCGAAGCAAACAGATCCACTTCTGCTCTGTCGAACCTTCTCCAGATTTGTTCCATAATCTGAGGATGTAATGTCCACTCTCCGGGCATCAAGCCCCGTCTGGACAGGAGATTCACCCCCAAATTCAACCGGCCCGGAACATGCATGGCTCATAGAGACACACTGTCCCGTGCCCACAGGGGAATGCGGCATGCCAGCCTCAGCATGGTATGAGAACACACTCCTCCCTGGTGATTGATGTAGGTCACCACCATCCTGTTGTCCGGCCGGATAAGGACAGGACTGCCCTGAATCTCCAGGAGGACAAACTTTAACGCCAGCAGCACCATGAACATATCCAGACAGTTCATGTGCCAATATTGCTGCTGGCCCATCCAAACGCCGCAGGCTGGATGACCCTCATATACAGCGCCCAAACCCATGGAGGAGGCGTCTGTCGTTATAACTTTGCGGCGATACACCAGTCCCAATGGAATGCTCGACATCAGAGAACATGTCAGTTTCCATGGTGACAGAGTTCGGTAGCACCCACACATCACTTTGAAGAGACGGAACTCATGCATTTGTGGTTGAAGTCCCTTTGTGGAGTTCATCCAGCACTGAAAAGATCTCAAATGCAACATGCCCAGGGGAAAAACAGCTGAAGCTTAAAGGGAGAACGTGTCCTAATATGAACATCACTAGATACTGACAGAATGACAGAATGTGAACTGGAGACAGACACGCCTGCCTCGCCCATGAATCTAGTTCCACCCCTATAAAGTCTGTTGCCTTGGAAACAAGGCACTCTTGTCTAGGTTTACACACAGCCCTAGATTGCTCAAATGGCTGAGAGTGACATCTCGATTTTGGGCAGCCAATGTCTCCAAGTGGGCTAGCACCAACCAATCGTTGAGATAATTCAAAATGCGGATGCCCTGAAGCCTCAATGGCATCAAAGCTGCATCCATGCATTTTGTGAAAGTGCGTGGTGCCAGCGCAAGTTAGAATGGAAGGATGCAAAATTGATACGCTTTTCCCCCGAAAGTGAATCTGAGAAAGCACCTGTGCTTTGGTGCAATCTGAATATGGAAATAAGAGTCCTTGAAATCTATTGTCATCAAACAATACCCCGGCTGCACTTGTGACATTATTCACTTCTGTCAGCATTCCAAATTAACATTTAATTCATTTGGAATTCAAACGTCTCAAATCCAGAATGGGACACAAGCCACCGTCTTTTTTCGGGACCAGAAAATAATGGCTGTAAAAGCCTCACTCTCTCTGAGAAGGTGGGAATCTCATCTGTTGCCCCTTTTTCTAAGTGAGAATGAAATTCCCCACCAAAAAATGGGGCTTCACAAACAGAAACATCTGTCAGAACAACCCCAACGAACACCAGCAGAATTCACCTGAATTGAATTACATAAGCATGCTTTATTGTTCTAAGTATCCAGTTTGAAATGCCCTTCAGCTGCTGCCAGGCCGACAAACGGTAGACAGAGGAATTAATGAATGGCTCTTGCCTGCAGTGCGACCTGTAACCACTAGATGGTGCGCTTGGCTTACTTTTGGTGACTGCCCCCAAAACTGCGGCACAGCGGAGGGTAGCCTTCGCTCCTCTAATACTGTGGCTGGTTGAAGGGAATTTTATAATGTTTTTGCTTTTATAGTATTTAGGCATAAATTATGTGTGCCCTGAGTGTATCTACAGCAGGGATGCTGACAACCTTTTCCCTGGTATTTGAATGGGGAAAAGTGCATGAACAGTGGGGGGAATGTTATTTCAGAAAACTGGTTCACAACAACGGTCTCAGCATTCTTTATAGGGGGACAACGTGTGGTGCTTATTTTGACTGTATGTTTTGCGTACTTGTGCTCGATGAACATCGAATTCTGTTATGCATGTCCTGAAATGCTTGGTCATGGAGACAGAGGCCGAATTTGATCAGGCAGTTATAAAAAGCAGTCACTCTAAATATATTTACATCAGAGGATGACAGATAAACCATCTTCCCAAGCATAGAACGGGTAAGAATGTGCGAACATGGAGGGGAATTGAGAGCAAGCAGGCTCGCCACAACAGTCCAAGAATTTTTATGGGGAGATAACGTGTGGTGCTTATGTTGACTGTGTTTTGTGTACACTTGTGCTTGATAAACATCAAATTCTGTTATGCATGTCTCGAGACCCTTGGTCATGGAGACAGAGGCTGAATTTGGGAAGGTTTTTAAAAAAAAAAATTATAATGTTCGCTCCCCAGCAAGCTGCAGGGGAAAACTGAACCATATTCAAGGCACGTACAACTGCAAACCCATCCCGATACTGACCAAAGGACAAACAGGAGAGAAACGGATACGTTTATATGGTCCAATTTCATTCACTGAATAGGGACTCATCCTTCATTACAAGGCAAGCCCATCAGGCTCATGTGTAGACCAATTTTTATCATACATTAAATTATATTGCGTGTGCCCCAGGACCCTTGATCATGGAGGCAGAGGCAAAATTCAAGCTGATAATATTCAATGCTCATTCACCAGCGTAAATTACAGGGGAAAATGAGCTTAACTGGTGTACTGAAAAAACAGGTTAGAACTAAACCAGTCCCAACATATAACGGGGGAACAACACATAGTACCCAGATAGTGCGAAACACCCTCGTGAACAGAAGCATCGCTTTGACCAATTCTTTCTCCAGCACGAGTAGCAGGGGAAAAATGAGGGAAATTCCAAATGGAGCTGATATTAGCTCAAAGTCATTCCTAAACGCGATGCACTTGGTTGGACTGCAAAACCATCGTGTGTAGATCCAGCATCGTGTGCAGATCCAACACGGACAAGACGAGATTGTACACTGAAGAACAGAAAATCTGATTCGATGGTGTGAATTGTGCGCCTTTATGGAGCCCATGACGTAGCTCCCAAGGGGTGTTGCTAAAGCACCATCAGCCAATAAACTCCCATGACTGTTTAAGGGCTTCAGACCACGTGACACTCAGGCCGTGTCCCAATGCAATTACGCAGCTCGAGTTCCTACGAAAGGGAACCACAACAACAAAAAAACAACAACATAAAAACAACATAACAGTTGTCCATGTTTGTAAAACCATAAGTCTTCTGAAGCCATATGATAACTTTGTGTGAGGACTAGACTGAAATGTAAGTTATTCACTTAAAATCTCTTAACAAATCTAGCATGAAAGCCATGGTCACCATTCACATCCATTGTATAGAAAAGACCTTGGACATTCTGCTATATACAGGGTGGCCCAAAATAATGGGGCCATTGTACTTTACAATGCTTATATCTTAAAAATGCATAAACGCATATTTTTGGCATACTACTTCAACTTTTTGTATAAAAAAAATAAAATAAAAAAAAATAAAAAAAATTGCCATATGGCAAAAGAGAAGCACCTAAGTTTGCTGCCATTTAAAATTATCTAAGCAATTTACTTATTTGTAGCAAGTTGTTACTTATGATGACATCACAGTAACGTAATTTTTTTGTTTACAAAAAGTCATATAAGTACACCAAAAATCGTGCAAATGCCTTTATGCATTTTTTCTCCCTGTACAACTCTTTTAAATAACTTTTGTGTTGCACTGAAGAAAGAAAGTCATATGGGTTTGGAACAACATGAGGGTGCAAATAATGACAGAATTTTATTTTGGGTAAACTATTGCTTTAAAAAAGAAAGTCCCATTCCATCATTCCTGTAACGATGCTGGCAGTGGCAATGATGAAGATGATAACGAAGGAGTGAAGAGAACCCAAGTGCAGTTTATTTACAAAAGTGAAACCAAAACCTAACTATAAACGTGAAACATGAACTTGACTAGACATAAAACTTGACATAAACATAACATGGCTTGACTTGGCTAGAACAAAACACATCCACATACATTCGTTACTTGACAACTAGACAATGCAAACATGAGGGCTTAAATACAAGACATGGGAGAACATAAACCAATGAACAAACAGGACTCATAACAAGCTAATTAAACAATAAACCAATGAAAACATGACACATGAACATGGAGGGAGAACATGGAGGGAAAACAGGAATCACATGACAAGGGAAACAGGAACTAAACATTTCAAAATAAAAGACATGAATCAACAAAATACACATGACATACCCCCCCCACTAAGGGGCGGCTCCCGATGCCCCAACACATAAACAAAACACGTAAAACATGACATATATTCATATATAACATGACATAGGGAGCTGGGGGGGGTGTCTTGAGGCATGGGGCGTGGCGAGAAAGGGCGAGGGGCATGGGACCAGGGCAGAGTCCGTTGGGAGTGGAGCCATGAGAGGCTCGAGGGGCGGAGCCATGGAAGGTGGAGCCGTGAGAGGCTCGAGGGGCTAAGCCATGGAACTTGGTGCCCGGAGAGTAGCCGAAGACTCGAAGGGCCACGGTGGAGCCAATGGCAGGGAGGACCAAGGCGGTGCTGGAGGCTCGGTGGAGCAAGGCGGATCTGGGGATCAGAAGACTGAGGTGGAGCCGGTGGGACTGAAGTCCAAGGTGGAGCCATAGGGAAGGAGGTGCCCGGTGGACCTGACAGATCAGAGGGACGAGGCGTAGCCAGAGGATTGGAGAGTCAAAGCGGAGCCAGGTGACAGACAGACCAAGGAGGAGCCGGAGGGACGAGGGACCCTGGCAAAGCCGACAGGCTGAAGGACCGCAGTGAATCCGAGGGAACGCAGAGCTGAGGCAATGTTGAGGGACCAACAGGCCAAGGCAAAGTCCAGGGCCTTGAGGGTCCAGGCGGGGTCGGAGGGCCAAAAGTTCCCCTTGCCTGCTCAGGAGAACTAAGGGTGGGTATAAGGGTGGGAACCATCTCCAGGTCCAACTGCTCAGATGTGGCTGTGACGTGGCATGGAGCAGGCTGAGGCGTTGCTGTGATGTGGCATGGAGCAGGCTGAGGCGTTGCTGTGACATGGCATGGAGCTGGCTGAGGCGTTGCTGTGACGTGGCATGGAGCAGGCTGAGGCGTTGCTGTGACGTGGCATGGAGCAGGCTGAGGCATTGCTGTGATGTGGCATGGAGCAAAAGATGGCGCTAGCTCAGCGGCCATGACTAGGAACTCTGGTTTGGCGGCCATGATGTGAAACTCTGGCTCGGCGGCGGCCATGTCGTGGAACTCTGGCTCGGCGGCGGCCATGTCGTGGAACTCTGGCTCACATCCGCCTCTCCCACAGTGAACGTGGAACCAATGATCTGTAGGGCGAGGTCGATATATTGAGCCAGGCTGAGGGAACTGCGACCGCCAGGCATCAAGGAGGAGATCGGCTCCCTTAACCCCACCCTAAAAATGTCCTTGTGGGCAACCACATTAAAATCCACCTGGCTGGCCAGAGCGCAAAAGTCCTCTACGTACTCCTCCAGGGGATGATTCCCCTGACGTAGCCATATGAGTCGAACTGCTGGGTTCATAGTTCGGTCAAGTATTCTGTAACGATGCTGGCAGTGGCAATGATGAAGACAATAATGAAGGAGTGAAGAGAACCCAAGTGCAGTTTATTTACAAAAGTGAAACCAAAACCCTAACTAAAAATGTGAAACATGAATTTAACTTGACTTAAAACTTGACTTGACATAAACATAACATGGCTTGACTTGGCTAGAACAAAACACATCCACATACATTCAATACTTGACAACTAGACAATGCAAACATGAGAGCTTAAATACAAGACATGTGAGAACAGAAACCAATGAACAAACAGAACTCATAACAAGCTAATTAAACAATAAACCAATGAAAACATGACACATGAACATGGAGGGAAAACAGGAATCACATGACAAGGGAAACAGGAACTAAACATTTCAAAATAAAAGACATGAATCAACAAAATACACATGACAATTCCAATAAATAAATAAATGAATAAATAATAAAAAATGAACAAGCAAATAAAAATACATAAATAAAATACCATATTTTAAATTAAACTGAATCCTCACTGAAACTAAGTTACATTTCCAAGAATCATCACTTAACATGGGTGGGACAGGTGAGACCTGAGTGGAAATATGTCACATGGTCTTGCCGAGCTTTGTTGGAAGTATGTCATGTGGAGAAGTCCCATGGTACACTACGGGGGAGGAGTTTCTACAAAGACCCTTTATAATGAGTGCACGTTATGGCACACTTTTCCAGTTAAATTGCAAAGCAAAATGCAAACAGATGTGTCCCTGCTCAAGATATACATCCATTGACTTTTTAAATTAAAAATTTACTGTATATAAGGGTGAATAAGAATGTGGATCTCCTTGTACTAGAGGCTATAACTTTACCATGAGACTAATAAGTCAGACAGTTCTAGCAAAAGCTTACTGATTCAAGTATTTTTATCCTAACAAAAACACAGTGCTGACAGTGTTAGATGTATGGATCAAGTTAATTAGGTGAAATATTTATTGGAGTGCTTGATTTGGTCATGAATAATGACTATTTATCAAAACAGTAAAAGAATATTTGACATTATCTGCACAAAATCTAAATAATATTCATAAATTTTGCCATTTCATGACTAAATATTTCAGAATTGGTTTTCAGCACATAAAAACAGCATGCAGCAGAACTGGGTACAAGCTCGGCTTTACCTCTCACTGGTGTGTAACCTTATTGGCTTTGACAGAGGGAGTCCTCATCGGAGGAGAATAGGTGTCCTCCCTGACACTGACCAGGCTGTCAATTCAGCAGGAGAAGTGCTTGAGGGCCACTGTTTGGCATTCCTATTTCCTGAAGTGTAGCTGAGGACACATATTATTCCTGGTACCAATCGATGCTGTCCAACTTTCACTATGCTAGGCAATTGTTCTGAGTGAAACTCTGACGGGACAGTTGTTCACATGCTGATGTTTTGTTTAAATAAATGCTTTCCAATAACCACAATAAACACTGCTCACATTCAGCTATTCTTGCAATAAATCAACACTACAGTAGAGCTCTTTCATCATGGTAACCATGCATATTAGAGGTCTGGGATAGAGCTGAGTCTCTAATGTGATTTTGCAAAAAGGTAATTAGAGCATCAGATTGCATTTTGAGGCTGGATTTCTTTGTACTCCACAGAATGTTTTCATTTTCAAATTCACTGCCTTTAAATATTGCAACAGGCTTTTGTGATTGAAGCTATGTATGTAAACATATTTGCATTTCCAGCAATCCATTTTGTTTTTACAAAGATTGTCTAATAAACACATTCAAAAATATAAAAGACTGGCATGGCAATTATCCCTTTTCTGTCATTATTTACTCATCCTCATGTTGTTCTACACCTGTATGCTTCTCTTTTTATTCTGTGCAACACAGAAGTAGACATTTTTGAAGTATTTTATGCAATGAACGTAAATAATCTTTATTGTTTGTCCTTTTAAGGACTTGACAGCCTCTGGTCACATCAACTGTCATTGTATGGCACATGTGGAACATCCATTCTTAACCTTTCCATGAGTAGGGTCTAAATTCCTCTGCAGTGCCCCCTGGAGTGAGTTATTTTTGCACGTGACACTGCACAGCTGGTAGAGGGGGGCAGAGTGTAGATGAATATTTTTTTATTTTTTTTAAATATAATCTTTGATTTCTTGTCATTAAATACTGTATATAATATAGTAAATGTGAACAAATGGGTTATGTTTGCTGTACTGTATTTGTTTTATTTATTTAGTTTTATAGCTGTAAAAAAACAAAAACAAAAAAACAATAAATAAATAAATAAATAAATAAATAAATTATATCATCAGTTTGCCTATATGTGGTTTATGAGGACATTTCTAGTGTCCCCATAATACAGATACACTATATGGCCAAACATTTGTGGACACTCCCTTCTAATTAATGAATTTGGTTACTCCATTAAATCCAGTAAAGAAAAATCTTAATGTTTCTTTATGTATCAGCTTGGGCTTTGTGTGCTTCCAAATTTGTGGCAGCTGTTTGGGGATAGCCCTTTTCTGTTCCAGCATGACAATGTTAAGATATATATATATATATATATATATATATATATATATATATATATATATATATATATATATATATATATTTATTTATTTATTTATTTATTTATTTATTTATTTTAATTTATTTATTTATTTTATGACAGTGTATGCTTATCCAGTAAAATAATGTAACATAGACCATATTTGTACATATATTTACTGGTGAAATCAGACATTAATTTTGGCATTATCAGGACCATCAAATATTTGCCCACAGAATTATTATACATTATATTCAGCATTATATACAGTAGGTTAATACAGTACAATCATCTGTAAACATATTTTCTCTTGCGCTTTCAATGCAGGTACTGGCTTTCTCTAATTGACAAGTCGCATCTTTTTCCTGGTGCTCCCTGTATTATATGCACTTGAAGAAACCATTTAAATGCTTTGAAACCTGAAGACTTTGACCTCTGAGACAGTGATTTGATATTCATTAAAGCTGCACAATTGATTACATTGAAACTGAAATCGTCCTGGTTACTTGTGTAACCTCCATTCCCTGATGGAGGGAACGAGATGTTGTGTCGATGTAGTGACACTAGGGGTCACTCTTGGGAGCCCGAAACACCTCTGGTCTTTGAAAAAAGGCCAATGAAAATTGGAGAGTGGTATTTGCATACCACTCCACCAAACATATGGGTATAAAGGAGCTGGTATGCAACCACTCATTCAGGTTTTGTGCTAAGGAGCCAAGACACGGTCCCAGCCATTTCAGCGGGCAGTCCAGCATTGTGGCAGGAGGGACACAACGTCTCGTTCCCTCCATCAGGGAACGGAGGTTACGCGAGTAACCAGGACATTCCCTATCTATCACTCACTCGACGTTGTGTCGATGTAGTGACACTAGGGGTCCCTATATGAAATGCCACAACTGGCTGAACTGTGTTATGTGAACTGGCGGTGTGTGACGTGCAGACCACTGTATGCCTCGTAGCCAGCGCACGTAACCTCCCCCAACGCTGTTATGAGTGTTGAACGGCCCTTCGGGGACAAGTCGACTGCCCAAAAGGTAGAGACAGACTAGCCCAGTCGTGGCTTCTTATACTCTCTTCCTTTCCTCTCCCCAAAAAAAGAGTGAAGGGTCCCTCCCAAGGGGAAGACACCATGGAGACAACACCCCACCCGGGGATTTTGAGTGGAAATACGTCATATGGTCTTGCCGAGCTTTGTCGGAAGAATGTCATGTGGAGAAGTCCCATGGTACACTACGGGGGAGGAGTTTCTACAAACATGGTGACTGGGGCAAAGGGGCCTCTGCCCAAGAAAGACGCAGTTTACCAACAGGGAAACGAATTAGCAGAAGATATACGTCGCATGGGGTTATCTATGGGGAACCAACACATGCAGAGCACCTACCCAAATACAGGGCTTAGTTAGCGCATGTACTGAGCCGGCAGCGAGTTTCTCCGCAAACTCGTCTGCCACAGGGCTTGGAGGAAATCATCCAGGGAACACCATTTATGAACACCACTGGGAGTCAACAGTGCACGTCTTGAGCTCAGGGGAGGTGAAAGGCGCTATGCACAAGCGATACACCCGGCCACGCTGTGTCGTGGCCGTGCTGAGTTCAGGGACATCGAAGCACTTACCTGGCTCCTTGTGACCACCCCCGGAACAGCCTGGGATGGGGAGGAAGAGGCCTGTTCTCGTGACCCATGGAGACCGTCACATTGGGGGCGGATTTGTGCCACAGCTGGGCGTGCAGGGGCGGGGAGACCACCGCTGGAGCGCCAAACTTGCCAAAATGGAATGGTGGACGGTGGTCGTGATGACGGCTGTGCGCACCGGGTATGTGACCCAGAGAACAAGGAAACTGCTCTTTTGCTGAACTCTTGGGTACCGCAGCCACTTGGGCATGTGGCAAAATTAAATGAAAAGGTAACAAAAGATTCTCCTCCCAGTCCTCCACTGGGGGATGGGGTGGTCTGCTTACCAGCTCCAGAACAGCGGGTTTCGTCATCCCTGGGTCGCCCGTCTCAGGGCCACTTCGAAGACTTTCGCGGGTTCTTGGTGGCTGCCGTGAGACAGGTGGCATCTGCTTCCTGCAGTGGGCTCCACGCCAGGGCGGGCCCACGGGGGCAGGCTGCGGCGTAGCCAGTGCAGTCACTGCAGGGGGACGCCCTTGACGACGAGCAGACGGGGTGCGGGATCTTGAGCTGCACCGGGGCAGGATGTGCCGGATAGCCTCCATCTGCTGCTTCACCACCAAGAACTGCTAGGCAAAGTCCTTGACGGTGTCGCTGAATAGAACAACCTGGGAAATGGGGGTGCCAAGGAACCGTGCCTTGTCAGATGAGCGTGCTGGGGAATGGGAGGTCCGTGGGGGGATACCTGGCAGAGGTGGTCCCATTGGGGTCCCCAAATCGCCCCCAGTGCTAGCCACACTGGCCTCATACCCATGGGTAGAAGGACCGGGGTGGGGAGCCGCTGGGGTGGCTTGCTTTCTTACAAAGGCAAGCCGCGACCGCATCGTTGCCATGGACATGTTCTCGCAATGAGTACATGACCCATCCACGAACATTGTCTCCATGTGGGCAGCGCCCAGACACGAAAGACAGCGATCGTGACCGTCAGAAGGTGAGAGATAATGACCGCAACCAGGAATAACACACAAATGGAAAGGCACCTTTAAAAAGACGCATCTTTAAAAAGATGTTCCGCGTGTGCCGCTCTTTTAGAGAAATATACTCTTTTTTTTTTTTTTTTTTTAGAATATACTATTATTTCTGCCGAAGCGCCCAGGGGCGTTCTCTGCAGTGCACCAGTGTAGAGGGGGGAGAAGCCGCTGAAATGCGCCGTCAGATCCAGCAGAGGTGAATGAACAGCCGTGGGAATTCAGCTCAGTGAGCATCGACCGATTCGGCTCCGAAGAGAAAATCTGAATGAGTGGTTGCACACCAGCTCCTTTTATACCCGTATGTTTGGGGGAGTGGTATACAAATGCTCATTGGCCTTTTTTCAAAGACCAGAGGTGTTTCGGGCTCCCAAGAGTGACCCCTAGTGTCACTACATCGACACAACGTCAAGTGAGTGACAGATAGGGAACACAATATGATTTTGCATGATTACTAAAGCTCAAAGCACAGTTTAATCAAAATGAATGTGCTCCCTTTCTCTGTTGCCATTTGTCTGATTGACTTGAATTAGGGCTGGGCGATTAATTGAATTTTGTTTTCAATTATGATTTTGGCTTCCAACGATTATGAGAACAAGATAATCAAGATAAAATGATTATTGTACCACATTCCATTTCTCAATGAAACACCCTGGCGTTATATCTTTAAAGCATTCTTTATTAAAGTTCAAATAATAAGGCTGCAGGTTATGAAAATAAACACCGAAACTGGCATTTCTCTGTGCGGTCAGCACCGCGTCTATAAGTTGTGTGAAGTGACCGGGGAAGAGATTGAATCTTCTCCCGGCTGATGCAGACTCTGGTGTAGGGACGCTCGTCACTCGTGCATATTTGCTGCAGCTAGATTATAACATGATGGCTCGTGACATAGTGAATCATAATATATGTGTCACGTTCATTGTGTGTATCTTATCATGAAGAAAATCGGCGATACGCAGCTCTATTAAGAAAAGAAAGTTTGTTTTTGAAGTGAACATAAAGGTGAGAGAGTGTAGTCTTAGCCCATTATACACTGAAACAAAATACATTTTGATTAGTATTGTTTGGCTTGTTTCCCAAACTAATATCTGAAACTCCTTTAAAACAACGTACATTTACGTTAGGAGCTATACTACAGAAGAAAAAAAAATATTGGAAAATGTTGAACACAATATTTAATCAGGGCTCGACATTAACGCTTGGGACAAGTGGATTTTTGAAGGGGCAAGTGAAAGAGAATTTTACTTCACTGACCGGACAAGCAGACTGATTAAAACGTCAATAACGAAAAAGTAGATGGCTATATTTGTGATAGCCTTGGCCTGTGTCACTTATTAGAAAGTTCATATTCTTATTCTGCTGTTGAAAGTAATCCAGAGCATGTCATTTTATAATTGCTAGTGATCTACTGATAGGCGTCTGTGTGTGTGCTGAACATGCAGTTGTGTTCCGAGAATGCTCGCGTTAATGCGCACCTGAACGGTCAAATACATTTCAAAATTCTGCCAAAATGCCTGTCTTTGTGAGGTATTCACGTAAACAAAGAGGAGAAAAAAGAGTCACTGCTCTTGACTGAGTAACTTTAGTAGCTTTAAAAAGTATTAATGTATTATAATCATACAGTAAAGACCAGTAGTAGTTTTATGTTGCATTTCATTCTGTATGTTTCCTTGAATACTTTATAGCCTACTGCTGTTAAAAACTTTTAAAGCTGTTTAAAAAAGCACTGAATTTGTATTGTTTGTTCTATATTTTTAATCTATTTCTATTCATTACTATTTTTTATTGTTATTTTATTACTGACTGTTTACTAGTCTTGAATAATTACTTAAAAACTTGAAAACATTCTTCCAAAATTAACATATTAGTTAATGTTATTATTTGTTGTGGTTTTGAAGCTGGTATTGAGAATAGTCCAATTTCACTACAGACCACTGAAATTGTGGTATTGTGATAATGTATAGCCTTTATTGTACATGGTAGATCTTGCTGCAATAACATGATGAAACTGTAGATCTCATTCCATAGAAGTGTGAGCATCCCTGCTATAAATTATGGTGATGGAGGCTTTCCTTTATTTGACTACCATACGTGACACAAAATAATTATCATATGACAATAGCCTCCTCCCCTACCCAGTACAGTTTACATTTCAAGTTCAAGGAAATACACTGTTGAAAAGACAAGTTTTTAAAAAAAAAAGTTCAATAAAGCATGATGTTTCCAAAGCCAGTGAGTATTTGTGTTAAACAATCGTGATCTCAATATTGACCAAAATAATCATGATTATGATTTTTGCCATAATCGAGCAGCCCTAATTTGAATGCATCTGCCCTCTCTTGCTTACTGAAGTTTTGCAGATACTCCCTTGTGGTAAAGACCAACAGTTTTGCGAAATGGAAATATGCACCTGATTTTGAATTCATAATATTTAAACATTATAAAACATTATAAAACAACACAAAATAAAATAACAATAAAATGGAAGTTATGCGCTGAAGAGAAACAACTCTTAAGTGCATCAAACAGCTTAGGCACTCTGTCAACGCACCTGATGCAGCAAACTTATGATCTTCTTTAAAGTGTTTATAATGTGCTCCTGTGTGCTGGATAACTTGGGTTTTCCACTTCAAACTGTCTCCATAATTTTTCAAACGAGTTACAAACACATGCAAACACATTTTTCACTACTGTAAAGTGACGTCACTGACGGAGCTTCTCTGTGCATTCCACACATAACCAAGTAATCAATAATGTAATTTGTTGTTGAATATTTTTATTATTGATTACACTGAACATTATTAGCCTGTTTTTTGCTAAATAAAAACATTGATAAATGACTTTAGTGACCAAGTATGAGTCAGATTATTTGTCCTCATCTAGTATGTCTGGTGTTGTTAAGACTCTTTACAGACTGCTGATGAAATGTAAATGAACAATCAACTTTTGTTCTGCTCAGCAATCACGATATAGTATATTCTTTAGCGGAGTCTACAGTCTTGGAACACTTTCTACAGACCCATTGGTTTCTGACTCAGCCTCTCCTTCATTTTCCAAATTCAGTCTCCCTTGACTGCCAAAATGTCAAGGCCAAATTAGCTAAATCACATCTGAATATTCCTACCATTAGGCCACTGCTTGCTGTAATGCTCTTCATCTTTTGTTTGAGAGACAGGGATTACATATTCAAGGTTACTTGAGAACAGAGCTGGATTTTGGCCCTGCGAGGCCCTTGGACACACATCTTTGGGCCCCCCCTGAGAGTCCCAGTTCATAATTCAGCCCTGGTTGTGAATAATTGGGAAAAGAGTGGAAAAACTATTTTGCCTTTAAAACCTTCCTGATTTCAATGCCATGAATTGGCATTTTTTAAATTAGCATTAGCACCACAGAATCAGACAAACCAGACCACATTGCTGGCGAAATCTGCTGATTGCTTATAAGATAAAATAAGGGCATTTCCCATTCCTCTATGTCCACTCTTCAACTCAAATCAAAACATTTAATCTCGGACAATTTAGCAAGTCAGTCTGTCTGAATTGAGTTTGCAGAATGTTGTGGGTAAATGTGTAACAAACTGTTCCTGATAAGATCACCTCATGCAATGAATGAATTAACTGCTGTCTTTAATTTGTGCACGGTGTGCTGGAGATACTAATGCATATTTCGAAGGTCTCACCGGATGCATTAACCTGTACGATAAGTCCATCTCAATTAGACAAAAATATCAACATCCGAGCATGACAAATTATAAACTTCATTGAGAGACTCTCTTGATGTCATCCCCAGACATTTTTCAATCTAAAAACAAAAAAAAACAAAAGCAGTAACAAGCTCTGCTGTGAATTGTTAAGAATTAAGACTCATTGCTCAAAGACACTATCTTTTTAGACACTATCAGTAAAACACAAACAGCCTTATTATGCTTCACTAAACCTACTCTCAAAATACATAAAGTGTTTCACTATAAAACACTATATATAGAACCGTGCTCATATTTTAAATCTGCTTCAAAACACAATTACACGCTACACTCACCCATCTCTAAACAAAATGTCAGCTTATGTTTCTCTTTTCAAACAATTTGATGAGGCTCAGTAAATGGTTTAATGGACCGTGACCAGGTGGTGTTGTGCTGTTCATCATTAAATAATGGAATATCAAAGCTCTTAAATACAACCTCCCATTACCTGTCTCGCATTCAGACACAAACACTTAAACAGAAATATAAATTTTTTGTTTTGTTTTGTTTTACTGTTGTTGCAAAGTTTTTGTTTCCTGTATTCAGGGGTAGAGCCAATCTGCCAGTGCTTATTACGTTATAATCTGCAGTCATCTGAAAAAAAAAAAAGGCCTAGATATTTTTGCTTACATGTTAATGTTCAAAATGTATGTGATGAGACAGAAAGACAATAGTCAACACAACTTTATATTTTGTTATCCATGCTGACTGTGTGCAAAAACAAACACACAGCGCAAACATGCTCTCCAATTTGCAAAAAAAATAAATAATAAAAAATAACAGCTCAATTGGTGTGGTTCTTTTGAATGAATCTTTCAAACCAATTGGCGAATTAGTCTAAATCAGGAGTCATTGGTTTGAATCATGAACTGGAACTTCCCATTTTTTTATCCTTGCTGACTGTATGCAAAGACAAACATAAAGCATTATGCTATCTAATTTAAGAGCAAATCGGTTGATTGGCATGATTCTTTTTAATGAATCAGTCAGAAAGACTTTCCTAATCAGTAGTCATTGGTCTGAACCAAAAATCTCTACTTGTTATCCTTGATGACTGTACGCAAAAAAATGAAAATGTATCATTAAACTTTTCGCACGTTAGTTTCTTCTGTACTGACGGATCCCCCAATGTGAGTTCTTTAATACGCGCTGTAATTTAAAAAAAAATCTTATTTTACACCTCACAGCAGATGCACTGGAGAACAGATTATATCACAGCTGGTACACTGAAGGTCAGATTATATATGAACAAAAATAAAATGTGTCTTTTAGATGTTTCTAATGACTGATTATGATATATAAGATGCAATCACGAAAGTGCTTGCCGGCAGTGCGCACCGCCATATTGTTTACATTGCAATGCAGCATGGGATTCATCCTGGTTACTTTTGTAACCTCCGTTCCCTGATGGAGGGAACGAGACATTGTGTCGATGTAGTGACACTAGGGGTTGCCCTTGGGAGCCCCAAACACCTCTGATCTTTGAGAAAAGGCCAATGGGAATTGGCGAGTGGAATTTGCATGCCACTCCCCCGGACATACGGGTATAAAAGGAGCTGGCTTGTAACCATTCATTCAGGTTTTGTGCTGAGGAACCGAGACAAGGTCCCGGCCATTTCAGCGGGTAGTTCAGTGTTGTGGCAGGAGGGACACAATGTCGCGTTCCCTCCATCAGGGAACGGAGGTTCGAAAGTAACAGGACGTTCCCTATCTGTCACTCACTCAATGTTGTGTCGATGTAGTGACACTATGGGTCCCTATACAAAACACCACAACTAGCTGAACTGTGTTACATGAACTGGCGGTGCAAGACAGGCAGACCATTCTGTGCCTTGTAGCCAGCGCACCCGGCCATCACGTAACCTCCCCCAACACTCTTACGAGCGTCGTACGGTCCCCTGCACCTCGGGGACAAGTCGACTGCCCAAAAATCTTCTCTTTGTTCTCTCCTAAAGGAAAAATCATTCAGCTGGGGGACATATAGCGTCTGCATCGGGGTGGGGGGTCACTCCCAAGGGGAAGACACCACGGAGACCACACCCTGCCCGAGGGGGAGGAAATTGTGTGGAAATACATCACATGTTCTTACTGAGTCTTGTCAGCAGTGTCTCATGTGGAGAAGTACACATGGTAGGTCCTACCCAGGGGGGGAGGAGCTCTACAAACATGGTGACTGGGGGCAGAGGGGCCTCTGCCCAAGGAAGAAGCAGGTTCATCAACGGGGAACCATGTCACGGAAGATACATCACACGGGGTTAAATATATGCAAGCAGCGCATGTGGAGCACCTACCCCAGTACAGGGCCAAGGTAGCACACGTACTGGGCCAGCAATGAGTTTCTCCGCAAACTTGCCTGCCACAGGGCTAAGGAGGAAGGACATCCAGGGTCCACGACTTCGTGAACATGACTGGGGGTAAAAAGCGCAGGTCTTTGCCTTCACCCGGCCAGCTGTCCCGCAACGTACCTGCTCGTACCTGACAACACACAGGATGAGACCAGCTCAACCCAGAGATTGTAGAACCTTGCAAAGGTATTGGGTGTTGCCCAGCCCGCTGCTCTGCAGATGTCTGCTAAAGAGGCACCATTGATCAGAGCCCAGGATGCCGCCACACTTCTAGTAGAGTGTGCTCATAGCCCCAAGGGGGGCGGCACGTCCTGGGCGTGATATGCCAAAGTGATGGTATCAATGACCCAGTGGGGGATCCTCTGTTTGGAGACAGCGATCCCTTTCTGCTGTCCTCCAAAGCAGACAAAGAGCTGCTCAGAACATCTAAAGTATGCACCGGACACAGCAATGACAAGGCTGCGTCTGCCTCCTCCTGGGGCAGCGCTTGCAGGTTCACCACCTGATCCTGAAACGGGGTCGTGGGAACCTTGGGCACATAGCCTGGTCTGGGTCCTCGGCGTCAGACTGGACGAGCCCACTCTCCGATGTGGCGATCGAGAGCTCATCCTCTTCGTGAGCCCCAAATGAGATCACGAACTCACCCTGAGATGAGCCGGCGGACTCATCCCAGAACTCGACCGGGGCACACGAGCGTACTGGGGAATGGGAGGTCTGCTGGGGTGGCTTTCCCTCTGATGAAGGAAAGCCATGACCGCAATGTTGCCATGGTCATATTCTCGCAATGAGGACATGACCCATCCACAAACGATGTCTCCGCGTGGGCAGCTCCCAAGAAAGTGAGACAGCGATCATGGCCATCAGAAGCGGAGAGATAGCGACCACAACCAGGAAATATACACAGCTGGAGAGGCATCTTTAAAAAGATGCTCCATCTGTGCCACTTTTTTAGTAGGAAAATATACTCTTTTATTAGGAAGAATATACTATTTTAGCTGCTGAAGCGCCCAGGGGCATTCTCTGCACACCGCCGGTGCAAGAGGGGGAGAAACCACTGTAATGTGCTGTAAATCCAACAGCATTATAGAAACTGTAAAACAACAAGCTATTAGCCACTGTCACAAGAATTTTTACTGCCCCAGTAAAATGAGTCACCAATTGCCCTGCGTGACTGGAGCTGAAGCTCCACAGAGGTTAGTCGACCCAGCGATGCAAGATGTGGTCGATGCTGTCCTCCATCTCTCCATAGAGGAGAGAGATAACTTTAACGGCTACAATAATAGTCGTTGTGATGAAGCATTGCAGGAACTAGTTGAATATGTCAACAACCCGGTCGAGAAGCCAATGAGCACAATCCTGGACCTAGTGGGCCAAATGTTCCTTCTTCATCACCGCAAAACCCAACTGCAAACCACAGAGCACCAGGCCCAGCTCGCCCAGCTGCAGAGCATCTACAAAGTGGTTCAGAGGGAAAATCTCAGCCTGCACCAAGACGTTAGGTGCACCCAAGCTGAGAAAGCCCAGGCACAGGAAGATAATGCCCGGATGCAGGAGGAAAATGAAACCCTGCGCAGGCAGCTTCAAGCTGCCCAGCTAAGAGTAGAGTCAGATCAGGTAAGTGCAGCTGAAACGCACAGCACAACATCTGACATAGCAGAGGGTCCCCCCTTTAGTGCTATGCGTAGAAATGTGCCCCTGTGAAACCCAGGGACACACGGTAGGAACCGAGCTGCCCCTAGTGGTACAGTCTCTGACTTCGTCCTCCAAGACACCTTTCAAGACATCTTTCAAGACAACTCCAGTAGCCCGCTGGTTGGATGCAGGTGCCCCTCCTTACAGTTGCCCTCCTCAGTCAGTTTTCAGTCACGCCACCATGCGTTTCAAACCGACTGATTCCACACCATGGAGGGGGGACAATTAATTTCAAGCCCAGAGTGGTGTAAGCGGCTCGAAGATCCCATTAGCCAGGGAGCTGTATGCAACCCGGGGTCCACCCCCATGCGTCGACTGGACTCCTTCCCCACCACGAAGGGGAGGAAGTCATCCTCATCGCTATAGTGATCTGAGTGACTATGGTGTTTCGGATGATTCGGATGACCCATGGTCATACCGCCACCAAAGCTTGCATATCTGACAACTCGAGTCCCTCGCAGGGGACGTAGAGCGCTTTGACAAAAGTAATCGAGATTCAAACATTGACAGTTATCTTAGGGAAATTGAGCACTGCCTGGGTGACTTGCCTTACGCTTCGTCGCATGAAAAACTCAAGCTTATATGGAAGACCACAGTAAGGAGTGTCCACGCGTTCATGGAAATGATACTGACTGGTACACGAAACCGCTACTCAGCTCTGTGTAAAGCCCTACGCGAGGAGTATTCGCTGTATATCGATGAAGCCTCCGCTACCATAGCTGCTTTCGCCATCACCCAGAAGAGGCATGAGCCTCCGCGTGAGTATTACAGACACCTGAGAACCACGTACTTCCAAGGCAGTAACACACCAGGTCTGGAGGAGGAACGAGCTTTCAAGTCTCTTTTCCTTCATAACCTCCACGAGTGCGTGCGATATGATGTCACGATGCACTGCAGAATGGGCAACAACCCATGCAGGAAATCAGAAGGTACGCGCAACTGGCATGGGAGACACGTGTACGCCCTGCCCAAGGGCACGAATGCGACGCCAGAGCCGTGGGGATCCAAGCCTCAGAATATGCAGACCTAGTGCTTGAAGGCAACGAAATGCCTCGCGTTAATGTGAATGCTAGAACAGGACCCCAGAGGCACCGATCACCCTGCCATCAGGGTAGGCAACAGAACCAGGGGGGTGGTGACCAGACACACCCCCTGGGTCATGGCAGGCCTAAATGACAAAACGTTCGCCGGCCGAAAGGAAATGCGCGGTTCGAACGAAAACCCAAACAAGAAGGTGAGTGGGTAGGCAAGGTTTCAAATCCCCTCAGAGAACAAGATTTGTGAAAAGAAATGGAGGATATAAGGAGATGCTTGACTGAGTTAGTAACTAAGCTTGACATGCTCCGTTGTTCACCAGGTCCGCCAACCTCCTAAAAGTAACACGGCGCTGAAACCCCGTCAGTATGACAAGACGATGTACCCCCTCCCGTTAATGCCAAAGTTTAATTTGTAGGTCGGGAAAAGGGGAACAGGGTCCAAGTTGCTCCCCAAAACAGTCACTCCTAACATACCACACCCTCCTTTTCTGACCTTCTTGGGCAATCTGTACCATAAGGGCAATGCCTGACACATGGGTCATTCAGCTCCCACACACTACTCGACACCGGTTCCGAAATAGTCTAATGAGTTCCAACACCTTCGCAGAGGTGGTTAGAGCAAAGCTCTCCCTTGGCAAACCGTTATAGACAGAACTGCTGCGTAAGCATCACAAGCTACACACAAGATAAGTCGTCTATCACAAAACGGGTGTGGATCGACATTACCTTTCAAGGGATGATGCTAATAGACCCTGTTTACATATGTCCCATTTATACGGAACCACTGTTAATTAGCTAGGACCTACTGAACCGATTGGCTCTGCTCATTGACTACCGTCGTGGACACATGTGGGCTCAGGTTGACATACCGAGACCACTTGGTCCAGAAAACAGTTCGCCAGCTTCAGATGAACAAGTCACCATCGTCCAAAAATCCAGCAGAGACAACGTCTCCAATAAGAACAATCACAGGGCCTGAATAAAACCCTTCAGGGTACTATAGTCACTGTAAATTTGCACTCTGTTCTTAACAATAACACATTGCACGCTTTAGGGATTTTGTCAGAGAAAACAACTTATGCGTGTTTCGTTAGAGATCTAATGCAGGACCTCAGGGAAATTAGCTCCTCAGTCAACAGTCTGAGTGGTGGAAGGATTCCAGCTTACCTGGTCTCCCTAGACCTTTTCGAACAAATCCTTAGATCTGCTACTACCTCCATTGTGCAACCTTCACAGATACACCTGGCATATAGTTTTGGCATTGAAATTCCAATCCATGTAAATCCTCAGAACCTCAAAATAGGATTTATCCTCAATCTACCATCATAGAAAGGCAGAATATATATAGACTAAAGTCTGTATTTAATGTTGGTTTTCAGAGAGGTAATGCACACATTCACCTCAAAACACCACCAACACTCACCTACCATGATGAGGACCCCTCGCTCTACCTTATCCCTAACCTTAACATGTGTACCAAGACAAAGGACATTCATTGGGTTTGTCCAAATGCAACCCCTTTGTTAGAGAGGTGACTAACTACCTCTGCGGCCTAAGAGCCGAATTCCCTGAACAAGTGTCAAGGTAGCATGTCCATCAAAGTTGAAGGAACAGAGACAAGGGTAGAGCAAGTAGGCAATCGCTGACTTGTTAACACACCAGCCACCGAAGTCCCAATGTCATACAACCGCCATGATACAGCCACTAAACTAAGGCTACCAAACCAAACGGTGTTCTTAATGGTTCCCCAAAGGAGCCACCGTGCACATTGACGATACTGTCCTCCATCATCTCAACGTTGACAAACATGACGCAGAAATTGAGATCATGGACGCATTTAGAGGTCACAGCCTCACCGTTGATGACACCCTTCGACAGCAGCTTCAGGCTGAAGGGATGAAATTAGTGAAGTTCAGTCTCAAACTGACTGGCTTGACCACTATATTTCCTAGTCACATAAGCAGATCGTCATCTTACCAAGAACATCCTATCAGTTTAGTTGCCCTCTGGCTCCTCCTTAGTGGTTGGATCATCACAATTATTGCACACGCCATGTACAGGTACATTCAAACACTACAGGCCAGACTGGACTCACTCCTCATACAGCCGCGTTTTACACACCAGTCTGAGCCCATCCCACAGGTGGGATCCCCAACCCTCCTTTCCTCTAACATTTTGTTCCTAGTAACCAATGTCAGGTTCTACTTTGATGTTGTGTTATGACCAAAGAACAACAAAGGATTGTGTTACGGTTAATGCTGTGCTTTCCAATAACTTGAAATGTTTATGTGTGATGAATGTAGTTTTAGATTTAGCTAGAAGTTCTATGCCCAGATGTGCCTCGATCTCTGTCCAGACGATAAATCCTTTGTGAACTCTAATGAACTGTATGGACTGTGCAACCATTTTCTTTCCTATCAGGAATACATGGATGGCGTAACCCACAGGTTACTGTGAACCGACAAGAACTGTTCGGCCCTTCAGTTGCTCTAAAGATGCTGGACAACAACCAACTCTTCAGACCAAAGGGGGAAATGTTGGGCCTCATGTATTCAGATAGAAGACAAAGGCAGGCCTAACACAGTCATAAAACCTAACTCAGGCCCCCACATACCAGGTCATAAATTATACTGATAAAAATCGCGCCAAAATCAAACAAAGGGAGTCCAAAACAGACTACAAATCCAATGAAGCCTTGCTCACTAAAGGATCGAACTCTCAACTCCTATTGGATGAGGCACACGACAGAACACACCTCAACCATGACATCATCAGGAGTAGAAATACCTCTGAAATGCTTCCGGGATTTGCTTCCAGCAACTTTGCTCGCCGTGTGTAGATGCAGCTCATCGCTCCTCATCGCTGCTCTCAGGTGCAGCCTTGTGGCACAAGGAAGTAACGTCCGACTTGAAACTGTGGCCATACAATCTCCATCTCGCTAGATGAGTTGAGATTACTCTGTGTTCCACCGAACACTCTATCGGATCCGAAGGAGACCACCGAGCAATCCGCATCTTCATCTGTTTGCCTGCAGAAGTGAAGAGAAAAGATTTCTCTTCCCTCTTCAATCAAGTCAACGTCGCTGATTTCTCCACCAGCTCACCGAGAATCAGCAGCCGTACCGCCCACCGATAGAGCGAGGAAACGGCCTCCCATCATCACCCGAGCCTCGAGGAACTGAGTCTGAATTAAAGGACGGATGAACACACATTCTGCATCCTCATGCGATTCAAGTAAGAAGTTTACATCTGGGCAGAGATAGAATATTATAGTGTGTTATTCTGGTGTACCAAGGTTATTGCTTGTACAGTTTACGGACTGCCATGTCCGCTTATTATTACTACTCAGGGTATTAATTATCACGAATTTGATTTGCTGTATTGTGGTCCAACCACATTGGACTGTTGTGCATTTCCGTCATTGCGGGTGAGACCGGCAAACTGAGTTTATCCATTAAAGAATCAAAGACCGGGACGGTTTACGAGCCATCCACCGCGTCTCTGAGTGATAAACTAACAGCTGCTTCCTCCCCCACAATCGCGAAACCGGCTTTGGGGCCGTCACTTTATTCTCTCCCTCTCTCTCATACTAACCACGCACACGCGCGCGCGCGCGATCCCTCACAAACATTCTCGGACACATTTTTGGCTCAGCTTTGTCCCTAAGCTATCGTACAAGCGGATACACGCGGTAACTGGTAGACGCCATTGACTGGTTTCTCTCCGCCCACATTCGCGGCCATATTCTCTGGCTGGAAGTCTTGCGTGACATACTCTCCATGAGAGTCACGTCCGCCATTTTGTGCACATCCCTCCTTACACACACACACACACACACACACACTCGCTCTCTCACACACACACACCCTCATGTGTTATATGATTATTTTGATTTCCATATCTAATCATATCACTGTTTAGTTTGTAGTTGTAAGTGGGAAGTTTATTGACTGCATTGTATTGTATTACTGCATAAATAAACTTTGTTATATTACAAAGAGAAGTGTTTTGGTTTGTTTTGCATACACCTGTGTCATGCTGACAGGATGTCAGTGCTCGGATTCAAGCCTTCATTCATTGTTTTTTTTCCCAAAAATCGATATTCTTCGGATGTCGATTTTCCTAAGAAAGCAATCCAATATTGAGACTGTTATACTATTTGGTTATTAGTCCCTGATTCCAGGGTGGTGCCCCGTCAATGTTAATCCTTATTAATATTCTATTGATTTTTGATAATTGATAATTATCTTTGATGATTGTTGAATTTGAATGATCAATAAGCTAGTGTTAATTTCAATTAATGTTTAACAGATGTTAACAATTAACGATTATCTTTGATAATTGCTGATTTAAAGGATTAGAAAAAGCTAACATTGATTCTCATCAATGTTCTGTTGATTTTAATAATTAATAATTACCTTTGATAATTATTAATTATTGCTAATAACCAAACCCGCTCCTAAACGTAGCGCACTACATTTACTGGAGCCCCATATGAGGTTTTAATTAGAGTTAGATTCAATTAATTAATTTAAATATTAATTAATAACTAAATAAATAATTATTAATTATTTCTGATAGTAACACTGATCTAAACAACCAGTAAAGCCCTACAAATGAGTGACGGATGAAATGGAAGAAGGCTCGAGTGACTAACTAGTTTGTATATTCTTTGTTTGATGTCCGAAAACATGGCCGCATCGCTGCATTAAAACAGTCAACTCCGACGGTAACTATTTTAAATTTTAATTTAGTGATTGTTTGAATGTTTGTAACATAAAAATATAGACATTTTGATGTTGGTTTATTATGACAACCGCTTCAGTCCCTCTTTTGCTGGTAACCTGCACAAATGCAGATTGCACTGGGTTGATCATACGCCTATGAGCCCAGCCTAGTGGAATTGCACCGGTTTGATCGTACGTGCGAAAGGGTTAAAACTGATTGGTGAATCAGTCTGAATCAGGTGTAATTGGTCTGAATCATGGATTGAATCAGTCAGACTCCTCACTAACCCGCAGGTTATTGTGTCCAACTCAAAATTACCTGGGAAACGTCCCTATGCTATGTGTACATTTAAAATGTTGAAGAAATAAATGTGTTATGGTAGTAAAACAATAGTAAAATATATCGGCAACAGAGGTTTAGAGTTTTCCCAACATAAATATATATATACACAGTATATGTTTGGGTGTTAATAGGAATGCTGGATTTCTTAACATTCCAGACCTTAAGTGCAAATTGTCTCACTCAAATATACTTCTTTCTCTAGTCTCTACTCCACAACTTCCCAGTCCCTGCTATCCACTCAATATATCTCACAACAGAGTATAATCTCCGAGCAATAACTTTCTATATAGGAACAAAATAATCCACTATTTAGAGAGAGAAGAGGAGTCCTGTTCTCACAGTCTTTCTAGCCAGTGTTGATCAAAACTTCAATGCTCAGGCTTGGTGCAGGTTTTCTCTTCTGTAAAGTTTGTCTTGGATCAAAAGAATGGCTTTCACACACTCCCCTATCCAACTGTGGACTGCAGACAGATTTATCAATAAACTCAGCTTCAACTGACATCAAGAGCAGGATTTATGGCTCAGCATGGCCAAAGCAAAGAATGGAGGATGAGTCAATTGTATTCTGGACACACTATGAAAAACACTGCCCTCAGTGTACTTTTTCATTTAGAGTGAAAACGTATTTGTGTCAAGGTGTGTTGACTAAGGATTATGTTTTCAGGGTGTCTCTGAGACCCTGTTTACACTTGGTATTAACATTCGATTCTAGTGATCCAATCACAAGTGGTCAAGTGAATGAGACACATTGCTGTTTGCACATAGTAGTAACTTGCGTCTCAAATGTGTCTCATGAGAACACTTGTAACAGGATTTAAAAGGAAGCAGAGCATGTGAACGGCGTGGAGCGAGTTGTCGCTCCACCCAAATATTCGCTCATGTGCGATCACTCAACTCCAACGGTCAAGTTCAAAAGTCATCTCTCACGAGTGCTCATGAGCGAGAGCGATGTTGGAGTGGAGCGGCATTAAATGAGAAAGAAATTAAACATAATTTCTTTGTCAACATTCTTGTTTATTTTTTGCATTAGGTACAAAAAAAAACCTTGACATAATATTTCATTGCGCAAATAACAACTGCACAAACAATGCCTTGTTGTATGCTACTTTAAAACATAATAGACTTGTTCTCTCTGCCCTATTTGGAAGGGGTTATTTTATATAGGGACGTGGGGTAATGTACCAGCCTAATTACCAGAGCTTCTCATTGATTTTAATCCCGTACTAACCATTCATGTAAGTAATTTTGCCAGACTTTTAGCGTTTTTGTGTTTTTTACCAATCAAAAGCTCTGTAAAAATAACCCTGTTATTCTTATCACATGTGAATTGACATTTTGGTAAAAAGCCAGTGAATCTGCTCTGTCTAGCCTTTGAACCCTTTATCTCATTGTTTCTAAAGTTCACCAAGTGTCTGAAGTAGATGCTGGACATTAAGACACCAGAAAATGTAAGACACACTTCAAAACTTAATCTAACGCTGGCTGTTGCATTTGGACTGATGCATGAGAAACAAATGAGCATGATTTCTTTTGATTAGGACAATTAGAAAAGCACACAAGTAGTAATTTTGTGATTTGAGCAGAGTGAATGGGAAAAATTGTGTTGCGCCTTAGCGGCGTTTCGCAACATATTTTCCAGAGGGACAGATAAAATTACATTTAGTGAAAAGATTGTCTATATTTTTATCTCAAGAGTGTACTACAGGATTACTGGCTTGCTAATGTAACCAGTTCTGTTGTATTTTGCCAGATATTCCTGTCAATTTCTTCTAATAATCCCATATACAGAATATGCACTTGATTAATACTTCATAATTAATCAGCACAGGTAAATAGCAAACATTTTCTGATGGGACAGTTACGCGTGACAGCAGTATGTAAATGCAAACACTCTCATCTTTGTGATTTATACAGACATCGCTTATCCCATATGAATCGACTGTAAACCTTACAGACGTCCGTGGTAGCCTAATAAAATTATTTTATTTTACAGACATATGTCTGGGAAACTAATCTGTGTTTTGAACTGCATTCTGGTAGGAGCAGAAAGTGAGCAGCTGGAGTGGGGCTGAGCGCAGTCTCGTGAAACGCAGTCCTTGCTCGATCCAGTGAAATTCTCATCGTTCCGCACATATGCACAGGAGGGAAGCATTACTGACTTCCCCGCTGAAAAACACCATAGTAAACAACCAAGAGTATATCACAAATGTGTTATATATAATTTATTTTATTCCTGTTGACCCTAAACTTAACCTTAATATTTGTTAGCTACAGAGAATGAACAGAGATGAAATGAAAGAAGAGCTTTAACCACATAGTATGCAAGACATAACCAATGAATGCACATTGTAAAAAAATTTTTTAAACTTAATTATTAAATTTATTCAAGCCAAAAATGTCAACCTAACTACACAAGGTTACACCAGTGAAAGTAATTTTTAAGGGTTTGATCAATTAGAAATGGCACCAAATGTGCTTCAAGTGATTTTAGCCATTCTGGAATTCCACCAGACCAGCCTTTGAATTAGCCACACCCCCACTTTCCAAAACCCTGGCCCGCGGACATCTTTTACCCCACTGTTTACCAAGCCTAGTGTGATATTTACTGGCACCTCGGTGATATCTGATAGGTAACAGGGATGTTTTTCTGCATGTCATATATTTTCTCAACTTTCTGAAGTCGCTCGACATGCACACATCTAGTCACCAACGGCTGCTGTCACTGATCATGTCACTTTGTCGCTGAAAATTGCTGCATATGTGAACAAAGCTTTAACCTTCCCATTGTTGATGTACAACAGCACAATATATACTAGGATTGTAATGTCTTTTGTTGCTAATTTCTCAAATTTTACATATTTGCCTTTGTTTGGTGTTGTCACTGTTGCTCTGCCCTGTTTGAATGCCCTGAGTTTTATTGTTTTCTGGCTTTACTGCAATAATTTATAACACTCAGTAACTAACTACGTAAGTAACTAAGTAACTAACAGTAACTACGTTTCAAAAAGTTTACCGATATAGCTGATGGAAACGCATATTTTACAAGTGTCAATATAATATTTTTCTGTTTAACTCTAGCGCATGTCGATACTTCAAATGTAGCAAAAAACTAGTTTGGAAACACTTTTTGTCGAGGAAATAGACATTAACGCAAAAATATAGTGTCACATGACAGAATTTACCCCAATTGTTAGCCTGTGTTAATCATGACGTCAAGGTATACATCCTTGAAAGCCAATTTATTGTACGTGAAGCATTACTCGCACTGTTATGGATTGGTCTTAACGGCAGACCTGCTTCCAAGAGTGCCAACACAAATATCTCTTATGTATCATACACCTGTCATCGATAAGAGCATGGAGAACAAATGAATGGCCACTCTTTGTGATTAATTTAATCGCAGTAGCCATCCGTTTATTTATTAAAGTTGCTTTTCCACACCATTTAAAATAATAGTCAGCAGTCTTGGAATTAGCCCACAATACAAAAAAAAAAAAAAAAATAAATAAATAAATTCTGTGCACAAAGATGTTTTAAATTATATTAATTATATTGTTTTTAATTGTATTAAAAATAAATACACAATACTAGGAGAAAAGCTTCAGTGTGCTTTTCTGGAACACTAACACAGCCCAATTCTATAAAATTATGGTTTAGCTTACTTTTGAAAAAATACCGGCAAAATTCCCATTAAATAAGTAGTAAATTAAATAAATTACCAAACGAATAAAGCATTAAATAAAAAATAAATAAATTACCAAATGAAGAAATGATATTGGTAGGCCTATATAATTGCCTTTTCTTTATACAAATTTAAATTAACCTTACCCTGTTCTGTAGGCGAAAAATGTCAGCTGAATGACATTCTTAGAATGTTCTACACTTTCGTCAAGACTATAAACTATCAGAACTATTTGTCCAATGCTGAGTTCGCTTTCAGAAAACAAGATTTTGAACATACCTCGGATCGCATTTGCTGAGCTTCTTCAGAAAATGTAAATTGCATTATGACGCTAAAATTAATTTTAGATCAAGTTCAATGGTTGTTAAAAGTTGCTGGACAAATATGTGGGACATAAAACAGTTGTGATGGCAATGCTTTAGATTAGATGATTGTTCAAAATAGCCTATAGAATATCAGGAATGTATCATATGTACACCCTGATATTACACCGCATAATTTTTCTTTAATAGCTGTGCACACATATACACATCGATGGATGGTCCTTATACTAAGACCCAAAAATTTCCCCACTACTTGATGCAGGTTGCCAGCTTGAACAGGGCCATGACGATTCTCTTTCGGGTCGGAACCGGTGGCAACCTGCGATAGGCGCAACATCAGGACCAATATTAGAGTCCTTTAAGAAGGGCAACTGCTTTCTTTTGATTGCAATTCCTCATCTTCTGATTGCATTTATTTGTGAAATTAAAATGACAGTAAGCTGGCTAATTTCAATGAACTGTCTCAATACTCTCCCCATTTTACCAAAAATTAGGGACATCTGGGAGGCGAAAGGTACACAATTAGCGATATACACACATTTCTGTATAGAAACAGCTTAAGGGCAGATTTATTTTGCGAAAAACCAAAACTTATGCGACAAAGTGTTTTTTTTTAAGCATGACCTCATCATGCACACATTTTTATCGATAAAAGGCTATTTGAATGGAAACAGGCAGAAGACGGCAAATTTCACATTTTTTTTTTTTTTACACATTTTCACATTATCGATAACAAAACAGTGCGAAAAGTGTTCACAACCGTAACCTGAACATTTGGACACTTGGCTCTCCACCTGCACTAAACTATGAGGAAGATTTTGAGGTTGGATATAGCAGTGCTTTAACATGGAAGAAAAGGCAAACAATATCATTCACACTCTAAATGTCCCACGGCTTTCTATTTATACCTACTGTGCATACCAGATTTTGCATGATTGTTGAATTACATTTAAAACTGAATTTACTTTATAAAAAATATACATTGTGATGGAAATGCAGTATGTGTATGACTCAATAATGTGTCATCCATTTACAGAAGCACAAACTCTCCTCTCCTCGGTCGGACAATGCACAAGTGCATTAAACAGACAAGAGCTGTTGTTTGAAAACTCATTAATGTGACCCTTATTCATTCAAAGAGAATCATGCACTCCCACATACAGACTCTCCGTATTCACTCACACACAATCTTCATTCAGCACTTGCAGACACTCAACCTACTTTCTGTGGTATCCTCACACACCACCATTATTGAACGCACACTACTCCTCATTCCCCAAACACACTTACTAAGAGTAGTAGTGCTGCTAACATCACATTTTTCAGAATCATGAAAATAGCTTTTTTCAAAATAGTGTAGCTTTTCAAGTGACAACTATTTTTAGTAGTGGTGTAGCATGACAACTCAACCTTTTGTATTGAGCATACAGTCTTTCAACCGAGCAAGTTGAGGCCACAATCCAAAACACTCCCCTAGAATGTCTTCTCTCTCAAAAGTAGCCATGGAAAGAACAATTAATTTTAGTGAATCAGTTTTTGTTGATGCTTCATTTCTTGAATCAGTTATAAAAATTTGCATATTTACCCAATACATTGTTCAGTAGTTTTCCCAAAACAAACTGAACACACTGTGAATTCGGCAACTGGGGGTTGAGAGTTTTGCAGATGAAATCGGTCTGTGCTTACCAAAATTAGAACTACTGCCATCAGTGGCCGACGTTGGAAATGTTGTTGAGGTGAGGGAGGTGCAAAAATTTAGTTTTAGTTTTAAAGGATGTAATACAGTCAACAGGATGCATATTTTATTAGCACTACTCCAACCCAAACACCAACCCTAAACCTAACCATCAGTGGAGTCAAATTTTAATTTTAGAATGAAAATGCAACCTCCGAATCAGGCTCACCAGTGTTAATGTGAACGCAAATACTTCCTGGTTTACATGGGACCAGAACTCGTGTCTCTGAGGCAGCTCTGAGCGTTTGTTAGTATTTCGGCACATTGGGGTTGATTTCAGGGTACAAGAACATTTGGAAGCAGCAGGTCGATTTCTGGTGTCATCATATAGCCCAAAAGTCCTTGTGCAACATTTTGTCTTTTTATTTGTAGCAAAACATTTAGTTACTGTTATAATACTGCTGTTTATCACCCTTAATTTTTATTTACATTTCATTTATTTTAATAGTTGTATTTAGTGTATGTTTGAATTTGATGATGTCATCGTAATTGAAATCTTCATTGTTTTTCTACCAGATCAGTTATATAATTAGTTACAGTTTGCCCCTCTGGAATAACTTAAAGTACAGTAGTAACTATATTGTAGCTAACTACTTTTTCAAAAGGGTAGTTTGACAGTTTACATTATGAGTAGCTTAACTTTACACTATGAGTAGCTTGTAGCTTGGCAAGCTACAATTTCGAAGTATTTTCCCCAACCCTAAGTGCGTTTACATGCAGTTTAAAAGTTCGATTTATAGCCATTTTTAAATGTCATGTAAATGCTTTAGTCTGATTTATATTGTCCCGTTTTTGCAAAATCGAACAGATCTAGATAATGCGATTATAGCTTGGCTCTGTCCAGAATGTATACACATTATTCGGACCACAATTGGCCTCGTCACTGCATGCTCCGAAAAACAGAGCTGCTGAGTTCAGAGGTATTTAACTCAGAAGTCGACCACAACACAAAGCAGAGAAGAAGAAGATCAAAAATATCACAAATGTCCCAGTGTTCCAAATGGGATAAATCAGCCTCCGAAGTGCACTTTGAAAGGAGAACAATCATAATAGCCATGCTGTAAGATCGCTTCAAACTAAATTTCCAACAAAAATTACTTAAAAGTTGAGTTCAGAATAAACATTATTTTTGAGCCTCACACCTTACAGCACTCCAAAGCTGGTAAATTCTTTGAAGGCAATAGGGCATAGGGATGATTACTTCTGGAATGCATCTGTATCTTGTTTTAAGAACGTTTAGATATTTTTACAGGAAAATAAGATAAAATTCTAAATATTGTTTTTTTTTTTTTTTTTTTTTCCAGTGGCTGCATTATGTCCATGTGACCCAATCAGATCTATCATTAGATTAGCATATCAAGCAAAACATGTAATTGTTTTAATTAAACTAAAAAGGGACACAATTTTAAAATCGTTTGTTGAATTGCCATTTGTAACAGAATACATTTTCTTCCGACTCCTATGGCGAATGTTAGAAATTTAAATTTTTGGACAAATCAGCACTCTGTAAGCCATTCACATCTGTGACACATTGATGTGCCTCTAATTATTGTTCCTTTTTCTGTATTCTACCCATTGACTTATCATCTTATCTGTCTGCCATAGTAACTCCCATAACACCTAACATCCATCTTTGCAGTATAAAAAAAAAAGCAAAAAACTTTTATGATCTTATGTGGACTATTTTCACATATTCTATCATAAAATACAATAAAAGAGGGTAACGTGCATACTATGGCCATGGTTAGAATGCTGGCATTAGTGCCATGAATGCAGAACATAAACATTACAAATTACACATAATCTACTTCCTATATCTTACTTTCAATTATCATGGAGTGGTATAACAGCTTCTTTTACTTCTCTCATGTGGATTCCATTCATTGAATGAGGCAGAAAGCATTATATTGAATATGCAGCCTGAAGCAAATGACAGGTTTAGTGACAGATGCAAAACTGTTCAAGCAAACAGACAACAAACCTACAAAAATACCAGTGATTGCTAAGAAAATATAGACAAACCATATATTTTCATAATCGTCAATTTATTCAAGTCTAAATGTTAATATGATGCTTTACACTGAGTTTATAAGGATAGTGTCCATTATTTATACCATGATCAATGGAAACATGTAAATGCTTCACACTGCAACCCAATGTTCAAGCCAAATCTACGCCCTTGGATAACATACATCTGATCTGCACCAAAATCACAGCATAGAGAATGTAATAAATGCACGTGGCTGTAAAGTTTTCCATGCTGTTGTGCCTGTTGTGTTCATCTAACTGTTGAGAAGCTAGATAGCTGACATCTTCGACACACTACTATGATGGAAAAGGTCAACCAGGAAACATCTACGTCACTTCCTCAGCTGACGTCTTTTCTTCAGATATTCGATTATGCATGGTGTCATGTATACTTGGACAGAAAGATGCAAAAACCCGTGGTAGCTCGATTATAACTACCCATGTAAACGTACCACTGCAACCAAGCCACACCACCTCCCACCATCCTACAACAGATTTACACTCCACCCTCTCCAGATACACTCCAGTGCCACATTGGTCTGGGGGACAGGGCAACATATGCTCCCCTGATGATAAACACAGTTGCACCCAAATTGGCTGCAATGTGAGGCAGATTGGACTTCAGTTAAAAGAGCATGCTGGCATATAAATGTACCAGTGGGGGAGGCATGGTCTGTGGCATCCTCCCTACTGCCAGTTGTTAATGAGGGAACAGTAGTGACAGGACAAACCCTGCAGAGTTACTATACCACATACATGCATGCCCATTGTGAACCCCGTATGGTCATGTCCCGTGCCCACTTCACAGCTGAGGTCAACACAAAGTCGTGACATGCAATGGAGTCCAATTGCTCTTTCTTCATCGCTGCACTTGAACATTAAGTGTAGTACTGCTAATTGAAAAACTGTTGGACTGGACCCTGGCCAAAAGCACAGCATTTAAAATATGTATTAAGTGATATATTTTTTTAACGAGTAACAAGGTTCTATTTGTTCCTACAAGACATTATCCACAAGAAATGTCATGTTTCTTATAATTAAACAAGCACTTTATGTTTTAAATTTTAACTCTATAAAACTCTCATTAATCATAGCGTTTTATGGAAAGTGGTTATTTTGTATTTAATGATAATGAAGAAAAATCCTTCAAGACTACATAATGGTCAGCACTGTAGCGTATCTGTCTGAAATTAGTAAAGTTTCTTTATCACAAACTGGGGTTTGATATTTTAATTAGTGTTAAGCTGTAACAGCACTGAAAAGATAACACGGGGGTTTGTAAAATAACTTCCCCAATCGCTTTAATCTCTCTAGCCTGCATCCATTGTGATCTGGAATTAGGCAAACAGCAGCGGCGGGAACAAAAGGATTTGTGTTGCTCCTATAGACTACAGGCAAAGAAATGGCGACGATCAAGTATAGCGTAAGCCCTGGCTTGGAAATGTTCTAGCTGGTCTTAATCTAGCATTTGGATTAATAAATGTGTGCTATTAAGCTTAAATGTGTAGTATTGTAAGATGTCTAATAAATAACCATATATGGATGCACTATTTTTTTTTTTTTTGTTATTTATTGTTAATATATGGAATCAATTTATTTATGCAGTTTTAGTTTTGACTTAGAAAGCCGATATGGATCCTTCTGTGTGTGTGTGTGCGTGTGTGTGTGTGTGTGTGTGTGTGTGTGTGTGTGTTTCTTCTTCTGAAATGCAGTAAAAAAAAAACAAAAAAACAGATCTTGTCAGAAACATAGTCTAGTGGTTAACACGTGTTCTGACATGTTGAGCCATAGTGCTACTTTGAGTGATATTAGTTTGAGTTAGGCTTGCAACATTTCCAGATCCAGTTCCAATCTCTTTTCCCCATAATTTCCCGTCATCACTGTACTACCCTATTAATAAAAGGCCAAAAATGAAATATTAAAAAGCAGATTTGGGACTGTTGTGTGTAGTCACACAGGTCAGACATGCTACTGACAGCCGAAAACCCACTGAGAGGCACCAAATGACACTTACATGGCTTTTTACTCATGAGCAAAGGGCACACTTCAGAGATTTTACACATTCTTTTTTCTCCTGTAAAAGATTCATTTCTCAATTAATCAAAGGTTCAGGGGCTTTACTGCCTGGCCAGATATCATGATTAGTATATAATAGCACTGTTAGAGGTGTCAAATCAGTATCGGAGTGTGAAGCATTGACAAAATATAATTGATTTCAGGCTTTACAATGTTACAGTCATTGAAAAATGTTAATAACAGATATCATGACTGTTAGCAGTTAATTGAGATGACAAGTTCACAAAGCCTAATGTTGACTGAGGCAGAGTGGCTTTGGGGTTTCATTTGCTGACTGCAGATAAAGTGTTGAAAATTCAACATCTTAAAACACAAAAACAAGTAACCCCTATAGAAAGTCCAAATTTTATTTTTGTCAAAACAAACTTTTCTCTGTTTTCTTGGCAGTTTATGAAGGAATAGAAGTGTAATCTTCATTAGAAATCAGCCAATATATATTATATATATATATTTGTATTTCAACAATACAAATTATTTTAATGTTGAAGTGTCTGATGACCAATATGTGGAACTGATTTTTAATTATATTGTTTTTGTCTGCTTTTAACACAACAATAAATAATCATTGAAACAAATTACAGCTCCAAAAACATAATAGTTCTTATAACTACTGTAGTAGTTGTAGTAACATACTGTACTGCATGATCAGAGCCTTTATGGTCACGGATGGTTAAATGCTTATGTGAGAGAGTGATGAGGGAGAGGAGAGGAAGTCATGTGATTGCAACACTCTGCTCCCCAAGGTCGCCCATAATGGATGACTGCCCACTCAAGCCTCTTACTCTGCATTCAATCAGACCACCAATCAATTATGACCATACCACAAATGCCTGCCCAGCCTTTATCACAATACAGTCAGAGCTGCACCACATCTGCTCCAGGGAAGAGAATCAGCTTGAGTTACCATTGTTTTTGGCTCTCTGATGTTTCCTGATTTTGGCTTTTTCTGACAGCATCTGCTTGAGGAACAATTTGAAGTTTGAATGGAAAATGTGTGGTTTTATGGATGACTGATTAAATGCTTATTTATGCTAGTCAAACAAAATTTTGATCTCTTTTATACCTCTTTACATTCTCTCTTGGTCAGAGCCAATCATCAACTAAAACTAAAATGTAAACCAACTAACTAAATAATTAGTAGTAAACTGAAATAAAGATAAAAACTAAAATATTTAGGAAAAATGCAACAAAACTAAAATAGATTTTAGTTTACATGAGTGCCAAATGTTTACTGTTATCTTGGGTAAATAAAATTTGATCTCATTTATACCTTTAAATTTGCTTTCATTTTCCAAAAAGTTGAGATGTCAGTGCTGTGGTACAGTGGTAATGAACTGTACCACAGCTCTGACATTGTTACACGTTCAAGTCCAACGTGCATTGTGTACCAGTTACACTCTCTCTCTCCCAAATGATTTCCTGTTGCTCTCCACTACACTTTATAATGCAACAGGCAAAAATGCATTGCTTTAAAGTAATTCTGTTTGATTCCAAATGATTCAGCACCTCTTACCGGTCTGAGATTATAGGGGTATTTACTTGTCTAATAAAAGCTTTAGCTTTGTCTCTGAGTATGATTTTAAAGCTCTGTAGGCCTAAATGAAAGTCTTTATCAGACATAAGATGGAATTATCTCTTAAGGGGGTATTAGATGTATGTAATTTGGGACTCACTGCTGACAGAGGGTTAAGTATGGATGTGATTCAGCCATTTCCATTTTTTTTAAGACTAGATTGGCTATTGTGAAACATGGCTCCTCTCAAGTACAAGTTATTTAATCAATGTAGAAACATCACAGTTTTTTTTTTTTTTTTTACACCAAAGTGAAAATTCTTCCAGTCATTCCAAAACTGTATGCTGCTATTTTTGTTCATGAAACACAAAATAAGAATTTTTTTTATTTTTCATACAAGGACAGTTCAAAGGGAGCTCAGCTGTCAAGCTCCAAATAGGAAAATAAAAGCACCATAAAAGTTGCTCTGCAATCTCTGAATTCACAATCAGATTCAAAATTGGCACCTCGGCACATCTCACCAGGTTCGACATAACTGACGACAAAACGGCATTGTTTTTTTTTGTTTTTGTTTTTGTTTTTTGCAAATGGTAACACTCCAGTTAAATGAGGAATGAAGAATGAGATTTGAAAGTTACTGCGGAGAGGAAGGTTTTCAGTGAATAAAGACCTACATTTCTGTCTGTCCAGGTTTTGAACAGAATAAGGGTGAGTAAATGATGACATTATTTACATTTTTCTTTTAAATAGCTTTCATTTTCATGGAGGACATGTCCCAAAACCAACAAAATGAGCATGCAATACGCTTCCAATATCTATTAGATTTGACTGGCCTTAGGAAATCTGTTGCCTATAAAAACCAATGAAATTTGTTCCTTCTCTCATTATGGTATTTTATTGAGAAAGGAGTGAAAGCTTTTGATGCACTAGGCTCTCAACATGAGCTATTGTTCTGCTGTCTTTAACGATTAGAAGATAAGTGAAGGCATCACTGAGAAATGTGCCAGGAGTGACACCAGTATCTTGTTTATTTTCTCTTTTATTCCTCCACATCTCTCTTTCTACTTGTCCCTCTGTTTTTTCTCATGTTCTAATCAACCATTTCATATCATGCATACAAATCCTTACATTTTTTATACAAGTCTAAAAACACTTTTGAAACCATGTTGTGTATGACTCCATATCTGTGTATTAAGAGATACATTTTATCACAGGAAGACAACATTTTCGAAAAAAACATAATGTAGAGATTTATGTGAACACATGCAGCCATGCAACACATGCATGCAATTCTTGTTCTCGTTTAGTACACTGTAAAATAATAATCATAATAAAAATAATAATTCTAACTATCTAACCCCTTAAAAAATTACTTTTCTTGGTAAAATTTAATATATTAAGTTTAATTCAGTCATTTTAAATCATATTTTTTTACTTGGATAAAACTAGTGAATTTAAATGTTGCCACATGCAACACAATTTTAAGCTACCTGACAAAACATTTCTATAATGCAAACCATTCAGTGATATTTCCTCAAACCTGTTGATTTTTGTAAATAACTAGGAAAGCATATAATCATATGCATAGTAGATGCAATTTGATGAACGCTAGCATGACATTTCACATCATACACTGCTTGCACACTGCAGAGTTGTACACTTGCATGCACACACGCACGCAGGCAGGCAGGAAGGAAGGAAGGAAGGCAGGCAGGCAGGCAGGCAGGCAGACAGACAGACATATTGGACATCCAGCAGCCATATCACCCTGTAGCTCAAAACTGGTTGCCTACTGAAGCTAAGCAGTGCTGAGCCTGGTCAGTACCTGGATGGGAGACCTCCTTAAAAAACTAAGGTTGCTGCTGGAAGAGGTATTAGGGAGTCCAGCAGGGGGTGCTCACCCTGTGGACTGTGTAGGTCCTAATGCCCCAGTATGGTGATGGGGACACTTTACTTTAAAAAGGCACTGTCCTTTGGATGGAACGTTAACCTGAGGTCCTGACTCTCTGAGGTCATTAAAAATCCCACAAGAGTTGGGGTGTAACCCTGGAGTCCTGGTCAAATTCCCTGCATTGGCCCTTATCAATCATGGCTTCCTAATCATCCCCATCCATTAATTGGCTCTATTATTCCACTCTCTCCTCTCCACCAATAGCTGGTGTGTGGTGAGTGTACTGGTGCACTATGGCTGCTGTTGCAACATCCAGGTGGATGCTGCACACTGGTGGTGGTTGAGGAGAGTCCCCTGTTCACTGTGTTAAGTGCTTTGAGTGTGGTGTCAGAAAAGCGCTATATAAATGTAACATTCACATTCATCCTCTCAGAGAGCCTGTCAGCTTTCCTGACTTTGAAAAACAGTCTGTTGGAATAAAAGTCCCCCAGCTTTTGAAGTTAAGTATCGCTACACCCCTTTCTCCAGTAAACAATCATGATGATATTATTAGAACACCACTGTATACCTGTCACAATCCTGCACGGATCCTGACAGCCAGCTCCGCCTCTCTGAGCCTGCAGTGCTTATGTTCAGGAACACTGCACTCTTTCCAACACATAAAAAATGGGCTAACATCCACATACTGCATACATTGTGTATCAGAAGCATTACTAAATGTGATCTGTTACTAAACTGTTACAACTCTGTAATAAGCATGTATAATACATTATAAATATAATTAAGTATGAATTCATTAAGTACATTAAGTAACCACTGACGTTTTAGTTAGAGTGGTATAAATGTGGCACATGAGACTGATTTGTACACACATTTAAACATCTTGTTAAAATCTCATCAACTGTTCAGGGTTTTGCTCTTTATACACCATCACTTATAAGATTCGGAAAAACCTTTTCAACAGCATCATAGAGTGGTTTTAATAAGGTGTCCTTTGTCTAAACAAACATCATTGCGGTTATCGATTCCGGTATATTTGTTAATGTATCACCTCAGCTTCAACCAGCACATCCAAGGAACCAGTCTCACATTCTGGGTCTGCCTAACTGACTGACTGTGTGATAATTGCTGAAGAGAGTGAGATTGAGAGGCCATGGGGGAACTAAATACATGAACTAATGTTAACAAATGGAACCTTATTGTAAAGTGTTACCGCACACACCGATTTTAGCTAAAGAAAAGTCAACTAACTCTTTCTGATTTCACTGTGAGATCAGTCTGCCTTTTACAATATATATGTTTGTTGTTTGAGACTGTGAATGAGATTTGAGGAATGCAAGCAAAATCAAACACTGGGTTGTAAATTCGCAGTTTTTTGTCACCACAGGGGTTATCAAGACAAATTAATGAGATATTTTATAATATACAGTATTCATAAAAGGAGTCAAATTAGGTCACTAAAAACATAAACACAGTGATAAGACAACCACAATGTATGTGCTTAGTTATTTTCATTTTGTCGCAAGAATATACGTGTTCTAAGATTAAATTGTTGTTCCTCAGAAAATTGAATTAATGTTATAATTATGAGGAACCTTGAATAGAAAGGTACAGCTTAAAAATAAACTGGAGCTTGTGTAATTTTGTGATACTAGGTTATAATAAATGCTCTTATCACTTTTATTGCTCATATTGTTATTCCTCATTATAATTTTATGACCATCAATGTTGTAGTGACCATTTTCTACCCATCTAAAACTACTTTAGTCTATTAGCGGCAAAAAGACACACCACACAAACATATATATTTGTACACATGCACTATCCAAACATATGATAAGCTTTCAGCCAACCCTATAGGGCCTTTCTCTGGGTTTTAAAGTCACAGCAAACCATCATAGCAGCGTGTGTGTGTGTGTGTGTGTGTGTGTGTGTGTGTGTGTGTGTGTGTGTTTGCATTGGTATTTCTCTGTGTGTGTCTTGAATGCATGTATAGTAGTTGTACTTGTAGGTGTGTATGTGTGTGTGTGTGTGTGTGTGTGTGTGTGTGTGTGTAAAGCTTGATCAACTGAAAGACACAGCAATGCAGCAGTGTAGGGTCTGCGAAGGTCATGTTATACATTTTTGAATGGTGAGATGGTTTTTCTTCACAGCTTTTATGATGGAAAAGTGAAGTAAAAGTAACACACTAAGGGTGTCATATTGAAATATAGAAGTTTTGTAAGCCTGAAAGCTGAAAAAAGTATTTTTGTAAGCGTTTGTCACATATATTTCCTCTGAGTGACTATTTGCACCCAGGTGTAAATAACACCTGCCACACAGCATGGCTAATTGCACCCCAATAGTCTATTGGAAACATAGAAATTTTTGACAAATGGCATTGTGAGTGTCGCTTCAGTGGCGTGGGGCATAATGCCAGTGAGACTGTGCCTTTTCAACCCAGGTTCAATTCCATGTTTGTCACATTATTTTTCCAATTCTGTTTCCTCTCTCCTCTCTTAATATTTTATTTTATTTTTTAATACTACTTATGATAATACATACAAATTAATATAAAGGTAATTTTACCATAGTAATGTTGTAGAAACCTTCTTTTTTGGTGGAAACCATAGATTTGATGCAATTAACAGTGGTGTTACTATAGTAATATGGTGTTTATATAGTAACCATGTTTAATGTTGTGGTTACTATGATTTTAGTACACAATACCATGGTGATACTATTGTTGCTGTACTGTAAAAATCACTGTTAATTTTAGTAAAGGAAGGTTAGACTTAGGTTTAGGGTTAGGGGTTGGTGTAGTGTGTCTGTAGAACTCTAAATAAATATTATAAACATGTTGCAGTGATGCCCCTATACTGTAAGTATTTAATTAGGGGTGCAAATAATATCTGCCTCTATTTGCACCGGGGTGCAAACAGCATCTACCATTATTTGTACCAGGTTGCAAATAACGTATGGCATATTTCTTTTTATTTTTGTTTTTGCACTGTGTATGTGTGTGTGTGTGTGTGTGTGTGTATTTAAAAAGGTACATGGAGTAAATTGCCTCATAAATGGATCACAAAGCATCAGACAAACAGGTCAATGGACATCAATGAGTGACAATATTTCTCTCAAGCAACTTCATTTGTAAATGTTGCATGACGTTTTGAAATATTTCAAAGTTGCCTGTGGCTTCACTCAAAAAAATAAAAAGCAGAGTAGTAATTTTATTATAGGCCTAATTTTTAAACTCTTTGCCAAAGTTGTTTAGGGCACGACCAATAAATATTTATATCGGAGCAGCATTTATAGCTTAGTGGTTAATTACTAAAATTGATGCTGATGTACAAAATACATCTTTAACTTTTGGTTCTGAATAATAAGCCATTTTATAGTGGTCATATCATATATTTTTTTATAATTAAATACATTTTCCTTGAAGTAAGTTTGTAATGTTAGTAAAGTTTTTGTTTTAAAACCATTTTAAATGTATTAATGATTATTTTCCAATCTCTTTTAGATGATTTTTGACTGCAGTGCCTTTAAGATGTCTATGTAAATGCGTTTTATGCATGTGGAATGAGATACAGCATTTACACACAAGCTGCGGATTTGCTGTTTGGTCAAATAGCTTTTAACTGCCCCACCCTTCAATAGCAGCCTCTTTCCAAAGTCTACATTACATTGTGACAGGTTCACTAAACAAACTGCGCTGAAATGTCCACACATACTATTAAGATCACACTGAAATGGTCACTGACAATGTTAAAAATAAACTTCAGCTGCTAGTTTCTAACTAGGGATGGGCATTAGTACTCAAGTACTCAGGTACTCGGACATGGCAGCAATGATTGATCATAAAAATTATGATCGATGGTGATCATGCATGATGTGACTTCTCACTTAATCTGTCATAAAGTGTCATTCCGTTGCACTTTCCCCACTTGAAAGGTGGAAATTCCGGCTACCCAAGTTGAATGGAATGCTTCATGAATCAACACAGCAACAATAATACGGAGCATCGCAGCTTTTCTCACAGGAGTGAACACTTGAGGAGACACACACACACCAGGCGTGTGGCAGTGGACTCAACATGCTGCGAGTGTTTCAAACAGCTAGACAGAGCACAGCTAAATGGAACAGACTGTAACGTCTTCAAAACTGAACTTCAACTTAACACGCATACTAAAAACACAGTGGTTATGGCGTCTCCAGTTATGCCAACCGCAATTTGAAAATAGACTGTTAAGACATTCACTAAAAAATCTGGTGCGCACTTATTAAAATTACTACTGTAACCTGAAGGAAGAACAGACAGATGCGCGTTGTGCACATTCTTTCGCGAGTCTTCACATAATGACAAAATATGATGCATTATATTTTGATTATGCAATATTTTGTACATTTTGTAACAGATTATTTTATAACAGCCTATAATAATGAATAGAGAATACACTGGAAAAACAAGACACAATGCAGCAGCCAAATACATTTGTCAGACATGTTATTATATGTACAGTTATGTACATTTCATTGCCCCTTGTGTACTCGATGAGAAATTAGTCCAAGTACTACATTTTGTGAGTAGACAAAATGATCAAAATGCCCATCCCTATTTCTAAAAAGATCCTTCAAAAGGATATGCAGAGTTGCAGGTGCTACACACAATAAATAAATAAATAAATAATAGTTTAGATATTTAGTATTAAATAAATTATTAAATACATAAAATTATAATAAAAATAGAATTATAAATACAAATGGCCAATGATCTGCCTCAACCATACAGTAATGTAACAAACAGGGGTGGGTTTATGATTTCTGAGGCCCCAAGCAACTGACCAAGCTGGGGCCCCATTTTGAAAATGTTTGCTTACAAAAATTACATAAAATGTATTTTAAATCATAATTTTAAATTCATCCTATCAACGATTGTAGCCAAGTACATTCAAAATGTTTAATGAAATAAAATATAGTTAAAGATAATTAATGCATGTTTTCCAGTTTTTCCACAATACAGTAATAAAAAAATCAATATTTACCTACATAAATTTATACAAAACAATTTTTTTTGAACAGGGTGTGCAAAACTACTTCACCCAGTAACATTTTGGAATTCAGTTGTTATTTATTAATTTTATAGCCCAACTGTTATTTATTGTTGTCCAGTTTGCCATTATAATACAACAGCGTATTCGCGCACGTACCCAGAAAAACATGTCACGCCTCAAGCATTTTTTGCGGAACTTTCCTACCGGGGTGCGTTTCCCACCTTCTGTATGCATCATTTACCTTTCAAGCACAATACTAACCAACTCAAAAGCTGGAGTCCAATTACATATATTTTGGCTTTGCCAAGAATATCTGTGATGTGCGCCCAGACCAACTGACAGCACACTGACTGGCCTTTGATGTGCACATTAACTAGCCCAGACCGTTTGAGTATTCAGGGTGACTTTGATATGCTCCATTAGTGTAAGTCTTCATTCCCCCTCACTCATACAGCCTCAAAGGGGAAACACGGTATTGTTCGCACATTGAATTAAGCCAGCGCTGTTTAGATCAGAGGGACTGAATCAAGTCAAGCTAGTCATACAACACTACCCCGCACTTTAGAACTGGCAAAGACGAAAAGGCAAAAAAGCAAAAAGAACTATGGCTGTCTTTAAGTGCCAATACCCATTCTTTACTTTTATTAATGAGTCACATAAGTATAGTCACATAAGGATAAATGACAAAATGACAGAATGAATGAATGGCACATGACCTGCGAATGACACAGCGACATATAAAGCATGACACACTTAGACTTCTCTATTCTATCTACATTGAAAAAGTATTTATAGACAATCTCAGGAGCAAAAGTTAATGAAATTAGTGATGCATCAGTTGAGTTACATTAAAAAGTCTCTGGGAAGGAGCGATAAGAAAACTCCTTTTAAATTATTTGGAATTGTCTAATATTAGCTATTTGTCCGATAGGCATACATTACTACAGAGAATGTACTGCTATTAAAAAGGGATCCTGAAAGAGATCAAAAAGGGCCAATCAGGCTTGTAATAAAATAATAAAGAATGTTAAAGTATGACTAATAATTTGAGCGTAGAAACTTCGTACTCACCCAGGCATGTGGCAGGATAATCAATAGACCCCTATCTTCAAAGATTAATATTAGGTCATAATTCTGCAAAGTGCAATTGGATGGGTTACATTTTTAGGCCAACCATCATGTTCTAATTTTGTGAGTTCCTTAGGTATAACTACAATGCAATTAATATCAATACTTTAAAGAAATAGTTCACCCAAAAATGAAAATTCTGTTATCATATTCACCCTCATTCCATTTCAAACTCATATGCTGTAATTTGTATGTGGGATCTCTACAAAATGCAGATCTTTCATAACAAATACAGTTTTTTGACAGAGACTACGGATGTCAAGCTCCAAAAAGGAAATTAGAGTAGTCCATTAAAGTAATCCATATGACTTGTTTTTATGCTTCTTTTATGGGGATATTTATTATTTATTTTTTGGTCCTTTTTGGAACTTGACAGCTGTGGTCACTATGAACTGTCGTAATAAGAAAAAGAGCTGTGTGCAGATTATTTTAAAAATCTGCGATCCACAGTAAAATACAGCAGTATATGTGAAAGCACTGTACATGGAGGTGAGTAAATATGACCAAAAACCAACCTCAATACTGCTGAAATATAAATTCAGGTGGTTTCTGAGGACATATATAGTAATGTTTTTGGAATAAACCCTGTTTCAGAGAGACTGACAAGGGCTTTCCTTATTGTTTGCAATCTTTAATTTGATCAGCTCAGCCACTGGACACATTCAGATGATTCTATATATCTAATAGCCATGCAGCCTTCTACCAAAGAAGTGGTTTTTCAATACATTTAACTCCTTGAGATAACAGAGGTGCTTTGGAAAATAACAAAGTCATCTATAAAAGCTGATTTATACTTCTGCGTCAAACATATGCCGTAGGCACAGACCACAACAGCTGTTATTGGTGCGCTTTGAAAACAGAGACCGCCCCCCAGGATGATAACAATGATATCTGAGGTAGCAATGCATATCACATAGATTATTTTAATACAGTATCTATCCATCATACCATAGTGCATTTGGTATTGGGACCATTAAAACAACTGTCTCAATCAGGAAAATCTGCTGTTTTTATGATATTTTTGTGTTTCATGTATGTATAATTAGCATATTGGCATAACATAGTGTACTCGCAGAATGACGCAGACACTATCGCAGAACTATAAATGCTAACCAACGCGCTGGCCACTAAGCAGCGCCTAAGCCGTAGGTTCAACGCAGAAGCATAAATCAGCCTTAAGGAGCAATATGATTTCAATAACACAACATCTTTTTAAAGCACTGTTTGTCATCTGCAATCATTCTTTATAACTGCAACAAAGAAAGATAATATTTTCGTTATAAGGATGTAACATCATCATCAAAAGTCAGCCATACAAGTCAAGCAAATTCACATAGTATATAGAGAGATTGTATCTATCCAAATTTATCATAATTAGTCTTAGTCACCTAGTGGTTCTATTTTCAGCTACATCATAAATAATAAGCCATATAATACAGCTTAAATTCCTAATGCAATTAGCCTCTAAGCAAGCGGGTAATGTTATATAGCAAACATGCTCAGCTCAACTCTTTTCATTTTCTATGGAGGAAAATGTAAAGGAACAACATGGCCAGCTGAGAGCTGAAAGAACAAACAGCTAAAGAACATCTAATGTAAATAATGCATTTGCATTACAGGTGTAAGATGGAAATGTTATATTTTTCACTGGGCTGGGTAATTGAATTCAGGGTGATCTCATTTGTATTCAAAGGTAAAGTGTACACACATTTATGTACGTTTGGTTAGACTCTGAAACATACAATATCGATGTTTCTAAAACATAATACACTTTTAGATGTGTAAAACTTTACATTCATACAACTTTTTGTGAGGGTACCAACGCAGGTGATTTCACAGTCAATGGAATCAAGATGTGACAAATAGAAGTAAAGTCAGCTGCACTCTTTGTACAGCTAAATTTAATTATCATCAAAGCTCAACAAGTATGAAATATAGGTAACACACCATCAGTTACAGAGAAACATTAACATACACTCATTTGTGTGTGTGTGTATTAGGGGTGTAATGGTACATGTATTCGTCCTGAAACGTCACGGTACTGACGTCACGGTTCAGTGCATGCAGTCAGATGAAGAATACAACTGAGTCAGTCACAGGCGATCCACACTCCAATCCAGAAGGGGGCGCGCGCTAATGCAACACTGTTTGCTAACCGACACAACAGGAAAAAGAGCAGAAGAAAAGAGACCATCTATGCACCAACTTAAAACAAGAATGGCTTCTAATGCACAAGTTTTATTTTTCATTATTCTATTTATTTTGTACTTTTATAACACAAGAGATGCTTTTCAGTTTTGTAGCTGATTGTGACCAAATACCTTTTGTTTCTTATCAACCCTACAAAAAAATATGGCCTATGCAAGAGTGCATTCTGTTTACTGCTTAGTGCTTAATACACTAAAGGAGGCTGTACTGTACCAACTACCACAGGGGGGACTAAATGCCGCTAGGTGGAACAAACTGTAATATTCACTACTGTCTGTTCAAAATAAATTAAAAGAAACCTAGCATTTGGGATTCGTTGCTTTTTCCTGTTGTACCGAACTTGTATTGAACCGTGACCCCAAAACCGAGGTATGTACCGAACCGTGACTTCTGTGTACCGTTACATCCCTAGTGTGTGTATATGTGTGCTTTCACAATGGTAAAGTAAATAGTAAATTAATTCTGACTAATCTTTAGAAAACAGAATGAAACCTTTATAATGTGACATTTGGTAAATGCATTAAGTTAAATAAATGTAATGTGATGCTGTTAAACATTTAATTAATCTCATTTTCTATAAATACAATACAATTAACTTACTGTATGAATGATATGTTTTCCATATTCTATGAATCTCAAAGGATTCATAATTATTTGTATGTCTCTAAAGTTCTCTATAGGTTTTATATTTTAGAGGCTGTCCATATGTTTATATGTAAATGTGTATTCAAGTATAAACAAAAATTGTATGTGTGCTAAAACAAGACTTCGCACATGAATACCTACAAATACTAGTGATGTTGTGTAGAAACACTTGGTGTGGGTTGAAGATCTTGGTCACATCACATTCTTCCCTCCAGTGTCTGTAATCAATCACAGTGGGCATGGACTCCAGAAAGATTGATGCACAAAGCATTTAACATCAGCCGAGAGACCAAGTGACATTGGTTATAAGACTTAATGGTGCCAGCTGGAAAATCTTTACTGCCACACAAACCTGACACCTCATTTAAAGACTTCATTACCATGAAATCAGTCATTCCCTGCATTGCAGCCCATTGTGCCATGCATACTGTGTATATCATCATGTCTGTTCATGGTTCATGACATACAAATCTGCTTCTCACAATCCACTTCCACTTTCCCATTCATTGCTCCAAAGGATTCAATAAGAGAGCCCTCAATGTTCAGCCAAATGCCTGCAGTGTGCTTCATAACAGTACGTATTGAATCTGCAGTCGTTTGATTCATGCTGGGATGTTTGGTTCTAACAGCAGGTCTATTCCTCAGTTCAGTGGTAAGCTAGAGACTGTGTATCTAGAGGCCAGATGCAGGTTTATCAAGCCTAAACTTAAATCCACTCCACAGCCCTCTCTCTCTGTTGACAGTATAGGAGCTTGTCCAGTGTTCCTGGCTTCGCCCCCAGTCACACTGTTCACGTGAACAATTCAATCCTGCTCCCTAGAGCAAGTCCACAACCAGATTGATGTTGACTGAATTTTTAAACAGTTTTATGTGGTTTCAGAACAGCAGATCTTGTAAAAAATGTTCCAAAGAAAGCTGTAATATGTTACTATGTTGGCCTGTTGTGGAGTTAAGCGTACAAAATACCATAATGATACCTACTCCAGACTAAAGTCAGTCTAGCATTGCTTTGCACTTACAGCTTGTTTTTTAAAAAAGGGAATGCAATCATATCTAACTAATAACCCTCCACTTTTCCAAAAGATGTCTGATTTGCTTTTTGTGTCTAATTATACTGACTGAATGCTAAATTAAAACCAAATGTGATTAGATTATCTTTTTCCAATTACTGTCATGTAATGAAACATTTCCTTTTAATAAACATTATGTTTTTCTGGAAAGACAAAATTTTATATAGCAGTATCTGATTTATGAACGTTTCATCCTCTTGAGTTGGATCTTTTCAATGAATCAGTTGATCAAGTTCACGAAGTCGGTCTGAATGATTAATTAAACTCACTGACTCAGTGATCCGGTTGCAGTAGGCCAACTGGAGGGGAAGATAAGAAGTGAATAATTACTTAAATTTAAGATGCTTTTTATTCACAGCGTAAAAATTATTTATATTTGATGAATAGTACGACACTCTCTGCATATTTTTTTTTTTTTTTTTAAATGTTGGTTTATGTAAACTTGCGCTAGACGGACATCTTCGGTGTCTTGTCTCTGTTTTGCAGGCAGTGGATCAGTGACAAGCGGAGGGGGAGGGTGGGTCCAATGCTTGACATTTGAGCGGGTCCAAATGCATCAAAAATGTGCATTAATTAGTATTGACATTGCTTGAGCTTGCCCACATGCATTAAAAAGTGCAATAGTTCATAAAGTGAACAATCAAATTGCAGAGCTAACGTAAGTCTCTAAAAATTAATACTTTTATTTTGTTGTTATTTAAACTTAAATGTTGGCTGTCCAATCGCTAAATTTTTGCACAGCTAAATTCAGAGCCACAACATTGACAGTCACCAAAGGGACATACCAAGCATAGAGCAATCACAGCCAATCATTGTAGTCACCATAATCAACTTCATATTTGTGTAACTTTACAACAAAATGAAAAACAAAATTTGATTGGAGAAAAGCCCAGCAAACATTTAAAAGCACAACGAAGCTTTTTTTTTCACTGTTTGATTTGTCTAGGTGGGGATTCAAACCCACAAGCCTAGAAACTATAAAACAATGCTTTAACACACTGAGCCACTAAGCTTACATGTTAGGCTAATGGCAAATAGCCATTGTGAGGTTAGAGTCAGCACACAAGTGTGGATAATCTTTTGAACTATAAGTGGCACTGTCTCAAAACTGCTCATGTATCCTCAGGACATGATGTTTATTATGCAAAAGATATATCACTTTTTAATAAAATTCAATGTGGCGAAGGGACTGGCTGACATGAGAAAAATTGGTATAGTTGAAATCTGCATGACCTAAGGAATCCACAGACATTTTTTCCCCCAGAATGAATTGTAGAGGTAGTGATTCAAACCCACAACTTTTTGAACTACAAACCAGTGCTTTAACACACTGAACCACTCAGTTGACATATCTACTAACTGGCAAAGAGACTTCCATAGGTTAAAGTCAGCACACAAGTGTAGGTTATCTGTTGAGCTACACTACAAGTCAAAAGTTTTGAAACACTTATTCTTTATTATCCCTTTTTTTTTTTTTTTTTTTTTTTTTTTTTTTTTTTTTTTGTTCCACATTTTAGAATAATAGTAAAGTCATCAAAACTATGGAATAACATAAATGGAACAATGGGAATTATGTTGTGACTAAACAAAACCCAAAATAAATCAAAACTGTGTTATATTTTAGCATATTCAAAGTAGTCATCCTTTGCCTAGAATTTGCAGACATGTACTCTTGACATTTTCTTAACCAACTTCTTGAGGTATCACCCTGGGATGCTTTTTAAACAGTATTGAAGGAGTTCCCATCTATGTTGTTCACTTATTGGCTGCTTTTCTTTATTATTTTGTCCAAGTCATCAATTTCAAAAACTTTTTTTTTTTTTTTTTTTTTTTTTATTACATTTTAGTTTTGTAATGAAATAAATTAATATGGTGGCACAATTATATTTTTGTCTACAAAACTAATTTCAAACATTTAAGCATACACCTTCAGATCAAAAGATTTTTAAGGTCATGAGAAACATTTCAGTCAAGTGTTTCAAAACTTTTGACCGGTAGTGTATATATGGCACTGTCTCCATACTTCTCAGTTATCCTCAGGACATGATGCCGATGATGCATACCAGTTTTTGTAAAGATTTATCACTTTTTTATAAAATTCAGTAAGTGGAGAGACAATATGGCTGACATGGAAAATGCTAATTAGCATGCTAGCTGATTAGCATGCTAAGCTAATGTTGCCTATGGATAGCACTGTGATCAAATAACCTAACAAATGCGCTGGTTAGAATGCTAACTGATTAGCATACAACCTGATTAGCATGCTAAGCTAATGTTGTCTACAGATAACATTGTGATCAAATAACCTTACAAATGCATTGGCTAGCATGCTAACTGATTAACATGCTAACTGATTAGCATGCTAAGCTAAAGATAACCTCCGGATAGTATTGTGATCAAATAGCCTTATAAGACAGAAAACCCAATAGTTAGGAGGCTAACTAATTAGCATGCTAAGCTATCATAGCATGCAGCATGGTAACAATGCTAAACAGACCATGTTCTTTTGAACTACAGGTGATGCTGTCTCCAAACTTCTCAATCCTTTCAAAAGATATCACTCCCTTATATATCAGAAGAACAACACTAAGATGAACAGAAAAGAAGAACAAGAAGTATACCTGCAAACAGAAATGATCTGTGATAAGCCCTGCAACTATTCAGTAAACAAATACAAAGACCTCCAGTACAATATAACATCAACTATAACACTGGTCCAAGTGGGATTCAAATCCAAGAGCCTTGAATCTATAAACTAGTGCTTTAACACAATGAGCAGCTCAGTTGACATGCCAACTAAGTGGCAAATATATTTCCTGAGGTTAGAATCAGCAAACAAGTGTGGGTTATCTTTTGAACTATAGGTGGTGCTGTCTTGAAATTGCTTAAATATCACCAGGACATGATGTCGATAATGCATACCAATCTTCTTTGAAATCTGACAATGTATTTAATATATATATATATATATATATATATATATATATATATATATATATATATATATATATATATATATATATTTTTTTTTTTTTTTTTTTTTTAATTATTATTATTAAATTCAATATGGCAGAGAGACAATATAGCTGAAATTGGTATAGTTGAAATGCTCATGATCCACAGAATCTACAGACATCAACCCCATGATTTTAGGACATACGGTTCAAAATTTACAGGCAAAAATAGCCATTTTTCACATCTTTTGACCCATAGGCGGCACTGTCACAAAATGCTGCATGTGTCCTCATATCATGGTGCTGATGTAGCATACCAAGTTTCGTTTCGATAGGACAAAGTGTTCCCAATATACAGCCTCAAATCCGTTTTCATGACACTTCGTTAACTATGATTTTGCGTAACTTTTCAACAAAGGCAAAAATTAAAATAAAAATATTAACTGTATATATATATATATAAATATATCAACTGTGCGGCTCAGTCTGGAGATTATTTTGAGACCTTGCTTGGCAGAATTGGGTAATGTTTTGAAGAAATAGTAGTGCAAAAAATGATGAATGACATAATCCAAGATGGTGGCCACTATAATGGATGGAGTTTTAATGTAAGAGGTCCATCTGAATCATCAAGAGGAGAGTAATCAGACAAAGAAAATAAAATAATTGTGTCTTTAGGTCAAACGGTTAAAAAGATAAACACAAAAGAAAAGTTAATTATTGACATGGTGGTGGCACTAAAGAGTATGTCCTAGAGACCCCAAATTTGGTATGGGGGGTTATTCATGACATTTACATTTAGTCATTTAGCAGGTACTTTTATCCAAAGTGACTTACAAATGAGACACATAGCAAGCAATTTGTCATACAAAGTTTAACAGCATCTGCAGTATAGGACTGCTAAGTTCTCACAGTGGCTGGAGTAGTAAAGATGCTAGCACAGAAGAAAGAGACAGACAAGGAATTTTTTTTTTTTTTTTTTTTTTTGTACATTCAGTGCACGTTAAGTGCAGTAGTGCAGTATGACCACTCTTATCAGTGTGCCAAATTTAATAATTTTCCTATGTAAGGTTCTATAGGCTGCCATAGACACCCATTGGGGAGGAATAAAAAAAATAAAAAAATAATAATAATAACGAAAACAACAGGTGCCACAGCACCTTTGGTGCTTGGCCCCTAAATATAGCTGCAAGCAGCAATTACGGGGCCAATCACCAACCCAAAGATCTTATAGAACAAACACAGATCACATTTTTTGAAACCACAACTTTCCATTCCACATTTCAGTGTGCTATCCACTGCATCACACAGCCACAACATTGCCTAGCTTGTCAACCATGGGACATACCAAGCTTAGAAGAATCACAGCCAAGCACAGCTGTTACCATGCCAATTTTAGAGTCAGCACACAAGTGTGGGTTATTTTTTTAACAATAGGTGTCACTGTCTCCAAACATTTAAGGTATCCTCAGGACATAATGTCGAAGATGTATAAAAAATTTTCTTTTACGTTATACAATGCATTCAAAAGATATATATCAATTTTAAACAAAACATATTGTTCTTCTGATATATATATATATATATATACACTGTAAATTTGGGGTCTCTAGGACATACTCTATTGTGCCACCACCATGTCAAAAATGCACTATATACAGGTGCATCTCAATAAATTAGAATGTCATGGAAAAGTTCATTTATTTCAGTAATTCAACTCAAATTGTGAAACTGTGTATTAAAGAAATTCAATGCACACAGACTGAAGTAGTTTAAGTCTTTGGTTCTTTTAATTGTGATGATTTTGGCTCACATTTAACAAAAACCCACCAATTCACTATCTCAAAAAATTAGAATACATCATAAGACCAATAAAAAAAAAACATTTTTAGTGAATTGTTGGCCTTCTGGAAAGTATGTTCATTTACTGTATATGTACTCAATACTTAGTAGGGGCTCCTTTTGCTTTAATTACTGCCTCAATTTGGCGTGGCATGGAGGTGATCAGTTTGTGGCACTGCCGAGGTGGTATGGAAGCCCAGGTTTCTTTGACAGTGGCCTTCAGCTCATCTATATTTTTTTGGTCTCTCGTTTCTCATTTTCCTCTTGACAATACCCCATAGATTCTCTGTGGGGTTCAGGTCTGGTGAGTTTGCTGGCCAGTCAAGCACACCAACACCATGGTCATTTAACCAACTTTTGGTGCTTTTGGCAGTGTGGGCAGGTGCCAAATCCTGCTGGAAAATGAAATCAGCATCTTTAAAAAGCTGGTCAGCAGAAGGAAGCATGAAGTGCTCCAAAATTACTTGGTAAACGGGTGCAGTGACTTTGGTTTTCAAAAAAACACAATGGACCAACACCAGCAGATGACATTGCACCCCAAATCATCACAGACTGTGGAAACTTAACACTGGACTTCAAGCAACTTGGGCTATGAGCTTCTCCACCCTTCCTCCAGACTCTAGGACCTTGGTTTCCAAATGAAATACAAAGCTTGCTCTCACCTGAAAAGAGGACTTTGGACCACTGGGCAACAGTCCAGTTCTTCTTCTCCTTAGCCCAGGTAAGACGCCTCTGACATTGTCTGTGGTTCAGGAGTGGCTTAACAAGAGGAATACGACAACTGTAGCCAAATTCCTTGACACGTCTGTGTGTGGTGGCTCTTGATGCCTTGACCCCAGCCTCAGTCCATTCCTTGTGAAGTTCACCCAAATTCTTGAATCAATTTTGCTTGACAATCCTCATAAGGCTGCGGTTCTCTCGGTTGGTTGTGCATCTTTTTCTTCCACACTTTTTCCTTCCACTCAACTTTCTGTTAACATGCTTGGATACAGCACTCTGTGAACAGCCAGCTTCTTTGGCAATGAATGTTTGTGGCTTACCCTCCTTGTGAAGGGTGTCAATGATTGTCTTCTGGACAACTGTCAGATCAGCAGTCTTCCCCATGATTGTGTAGCCTAGTGAACCAAACTGAGAGACCATTTTGAAGGCTTAGGAAATCTTTGCAGGTGTTTTGAGTTGATTAGCTGATTGGCATGTCACTATATTCTAATTTTTTGAGATAGTGAATTGGTGGGTTTTTGTTAAATGTGAGCCAAAATCATCACAATTAAAAGAACCAAAGACTTAAACTACTTCAGTCTGTGTGAATTGAATTTCTTTAATACACGAGTTTCACAATTTGAGTTGAATTACTGAAATAAATGAACTTTTCCACGGCATTCTAATTTATTGAGATGCACCTGTATATATATATATATATATCAGAAGATCAATAAAATATGAAGAAGAATAAAAAGAATACCTGCAAACAGAAATCAGGGACAAGCCCTGAAACCATTCAGTAAGAAAAATACAAAAAGCTCCAGTATAGCAGAAAGTTATCCAAATGACTTGCTTTGGTGGGGATACAAAACCAAGACCTTTTGAACTACCATCCAGTGAGGTAACACACTGAACCACTCAGCTGACATGCTTAATGAGTGGCAAAGAGACATTGCAAGGTTAGAGTCAGCACTGTCTCAAAACTGCTCAGGCATTCTCAGGACATGATGGAGATGATGCATTCCAATTTTCTTTTAAATCTGACAATGGTTTAAAAAGATATATAACTTTTTAATAAATTAAATATTGTGGAGAGACAGTAAGGCTGATATGGGAAATCCTCATGACCCAATGAGTCCACAGGCACCAACCTCATGATTTTAGGACATACGGTTCAAAAGTTATGGGCAAAAATAGCCATTTTTTACATCTTTTGACCCATAGGTGGTGCTGCCGTGACACTTTCCATGTGCCCTCAGACCATGGTCCTCATGAAGCTTACCAAGCTTTGTTTCGATAGGACAAAGGGTTTCCGAGAAACAGCCTCAAATCCGTTTTCACAGCCACCTTGATAAATACGTGTTTGTGTAACTTTAACAAAGTCGAAAATCAAAATGCTTTATTATCATTTCTGTGCGGCTTGGTCTGGAGATTATTTTGAGCCATTGTTTGGACAAATCGAACAAAGTTTGAAGGATGTGAAACTTTTAAACTGTAAACATCATTATCCAAGATGTCAGCAACTGTAATGGGTGGAGCTATAATGTATGGGGTTTATTTGAAACAATGAGAGGAGAGTAATCAGCCAAAAAAAGAATGGTGTCTCTAGGACAAACGGTTCAAAAGATCAGCACAAAAGAAAAGTGAATATTTGAACTGGTGGTGGCACTATGGAGTTTGACCTAGAGGTCCCACGTTTGCTGTGGGGACTATTGATGGCTATTATTCATGGAGGAATAATAATAATAATAATAATAATAATAATAATAATGGATACAATAGGGGCTACAGCCTTTGAGGCTTGGCCCCTAACAATAATACTAACGGATGTATATTGGCTACGCATCTTCGGTGCTTGGCCCCTAAAAATGGTTCAAAAGAAAGTTCTATGTTAACTTAGTGTTGCAAGGTATACTGATGCCAAGCTTCAAAATACAGATGGTAGCACACTGTTTTTCATTAATTACAGTATGTACACTAGTAATATTACCAGATAGTAGTGGTATTTGATTGAACTCGCTTGTGAAATAGCATTTGTGGCTCAGACTCTACATTTCCATGGTAACAGCGTTTATCTAAGCTCAGTGCTTTTGAAGGGGCTGTTCACACAGGGTGGTAGACGGAGGGCAACAGAACGGAACATAACGCTGGGATCTCAAGACACGCTTTTTTGAAATTGAATTCCTTTCCTGAAACAGCATTTTAAAACGCATTGCTTATGCTGTGAGATGCTGATAAGAAAGCCAGACACAACTGCCAAAGACCTCCACCGCACAGTCATTGTCAGTGCTTGGCACACATTTAAAATTTGAATATATTTGAATCTGCATTTTTATCTTAAACTCAACGAATATTAGAATTTCACATTTTAATTTGCTTATAATTCACTTTCATTATATGGATAAGAGTGGCAGGATATTCTTCAAAAATCACCTTTTCTGTTCTACGGAAGAAAAAAGTATTATGTGTTTAAAAAGATGATGAGGATGAGTAAATGATCTCAGAATTTTTTATTTTTTTTTGCTAACTATTCCTTTAAGACTTCATGTGAAGCAAAGTAAATATTAAGAAAATGTGCTGACAGCTCTTGGTAGGTGTACTTTGGATCTCTGACAAGAAGGAAGCATCACCAATTTCCTTTTTCCGGTGAACAGAGTGTTTTTCACTCGATTCATCCAGCAGCTGTAAAGGCATGCTGGCCCATTTTGCGGTCATAGTTGAAAAGTGATAGTTGTCCTTTTACAAATGATGCAGGCTCTCTCGCCAAGCCCCATGAATATTCAGAGGGAACAGGGCCTTAGGGAAGCACACTAGCACAGAACTGTTATCAGACATTTCTCTCCTCTACAGAACAAGGTACTTTCTCTTTCTTTCCCAATTTTTTTCTCCAAACAGCTCTGATTAATTGAGCTTGGCAAACAGAAAATAAAATGTCATTGGAGCCATGTTGTTCAGTGGCTTGTTTAGTGTTTGCATGCCAGTCTGCAGAGATGATGAGCTCACATGATCAGCGGCCACAATGTTCCGGATGCTTTCTCTGGTCTAGGAAGTTAATATTCCCACTGGGAAAGCTTCATATAATTGACTTTCTGGACTTAGCACACTTAATGGTCAGCAGCCAAGGAAAAATCGGCAAAAGGGTGCATAACTACCAGTTTGTGCTTGCATAAACAAATGATGCCAGACTTAAACACACACTCCCCAGCAAACACACACATCAGGTAAACTGTTTACATTCTGAAACCCCTGGAAGAACAAACGGTTCTGTAAGATCAATTAATAAAGTAAGCAGCAGTAAAAACACTGCAGTGGATTCAATACGTGTTGGGGTGCTTTGCAGTAGGGCATACTTTCAGTGAGTCCAATAAACTGCTAAAAGCTGACTTTTCCTCGTGGCTGCAGGGGAAAGTAGGGTCATATGGGTTAAAATTTAGCTGGGCCCTGACCTGACTGGGCTGAGTGCCACCATGACAATGAATGAGATGAATCCAGGCATTCATAGGGACCTTGGCCTCATGAATGCTAGAGAGAAAAAGCTTTGATAAAAACTCATAATGGTAGATTCAAACCTGTGACCCCCTGCTATGGAAATCTGAGAGAAAAAGCTAAACTGCCTATTACAACAATCTAATATCCTAAACTTGCTCTGAAGGACACAATCTTCTGTTTACGGCTGACTGAGGGTATTATTTCAACCAAAACATTTTTATTAATAAGATGAAGTACTGTAGCTTCTCACTGTAATACATTATTTTTAAGACAACTGCATTATTAGTGGTGCTTGCAAAGACAAGATTACTATTGCTCATGCTTAAGTTGAGGGTTTTAAAGGTGATCAAACATGATTTTCGCCTGGTGGATACAATGTGGAAAACAAAAACAAAACATAGACTTATATTCTGTAGGGACTAAAGCCATATGGGACCAGAATTTTATTAAGAGGTGGACTCTTTTGAATTGGCCTGGTAATTAACCACCCAGAACCACCTAGCAACCACCCAGAACACTAGTAACAGCATACAGTCGGAATGTCCTAAAAACCATTTAATCATAACAACCCCCTTAGCATTGTGGTGGTGACACATTTTCTACAGAACATATTGAAATCAAGTTTCTAGTATTGTGTTTATGCTTTTCCATGCTGTTTTTTGAAAACAAGTTATTCCTGCTCAAATAAAACCAAGCATTCATCTTTTCAGTATCAACCAATTGTTATTCAATTCTCTTTGAAATAACTTTCACCATGCACTGTGACTGCAAAGGCCATTAAGGCAGAACAAGAATTATATTTAGCAATTATAGAAATTTCGGTCAAACTACGTACAGAGCCACAGGCAACACTGTAAATATAACTGTAAATCCTTTTCCTAAATGTGACATGCTAGCACCTTTTTGCAACATGTTCAGGGGTATCCCATTAACCTCCGGTACTCATGCCAGCAGTATAGTTCATCTTTACGGCTAGGATCAGCAAAGGGATAATAATACAGCACACTGTAGGCAAGCCATTATGAATGGATGGGTGAAAAGATGAATGTTGTATGTGATTAAATTGAGCATGGGCCCGAGAGTACAAACCATGAAAGAGAGAGAAAAAGAGAGAGAGGGAGAGTGTAAGAGGACAAAGAAGGAGGTAGAGAGTAAGTACTCTGCAAGGGTTCTGCCAAGAAATGGCCATTTTAGCACTTTTTCTACATATCAATGAAAAGATTTGTAAATAGTACATATTATACATGTAAACAATAAACATTTAACAAATGCATACATATACAGTCATCATATTTATTGATGGAATACATGGAATGTGAAAAGCCAAAATCAAAACTATTTATAAGATAAAATTGGTAAAATTAAGTTAGTAGGTCTTATAATTACCAGCATTAGCTGACAAAGAATTTCTGTCATATGTAGGCTGTGGCAGCAGGGGCATGGTCAAGCGTCCGTCCGGAGAGAGAGAAAGCGGTAAGGGCGCTTGCACCTGAGCTAGATTATGTTTAACACCTGTTTCTAATTCCAGTGAGCATGGGAGAGCAGCATATAAGCAGCCTCGCCACCAGCAGAGAGAGAGACAGTCTGGCACAAGGAAGGCCACGGTGCTCCTGAAGCTGTTGCGTTCATTCTGTTGTATTTGTGAAGCTGATGTGTTTAAGTAACTACGTGCCTGTAAAAGCTAATGTGTTTAAGTGACTACGTGCCTGTGAAGCTGATGAGTTTGTGAAGTTGTAAAGCACTGAAGTGGCCGAATAAAAGTCTAACCTGAGCCTGGAAACCCCGCTTCCCTGTGTTCTCCTTCCCTTCTGCTGCAAAGTTTGTTACACTGGTGCCGAAACCCGGGTTCCTGAAGTACGCCCCATGGAGTCCTCGCAGTTGGCCGAGATCCTCAAATCCCTCGCCGGCCTACACCAGACACACCAATAATCCCTGCTTCGTCAAGACCAAGACCACCGGTTCTTTGAGATCCTACGAGCTCAAACAGAGGACCGGCATGTGATTCGGAGCCTCCTCAGCCAGGAGAGAGCCCCAGCCGCGACCCCGGACAACCACAGCCCCCTGCCCCCACCCACACTACTGAAGATGGGGGCAGAAGATGACCCAGAAGCTTTCCTCGACTTGTTTGAGAGAACCGCCGATATCTGGACCTGGCCGCGAGATCAGTATGTGGCCCGGATCCTCCCGTTGCTGTCCAGGGAACCCCAGCTTGCTGCACAACAACTGCCGGCGTCCGTTCCTGCCCCGCAGAGGCGAGAAGTCCCGTCACCGAAGCCGGTTCCTAACGCGCAGGGTTTCCCATCGCCCACAGCATCAACAGTGCCCCGCCACTCTCCCCCTCAGGTGGAAGTGTCTGCCGATGCAGGTGTGGGCGTGGCACCTGGGCCGGTCTGCTGGAGTTACAGGGATCCGGCATTGGTGGACACGGGTTGTAATCAAACCACTATCCACCAATGCTTGGTTCAACACAAGGCTTTGTGCACAGCTAAAATGGTGAGGGTGAAGTGTGTGCATGGGGATATTCACAACTACCCTGTGGTGACCCTTGTGATTAAATTCCGGGGAACAAAACATAAAGTGGAGGCCGCGGTTAGTTCCCGCCTCACCCATCCACTGATTTTGGGGACTAATTGGCCTGAATTTAGAAATGTATTAAAGGAATATGCACAGATGGATCCTGCACAAAAGCTATGAGATGTGAAATGTGCGATGCTCTGGCAGGGGAGGCGGAGCCAGGGCCGTCTTTGTCTGCTCCACATCAGGATGACATGAGGGGGGGAGAGGCTGCAGCCCCTCCTGTCCTTAGGGGATTTCCCAAAGGGAATTTCCCTTTGGAGCAGTCCTGAAATTGTGGAGGGAGGCGGTCCCTGTGACGTTGGCTATGGTAGTCCCGGAGAGGGCGGAGCTCGGGCTGGAGGTGAATACAAAACACAATAATTTCACCGGAGACCATCTCTTACCGTATCAACTCGCAGAGATTGCCAAATTGCAAAAGGAGTTTGCAGACGTGTTTTCCCCTCTACCGGGTCGTACAAACCTCATCCAGCACCACATCGAGACCGAGCCGGGGGTGGTGGTACGTAGCCGTCCCTACTGATTGCCCGAGCACAAAAAGAAAATTGTCCGGGAAGAATTGGATGCAATGCTTAATATGGGGGTAATAGAGGAATTCCACAGCAATTGGTCCAGCCTGGTTGTTCTAGTTCCTAAGAGTGACGGGTCTGTACGGTTCTGTGTGGACGCGGTGTCTAAATTTGATGCTTACCCAGTGCCTGTCAAGGCTGTGAGGGACAGACTTACAGTATCTTCATTGCCATGCACTGTATAAAGTTGTATTATTAAGATGTTTTCTGGTGTTTTATGTCTACTGAAGTTTTTAGGAAAGGTTTTTTTTTTTTTTTCATTGATTCATCAGCTAATTGGAATCAATCCAAAATATTTTAAACAACTGTTCAACCCAATGAAGAGACTGTGAGTCTACACCTCACAGCCTCATTGTCATATACATCAAATATTAAAGATGGCACAACTGTGAATAAGGTGTGAGTTAACCGGGCTGAAGGACCTGTTTGATCAAGCAATGGAAGATGTGCAAAATGGACACCTATGTTTATTCAGGAGTTAACCATGAACCATTTATTACCAACATTATTAACCTATGAAAATGTACTTTATATATTAATAAGGTACCGATATTAGTAAGTTAGAAATGTACCTTAATGTAAGGTGAACACATGTGAACCATTTATTAATGAGTTACAAACGTTAGTAAATGTAAATGTGTAGTTTAATGTAAAGTGAACACCTCTGAACCATTTATTAATGAGTTGCAAATGTTAGTAAACGAAAATGCATAGTTTAATATAAAGTGAATACCTGTGAACCATTTATTAATGAGTTATAAATGTTAGTAAATGTAAATGTGTAGTTTAATGGAAGTGAACACCTGTGAACCATTTATTCAAGAGTTACAAATGTTAGTAAATTAAAATGTGTAGTTTAATGTTAAGTGAACACCTGTGAACCATTTATTAATGAGTTACAAACGTTTGTAAATGAAAATGTGTACCTTAATGTAAAGTGACCACCTGTGAGCCATTTATTAATGACTTTCCAACATTAGTAACCTCTGAGAGTAAAACTTATTGTAACTTGCACAATAAAGAGACCTTTATTAAACTAGTTTCCAACTAATGCACTCCATTTATTAATGAGTGATTTTTAATGCTTCAAGATTACATAATTTATCATACATATTATTCCATTCATAAATGAAGCTATATCATGTAATGTAGTCTGATGAACATTAAGCCATTCTGAACTTTACACAAAGCAAATAACCAGTATAACAGATACTAATTAACATTAACTAATGTTGGAAAGTCATTAATAAATGGCTCACAGGTGGTCACTTTACATTAAGGTACACATTTTCATTTACAAACGTTTGTAACTCATTAATAAATGGTTCACAGGTTTTCACTTTACATTAAGGTACACATTTTCATTTACTAATATTTGTAACTCATTTATAAATGGTTCACAAGTGTTCACATTACATTAAACTACACATTTTCGTTTACTAACGTTTGTAAACTCATTAATAGATGGTTCACAGTTGTTCACCATACATTAAGGTACACTTTCAGCTTACTAATGTTGGTACCTTCATATATAAAGTACATTTTCATAGGTTAATAATGTTGGTAATAAATGGTTCATGGTTAACTCATGAATAAACAACATTGGTATCTATTTTGCATTAAGGTACCCTTTCTGAGGTTACAAGGTTGATATATTAATCTTAAAGCTTTATAAGGTATGATTAAAGTTAGTTCATAAATAGGCAATAATTGTAAAGATTCATGAACAATCTTTTTATAAACAATAAAGAAATTTGAATCGTCAAACAATGCTGTGTGTGAACATGAAGACCTGCAGTGGACTGTGTAAGACACCACTCGGAGTAGAACCATTGTTTTTACATTAACATTACCAGGAAAGTGTCATTGTCATAGACATTACAATAATGAATATAGACACAACACCTTTTAATCTCTATACTAGTCTATTTTTGCATAAATGATGAATTATGACAATTCATGATTTAGATTAGAGGTGAGGTGAAATATGCACTTCTCTCTCTCTCTCTCTCTCTCTCTCTCTCTCTCATGCCGTCACTCACTCTCTCACCATCTGACTGCAAGCACAGCTAATTCACATATTGATTTTGGGGGTAATTGGCTCTGGTAGAAAAAAAAAAAAAGGTTAGGATAGGAAGATAAAAATGTTGGGAGCTAAATAACATTGTACTATTGGATTCTTTAAGTTTTGCTTCTTGCCTGTGATAAACACAATGGATTTCCCTTGAATGAAAGGCAGATTTTGATAAGCCTGTGCACATTCTGTGCTTGCAAACAAGCCTAGTGCTTCTGGAGCATAGTGAGCGAGACGACCTCTGTATGCAGCTAGCGTGGATGTGCTCAAAATGCTGAATCAAACACAGTCCATTGAGCACTACAATAACATAATTTGCTTAAAAGTTTCAGCATTCTGTTCTGCATTATGCTTTTTTCCTAATACAATATATGGAAATAATAGGCGTTTTCCAAATGACAAAAAACAACAACTGCTCTTTAAAACCAATTCAATGCTCCATTAAGCAGTCTAGACTGCACCTGGCTCCCCAAAACAGAAACGATGCAAAGAGCCCAATACTGTAAGTCTGGGGGAGATAAACATAATGTGCAGGGAATTTAGTTCTTTTCCACCTTGTCTGCAAGCGCTTGTGCCAAACATCTCAGTCTGATAGCATTACTTTAGCAAATTAGATCTCCTCCAGACATTAGCCTACTCAACTGTGTGGCACAACTGTATTTTTCATGACAGGGTAGAGGGAAGCTTTTGAAAAGAGCCCAGGAGTTAGTTTAGAAATCAGGAAAACCAGTGTTTGTCCTTTGCCATAAACATGCATGCACCAAGGGTTCAAGGTTTGGTTGGTTTGCATGGTCCGACCCATTAGCCCCTGCTAGTCACATGGCATTTATGGCTCAGGTGACTGGTTCAAAAAACATGTGCCCAGAACTGAGCAGCCATTACCAAAGACAGCAGCAAGCAGGTTGTGTACTTCTAATAGGGTTGCCAAATTTCTACCACCAAAATACGGGACATTACAGTCTTAGATAAGCAAAAAATAAAAAATAAATTCAGTGGGGCTCCAGTGTGAGATGCTGCGCAATGGTTAAAGATGACCACCTAAGGCTTGTTTACATAAGAAAATTCTTTAAAACAACACAGCCAGACACAAAAATGTGTTAGGTGTGAATGGCTCCTAATACGCTTAAAATGAAAACCGTTTAAATACAATGACTTGGAAGAACAAAATTTATATCAATCTTCACTTTTAATAAACACTACTTTTTGCCAAAAGAGCAACGCTTCAATCAATGGACAAAGACAATATTTTTCTGTCAAGCATTTTCTTCCCCATAATTAAGCTTAAGCCTTTTCGATTTTAAAAGCTCAACAAACCGGCTTTCTGTTTAAAATTGGGCTCATCAGTTTTTAGACAGTATATGACTAATGTGTCAAAAATAGTATATATCACTTTAAAAAACTGCCTTCCAGTGCCACTGTCTCAGTACAAGTCTTAGTACTGTTTTAAGCAACCATGCATCAGGGTGTCATGTATTCCCTGTTTTTGTCAGACTTTTATGTTGAAATTCTTGTTTAGTTCTCGTTCCTGTTTCCTGTTAGTTTTGTAGTCCTTTGTAGTTTCTTTTCATGGTTGGTTTTCCCCTGATTGTTTCCCTAGGTGTTCCTCATTCCCTTGTTTTCCCTTGTATATTTAAGCCCTTGTTTCCCCTGGTTTCTTTGTCAGTCTTTGCATGTATTGTTTGATGCTCTGTGCTTGGTACCCTGTGTTTTGTTTCCTTATATTCTGAGTTACTTTGTTTATCTTTGTTTTATTAAAGCTGCGTTTAGATCCTCATTCCTCACCTGCCTCATCACAGAAAGACTGACCAAAAATGGATCTAGCGGCTGTCCGAATTTTGCTTCTGAAGCAAAGGGACCGTCTAGTTGAGAATCACGTCCATGAGTTTTTAGAGCTAGCAAATTTAGTGCACTATCCAGACCGCTCTCTGGTGGTTTTCTTCCGGACCGGTCTGAATAGTGCACTGAAGGAACTGATGCCTCCAGCTGATCCTCACTGGACGCTCTGCGAATATGTGGAGAAGGCTCTGGAACTTTGCGGATCCCTTTACACAGTGGATTATGGTGGGAACCCCGAGCCAAAACCTGCATCTTCTGCTCCCTCGTCCAAGCCTTCCACGGCTCCTCGCTCCAAGCCTTCCACGGCCAATGAGCTGGAAGCCTCGTCCGTCCCAGAACCTGCGTTTCAAACCTCGCCCGTCCCTGAGCCTGCGTTGCCAGCCTCCTCCATCCTATCCGATTGCAAATCGATTTAGACTCCAAGAAGGATAAATGGTTCTTAAGGCATTGTCAACAGACTCCATAAAGTTCATTTTCTCAGTATTGATCATTCTGTCACTTTACTCACCAACATGTTTCATGTTGTATGTGTTAGATTAGTGTGTTTAGAATAGCAATAAAGTTTGTCTGTATTCAAAGATGATTTGACTGTGGTAAATTTTGATAAATAATCTCATCCCTGTTTTTAAGAGATTTCGCTTCAAAGCTATACCTAAATATGTGTGATATTATTTTCAATAAGCCATGAGAATAATATTACTCCAATAAGTGAATTAATCATAATCTAGCTAATTCCTTACAATAGAAATTGTGAGAGGATACGAGACCTTGTATTACGTTTTTTAATGGTGGAGAATTTTATTCAGACAAATAATCTAATTATTTGTCATTTATCTTGCTTATAATGGTTGTCGAACGCGACTAATTCCATTATAATTTCCTTACATATGTAGGTGCTACTGGTTGTTTAAATCAGTTTTACTATCAGAAATAATCGATAATTAATTGTTATTAATTATGGAATATTCAAATAACAATTAAATAACTAAATAGAATTTAACTCATTAAACTATTCTCCAGAAATAATCAATAATTAATTGTTATTAATCATGGAATAATCAAATAACAATTAAATAACTAAATAGTAATTAAATGGAATTTAATTCATTAAACTCTATTATCGGGGCACCACTCTTTGAAAAGAGAAATGATAGCAAGTTACTGATTGAGTCTCATAAAACAAAATCTACCCTGTAGGTTGAGTATCTTAATTGTTAATCAAAATAATCAAAAAAGGGAAAAACTAGTTAAATTATTGGTATACAAATCCAACAGTAATCTAGTTACAGTTAGTTTCTAACACCAATAACATAATAGTACTCTGAGGTAACTTGGGAGTTCTTCACATGGCAGAGGTTGGCTTCAACACAACATTCAATCAAAAACAAACAGGAGTACTTATTATAATATAACAAGATTTATTATAATCAAGCAGTAGTGAACACAGCCAATACTATCTGTATATAATCCAAAAATAAAATCAAGGATATCCTAAGCTAACAGTGGAGCTATATGCTAGTGTGTGTGTGTGTGTGTGTGTGTGTGTGTGTGTGTGTGTGTGTCCAGGTGTGGTAACAAAAGGAATCAAAATGGAGGATCAGGTTCAAAATGGAGGGTTAAATCCAAAATGGAGCTAATACCACGTGCGGATGGAAATGAGCGGACACTCAAAGGAACTGACGGAACAGGCGGGAGAATTTGGTTCGCCAGCCAGTGAACACAGCCAATACTATCCGAATATAATCCAAAAATAAAATCAAGGAAATCCTAAACAAACAGTGGAGCTATATGCTAGTGTGTGTGTGTGTGTGTGTGTGTGTGTGTGTGTGTGTCCAGGTGTGGTAACAAAGGAATCAAAATGGAGGATCAGGTTCAAAATGGAGGGTTAAGTCCAAAATGGAGCTGATCCCATGTGTGGATGGAAATGAGCAGACACACAAAGGAACTGACGAAACAGGCGGGAGAATTTGGTTCACCAGCCTGAGTCGAACACAAACCGAGGTGCCACTCACTCAGTGAATATCAGTGAGAGAGAGAGAATGAGAGCGAGAGAGAGCGAGGAAAAATGCATGCAGTTTAGTTAAGGGTAACCGCTCGTAACAGCGGGACTGAATTACTAGTTCAAATCACTCAACAAAACAAACGTAACCCCAAAAGAAACAAAACAAATCTCCCAACTCGAAGCAGCGAGCAGAGTTTAACATACAAATATACTCAAAACATCAGCATTTAGAATCAAAAATACGATTTAGATTCACAAGAAAAATCACAGTTTCTAAACTAAATCTGCCCAGATATCAAGCCTTACTTGGGAAATCCTGTGTGATTTCAGTAGGTTTGTCCGTTGGAATTCCTGTTGCATTGAGCAGTCAGGAGAGACTGTCTGGATGGTTCTTTGTCTTACGCTCGTCAGCGAAAAGACGCGTCTCTGCTTTATTCTTCGGATCCAGCGATGGAGAAGAATGAAGAAAGTAGTCAACGTCGAATGAAAAAGAGGGAGAAGGGAAACTGGTCGCCTTTCCGTTTTTCAAAATAAATTCACTGTTGCTTTACAGTGAAACTGAACTGGTTGATATAAGTATACTATAAGACTTGAACAAAGCTAAGTTAATCTTACTCTACCGTGGCCAAATGGTGAGGTTAGAAAAACGTGGTCTCTTTGTTCTCAGTCCAAACGGAGGGAAAACTCCTTCAGTACGTGCACAGTACATATGTTCCTTAACAGCCAGGCAGAGCTTAGCACAGAGAGGCCGAAATTCATCTGTCCGTGGATTTTGTTGACGAGATGACGTCATCGGTCGTAGGCCGCTCGACCAATGGCATTTGAGACTGGGTCCATGGGCGGGACTTCGCATCCAGTTGTGAATTTGTGAAGGATCCTGGGAAACTGAGTTCAATGTCTCTCCTTTTGATCATAGAACAAAGGGCCATGCGGACTCTGCTGCCATTTTAAGTGGGCCAAGGCCCTACACCTCCCCCCTTTGGTCTTAAGGTTGGGGTTCCTGAGTTTTCAATGATTATGAAAAGGAAAATGGGAAAGATTGTTACAGTTAGTATAACTGTTCCTGGGCAGAGTTAGGAGCAGTTAGTGGTAGAGGGGTAGACAGGAGCTTGAAACGCTGTGGAATGAGTGTCATTGCATCCAGTCTAGTGTGTAGTGTTTGGATGTGTCTGTGCATAGCGTATGCGATACCTGCCGTGATGATCCAACCACTAAGGAGGAGCCCAAGGGCAGTCAAACTGATGGGGTGTTCTTGATAAGCCGATAACTTTCCTATACGATTGAAAAATGTAGTCGTGAGCCCAGTCGATTTGAGACTGAACTTTACTAATTTGGTCCCTTCAGCTAGAAGCTGTTGTTGAAGGGTGTCGTCAATAGTGAGGTTGTGGCCTCTGAATGCGTCCATCATCTCAATCTCTGAATCGTGTCTCTCTGGACTGAGATGGTGGAGGACAATGTCGGCTATATGTACCGTGGCTCCTTGTGGGACCTTCAAGAACACGTTTGGTTTGGGATTGTTAACTTAGTCGTATGACATTAGGATCTCGGTGGCAGGGGTACTGGCAAGCCATCGACTACCAGCTCTTTCTTCCCTAGATTCTGTCCCTTCGTCTTTAACAGACATACTAGCCTGGCATTTTTGCTCTGGGGTGTCAGCCCTCAGACTGCACAGGTGGTTGGTTATATCTCTGATAAAGGGGTTGCTGGGGCAAACCCAATGTATGTCCTTGGTGTTCGTACACATGCTCAGATTGGGAATAAGGTAGAGAGAGGGGTCATCATCGTGGTAGGCAAGCACCGGTGGTGTTTTGATATGTACATGTACATTAACTCAACGTTCAATATGGATTTCAGTCGGTAAATGTTCCGTTTCTCTATAATGGGTAAGTTAAGGATAAATCCTATCTCTAGGTTCTGAGGATTTATATGGATGGGTATTGCACTGCCAAGGCTGTATGCCAGATGTATCTGAGAAGTTTGCACAACGGTGGTAGTGGCCGATCTAAGGATTTGTTCAACCATGTTTAGGGGAATTAGGTAGGATGGGATCTTTCCCCCATCCAGGCTGTTAACTGACGTGCTAATTTCCCTTACAAGGTCATGCATTAGATCTCTGACCATTCGCACATATGTTATGTCTGATCTCACAACTTCTGACAAGGCATCCAGAGCATGCAAAGTGTTATTTAAAATTGCTGAGTGCATGTTTACTGTGAGTATGGTACCCTGTAGGGTTTTATCCAGATCCTGTAACTGTTCTTGTTGTAACAGGAGTTTCTCTTGGATTTCTGGCATTTCATCGTTAAGTTCACCCATTTGTCTTTGGAGTGTACCGAGACTGACGGAGTTGGCAGCCGAAAGGCCGATAGAGAACAGGGAACCAATGGCCGATGCTGCTACTAGCAGGCCACCGAGGAACCGCTTTGGTCATTTATTCCCACTGAGTTCTTCCTCTGTGACTAGGAATTTCTGCAGTTGTTCTAGGATATGGACAGTTGTCAATTTGGCATGTTCAACTGTGTCCTGGGTTTGGGTTCCGCTTACCCTGCCCTCCATCATCTGTGGAGGTAACTGGATGTGTTTGCGATACACATCCCAAGGATCTAAACGAACGTATATTTTTTTGGGTGTAGAGGTGGCAATGGGTGATTAAGAGCCCAGGGGTCTCCTGTAGGACAATACCGGTTGGCGGGCCGGTTTCTACCACCTCATTGGCTTGTGCGAGCTGTAGGTTGAGGAAGATGCCAAGGATCCAAAGGAATTTCATCCTGAAACATACAAGAGTCTCGTTACCTTGTGTTTGTGGGAGTAGTCTTAAGGGTTAGTGCATGCTAGTGTATGAGTAAAGCATGCTACACCCAACTACAAGAGACACTATTGCTGTGGGTCTGCTCCCCTTTGGAGTGGAGACTGTTCAAAGGGCTTGATCTGATTTGAATTGACTCATTTGTACGTTGGTGTTTGGTTTGGCTTCGAGATACGGATTTGGTAAGCTACCAGAGAGAGCTTCCCTATAATCTCAAAGGGGCCTAACCAGCTTGGTAGGAACTTTTTGGCGATTCCCACCGGTTTAGCGAACTTGAAGTAGAAGACTTTATCACCTACTTTATATTCGCGGTCAGACGTTTTCCTATTGTAATAGGCCTTTTGTCCTTTGACACTGGTTTCCAGGTTTGTTTGGGCCCAAGCAAACATAGTTTGGAGGTGTTTGCGTAACTCAGTCACGTACTGATGTGTAGTATATGCGGTTGCAACACTGACGTCTTCTGGATGGTACAGCAGATGCAGTGGGAGAGTCATTTCCCTCCCAGTCATCATTTCAAAGGGTGTGACCCCCGTGGTGCGGTGTGGAGTAGACCTGATGGTCATCAGTACCAAAGGGAGTTTCACGTCCCAATCTTTGCCATTGCTGTTGACATACTTCTTGAGCATGCTGTCAATGGTACGGTTGGTTCGCTCAACCTGACCTGATGACTGGGGGTGGTATGCAATGTGGAATTTGGCTTCCACACCCAACATTTCCCACATTGTTTTCATCACAGCTGCCATGAAATGAGTGCCTCTGTCTGAGTCGATTGAGAGGGGCAGCCCCCAACGGCTGAACACATGGTTCACCAGCATGAGTGCTGTGATTTTAGCCATGTCATTGGGTGCTGGCAAACACTCCACCCATTTTGTAAATGCACAGGTGACAGTGAGGAGGTATTTGTTTCCTCGTGCCGACTTGGGTACTGGTCCGATCCAATCCATCCGCAGATTGGACCAAGGAAACGTGATTCCCTTAACCTGCAGTGGAGCTCGATTCAGTGGCCGGGAAGGACGGAACTGACAACAGATCAAACATCCCTTTACATAGGCATTAGTGTCTTTGAGCATAAATGGCCAGTACGCAACCTGTTGGAGGGTGTAGTAGGTAGCTTTGTAGCTCCTGTGACCTCCAATGGGAGCATCGTGGGCATGTATTAGCATCACCCCCCTATGGTCGGTCGGAACGACCCACCGGGGTGGACAAGGACCATCGGGAACATAGACCAACAGGCCTTTCTCAAGTTTCAGGTGTTGTTGTACCTGACAAAGAGCTTTTAGTTCTTTTGAGTCCTGTAAAGAGGATGGTAGGACCTGTTGTGTTTGAGGTTCCCTCAACCGCTGCCGGATTGCCTGGATCACCGGGTCCCATTCCTGAATGGCACTCAAGTCTGTGTTGCCCGGTTGTCGACCCAGGTTCACAGTCTGCAAGCAGTTTTGGGGACGGTTCTCTCTTGCCTGTCTACAGGTGAGAGCATTCACTGAGCAAGACAGTGGTTTAGGGAGCCACTCCTCCTTGAATTCCCATAGTGGGTCCTGTACTGCACCTCGCTTAGCTAAACGATCAGCTTCATCGTTGCTCTCTTTGTCAGGGCCAAGGGTTTGTGAATGACCTTTGACCTTCTTCCAATACACAGTCATCCCTCGGTCAGTCACGAGTTGGTCACACGCCAAGAAGAGTTCAGAGTGTTTGATCTCTTTACCTCTGGCATTCTTCATGCCATTTTCTTTCCACGTGGGGAAGTGTGAGACGAAACTGTGATGGGCATAGTTAGAGTCAGAGCAGACTACCAACTGCACAATAGCCGACCTAGCGGCTTATTGCAACACAATGAGTGCTGCGGCAATTTCTACGTACTGGCTAGTCTTTGCACCAAGTTGGTAACTGTCTGGCGCATGAACAACGTAATTGACCCAGACTATGCCCACTCCAACTCGGGTCTGGCTCTCATGGTGAAAAGAGCAGCCATCCACGTAAACCTTCGGGAGGTCCTGACAGACGGTTTCATCATAGTAATGATGATTTGAGGGAAGAGAAGGAGTGGTAATGAGGAAGGGCGGGGAACCTGTCTGTCCTTCACAGTCACAATGATGGCACTCGGCCAGGCCCTGACCCAAAGCCATCTTGTGGTTCTGAGCGTACCTGATTTCGATGTCGTAGCCTTGTAGTGCCATCATCTGTTGGACACTCGTCCTTCTCTTAGCCGCTGGCTATTGAGGAAGGAGACAGGCTGGTGGCAAGTTTCAATGATTACCTTCTGACCCCCGATGTAGCTGCAAAAGTGTTCCACAGCCCAGACTGTGGCTAGGAGGGCTCTCTCACAGTCAGAGAACTTCAGCTCTAAACTGCTCAGAGGTCGGCTTGCGTAGGCAACGACTCTGTTCTCTTTGTCATACCTCTGTGCCAGGGTGGCGCTGAGGCAGTGGGAGGAGAAGCTCGCCTCTAAATGAAACTCCTTATCCTTGTCTGGGTAGGCAAGACAAGGAGCTGAACAGAGCTTTGCTTTCAGTTCTCTGAAAGCCTGCTCTTGAGGGTCTCCCCATTCAAAGACCTTGTCTTTCCGGAGGAGCTCAGTAAGGGGCCTGGCTATCTCCGCATAGTCCTCGAAGAACTGTCTGGAGTAGTTGCAGATGCCCAAGAAGCTCCTGAGTCCCGACACGTCAGTTGGGGCTTTGATGTTTTGGATAGCTTGAACTCTCCCTGCTTGGGGTTCAATGCCATTGGCACCCACCAATAAGCCCATGTACTCAACCTTGGTGCAGCACCACTGACCCTTGGAGAGGGCCAGCTTGGCTCCTGCGCTGGAAAGCTGGCTGAGCACGTATCGTATTTCAGTCAGATGTTCTTCAAATGTCTGACTTCGCATGAGGATGTCATCCACATAGATCAGGTTGCCGCGGGCAGCAGCATCACTCATGGCTTTGTGCAAGAAGATATTAAACTCAGCTGGAGAGTTTGAATATCCGAATGGGCATCGGTTCCAAGTGAACTGTCGATTGCCAAAAGAGAAAGCCAGCTTGTACTGATCTACTGGGTCGACTGGCATTGTCCAAAACCCATTGGACACATCGACGGTTGAAAAGAAACAGGCTCTTTTCACTTTCGCAAGCCCCTGATCCAGGTGGATCATGGGCCATCGTGAAAGAGGGACCTGTTTGTTCAGTTGTCGATAGTCAATTGTCAAGCGCCACTTTCCATTTGGCTTCAACACTGGCCACAATGAGGAGTTGTATGTGGAGTTACACTCCCGAATAATGCGTTTCCTTTGCAACGTGTCAAGTATCTCTTGGATTGACTCGTAGGCAGCTAAAGGAATTCTGTACTGGCGTACGAATGTGGGTCAGTTGGGATACGAACTGTATGGAGTTCGGTGATTCCACAGTTGTTGGAATCCCTTGAAAAGATCTGTTAGAAGTCGTAAAACAACTTCCGCAGTTCTTGTCTTTGACCCTCTGTCGTTAAGGCGTCTGCCTTAGTGAGTTGTTGTGCTATTTCATCCTCGAACCCCGGATAAGGTTCCTCTGGTGGGGAACCAGCTTCATCACCAGTTGAAATCATGTCAACCGAGTGTGCAGTGAGGGCATACACAATCATGTCCGTTTCCGTGCCCAAGGCAGTACTGCAGACTTCTTTATTGTGTAGTCCCTCATGACAAGCAACTGTGATCATTTTGTTTGGGAAGGTGAGAAGGAGGGGTTCGAGGTTCTCCCCCCTCGTCAAGGATGGAGACAGCTCTCCAATCACGGGCACTGTCAGCTCGAAGTCATGAAATGAGCTGTCGATCAGCAACCCTAATTGTCTACGTGCCGTCACAACAATTGGTATGTTCGTTAGGTTCTGGACAAGCAAGCTGAGTGGTTGTTGAGCTCAAGCAGAGGTGTACCACAGATGGTCAGGCTGAGTTCCCAGAAGTATGGCAAGGGTTGGAAGAATGCCTGTGAACCAGGTATCATCTGTCCCTTGAGGATCATGAGGTGGACAGGGGCACCTGCAGTTCTAGCTGGGATAGTCAGGTCCAACTCGCTCGCTGCCTGACACGCCTGAGGGATGGTCTGATCAGACAACATGTGTTCTGGATCAACCACTGCCGGATGGTTTTCAATGCTTGCCTGAGACCATAGGACCTGGTTGACAGTGTCCAGTAGAACACCTAACCTAACAAGGACATCGGCCCCCATAAGGAGTGAGGAATCAAGTTGGGGAATCACACTCATGAAGTGTGTAAACCTCTTCTTTCCAATTTGAATGGAAAGAGCACATATCCCAATAACCTTGATGGGCCTCTGCGGTGACTCTGCAGAAAGAAGGCGGTGACTTTTGCGCACGAAAGACAGAGAGGAGCTGTTCTGACACAACTTGTCATACAAAGCTTGACTAACAGCAGACTTCTCAGACCAGAGTGCGACAAACACATCAGGTACCAAGATACCGTTAGCATGCACGCCTCCAGCTATGCAGGGGCTGTACAAAGCTGGGTTTGAGTTTTCTAGTGAGCAAAGGAATGATTCGTGGGTGCTCACGGGTCTGCCAAGCTGCAGTGTTGGTGGAGTCATAGATAACTCAAGAGGCTCAGAGCCAAGATGAGTCTGAATGTCTGAGTAATGACAAAGCACTGACTCAAGAACAGTGTCACAAGTGGTCTTTCCTGATTCTTGGATATAAGTGACCCGGTCATCTGAAGCGTGACGGCTGTGGGCTAGACGGACCGGATTCGGGGTTGCGACCTGGGCCCACATGTGCCCGCGAAGGCAGTTGATCAGCGGGGCCAGTCGGTCCAGCAGGTCATGGCCGATAAGAAGTTGTTCTGTGTCGAAAGCACAGATGTAAATGGGCTGTAGCTGACAAGGCTCACATCACAGGACTCTGTCTGCAGTGCTTTACCATGAGAGAGCATTGCCCTGGCGACTTCTGTGAAAGTCTCCTCGCACATTAGGCTGATTTCAGACCCAGTGTCCAGTAACGCATGGATGTCTATACACCTTCCTACCGACACTGAGGTGTATATGCATCTGGCATTACCCTTGTGGACAAGGTCTCCCAAAAATTTAAAAAGCAGAGCATGGGTATTGGGCATGACTGCCAGTGGGTGCGTCTGGGTCTTCCCTGTGTTCTTCTCCCAGCCTACAAAGTAGACTTTGGGGAAAGAACAGGGAAGTGTATGGGCTAGTCACGCTGACGGACTGTCACCATCGGGTTTTTTGTGGCCATCGTCTGACCCTTCGATGTGCTTTGTCACGTCCGCTAAGCTTTTCTGGATGAGGCTGAGCTGACGCTTCAGATCACTCTTTCCAGGAGGCTCTGAATGATTCCCTTTGTTTCCATTCCACTGTCTGGGGCTTTTTACAAACCCAACATTCTTTTTCTTTGGAGAGGGATTCTGTTTTTTCTGTTTTTTCTGACCCTGGGAGGGACCCTTTTGGTCATTCCCTTGGTTTCTCCAACCCCCCTGTGGGTAGTTGGGCAAACGTTTTGGGGCTGCCACTTCGCAGCTTACTCTAGGCTGAGGTATTTCATAGCCCTCAAGCCCTAAGTCTGTCCTCTCTGAAGACTGGATGTCTAGGACTCTGACATAGTCTTCTGGTTTATCAGTCGGACGCACGACTGTTTCCCAAGTCATTTGGGCCATCTTCCTAATTCCCTGCATGGTCAGTCTACCCTGTTTACACATCAGTGTAACGTGGGTTTGCACGCAGGGATGGAGGTTTTGGAGGAAGAGAGACCTGAATCCTCGCTCTTCTTCCAGACCTGGCTCATTACTTCCTTGGAAGTATGCATTTCTTAAACGCCTATAGTACTCCCTAGGAGGCTCCAACTGCTTCTGCTGGATGTGGATGGCACTGAGGGTGGCTGATGTTTCATCAGTATATGGCGAGTACTCCTCGCACAGAACCCTGCAAAGCCTCGGATAGCTGTCACGAATACGTGGCGGTTGAGTCTCGACGAAAGTGTGGACACTTCTGGAAGTTGTTTTCCAGATGAGTTTCAACTTCTCACGCGCCGAGGCATGAGGCAATTCGGCAAGACAATGTTTGATTTCCCTAAGGTAATCGTTGACATTTGAATCTCGGCTTGCTGGGTCGAAACGTTCTATGTCCTTTGCAAAGGAGTCAAGCTGCCGCATGCTTAGACCTGTGTCTTGGTCCCGCTTGTATCCATCTGACTCGTCAGAGGATGAGTACCAGTGCCCGCCCCCATTGCCATGGCGTCGGGTGAGACCACTTCCTCCTTGTGGAGAGGAAGGCGTCCTGCTGGGGCGGGGCCTAAAAGACGCCTGAGGGGAAGATTGCTGAAATGTGGCCTTGCCCCCGAAACATGGTGGACTCACGTCCCGAACAGGGATGCGCTCTAATTACGGGAGTTGGAGCAACGGTTTTGAAATACTACCTGAACCAGGGGTAGGGTATTTCGCCATAGTGCCATCCTGTGATTCCTCTGCCCCACTCTGGTCAAAGATGGGGTAGCGGAGCGCTTCTTGAGCTTTAGCCCGTATGTCTCAACTTTCTTGCCGGACTCAGTCGTCAGCGACCTCTCGGCTTTCCTTTTCAGCTGACTGGAGTCTTTCTACACACTCCTCCAGCATAGTATTGTAGTCTGGAGGTTTCGATGTAAAGCACGATTGCTTGCATCAAGCCGACTACACTGGGCTGTAAGTGTTTTTACCTCGCCCTTGAGTGTTGCTATTTGCAACTGGGCCTTGTGGTGGTAAAGTAGAAACAGCCTACCAACTACCTCCTGGATAGTGGTTACCTTACCTTGAGGATTGTGTGCATTATCTACCACGGCGGCCATTTCAGCATCACACTGAGATGGTGTGTAGCTGTTAAGCTCCTCCCTTTCTTCTCTAGAGACAAGGAGGAGGTCAGCGACCCAGTTGGACAGTGAGGTTTCCTCACCTGACCTGGAAGCTTCAGCTCTGGACGCTGATGGGGACTGGCTACTCATATCTCCCTGGTTTGACAGGTGAGAGGGTGATGTCCAGTGAACCCCTATAGGAACTCTTTATGAGTTCACGATTCTGAAACTTAGCTGAGTTTTGAGGGTGGCGACTTACGACACCTGTTGCTCTGTGGAAAACGCTGACACACCAGTCGTTATCCTGAGGAAAGAATGCACAGGGGGAACCACTTACCTGTCACTCACGAGCAACTGCTTTGTATTACTAACTGTCCCTTGAGCTGCTAATTTAGGTGAAATAATCACAGTATGACTATCAGCACGTCAGACTACTTTGTTAGTATCTAGTGACTGAATCTCTCAAACACAAACAGAAGGAGTAATGAATTAGTACCAAACTAGCAACCACTAACACAACACTTGCAATGATTCACAACCACAACCGGCCTTGTGTCTTAGCAGTTTGAACTTCCTGTAGAAAAAGGAAGCCAAGAGGGGAAACCTTTGGCTACTCTAAAATATTTAGTTATTTGCAAGAATATTGGAGGAAGCCAACAATTATCACGCCTCACACGGGGCACCAATTATTATGTAGGTGCTACCGGTTGTTTAAATCAGTTTTACTATCAGAAATAATCGATGATTAATTGTTATTAATTATGGAATAATCAAATAACAATTAAATAACTAAATAGAATTTAACTCATTAAACTATTCTCCAGAAATAATCAATAATTAATTGTTATTAATCATGGAATAATCAAATAACAATTAAATAACTAAATAGTAATTAAATGGAATTTAATTCATTAAACTCTATTATCGGGGCACCACTCTTTGAAAAGAGAAATGATAGCAAGTTACTGATTGAGTCTCATAAAACAAAATCTACCCTGTAGGTTGAGTATCTTAATTGTTAATCAAAATAATCAAAAAAGGGAAAAACTAGTTAAATTATTGGTATACAAATCCAACAGTAATCTAGTTACAGTTAGTTTCTAACACCAATAACATAATAGTACTCTGAGGTAACTTGGGAGTTCTTCACGTGGCAGAGGTTGGCTTCAACACAACATTCAAACGAAAACAAACAGGAGTACTTATTATAATATAACAAGATTTATTATAATCAAGCAGTAGTGAACACAGCCAATACTATCCGAATATAATCCAAAAATTAAATCAAGGATATCCTAAGCTAACAGTGGAGCTATATGCTAGTGTGTGTGTGTGTGTGTGTGTGTGTGTCCAGGTGTGGTAACAAAAGGAATCAAAATGGAGGATCAGGTTCAAAATGGAGGGTTAAATCCAAAATGGAGCTAAACCACGTGTGGGTGGAAATGAGCGGACACTCAAAGGAACTGACGGAACAGGCGGGAGAATTTGGTTCGCCAGCCAGTGAACACAGCTAATACTATCCAAATATAATCCAAAAATAAAATCAAGGAAATCCTAAACAAACAGTGGAGATATATGCTAGTGTGTGTGTGTGTGTGTGTGTGTGTCCAGGTGTGGTAACAAAGGAATCAAAATGGAGGATCAGGTTCAAAATGGAGGGTTAAGTCCAAAATGGAGCTGATCCCATGTGCGGATGGAAATGAGCAGACTCGCAAAGGAACTGACGAAACAGGCGGGAGAATTTGGTTCACCAGCCTGAGTCGAACACAAACCGAGGTGCCACTCACTCAATGAATATCAGTGAGAGAGAGAGAATGAGAGCGAGAGAGAGCGAGGAAAAATGCATGCAGTTTAGTTAAGGGTAACCGCTCGTAACAGCGGGACTGAATTACTAGTTCAAATCACTCAACAAAACAAACGTAACCCCAAAAGAAACAAAACAAATCTTCCAATTTGAAGCAGCGAGCAGAGTTTAACATACAAATATACTCAAAACATCAGCATTTAGAATCAAAAATATGATTTAGATCCACAAGAAAAATCAGTTTCTAAACTAAATCTGCCCAGATATCAAGCCTTACTTGGAAAATCCTGTGTGATTTCAGTAGGTTTGTCCGTTGGCATTGAGCGGTCAGGAGAAACGGTCTGGATGGTTCCTTGTCTTACGCTCATCAGCGAAAAGATGTGTCTCTGCTTTATTCTTCGGATCCAGCGATGGAGAAGAATGCAGAAAGTAGTCAACGTTGAATGAAAAAGAAGGAGAAGGGAAACTGGTCGCCTTTCCGTTTTTCAAAATAAATTCACTGTTGCTTTACAGTGAAACTGAACCGGTTGATATAAGTATACTATAAGACTTGAACAAAGCTAAGTTAATCTTACTCTACCGTGGCCAAATGGTGAGGTTAGAAAAACGTGGTCTCTTTGTTCTCAGTCCAAACGGAGGAAAAACTCCTTCAGTACGTGCACAGTACATATGTCCCTTAACAGCCAGGCAGAGCTTAGCACAGAGAGGCCGAAATTCATCTGTCCGCGGGTTTTGTTGAGGAGATGACGTCATCGGTCGTAGGCCGCTCGACCAATGGTGTTTGAGACTGGGTCCATGGGCGGGACTTCGCATCCAGTTGTGAATTTGTGAAGGATCCTGGGAAACTGAGTTCAATGTCTCTCTATTTGATCATAGAACAAAGGGCCATGCGGTCTCTGCTGCGATTT